>NW_027526445.1:193472351-194072351 GCF_048455015.1 Haemaphysalis longicornis
CATATACACACACAAAAATTACGCCCACCTCCCCTCGCGGGAACCCTGGTGTGATGCGACGCTGAGGGGGCTTCAAGCGCAAGCGGAGAGCAACCATCGACCGAAAGGCCGCCGGAGAGCGGCACACCGGTTATATGTGCAGCACGCCCGAACGAGAGGAGACCGCGGAGAGAGAGAGTACTGCACATGCGCAGCCCCGCGCGCAGCGCCGCCCACCGGCGGAGTGAGAGCGCGCTGGGCCGCACACCCGCAGATGTTGAGAGAGAGTGTTCGATCTCACCTGGGCACGCGCCGGCGCCAGTGCGTCTGCCGCGGCTATGACGCAACACAATCCACTTTAATCCAATCCAATCCAATCCAAACACAATCCAAGCCAAGCCAAGCCAATCCAATCGAATCCAATCCAATGCCCCTCGCGAGAGAGTGTTCGCTATCGGAGAGGAGAGGGGAAGTAAAGATGGTTGTGGTTCGTTTCCCCGAAGTCCGGTGTCGATCAGGAACCCAATCGCCCAGGCTCCGGTTGATTTGACAGGAGGCTGGCAGGGCGATGGTGTTGAAGTTCTTGGAGATGGTGGTCGAATGGACGAACTCGAGGCGTTGGGGTTGATTAAGTGAAACGAAGGTTTATATACAGCTATTTACAGTAGGATAACTGGGTACATGAGTAGTAAAAGGAAAAAACAGTGATACGATTTTCGAATCGCCCTTGAGCAGAGATTTCTCGCTGATGGTGGCTCGACCGGCTTTATTTTTGAACTCGTGGTGGCCCCACCAATACCGCCTTCATTGTGTGTATGCTCAGACATTACTTTCGCCCGTTAATATTAACATTCGGTCCGTTTTGCAGATGTCCTGGGAAGTTCACCCTGTTACCCTAACCTTTTATAACATTTTTCCTAACAATGCAAAAATGCTACCTTCACGGGTACTGACGGGTTTGTTGAACGACTGTCTGGCTATAGCTTGAATTCACATGTATCGACGATGCGTCTCAAATTGAGGACAGAGCGGGTGTGAAGAGTTTCAGTTCATAACTCAACTGTTCGCTTTCTAATTCGCCCACCGGACTTCAGTCTTTCATGCTGGGCTTATGGCAATAGTCCTTGCATTGAAAAACTTACCTCCTCAAATATTAAATGTCGTTATTTTGTCCGATTCATTAGCTGTTTGCACCGCTTTGATATCCCCTCAAAAGTCAGCTCTTCGCACATTTGTTTTTTTTTTGGGGGGGGGGGGAGGAGGGGAGGGGGGGGGGTTCCGACCCACTTAAAAGAAATCCGCCTGATATGGGTCCCTGGTCATAAGGGATTATGCCTAAACGAAGAAGCAGATTCTTTAGCGCGGTCATCACTAGACGGCTCTCCGATCGACGTCTGTCCATTTCCATGTATACTGGCCAGAGCACGGACACGGCGATATCAACGTCTGGCAAAGTGGCAGGAGGGTGTCATCGCCTCCCTTGGTGATTATGCTCATTTGGAATATTCGTGGAACTCCCTATGTTGCGAATATCGCCAAACTAGCTTACGTTGTAGAGTTACACAGCTCAACTCCTATACGCACCACGCTGGTCTTACCTCCTCTTGTCGTTGGGCTCTTTGTGATGAACCTGAACGCATAGAGCATTTTTTCTTACATTGCCGCGGTTTCTCATCAATGAGAAGCGGTTTCTCATCTCATATACATCAATGACCTTCCTCTGCATATTTTAAGTCATATTCGTCTGTACGCTGATGACTGCGTCATATTCAAGTTTCAGGTCACCGCACCCGCACCACCACCTTCGCTGCCTCCTTTTTTCCCCGCGCGGCTAAGGACTAGAACGGCCTTCCCCACCATATCGCCGCCATCACCAGCCCGTCTTCTGTAGTGCCGAAGTAAGGGCTCACCTCTCCTGTTAAATTTTTGTGGCTACAAATTACTATTTTCTGTGCTCACACCACCCCTTATGAAATATCCTCATTTGGGGGTCTTTAAGGAAAATGAAATGAAATGAAATGAAATGAAAATACCTCGCGGAGCCAATTCGCCGACTTGGACTTACCTTTTCCATGCCGGTCTTACTTTCGTTTGGTGACATTTCGCTTGGGTTTACTCACAGGAATTTGGTTGCAGCCCTCCACGGCTACGTCTTAGAGACTAGGCGCCTACCCTGTTAGCCGCTCTTTGTGAGTTTATTTGAGCTGTACGCACATGAAACAAGAGCCTTTTCTTCCAACTTCTATTCTAGAAATTCCTATATTTTTTGTGCGATTATTCTCACTATTTTTTCCTCCAAATCTTAGTTTCCTAAGTCTGGCACAGTAGCCCCAATAAAGCTCCCGATCCTTGCCAATCCCCCAAGTGGGTATGCGCCACAAACAAAGGAACAACAACAACAATACACGACTCTGGAAAGTGGGGCTGCAACCACGCTCACTCCGTAGATGGTCATGCTCCGCTGCGCAACACGCTGTGGGAAGCCAGCTTACAAAGACACTTACACCGATCTCCTTAACCTCCAAACAAAACTGCATTGCTGAGAAGACATTCTTCCAGGATAATATAACATTTTACATCCATAAGTGGAGGCCCAAATTAAGGCCTTTTTTTATTTTTCACAAATTTTTCCATACGCTGAACACGCGCCGCTGAGTAAACATGAGCGCGCGAGACGGAGCCGCACCTACGTATGAGCACCTTGAGTTTTCATTCCACACGGGCACTAAAACGGGGTGTGATTAGATAGAGATATACAGCTTTGCTGTAAAATTATAACACCGATATTTTATAATGTACCTGAAGAGTCATCTGTCCCAGGAAAATTAGCCACATGCCCACGAATCGAGGTCGAGATGTCTGCACCCTCGTCAGAAAGGACATTATAGCCGTCCAACACATTCTCACTGCAAGCGAGCACGATCACACGTTTACGGAACTAATCACCCAGAAACCCGGCAAAGAGCGCAGCACTTTCGTTCTCAATGTTTACTGTCGCCCAAAGAATAAAAGAGCTGGTCTCGCATCTCTCTTCCACCAGGTGATTATGAAAGCGGGCACAAGCCCCCTCCTTATAATAGGAGACCTTAATGCAGCTCATCCTGCCTGGGGGTACTCCTACTTTAATAAGCGAGGCAAGGAAGTCGCAGACTGTATGGATGAAGAGAACCTGACGCTACTCACTAATCCCGCCGAACCCACAAGAGTGGGGAACAGCGTCTCGCGGGATACTTGCCCCGACCTCACTCTCGCTAAAAACGCCCCCCACAACTCCTGGCACAATCTGGAGGAAAACCTTGGGAGTGACCACATGATAATTGAGACTGAGCTTCAGGGATCCCTCTACCGAAGGCATCTCAGTGAAGCTCGAATCACAGATTGGCATAATTTAAGGGAAAGCCGGCAACAAACTCCTAAGGACCCCATCATAGACATCGAAAATTGGGCACAGAAATTGCGAAAGACATTAAGAACCACACCAGAGTCCTCCAAACCACAACCCAGACCCCAGCTATAGACAGCCATCTCTTTCACTTGTTGGAAGCTCGGCACAGCCTCACTAGGCGATGGAGGAGACAAAAACACAACCGGAAGCTTAAGCTCCGAATTTCAAAACTGACGGCGGAGGCAGAGGCCCACGCAACGAAGCTCTGCCAGCAGAACTGGCTTGGAAAATGTGATGAGCTCCGAGGCACTCTAAGCACATCCAAAACCTGGAGTCTCCTCCGATACCTCATCGACCCGACAAAAAGCAAAGGAGAAAATAGTAAAACCATGCAGACAATTATTCATCAATTTCAGGGAACCACAGATGATTTGCTTCGTGCTCTCCAATCCCGCTACATACCCAGTTCACCCCCTTTCCACCCGCCTCCATACAATGGTTCCCCCAACGCTCACCTCGATCGCCCAATCACCGAGGCAGAGGTTAGGGCAGCCCTTGCAAAAATCCGGAAGAACATATCGCCAGGAATGGACCGAATCACCAACAGAGCTCTGTCAAATCTTGATGACAACTCAATCTGTGCACTCACGGGATACATGAACGATTGTTGGGAGAGAGGTGCCATACCCTCAACATGGAAAGAAGCCGAAGTCAGGCTTATCCCAAAGCCAGGCAAAGACCCAAGCATAGAAAATCTGAGACCGATTTCTCTTACTTCATGTATTGGAAAGCTCATGGAGCATGTAGCTCTTAACAGACTACAGGGCTATCTTGAAGAATCCCAACTCATGCCACACACAATGTTCGGTTTCCGGCCACATCATTCAACTCAAGACATTCTCCTGCAAATTAAAGAAGATGTTCTGAGCAAAGCCAACAAACTCACACCGAAGGCTATTTTGGCCCTCGACCTAAAGGGGGCGTTCGATAACGTCAAGCACGAAGTCATCCTCCAAAACCTTAATAACCTTGGTTGCGGGGAACGAATGTACGCATACATTCGAGACTTCTTAACGGGTCGTCTGGCAGTCATCAAAGTTGGGGACGTGAGCTCTCAACCCATCACGATTGTATGCAAGGGCACTCCGCAGGGCGCGGTGCTGTCCCCGCTTCTCTTCAATATTGCCCTCATCAACCTTCCAAGGCAACTGGATCAAATTCCAGGTCTGCACCACGGAATATATGCTGACGATATCACGATCTGGATAGGGGAAGGCTCAGAAGGCGACATGCAAGACAAATTACAACAGGCTGCAGACGTTGTCCGAACCTATGCAGCAAACTGTGGCCTCAAATGCGCCCCTGAGAAGTCAGAACTCCTACTGGTGCAGAAGAGATCTCGACTCAAGAATGCCACTAAGACAACCATAGAAATAGAATTAGATGGGGTCCTCATCAAACCCTCACCCTCCATCAAAATATTAGGCATGATCCTTCAAGAAGACTGTTCTAACTCTCTGGTGATCCGCAAACTCGACTCTTCAATCAGTCAAATCACCCGCATGCTACGCCGTATCACAAACAAGAAGCACGGAATGAAAGAACAAGACACGATTCGCCTTGTACAAGCTTTCGTTGTATCCAGAATTGTCTACATTGCTCCATATGCCATACTCAAAACTTCTGAACGCAATAAGTTGGACGCACTAATCAGGAAGGCCTACAAACAAGCCCTCGGACTACCAATAAGCACATCGACCGAGAAGCTGCTTGGGCTTGGACTTCACAACACCATAGCCGAGCTCATAGAAGCCCACCTAACCGCTCAGCAGCTTCGACTCGCCACCACTCCAACTGGCCGTCACCTTTTGCGCCGTCTCGGATATTCAGTAGTGAATTCGGGGCCTGCCATGAAAGATATTCCCGAAGAAGTCAGAGAACACATCAAAGTTTCCCCTCTACCTCGAAACATGCACCCTCAGCACCACGAGGGCCGAAGAACAGCCAGAGCCGAAAACTTAGAGAGGAAATATGGGCAAAAAAGCAGGGTGGTGTACACAGACGCGGCAGACTACGCCCGAGAGCATGCTATGACGGCAGTAGTCACCGACACGGCGCGAACACTCACGAGCCTGACACTTAGACGCACCAATACACTGCAAGCGGAAGAAACAGCCATTGCGCTTGCCATCACTCAAACTGAAGCCATGACTATCATCTCCGACTCACAGGGAGCATGCAGGAATTATATAAATGGAAGAATTTCTAAAACTGCCCTTCGAATCCTCCAGCAAAACCCTCCTCGAAGAAATGTGACTATCGTCTGGACACCTGCCCACTCCAGTCTTCGTGGAAACCTCGTCGCTCACACGAGTGCCCGAGAATTAGCCGGCCGGGCTCCACAAGAAGATCAGCAGAGGGTTAACCAGCCGTTAGTCACGTACAGAGATATTACCCAACATTATAGGCTTTCCCGACAGATATACCCGCCAGGCCATAAATCCCTCACAAAAGAGCAAGAAACCTCACTTAGGCAGCTACAGACGAATACTTTTCCGCACCCTACTAGGCTCCACGCTATATTCCCTACAATATATGCATCCACTTGCCCTCACTGTGGAGAGCTCTCAACCTTATATCACATGGTGTGGGCTTGCCAACACAATAAGAATATAGACAGAATACAAAATCCAACTTTAGAGCAGTGGGAGCGAGAGCTGGCCAGCTCAGATCCTGATCGTCAGCTTCGGCTCATCGAGAGGGCGAAGGCGGCAGCAAGCTCTTCTGGGGTCCTGGACTGAGGACTCCACTCACAGCGCTCTTATTTTACATGAATAAAAGTTTTCCTCCTCCTCCTCCTCCTCGAGGTTCCTTGCGCCAAACACCGCGAAAAAAAAGTTCACTGACGGAGGCATGCATAGAGAGTTGACTGTCGAAAAAGATGTGGCTAAGCGATCGCGGCTGCATGAACAAAGTGGACATTTCATAGCGTTGAAACGTGCTGAAACAGAGCAAAAAAGAAAAAAAAATGTGGTTGTTTCCTCTACCATAGAAACCGGTAAAACACGGAAGTGAAATGTGTCTTCACAGGAGCAGTGGAATGTTTATTGTGCATCGATGTGAACTTGCACATCGCTATTTATATTTCGTCGGTATGGCATCGTTAGACACATCAACGTGAGACACTGGATTGCACGCGCCGGAGCATTGCGCAAATCCGACTGAAACCACAGGTGCTCGCAAACCGTCCGTGCGAACGAAACCCAACGGGGTTTCAGTGAATGGTTTGGTGAACACACGGTCCGCTGCAGCGAAAGGAGCAGCGGACCGTGTCACGAGCGTGACATCCGCAAGTCGGCTTCTCCGCAGACTACGCTGCGCGTACCCCGTACACGTAGGCGCTGGCATCGAGGGAGGTTCCCGTTGGAACCCATTCCCATTCCAGCCTTCCCGCTTGTTCCCTCCCGTTTCAACCCGGCGCAAAACGACCTTCCCCTTTCGCCCTGTCCCATTTCGCCTGTTCCCGTTTGAACCCGTTCCCATTTTAACCTTCTCGTTTGTTCCGTGCCGCCTCAACCCGGTACAAAACGCCCTTCCCGTTTCGTATTTTCCCATTTGGTCCCTTCGCGGAATAACGGACCCAGTTTCAACTAGGGTGACTCGGACCGAGGCGTGCGATTTCCGAAATTATACTTACGTCCGACTGTATTTTAACCTCATGAAAAAGAAACGTTTCGCAATGGTCAGTTTTACGATACGCGGCGCCAATTAAAAAACAACTCGTAGGTTGCTGCATTACATACGACTCCGTACAGCGTTGGTGAATTAGGTACAGCTGAAACCACTCCCTTCCGTCTGCTTCTGCGTTGGTCGAACAGTCTGGAACGTGTTGCTCGCATGCGTACTCCGCGGCAGCGGTGTTAGTTCCAGCCCCTACGGTTGCATGTATGAATGCACATGCACTTATATGCAACACATACAAAAAAAAGAAAGGACGAGAATTAACAAAATAGAACCTTTCCGCCGTCGCAGTGCCAATTTGTAGCGTCCCGACCTCTTGCCGAAAATGAAGTTGGGTGTTTTAACAAATGCAACTATTAATTTATTAAGGGTAGTACATGGCTACTGTTTTATTAGGACGCAGGAAAAAGATCTCGCGACACATAATTACCAAATCTAGCAAACTACAGAAAAAAAATGTATTTTATGAACGCGGTAACTATTATACCAAGACAGTGGTACGGTCAATTTTAATCTGTGGCCAAGGGTCACTTCATAAGCACATATCTGTAAAAGAATGGCGATTGAAGTCTAAAGCTGAAATTTTTGTTTGGAGGAAAGGGTTCGCACATATTTTTCATCCAGGCGTTAAGAACACCCCAAGCTGTATTCTGCTGTTGGTACTTTTTTACAGTACATGGAAAAGTAAAAGCAAACATTTAGGTAGTTATCCGTCCATAATAGAGAGTTCTAGCATATCGTTACCGTGTTTGCTTCACCATTTACCGTGTTTCCGGTTAGCACACCGTTTGCGGCATAGAGTTAATACTACTGACTCTAGAGCAAAAGCTGCCCGGCCAGCCCGTGCATTGAAACCGTGCTACACCCGGGCGCTGACATGATGCCACCCTCACAGCGTTGCCCGCTGCCTTTTTGCCTACTAGAGTTGGCGGCAGTAGTCGGTATTCACCTAGTAACCAACGCATTCCATCATGGCAGCCACCGTTGCTGTGAGTGCGCCGTGAAAACTTTGCTGTGCGGAAACGTTGTGTGAAGTTTTTCCTGTGGTAGGTAGCGAACTTTTGTGCCATGCTGCCGCGTTAGCAGCAGTTTTGCATTCTCCGCAACTGAGAAGGGTAGCGCCTAGATTAGCGGGAACTTCGTACGCTCGGAGAGGTAGCTTTTGCGGGTGCGTCAGGAGAGTTCGGTCGTCGCTTCGGAGTTGAGCGGACGTGTTTTTTCGTGCTCCTGTGCTTCGGAGGGGCTTCATTTCGGCGGCCCGTTGCAAGCGCAGGCCATTGGACATCGCCTGGCTTTCGCTCTGCTGGTGTGGGCGGTCGAGTGTCAGCTCCCCCCCCCCCTTCCCAGTACCCGTCTCCAAAGCGGTCGGGACCGCCGCAGACTTCGCTCTTCGTCGCACCATGCTCGCCTCAGCGCTTCACTGTTCCCTTCGACGTTTCTCGTCTCCCGGACGCAGCATTACGCCAGCCAACAGTGTCTGTGGTGTGTTGTGTGCGACGGAATTGACCACAGTGGAACTACTCTTCTCTACTCTTTCCTCACCTTTCTAATCTTTACTTTTCTTTCTCCTATCCTATTTCCCCAACTATTCCCGCTTGCGGACTGTGTTAAGTGCAGGTGAGCTCCCATGAGAGCTTAATAATATCCCCAGTCCATTTATTTTCCTGCTTCCTTTAAAAAGAAATCACTTCCCCCTGATTGCTTTTTTCCCCTGATTTTTTTTCCTGGTGGCTTCCCCTGTATTCGCGCATGCGCTGTTTCTGTATATATCATTTTGTGTGTGCTAAAAGAGTTCAGTTGATATACAGCGCTAGTCCTGTGTAGTCTTTTCTTTGTTGTCCCGTCAGTACAGCGCTATTTTAACATGTTTCACACGCCTCCCCCCCCCCCCCCCCCCTGTATGCGTCAGCTGATTGTTTTCGCAATCTATTGAGGTGCTCTTTACAACTACTTGCTTTTCTAGCAAATGGAAGTTCGAACTGGACAATGCTTCCAAGAAATGCATGTAAATGGAAATCGTATTTGTGACTGCACTTTTTTCGTTGCGCTGCTGAGCACAAGGTCGCGGGTTCGTTTCCCGGCCGCGGCGGCCGCTTTTCTGATGGAGGCGAAAAGCAAAAACGCCCGTGTGTACGAGATTTCGGCGCACGATAAAGATCCCCAGGTGGTCAAAATTAATCCGGAGCCCTCCACTACGGCGCGCCTCATCGCCTGCGTTGCGTCGGCGCGTTAAACCCTACAATCAAGCATCATCAAGTGACTGCACTTTATGCTAAACAAACATGCTTTCTGTGCCTGTTCCTGTGCCTGTCTACGAGGCCCCTGCAGCACGTGTGTCAACTTTTTTCTCCAGCTGAAATGCTGTTAGGTAGTGGCCCTTGCATTAGCTTAGATTCAATAACCGTGAAATACCCAAGCCTAATATTACTGAAACTCTCTCACGAGATTTTCCGTTTTTCTAGGTACGCTTAGAGGATTTGTCATTGATTGTATGCTTGGGGACGTCACACAAGGTACATGATTAATGTTGTCAGGTTGCATTAGGTCGCAATATTTCTATTTAATAGCAGCTTAAACAAAATCTCGACAACAGCAAACCAGAGACTAGAAGATATCATGTAGAACGCGCATTTCCATTCTGGGTTTGTGGAACTATAGCTTTCAGTACTTCCAACTACAAAGAAAGTAGTGCAAGTGTTCATTAGTCGCTGCAGGGCTCTTTACCTTTTAAAATTTCATGCCCCCTCTCCCAGAATAAAGAAAGAGGAAAATTGTGTGAGGAACTAACTATTTCCAGCAAAGCTATGGCAGGTTTAAAGCCAATAAACAGACAGGGTTAAAAGCCAAAAAACCTTTTTGAAGAAAAAACAATTTCATGATAAAAAACCTAAGCACTGGAGAAGAGGAGAAGAACGAAATAAACAAATACAAGCAGAGGCAGCATAAAACAGCAAAAAATCAACAAAGCAAATGCAATTCTATAAGGCAGTTAGTCACGAAAGCTTCCACAAAGGAGCAGACACTTCAGGAGAAATTTTAAAAAATTAGAAATTATGTACCATATTTACATTATGTACACAGAAAATCAGACATATTTCAGTGGTTTTAGACAAGATGGAGCTGAAGTAGCCAAATCAGTTCTTGCCTTGAAGAAGCAGATTGCAGTGATTAAGAGAGAAAAAGTAACAGGTGGTGTAGGGGTGTTATCAGCATGCAGCATCCTTCGTTTGCCCATTTTGTCATTTTGCCTGCTTCTTTTATGCCTATCTTTTTTCGCCCATGGTGCTGTCTTTGTACTGGCCATTTCCTCGCCAGGTTTTTTTCTCTCCCGAATTTTTTATCCTTTATTTTATGCCAGTCCTTTCCTTTCCTTTCAAGTTTACTGTTCCCATTTCCACATGTAGCACAGCCAGCTGGACAGTTCTTCTTCTTCTTTCCTTGGTTAACCTCCCTAGCTTTCTTCTACAGTTTCTTCCTTTCTTTGAAGTCGCACATTAGGTCATCTTAGCCTTGCTCTTACCATCACAAACTTCCCTAGAGGTCTGCTGGTATTACTGGTGGTGAAATAAAATTTGTTGGATAAGAATTGCTTGTACATATGACCCTCTTGCTTTTTCTGTGTTTATTTTTGCTTCTGATAGACGGACTGATGGCATTGCGATGGCGCATTATTTTTGATGAAAATAAGAATGCTGATGACCACAATCTGAATGAGCATTAGCCAGAACTTTCATAATCAGCTACAGCATTACTGGAACCAAGCTTCGGTAATGCAACTTCGTCATCATCCTTGTTGCTGTGAGCACGCTGGAATGGAAGCGTGGAAATTCTACAAGGTCTGGTGTGGCCCCTTTGTGGCCACCGGTTTCATGTTGGCATAAATGAGAAGGCTGTGCTACACATATCGAATTCCTTCGTTCTATCGCGTATCGCATTCGCATATCGCATTCCTTCCTTTTATCTAGTGTATACAGCTGAAGAACGTCTCCAGATGGCCCTGGCTGGACCAATACGTGCAGATGTAACTGTCGCAAATAATAAAATTGAGAGTTCAATTTATTGTCGGCTTTCTTTATGACTGCCATATGCAATGCACATTAAGTGTCTGAATACTCTATATTAGCGATTGATAGTCTTTGCTAGGCAGTCTGATTCACCTGCTATAGTTATGTTTGGCAGCTGTTTCAAAATTAACCACTATGATTGAACTAATGAGCGGCAATAACAATTTGTAGGTGCACTCAAATTAATTTACTTTTCAAGGGAGACGTATATCCTTCGTCGACTTCGCCTTGCACAAAATACATGACGGTCCCATCGCGACCCAAGAAAGCGCATATGTGTGTTACCTCAACATGCTTCCTAGGCGGTCTCTGTTGACAGACAGATTTCCGGCCGAACCCGCAGGCATTTCAGGCAAAACCGCCTGCAGGCGGGGTGGTCCTGATAATTGGGCGTGAACAGAAGTGGCCGTTTCCGTTCATTGGCGAAGGCACCCAGGGAAGGACAGAATAATTTTTCTTAACCCCCCACCACACGGGTACCCATCTCACATGAACGAAGTTTACTCCTCCCCCACCTCCTCTGTGCAGGTATATACATGGGCCATATGAGAGCAGATGTGCAAGTATACGAAATTAAACAACGTCGCTGATCCGCCGAATTTAAGAAATGTGTCATGCACAGCATCAAATATATTCTCGAAAATTTCAGATTGCGTGTTTCAGCGATCGAAGGAGCATGCACCAAGCGCACACACCCATACAGGAGATTTCTGCACCTACATTCGGGATTACCTTTCGGCTTCGCCTTGTCCTCCTCTAGAAAACCACCTTATCGTGCAAATAAAGTTACCATTATTATTATTAGTTGGCGGTTGTTTTATCTCTGACTCAAGTAAAAAACCGTTCAGTGAAAGTATAACAGCACCCGTAAACAAGAGCCTAGTTATACGCTAGGCATGGTAAAATGGTTCGTACATTTGTCTGTTTTTAATTTACGAATCATATACGATTAAAAGAAGCCGATCTGCCCAGACATGTTTCGCGTAACATGATATGACCGGCTGACGGCGAGTTCAAATCGGCAGCAGCCACTACGGACATGTAGAGAAGGTGTCCTTGAAGATAGGCGGCGGCGGCTTTATTCCGTATCATCGGCAGTCTTCGCAAGCGTGTCTTCGCAAGCAAAGAAGTGACACAGCAGACACTAAGGCGTGTTAGAGTGAACGTTTGTAAATTAGCCCCACACGACTGACGCTCCTCACAATATACCGAAACTGAATTTGGCGCCTCAGCCCGACGTCTTCTTTTTGCTTATAATTTCATTTATTTTTGTTCGTCAAGCATGAATACTTCAAGAAAACTAATAAAAAGCATACAAACTCGTAAAGAAACTTAGTTATTGCCATAAAAGTTGCCTAATTTTAGCTTAGGGTCCTAAATTTGTGCCTCATTTTTAAGAAAAATTGTTAGCCATATCTTAAGCTATTGATCTGGCAACTACAGCGTGGCATCATGGCGGCATTCGTGTTTAGACACATTTTTGAGCCAGCTTTACCCGCCTGGTTTGCGGTTTGCGTATTGCGGCCGCCCCGGCGCAAGTAACGACATCTGATGAATTAGTTTCAAAGCAAATCTTACATAGTTTTGTTGCTGTAGTTCACAATAACTGTTGTTGTTTCGAGAATACAGTAGCCACCGCCTGTAAAACTATAAAAAGAAATCGTGTCGGTGGCGCCATATACCGAGTAGAATTGAAGTCAAGGTGAAATAGAATTGGCAACGTCTCGTGCCACACGTGTGGCACGAGCCACGCCCCCCTGGCAACGGCTGCTGCCACGCGTGACGTCATAATGACGTCATAACATTAATAATTGTCATTATTTTGTGTAGTGTAGTCCGAAATACACATTTTTTTATTTGCAGTACAAAATAACGCACCATTGAACTGCTAAAACTTTTCTAAACAAACAATTTTTGTTCTTGCGGGAGCAGCTGGCGATGCTGCTGCTGCTGCCAGCTGCCGTATCGTGTACATGGAGTCGCGTATCCGAAAGCGTGACGAAGCTCCGATTTTCTCGGGCCGACAACGTAGATAAACCGGAGTTCATATTGTTAGAAGCACTATCTGAAAACGTGAGAAAGTTGCTTGTGATTATGTATTGCGTGGGGACCCAGCCAGCCTTTCCATACCGCAGCAAAATAGCCGCTCTCGAGTAATGTTGACCTGTGACCGGTTGGTTATGCTTGGTGTACGCCGATGCTACCTGCGTACAGTTTCAGCGTACGTGAGACGACATCGCACAGCCGACTGGCCCAGTTCGAACAAGCTACGTTCCACACAAGAAAAGACACCGTCCGAGCGTAATTCTGTGAACCTTTTGACGCATGTCGGCGCGGCGACATCTGCCATCAACAGTTTGCACCACAGCAAGTTCAGAATGCTTAAATTATCGACCTGAAATCGCGGTGTGTGTTCTCGAAATGAAGACAAGTTAGCAGCGCCAAAAGATAATCGGAATGTACAGTGCCGAGGACGAAGGGTAATAGCGGCAACTGTTTTTTACTAGGCACATGTGCGCATTACAATTACAGACAATTGCGCCAAAAATAGGAAAGGTAATCTTTGGTGTCCCCACACATGTACCGCGTGCGTACCACTACAGTAGTTCTCCTGTTCGGAAATATTAGCAAGGACAACTTCCGAAAATCGGGAAGTTCCTATTTTCTAGTGGGCGAAATTGTAGCCTAAAATTTGTTTTACACCCACGATACGTTTTATGAGCAGAAAAGTCTTGTGAGCATGCGCCATAAGCATCATAATTGCGTGATATTCAGCGCTTAAAAAGATTTCCTAGTAGAAACCAAAGATTTCGTAGTACAATACATGATTCTACGACAGTTTAGGACCTGCGGCCTTCAAAAGGTAGACTAGTTAGGCGTTTCATCTCATAGCTACTGCACTGGTATAACTTTCACGTCTCACTGTACCGTGGTATACGCTATGTTGGCCAGACTTGACTGAGTCCCTCATGCAAGGGAAGTTAATTCAGGACACCCAGACGATAGGGTCAGAGAAGAGGCTGTACAGACGGTAATAGGAAGGGTGTACACTTGGCCGGCCATCATGTCTAATACACGTGCATGCACTCCAGCATATGAAAACTTATAGGTTCTGCACAGGCTCAATAAGCAACATCAAAGAGAATCTTAAGATGTGCCTGGAACGTGAGAGCTTCTACGGATTGTTTGTGTAAACAGGTATAAGCAGCGAACATGCTGCAAATGTAATTCATAGGCAAACGTCAAGGCTGTCATGGGGCGAATTTAACAAAAAGAAATGGTGAAAAAGATCCCAATTTCAAACTACATTGTTGTTATATGTGCATGCACTATAAACACAGTCATCAGTATGTTAACTGTACGTTAACACTCAAGTGATATGATCAAACAGAACTAGAGGCCCCACTGCAATGGCCCAGTTATGTTTCTTTGCAGTGGAATAGGTCGGTATCTGTTAGTCGCACAAACAAAATTCTGTGATGGCATGGAGAAATAGCTGGAAAGTGGCTATGGAGCTCCGGCTGCTTTACACATTTTCTGTAATACCAATTATTTGTTTGAAGTTTGCAATAAAATTGCTGTCATTTGTTAGTCTTTTTAATGAACGAAACTTTTCGTGGCCACAAAACAGTGGTCGATAAACAAATGCTCACTTTCTTTGGTGGCTTGTAACGATTCACTAGAATTTCACATGGCCAACCCAAGGAATCCATGGCTCGTACACTGCAGGGTAGTGCTAGTATCCAAAAACATTTGACAGGAGGACTGGAAACTAGCGCGGCCCACAGGCGGAAACCAGTAGCCCACCCACACAGTGCCATAAAATAGCTAATGAATGGAGTGAGTCCCTGCTAAATATTAAGCAGGTTCAAAGGGTAAGTTCGCATTGATAGATCTTATGCCATCGTTCACTGTACGTAGATTAACTATTTAACGGGCACAATAGTAATTTTTGTTATTTCGGACAGTTCTTGAAGGGTTGCCTAAATGTTCTTTAGCAAAACAAAAAGTGAAAGCTCTCAGTTAGGGATTATAAAAACATTGTTTAGCCTGTCCAGCAATTGTCCCAGCCTGAAGGGACTCGGCTGATAGTTGGTGCCGACTGTCGTCCTCGCCAAGCACATGAATGCTGTGACTAGGAAAGATGGTGACCAAAGTGAGAAGAGAAGGTGGATCCCGTACAACAGCCCTTGATCATCTAAACACCAGAAAAAAGCGCCGATGACTCACAGGCCACGACTAGGGCCGTTAAAATACCTTTTGACATACATTTACAGGGCATTTATAACCTTTTATCAAAAAAATCTTATGATTACACACAGTCCCTCCATGGAAGGGGTTTGTTTCAGACAAGGTCGTTGAAATTTGTTATTAGTGACAACATAAACTCATCATTGGTCCCTTTTGTTGTATCCACCGCCCACCGAGTCACCATACGTGGCAGAGAGACGCAGACGCTACCTCGTACCCACGGAAAAAGAGAGCCTTTATTCTTGTTACACGATATTTATAACCGGGCTTGCGGTTGCTGATGATGATGCTGGAAATTGGCCACCTTAGCATTGTGCGCCACCTGGTGGCATGAACAGAACTACATTACACAACACAACATCCCCTCCTCCCAAAAAGGGGCAGCACACCGTCGCACAACACAACAACCAGTACTTGCAGTTGAAGTTGGAACTGCCGTTCTGTCGGTGCTGGCCGGGGTAGTAAGTGGCTGGAACCTCTGGGGACTCGGGGGCTGTGCTGCGGTGGAGCCGGGAGTCCCAGGGGAAACGCAGGTTGCCTCTGTCGCAGGATTCCAGGCTGCAGTGTATGGAATCAGCCGCTCACGATTCCAAACGCGACCGTCGCTCAGCTCGTACGTGTCCTCATGTTGGCACCGAACCATGGCAAAAGGAGGTGAATACGATGGGGAACCCTTTGGCACATGTCCCGGTAGCTTAATCCGAACTGCTTGTCCTGCGCTCAGTGACGAATGTTTGGCTGCACGACGTCGATCCGTATAGTGCTTGCTTGCAAGCTGTTTCCGAGTTACCCTTTGCTTGACGGCTTGAAGCTCCACGCCTCCGACCTCAGGAACACTTCCAGTCGGTCCTGCAGCGAGATCGAGTCTGGTCCTTGGGTGACGGCCGTGTAGAAGAACAGCAGGTTTCTGACCCGTACTTGCATGCGGGGTGCAGCGGTAGATCCCAAGGTACTTTGTGACAGCCTCTTTTAGTGGGCGGTGTTCCTCCAGACACACCTGAACGTACTCCTTTAACACACGATTAAACCGTTCCACTTGTCCATTTGACTGTGGATGATAGACTGCCGAGAATGTGTGGGGGATAACTCTATTGCGCAAGAATTGTTCAAACTAGACGGATGTAAATTGTGGCCCATGGTCACTCACTATCTCTTTCGGATAGCCTTCACGGCTAAATATACTCCGCAAAAAGGACATGGTCGTCACTGAAGTGACGTTGAAGGTGAACCCTACTTCTGGCCACTTGCTGAAGTAGCCTACTAAAGTAATGGCAAAACGACAGTCATGAGGAGCCCTTGCGAAAGGACCAACGATGTCGATGCCCATCTTCTCCCACGACGCTGAAGGAAATGGTACCGGCTGCATTAGCAGCACAACTGGCTTTGCTGGTTTGTCAACAGACTGACAAACGGCACAAGACTTGATCAGCTGTTCGACGTGCTTGTTCATGCCAGGCCACCAGTATTTTTCTCGGAGTCGTTGCTTTGTACGCGTGATGCCTGGGTGTGATTCATGGGCGATATCCAGAAGTCTGCTCACCAACGAAGAAGGTACCACGAACTGTTCCCCTCGGAGCAGCAGGTCATTCACCACTGACAGTTCGTCCCGAACCCTGGAGAAAGGCATTGCTTCTGGAGGCAGCGTCTTGGCTGATGGCCACCTGGACGTTGTCCACTGCATCACTTGGCAAAGTACAGAATCCTGCGCAGTTGCGGTTACGAATTCCTCGTGAGTTAAACATGAAGAAACAAAGCAAACAGCATCTTCCGGCTCCGGACGGGCTCCATACTCAGGAGAGAGCTCTTCCGGTTTACAAGAAGTTTGGAAGCAGACGTGTGACCTACCATTTATCTGTAGTTTCAGTGTGTTGATAGCGTCATTGCCCAGGAGATTTGTGCCCTGTGGTACCACGTAGAAAAGAAGTTCAGCATGCCAGTTCCGATACTGGACTGGTGTGGCGAAGCATCCTTGAATGTAGATTTTTCTGCGTGAAAAATCGAGCAATGCCGCCGATGTTGGCTGGAGTGGTGGTGGAGGCCTCAGTTTGCTGTACGTGTCAGCAGCAAGAATTGAAACTGCAGAACCCGTGTCCACGAGGAAATCGACGAGAGTTTCTTGAACCTGTACTTGTATGCGCACTCCGGTGCTCTGTTCCCCGTTAAGTTGCAGTACGCTTAGAGCTGTTGGATCGTGGTGCTGGACTTCTTGAACAGCAAGTGACTTCTTGCAAAGCTTCTCGCTACGACAGACTCTCTCGAAATGGCCTACCTTGCCACAGTTGTTGCAGGTCTTGTTCCTTGCTTTGCAAATACTAGAATTGGCTAAGTGTTTCGCAGAGCCGCAGCGAAAGCAAGTCCAACTATTTTGTCCCGACGAGGCATGTTCGGCTGGCCCTGGCGCCGAACGCTTATCCAGTTTTTGCACGTACCCTGCAGAGCTAGCTGATGACAACTCCTTGGAATATTTTGCAGCTTCTTCGATACTTCGAGCAATTAGAGGGCCCTGTCCAACGTCAATGAGGAGCCTTCCAAAAGTAGCCGCTCCCGAAGTACGGTGTTGCTCGTTTTGGCGACGAGTTGGTCGCGTATGAACTCGTCGGCCCTGTCATTACGGGCGCAGGAAAGTGAAAGTTCTTGCAGCGAAGAAACGAGCATGTCCGCGGTCTCACCTGGCAACTGAACGCGTTGACCAAACCGCTGGCGTTCAATGACAACGTTAGTACTTGCTGCGTAGTAGGCCTCGAGCGTCTGTAGAGCAGTCTTGAATTCGTCTTCGTCCTCCGTAGGTTGCTTCTCTGGTAGCGTGTAGTAGATTCGTTGACCCTCGACCCCCAGGCAATGTAGAAGGAGCGCCTTGCGGCGTGTTGGCAGGTAGGCGTCGCTCGCCGACGCTACGAGGTAGTTCTAGAGCAGCCGACGCCATTGCGTCCACGGTATGGCGGGCTTTCCCGGTGTCGGTAGAAACGGCGGCGGCGGCGTCAGTGCCATTGAAGAAGATTGCAGTATGCCGTATTGCAGTATGCAGTATTGCAGTATGCAGTATTGCAGTAGCGCAGTCGTGCAGTATGCAGTATTGCAGTAGTGGCGTGGCGTTCCGCCCGCAGCCGAAAAGAGTTACCTCGTCGCCATTATGTTGTATCCACCGCCCACCGAGTCACCATACGTGGCAGAGAGACGCAGACGCTACCTCGTACCCACGGAAAAAGAGAGCTTTTATTCTTGTTACACGATATTTATAACCGGGCTTGCGGTTGCTGATGATGATGCTGGAAATTGGCCACCTTAGCATTGTGCGCCACCTGGTGGCATGAACAGAAGTACATTACACAACACAACACCTTTCATTCAGCACACTCACGGGCTTCATTTTAAAAACTCTGCTGTTTCTATTTCACGTATAAATGAACTGCTTATGCAATATTGTCTTATTTACCTATGTTCGAAGTAAACTGTGTTATACCGTAAAATGTGATGTGCCGAGTGCATGCAGGTGTAACATTTTTCAATGGGACATGAAGCTCAGTGCTGATAAACTTAAATCAGGGAAAATAAAGCTCCCCATGTTGCTTCTTTATTTTTGTAACTATTCTCTCTACCAAATACCTTGGTGGTAATTCAACTAAGCTCACATTTTCCCTAGCTTTTTATAATTGTTTTTCTCTGCAATTATACATTCTCAGCTGGAGCACGCCTGCTGAATTCAGGCCCCAACCACGCTTTGCTATTTCACAATTGCAGCTGTATGAAATGTTGCTCTTTAGGTTTTGCCAATGATTTTCAACAGGCCATTTATTTGGTGTCAAAACCATTTTATACCTTTAATTGCTATTTATAGCAAACAGTATTATATCATTTTTCATAACACATTTTGTTGTAACCTCATTCAATGATTTTGTTACCCTGCCAGCCTGGTTCATAAATCTTTGCGTGAACATGCCCGTCTTGCAGCTAATCTTCAGTAACAGACACCACACATTTTGGCTTTCCAGCGTAGCTTTGGTGTCCGCAAAAAGGAATCTTTTTCTTGGCTCCTCTGCAGGGCTTTGTAGAAAAAGATCACTTGCTGGTTTGGCTTTCCCGCAGTACTCTAGTGTAGTGCAAGAAAGTATAACTTGCTTATTCCTTTTTTGTTGAGGTTTTAATGCTGTGCGTCTTCCAGGATAACCCTGGCATTTTGTTTAGAAATGGTGCTTCACACCACAAACAGTGCACAGAAAGTAGAGCTACTCACTTTTTGCATAGACACGGAAGTTTGGCAGATCACTTATCATTGACAAGCAAGCGTTTGATTTCTGGCTTAAGGTGCAACGCTGGGATAGTTTACTAGTTGGGGTGAAAAACACAGCACTGATAAACGGTACTGAAGTACTAGGAAAGGTGCCGTGATCAACATGGTTTCCATGTGTTGGCAGCTTTTTGGTCCAGCGTTTTCATGAATATTTGCCAGGGGGCCTTAACATGGCCTGCTTTTGTGTAACAAAAATGTCAACAGTGAAGCACTTATCAATGCTCACATGTTGCTCATTGATACGAGAGCAACAGTACGTTCAGCAGTCATTTCATTGTTAGAGCCCCCCATGATCCATACACCTTCCAGCTGTACTGCAACTTTCACAAACACCAACAGACATTCACATCCACGCACGTGGCCTTGGCTCCAGTTCTTGCACAAGGTATTAAGAAGTACTGTCGGGAGTGAGCAATATCACGCTCGACACCAACCATTACTCCGAAGTTGTACTTGATAAACTCTTTTTTAAGCCTGTTGGCTTAAAGGATTGTTTAAGTGCCCGTTTTGCGGAAGAAAAGGAAACAGCTAATGGGCACACAACACACAACCCGTGGATGTGTTTTCTAGCAGCTAGCTTCTGACGAGACTTGCATCATTGTGAACGAAATGTGGGACATTTTATAATGCCCCTTACCACTAAGTAAATTCACTTGAGACATTTTCCAAAACAGTTTACACCGTGCGGAGTTAAAAAGCAATAGAATGTGAAACGTCCCCTCACATTTGGAAACTCTTCCTGTTCACTACCCCAAAGG
The DNA here is from genome assembly GCF_048455015.1 of Haemaphysalis longicornis. Taxonomy (NCBI): domain Eukaryota; kingdom Metazoa; phylum Arthropoda; class Arachnida; order Ixodida; family Ixodidae; genus Haemaphysalis; species Haemaphysalis longicornis. The sequence goes on from NW_027526445.1 coordinate 193,492,818, forward strand.
CTTGGACAGTAGACGCTTAAGCACACTTCACCAGTTGCGAATACAAGCATTAGTGTCAAGTTGAACTCCGCAGAAAGCTTGGGATGGGCATATAGATGTCACAGCCACTTGGAGTTTGTGCATAGACTGCAAGCCTCCGAGATAAGCTCTCATCATCATTAGCCCATCCTGCTGAGAGTGAATGAAAGTATTGTGGCTGGTTATGTTCAATTTCAACCAAGCCAAACACAAGAGTAAAGAAGGAACGAGCCTATCAAAATACATACTCAAATCAGATGCAGGAGGAAGTTTTGTTGCCTAACCAGGTTAGAGGAGGCGAAAGGTACTGGAGCGAAGGAAAGGGAAATAAAAGCCAAGCAGTAATTTTAAGCCTTGCCTATCATTTCATTAAGACTTTCTCAGTTGAAAGCACAATGGTACTTTAAGCAACAAATCTGAGCATAGATGAACAATAACTGAACTGTCACTTGTTAACCTTATGCACACCATACTTTTAAAGGACTATTAGCAGAAGTTCCAAACTTGGCTCACACGGCGATCTTATCGGCTGCACTTCTTCCATGCTTGCACAGTTGGAGCTTGAGCCTCCTTGAACAAGAAGCCAGCCAGTCAGCGAATGGTTTCAGTGGTATCTTGAGTAGATATCTTTGGACGGGCAGTTGGGCTCCACCCACGGAAGTGAAGCTGCGCTCCCTGCACGGATTCTGCAGCGCCACGTGCACAGATCGTTTCTGCGGAATAATCAGGATACATTTCTCGGCGATAGTACTACTGCCCCGGGGGAAAAACTGCAGAAGCTGCATGCGAGGTCGGATTGCGTTCGATGATGCCGTGCGCTACCTGACGACACTCGATTCGTGCACACGCTGACACTACGTCGCTCACGTTGGCATGTCATCAAAGACAGCTACCTCGTTAGCCACGACGTGACGCGATGGAAAATACTGATCCCCACGTTTTATAATTGAGCCACCACTCCAGAATTAGAACACAAGGCTTGGGATGGAAGAAGCGAGGCACAAGTAGGCAACGAATGCAGGCGCGTAAAGCCGATAGCACGCGAACTGCAAGACAACGTGAAGCTTACAAAATATTAAGCGACAACAATACAGTTCTAGGAGCATGTAAAAAGCGGGGCGAAGCAGCGTGCAGAAAACAATGCGTTAGGCTTACCAAGACGTGCAACACCAAGTTCACAAAAAATACCCAATCTAAATAATTACAAGCACACCTCCCAACAAGAAAAAAGCGCCACGAGGCAGCCGCTGTACAGGGAGATAAGAACGTAACGATGCGTCAGGCCTGCCATTCGAACCACGGGCGGAGAACATCGGTACACAAGACGGGAACAGCCGCCTGCCGTCGTCGTTAACACAAAAAAGCGGTATGATCAAATGACGTAAATATGACGTTTGTTTTGTGACGTCACAGGAAGTCACGTGACTACTTTAGCTTGACGTCACTTCTGCGTGGCAGCAGCCGTTGCGGAGGGGGGGGCGTGGCTCGTGCAACGGGCGTGGCAGGAGACTTAACCAATAGAATTTACCCTCTCACTAAATAATTAGGCAAGAAATGAGTAAAATATGTTGTAGTACCTACTCAATAACCTACACTACCTTGCCCAGCGCAATTTTGGAGGCTAAAAGCGCACTGCGAGCTCAGAAAAATATCTCAACTATTTGAGGCGGGTGTTTTGGGAGCAGGTTGAAACGGGGAGGGTGTTTTGGGAACGTGTTGAAATAGAAAGCGGTCAAACGGGAAGGACGTTTTGGGAACGGGCGCACACGGGACGGGCCAAACGGGAAGGGTGTTTCGGGAATGGGTTCAAGCGGGACGGGTTCAAACGGGAATGGGTTGTTTCGGGCTACACCCGGCTTCGAGGCGCCAACGGTCGGCGCTCATTCAGTACATCGCTTTGTCTCTCCTAGATGGCAGCACCATCTGAAGGGAAAAATATTAGGCGCGTTTGTTGTCCTGTTTACGCGTCTGTTCATAGCGCAGTGGTGAGCGCGTTTCGTACCTGCCGTTTAGGCGAAAGAGTTCGTGGCTCGAATCCGGCGCAGCCACGTCAATCTAAGTTTTTCTGGCGATGTCATTTCCGTGACGGATATGACGTCGTGACATCTTGGTGGACCCCGGCATAAAACACTTTCGTATTAAAAGAAAACGGCGTTTCTCAGAGGTTGCAGAATGCCAGATCGCAACTCCAAGGTCGTGACGTAGTCGTTCAACAATGTGCAAAACAACATAGATGGCCGGCGCATTCACTCTTGGAAATGTAGCCTATTTTTTTCCCGCTTCCGTATTGATATTTTTGTGGCAGCGGAGCCTGACTTCCACTGTTTTATATTAATGTGGGAGTAAGTTTGTCTGCCACATGTGATTGAGATAATCAGCTTAAGCACGGAAGGGGTGTCCAGGTTAGCGAGGGCCTTGTTATTCGGTCGAGTTCGGGCGCCGTGCTGTGGCGAAGCTTGGCCAGGGCGAATGCCAACAAAAACTGACGTTTGACAGATTCCTGCAGTGTCCCATTAAACCATTTTAATTCCCGCCGTGAAGCCTTGAGGCTGTCTACTTCACTTCATCCGGCTTGGTAGCCGGCTAAGCTTGTAAACGCGCGGACCATGGCGCGGACGTGAGCAGTGGGAGAGGTGGTTGAGCAGCTCCGACCGTGAAGATCGAGCTATGCTGGTCGACCGAGCGGTAACAGCGGTGTCCTCGCGCGACCTGCTGGACGTAGGAGGCTCACCACACCCCCTTCCCCTACCCCTTTGCTCTATAATAAACGTTTGTTCATCATCATCTGGCACGTTACCGGGTACCGAACTATTTCGTGGCCTGCGGTGCTGCGGTTCATCTGAATAACGGCGATAATATACTGTACGTATTTCAGGTGAAACCTGCAAAACGTGGTCCTGGGCACCTGGTTACCCTTTTGAGGGGCTACACTGCGCCTGCTGTTGCAACCCCAGACGCTTTTTCTCCTTTCACACCTGAGAGGACGGAAAGCGGTTACGAAGACTACGCCGCTATGTGCCGGTGGGTGAAAAGGATGATGAGGTGAAACTTTATACGAGTGGCAGGGCGAATTTGTTGCAGCTTGCCTCGGGTATGCCCCGTCGTCTTCCTTTCCCCGTGCAGAAGTTGCTACCGAGTTTCGTCTGTGCCCTTCGTCAAATGAGCTGTCCATTTCGTGTTCTCTAACTTGAACCGTCCAGGATCCGCAGCTTTTCTTGCACGTGTGCGGCCATGGCAGGATTTCACGGGCGCTTGCGCGTGCCAGCTGCGGCGAACCCGCATCGAAAGAGGAGGAAGAAGAGGCTGGTGAGGAACTTCGATTGCTGCGCATGGTTCATAACGCGGGCGATAATTCGCGATACGTATCGTACCTAGCGTATCGCAGAGTGCAGGACGTCTTCAGTCGACGTGCGATACCACGCATATTTTTCTGCTACGTTTCAGACAACCGCTGTGCGGGCGTCATCGAGAGGTCGTCCGTCACCCGTCACCTGAAAACGTAAGCTGATCGAGATGCGACCTTCACGAGAGTGGCTGGTATTTAAATTAGCCACATGCCCCCGCTCGAGGTTCGTGGCGCCAAACGCCGCAAATAATTAGTTCGCTGATGGCGGCATGCATAGAGAGTTGACTGTCGAAAAAGTTCTGGCTAAGCGATTGCAGCTGCAGGAACAAAGTGGACAATTCATAGCGTTGAAACGTGTTGAAACAGAGAAAAACAGAAGAAAAAAAGGCGTTTCTTGGAGATTGCGGAACGCCAGATCGCAATTTCAAGGTCGTGACGTAGTGTTCAACAATGTGCACAACAACCTAGATGGCCAGCGCATTCAAGTTCGCGGCGCGCATATATATTTTAGGAAATGTAGCCCATTTTTCCCGCTTCTTTATTGACATTTTTGTTGCAGCGGAGCCTGACTTCCGCTGTTTTATATTAATCTGGGAGTAAGCTTGTCTGCCAGATAAAGTACACTCCATCCGTACGTGTAATAAGATGGGCGCGTTTGCTTCGACGTGCTTTCGGCACCACGGCCGTGCTTTTATGGCCGTGCTTGCGTCGCCACAGCTTGGAGGAAAAAAAAGTCGGACATACAGCAATAACCAAATCCTCGGGAAAGGAAACTTGCTTTTTTATAAGCGATACCTCGATAAAAGTGGGGAGGATTGATTCTCATGCCCTGCTCTGGGGAACACTTCAAATTAAGCGAGGTTTTGAGTTGAGCGATTTTGTTATAGCGACGGTTTACTGTATACCTCACCTCAGGAATATGTGAGGCGGTTTTTTTTCTCGAAATCAGCCAGATCCGCCAAACACCATTTTGAGCAACAAGCAGAAGTTTCTACTGGACCTAATTGCGAAGCTGTCAAAGCTATTTTATGATACATTTCACAAGTCAGCTAGAAGACGTTTATGGCCACCAATAATTCAAAATTATGCGGTGAATTTCAGCAGTATTGGAGTGATAAGTTTGGATTTGGCTCAAATTGAATTGAAACACTCGAGTCGATGCGGTATTCGTATGAAAACTTTATTTAAATTGACTTACAACAATGGTGCGAATGCGTTTAGGTGGAAAAGGCATTCCACACTTACAAAATGGCTTGGAGAGCAGGTGAGTTCTCTTGGCACTATTAGCAGCTTTTCTTCGAATTCTTACCTAAGACAATTTTCTTAGGCACACCTGAAGGCACTCATAAACTAAGCAAGCTCTTCATTGCCTTGCCATGAATTTCCGAAACGCTTCACAAGAAAGCTGCTCATATATTATTCATCACCTTAATGAAGTAGTTCGTACTCTCAGGGGGTGGGGGCAGGGATATTTTTTTTTGTTAGGGCTTGTAAGCGGTGGCTATTTATTTAAGTGCTAAAAACGCTAAATACGGAAGCAAAAATAAATATAACCAGAGTTACTTCGTAGGGACGGAAGAGACGAGATGAATTCATTGTTCCACATCTTTGTTTCATTTTGTTCACTTCTTCCGTTCACTTTGTCATTGACGTCCAGGGATACGTTTTTCGGCGATCTCTTAATTTCTGTCTTAATGCATGATAAGCCAGCTGCGGAAAGCAAAAAAATACTACTGAAAACACCCTCGAAACAGTCTGAACAGTCAAGCCAAAAGCAAACTCCCATTGGGCAAATTGATTTGGCTTATTTTGGTCCGTGAAGCAGCGGGATCTAACTCATTTTTTATACGAACTACAATTTGCGTACGCGTTTGCAGGGCGCTATTTCACGTATTTTCTTGCCACTCCTTCTTTTAGTGGATAGTTGCAGAGTGTTTTTGCCAGTGCAGTTTTATCTGAGTTAGTTTCGGTTTCTGAATCTGGCTCATTTCGAAAAAAAGGCGTCATTTATGTTTGCAGCGTACAAACAATTTCACTGGCTTCTCTGAAGCTGAACAAAACAACTCGCACTGTGCTTGCTTTGTTTCAGAGAGGTGCAGGCAGTACAGTAGTCAAGAGCGCCTCGGGTAAGCATGCCTCAGTGGAGACGCATTGCGCAATGTCCCACTGTGCTCCAGAGGTCCCCTGCTGCACTGGCATGGCGGCCAAAATATCTTTTCCTAATGCACACATGTTCGCAGGGTTTGTGTCTTGCCCACAGTGGCTGTCGTTCTGATGGATGTTGGGAGCAAAAAAGGTGCGCGTCTGGGAGAGCTTGGCACGCACTAAAGAATTTGTGGTGCTCTACACTGACCTGGTCGGCCCAACGGGCCCTGGAAAGAACCATGGTAGGAGTTACAGTTGGAGGAGAGAGTGTCTTGGATGAGGGGGCAAATTCGGGTGGAAGACTTCTATGGACTCGGGCCTGCCCTGTAGGGGTTTCACAGTGGCTCCTGAGAGACGGGACCAGAAGCAGGGGAAGGCTGATGGCTGGCAAAGAATGGATTTGGACAGTGCAGCGTGGGAGGGACACTGCGCTGGGGTCGGTGATAAAAGCGAGGCAGGACGATTGTTCAGCCTAACAGAGAGCCTGTGCAGTATCGAGCAATAAGCGACCTCCCCTTGCCTCTTTGCTTCAGGCTGCCAGATGGGAAGAGGCATGTATTGCAGCTAACTGAGACAGGATTTTCACAGTGAGTCGTGATCGCTGCAACACCCTTGTTGGGCTGAAACCAAAATGGCTCGGGCCAGCTTACACATGGGCTGTGAGGCGGGCCATAGGGAAGGGGTCTTGACCACCTGGGGATTTTCAGCAGGCACCGAAATCTGGACACACCCGTGCATCCTTCTTTTTTGCCTCCATCAGAAAAAAGGCTGCCACATTACTGGGTCGAACCCATGACCTTGGGTTTGGCCACCGCTGTGGGTGAGATGTTAAAGCGCGTCTTGCACGGTCCCTTTTTAAAGCGCAGCATTTAGCTGGCCCAAAATATGCGCGTTAACCTCGTGATGCTTGCTTCTTCTGCTTAGCTGCAGAGCCCAAGCCGATCACCGTTTTTTTCCTCTTCACTGTTTGCAGTTGAATCTCCACGATGAGTACCCTGAATACAGCGAGCGCAAGGGAGCCACAGCAAAGCATGGCTGTGTCGGGAATTCAAGCTGCGAAGCCTCAAGGGTGAGGCCGTTGTACCTTGCTTCTCTAGTGCACTTCGCGACCGCAGAGGATCTCCCCTGAGGCTGGGGGCCTCTGTAGAAAAGCCGCCACGGCTGTGAACATTCTTGTCCCTCTGGTCTTCAGGCCGGGAAGTTGCTCCGCATTGCGGTTCAAGGTGCTGTCAGGGCCAACTAAAGCAGCAGATCCTGTCACAACCCGTTGTGGTTGCTTCCTGGATCGATTTTGTCGCTCCACTCCGCCAGCAGAAAAGCTTGCCAAAACAGCCAGATTTTATCTTTGTTGCACAGTGTGACGAAGAAAAAAATACATATTTGAATGAAGTTGTGTCGAATGAAAGGGACCAAAAAGTGCTGAGTTTGAGCAGGTATCAAGGAGTGATTTGCAAAGTATAAGTATTGGAACATCAAGGTGGAAATGGTACGTTTACACTACGAGGGAATTCCTTCCAGGGGCTTTTTTTTACAAGTCGAGCTCATTTCTCATACATCACGGGTTCTCCGCATGCAGTTTCTTCCTTCGCTCCTTGTGGTCCTCTTTGCTCTTCCTCTTTGTGCTCCCCTTTTTCGTTGCTGAAGAAAATTGTGATAACCAGCTAATCAGAATAGTAAACGTACCTTGATTACACTAGTGCAAAATCACTTCTTGTTGCAGATACCAAATCAGATGCAAATAAGTTACTGGGCATAAAATACGCCGTCAGTAAAGGTAAAAGCATCACGTTGTTTGTTTCGTAGCGGTTTTGTGTCACAAAACATTTTTTGGATATGCTTTCTTTCAGCAAAATTTTTTCAACCAGGTTTTTTTTATACGTACTAAAGGATGCCCAAGATGCGATGAATGTTTTGCTGTTCTGCATTGCCAGTTGTGAAATATGAGCTTTGAAAGCAAGCATTACCACTGGCGCATGTGTAATATGTGCACGCATGCACAATTGCATGCACACATGCATGCACACGTGCATGCGTATAACATTCATCATTGACTGTGTGTATCACTTGACTGCGTGCTTGTACGTCAAGGTGACCACTGAAGCAAAAGCTGCCCTCTGCTACTGCCGAGAGCGTATTTGACCCGACTTCTCGCTGTACAATGCTGACTAGCGGAAGTGAGGGTCTGTCTTAAAACAATGCGTGCAACAGCAGTTCCCACATGGGTGCATTTATTCTGCACGCGGTTTTACTCCCATCTGCAGGAATGCTTAAAGGGGCCATGAAGACAAAATACAAGTTTGTTTTATTCGAAAGATTTTGTGTTTTATACTGCCCCCTGCGCTTTTCCGGATGCAAACGATGTTTTATTCACTGAGAAATTAATCACTGTAAGTTAAAATATTTATTTTTCCGCTAAATCGTGTTTTCATGGTCTGCAAAGACATCACAGGAACCGACCGCTCTGCAGCCGATTGCGCACTGCCGGTCTACAGCGGCGGCGTTCGCGCGTTTGTTTACGTTACTGAACCTAGATGGCGCCACCATCCCGTGGCAAGCAGTGTTCTGCCTTTGGTTTGTTTTTGACCTGGATGTTTTTGTTCTGGGAGAAAATAATCATTTCCTGAAACATAACGCTCGCTCGACAAATATGGTCACGTGAGACACAGTTGCTTGCGTCAATCGGCCACTGTCGTCTGAGACAACCCCAATGCCCCGCTGTTCTGTGCAGCTAAACCAAACGTAGTGCGCACAGTACTAACAGCAGTACGCATCAGTACTTCTATGTTTACATGTGCTTTCGTAACTTCCACTGTTTGTCCCACCATTCTTATTAGTTTAAAAACAATTTGCCCTAAATTTAAGCACAAATAGCTCGTTCTGCAAGCTTATAAGCGCAGCCTAATTTGCGTTTGCTTTTGCCGGCCTTCGCCAATCGCAGAGCAGGCTGGTAAGACATCATAGGTTCTGTTGAGGGAAATGAGCGAGTGGGTCGCATGGCCATTCCCTTTTTTCCTAATTATACAGTGGAACCCCGTTGATACGTTCCCCCGGACTTACGATGTCTCGCATCTTACGAAGGGTGGTGGCGGTCCCGGCAAACTCCCCATAGAAACAATGCATTAAAAACCCCGATGATATGACACTCGGGTGCACACGGTCCGCTTCATACGACCGACCCTGGCGCGGATAAACCGGCGCTTTTCCCATATTTTACACCGCTTCGCCGCCCAACCTGACCTTCTTTATTCTTAACCATCGTTTGACGCTGCTTGATGTGCAAACGTCCGCAGGCGGGTCAGACCACTTACTGAACAGACGCAAGCAAGTAGGCGAGTACTCGTGAGCGGGAGTTAACCTGCCACGGGCCTGCATGCATGCATCAGGCGAACGCGCCAAACGCGAGAAGTTGAAGTTCAGGTGGCAGGTGGAGCGTGATTTGGAAGCTCCCGTTGAGCCGCCGACGAACATGGAAACACATACGACGCAGTCCCACGGCGGTGACCGGACAGCCGCTTTCGCCACCCGCTCGATCCAAGTTTCTTCCTTTCACGACGATATTTCTCCATTTATCTCTCCTCTCTGCTTATCAAAAGCCGCGTTGTCAATCTGCTCTTTTCTTTGCTAGAGTGCTTCAATTCAAGCGCGTCCGCCGCAAGGGCGGAGCAAAATACAGGAGGCGGAGACACATACTCGTTGGCATCGACATTTCGGGGCCCTCGCTGGTCGCGGCAGCAAGAGGCTTAGCCAGACCACGCTATAATTATCGCCGCAGCACAGTTTACTCGCAAAGGTTTGCTCACATCTTATCTATTTCGTGTTGCTGGGTCTTGTGGGAAACGAAAACAGCTTTGTTGAGCACTATGATTCAATAGCGATTGCACGGTATCCTTTAAAAGGCTACTGAAGTGCTTTTAAAGGGGCCCTGAAAGGCGTTTTGAGCACACTAACTGAACTAGCGCAATCGTTAGATTGGGTCGTCAACGTCATCTGTGCCAAGTATTACTCTTTTACGCACAGCGGAAAGCTCACACTTTTGTTGCAAAGTTTGTCGCTTTTTTCTAACCCTTCCCTTCGTGTTTTTGGACGCCGCAATCTTCACATGTCAACATCATCGATTCCCAGATGTTCGTCATGAGCTAGACATCCTGCTATTGGGAGGCTTTTTCACGCACTTCCGGCAAAGAGATGAGTCGTCTGCTTTCGGCTCGCCGGTTGATCTGCCAGCGGAGTGCCAAATTGACATTTTACGACAAACGAAACAAGTGTAAACAAACGCTTAACCGTTTGTATTGAACGCAACACGGCCATAACACGACATGGATATTCTCTTACCTGAGTACGTTCCATAAAGAAAGCGTTGAAGCCCCGTGGCACTTCTTTCGTGCAATCGCAGAGAACGCCCTGAGCCGAATGCCCGGGTTTGACGCATACATTTTATTCAACTTCAAAACAATCCAGAGATGCGTTTCGAACGAACACAACGTCGCAACATGCGTTGCAAGTCTGAACCGCGATTGACAGACGATGGGTTGCCTCCTCCTGCCCGTCGTAAATTCGGCACTCACCTCGCGCGCGGTTTGCGGGGACGAACAGCAAGTCACTTAACTCTGGTGCACAAGCCGAAATGGCTTTTAGCCACGCACACTGCACATACCCCATGCGAAGTTTAGTCGTACGTCGCTGGAGAAAGATAATCCAGACCATGGGAAGCACTCTCCACCCGCAGAAGCACAACGTCGCATTTCATCGCGAAACAAAGGCGTCCACAACACACACACCATAGCCTCCTGTTATGCCAAACGCATCTCGCACTTCCCAATGGGAGTGAGTGGTACGCTTGCAGTGCCCACATGTTGCGAGATGGGGCCCCGAGCTGAACCGGGATCATGCAACCGTAACTGACTTCTGAACCGGCTTGTGCCTCTTTGCCAAGGCAACCAATGTTTGAGGTTGTCAAAGAAATGGCCCTCGCTCCAGCGCTAGAAAGCTCAGAGCCACGGCGGAGCATGTTTTGCCAACGTCGCCGCTCTCCACCACGCATCGCCCCAAGCTGAACTGGTCACATGATTGAAGCGTTTTGTGCACGGGTTCTGTATCGGTTTAAAATGTCTTTATCTCATGCCGCCGGCAGGAATTACCACCGCCGCAAAATAAGACCCGGCACCAGCGGGGCCACATCTGATACGGCGCTTTTTAGATAAACAATGAGCGGTGCATCAAAGGGAACGAGCGCACGATCCTCCCCGTGCGGCTGCGAGTTCGCCGCCGATAAAAAGTCATGTGCCGCCGATAGCAACTGCAGCAACGTACACTGCGAAAGGGCAAGGCCAGGCCGCCGCACACATGCGGCCAGATTTTTCATTCGCTTTTCCAACCTTGAGCAGAGTGCGGGATTTATGGCGCCAACTATAGTGAACTAGAGTTAACAAAGCTTGCCCGTAGCAGACTACAGTCTAAGAAGCGCAACAGCGGAATTACGTCACCGCTGAGGAGGGCAGCATCATGGGAGGGAAGGCTCACGCGCCGTCAGCAACAAAGAATAAGTTGAAAGAAAGAGGAAACGCGGCGCGACGATAATGCGCAGTTTTTGATTTACGATTTCTCAGCTAATACTCATCGCGTTAACAAAATTCTTGCGGGAAGAGATTGCTAATGCATTGCTTTACTTGGTAACATCTACATCCATACATCGGCGGAAGGTATTTCAGTACCCCTTCAAAACCGGGCAAAAATTGTGCTTTTTACAATTATTACATTAGTGAGTTTGTGCCTGTAAAGTTTTTCTCGTCATTTTTAGCTTGGGGACAGCGGTATTCCTCGTTAAAGTTGACCCTACGCCCCGCCCACTGCTCTCTCCCGCATCGCCGGAAGAGCGAGAAACTGAGAGGCAGCAACCGGAAGTAGCGTCATATTAGGAAGACGGCCAGCGACGTGCGCTGCCGCTTCGCTGTGTCCCACTTTTCTGGGCGAAGTTCCGAATTAAGCAGGCGTGTAATCTGCACTTTATTAATCATTATTGTCTAGAGTTGCTTCCACGTCGGTTTTTAACCGTAATGCTACGGTGTGATTCCCTAAAGCGACTCCTATTTCAGAGATTTCCTACCCGAGCGCCCGTGGCTACTACATTGCCTACGAGTAGTCGCGGGGCCGGCCGTGTCGTCGGGTGCTCTGGGCTTCATACGCGAAGCGACGAGCTCAAACAAATACGGAGGTACCCCAAGTTCCTGATCCATTATTATAAGGGAATTAGCACATTTTTGGGACCGCAGCACTCTGGGCTTCCCAAACTTCTTGCTCGTTTTCCCGATCAACGTTGTTGGCTGTGACGACAGCTTAGCTGTATAGCTAGATTTTAAGAAGAAATCAAGCAAGCTGAAAGCATGAAGCGTTTTCTGCGCGCGGAAGCGCTTCGCACACGCGCCGGTCGTGCATGCCCGTACGGCGCACGAAACGGCTCGCACCAGCACCACACATGCCGCGGCAGCGACTGCTCTTCGCTGCCGTACAGAATCAAGGCCGCCGCGAAAAGCAAGGTAAACGTGCAAGAGAGGATGATAGTGTGGTGAAAAATTGTGCTAGGTACAGTCGAACACGGATATATCGAACACGGGTATATCTAATTATTGTCTATATCGAACTCATGAATTATCCCCTTGAAAATTCTGTGTAAAAGTATGGGAATTCGTACGTTTATATCGAACGGTATTTTTTCCGACATTGGGTATATCGAACGCCGCGCGAGCTGGAAGGTGCTCTTCGGCGGTCGCTGCACCCCCGATTTCCGCGGTCGCTTAGTGCCTTCGCCAAAAACCGACAGGGACAGAAGCCGGGGCCTCGGAGCGTCACGCTTGCTTCCTCATTAATAACTGCTTGGCCAACCAAACCACCTGCGGGCTCGACAACATCGAGCTCAAGTTTCTGCCTCCGAACACAACAGCCAGGCTGCAGCCGCTCGACCACTCGACAAAGTCGTTCAAGGTTGGGTATAGGAGGTGACTCCTCGATAGGCTTTTGATGAACCTCCGCATGGGCACCGAGCTTAAAGTTGACCAGCTGGGGGCCAAACGCATGATGACTGGTGCCTGGAACAGCGTAAAGCAGAGCGTGTCCAACTGCTTCTGGAAGGCAGGCTTCGTGACGTCTGAATTTTCGGAAGCTTGCGAAGACGGCGACGACGACGAAGAGGGCATGGACGACACGTTTCGCGAGCTGTGATCCCTTTTCCCAGCTGCTGTTCCAGCCGGAGTGTCTGCCGGCAACTTCGTGAACGCTGACAGGAATGTTTAGGCTTTAGGCTGTTCCGAGCGCCGGTGACGAGGATATCGTGGCTGCGGTTGCAGGAACCCAGGCTGATAGCTCGAGTGGCGAAGATTGTCCGGACGAGGAGGCGGATACACGATCGTACTCCACCGGTGAACTGGCGGCTGCGTTCAGCTTCATTCGACGTAGTTGCGGCAACATGGAGGAACTGGGCTGTCGCACCTGGATATCCTTGAGCAGATCGAGACCAGCGTCTTTAATTCCATATACAGGACGAAGAAGCAGGCCAAGATGAGCGATTTCTTTTCACGCAAATAAAGCATCCTGTTGCGTCATTAGTTCGGACTTAGTTGTCATTCTTGAATGCGCCGATCGGTAAGTGGTGGTCCGCCACAAATGAGGTCTCAGAGCCCATATTTTTTATATCGAATTTTTCATATATCGAACTATTTCGTGATCCCCTTGGAGTTCGATATATCCGTGTTCGACTGTATTGTCATCCAAGGGGATTTCGAAAGAGGTGATCGAATTTGTGTCGCGATGCGGAGCGCCGTCCGGTCACGGAGGCTCGTCGACGGCCGCAAACAATCCTGCCCGAGCACGAGATGCGGCGAGAGGCCGATGGATGGCGTTACCTGCGCGCAAGAATGACCACAGCGCCGATCGCTAGAATGACTATCAACGTAGGAATAAGGTTCCACATGCGAGAAAAGGGATGATAGTTTGGTGAAAAACTATGTCAAGGGTAGTCATTCGCAATTGTAGAGATAGCAGCGACCAACTATCTTACTTGATGCTAAGACTGATGCTAAGCCTAAAGTTCCCAACATCAGCGCGGCGACTCCGTGCAACCTGAGCCGGCTGGAGCTGTTGGGGAAGGCGTTCTAGAGCTCGTCCAGGACCAGCGTGCTGCGTTTGCGTTCCTCTACCTTTTGGGGGGTGACCAATGTTCGGCTCCCCTATTCTAAAACATGCGTATGTGCAGCAATGCCACGTTCCGCTGACTGGCCGAGCAGCGACCCGGCACCAGCACCTCTGCGCGACGCGGCGACCGGCGGCGGCTGCACTGCCTGTGCGCATCGCAGGCCGCTGCACAGAGCGTGTTGCCATCTGTCCAAATGTAAAAACAAAGTTCCATATTCGAGCATGGGGATGATGGTGGGTTGAAAAATTGTGCTAGGAATTGTGACTAGCGCTGGTAGTGAAAGCGGCGAACCAATATCTGCGCAACTTCCCTGCACCCGAGAAACAAGTCGGCCATGAGTTGTCGGGGGAGAACCCCTTTCTAAAGCTCGCCGCGAGCGAACCTGTTGCGTTTATACTTCCATCAGGCTCTCCTTTTCTAAAGAAAGATTGTGTGAGCCCTCCATTCACCAGAGGACCTTCTGGCCCGTATCTGAACGGGAAGAGAATGATATCTTGAGGCCGTGCGGTCCCCGCAGCGCCGGCACTTCCGAATATGACGTCATATGCCGCCAGCCAATCGCGAAAGGCAGCCAGGGCTCTCACCGTGCCCTCGGGCAGGGGTAGTTTGTTTTGACGAAAAAAGATGGTTTGGGTGTATTTACACATAAAATAAACATGTTTTTCGAATTCAGCGTCAAGAAAACCATAACGTAATGCCCCCAACAATTTTTTTTTTGAAAAGCTCTTCGCCAGCCCTTTAAAGGATGTCTCCACCATGTACAGCAATGCTGTTTTTTGTTCATCTCCGCCTTGTACTATCGTTAGTTTTACTTGGCCTTGGCAGTTTCACACTCACCTTTTCCTCTCTCAGTTTGCTCGACCATGTCGGCCTTATATCGCATAGCGTGCGGCGCTTGGCTGGCGGGCTAGCTGGACGCCATAAAGGGGAGGGGGCCGCAACACAGGTGTTGCTTTTTTTAACTTTGTATTTCAGCTGAATGTTTGCAAATAACGTGAGAACGCGCTAAATCTAGTAGTTTAAAAAAGGTTCTTAGCCCACCTTTCGCGTGAGACCATCTACCAGGCTGGCATGTACCCGCACCCCGGTCATGCGACTCTTGCGGCCCCTTTAAAGTCGTATTATCGGGGTTCCACTGCATAGCCTATTTGAGCGAAGTTTACGTTAAAAGTCCTGTCAGTATGATTCCAACGAGGCAATCTTTTGAATGAACCAAACTTGTGCTTTGTCTTCATGGCTCCTTTAAGAACTGCTTAAACAAGCTCCACCAATTGCATTTCACCACTCACAAGTCGTGATGTGGCAATTTGCAGTGCAGCTTCTTTCACACTTGTGCCATTTCTTGCCGTATTCAATGTTTACTGCTGCGACCATGACTTTGACTTCGTTTTCATGGTGTAGCAACCACAGTGCAGCGTGTTTTTTTTACCCGTGATAGTTCCTTTAAAGGGACAGACAACCGATTTTTGTCGCGTATATGTTCTCTAGCTCACATAAAAGCCAGCGTTTTATATAGCCCGGTAACCACAAGCATTTTCTAAACAAATTTGGAGAAATAATTTTAATTTACGCATATTCTTTTTTTCCACGCACAATACGTCACTGGAACGCATTACCAGAATCGGTCGTTCTATCTCGGACTGTTTCGGAATTTGAGAACCGCCTTCTTGCGAGCCCTAGTACAAATGTACCTAACCTACTTTGTTAGCAGTGCTGAATGAATGTTTGCACACACATGTGTGTGTATGTATAAGTATGTGTATATGTATATGAATATGTATGCGTGTATGTATAGATTTCTTTATTGTACTCATTAGCTTGTCTGTATTTTATTGCGTTTGTTTGGCATTATTTGTTTGCATTGTTTGTGCAATAATATAGGCATGCACGATTAAGTGTTTGCTTTTGTGCGTTCTTACGGACGCTTATATGTTATTACAAGAATTTTGTAACCCCACCCTGTATCGGCCTTACCGGCCAACAGTATGAGTAAATAATAATAAAAAAAATTTGGCAGCAAACTTCCTGAAATCGGAAGGGTGGCGGTTCGTAGTGTCGAAACTTGACACTACAATATGTGCCCCTGTCACGTGACCTGCCAACCTAGCAGCTGCTGTAACTGCTGAAACGTTCATTTAAGTATTGAAAACCTTTTAATACAAGTATTTGTACAAGGTTAAATTGTATATGTATTTCTAAACATTGTTTTGAAATATTTAAAAACACGCCGCCCACCGTAGCTGGGGTGCTCTCAGTGTGGCTAACTGAGCCTTCATGCCCAGAATCAACGGCAGCGTTCAATAAACAGACCCAGTGGAGGAGCTTTGACGATTCTGCCTGAGTCAGGGGCGTTTTTTCTGCCAAAGTATTTGATTTCAGTTTCCAAATACGCCAACGGCCACTTTAAAAAAAAGCGTCGCGCCCGGGGAGAATCGGACTTCCCACCTCCACAACGTGAAGCCAGATTCTACCTATCGTCTATTCCAACAGATGGCGCATTCGTGCAAAATAGACCGTTGCATTAAAAACACACATAAAGGAACAGAAAAGCCTGCGATTCAAACTTTTTTAGCTGGGGACAAGTTTTTAAATATCGTTTTTCATTTCGCTACAGACAAAAAAAGTACGTTTCCGAGCTACTCTATGTCATGGTTGCCAGCATTGTTTTTGGGAGGGACACATGCGGCTTGTAGATCTAAAAATTTCGATTTTAAAACTTTTAGGGCGTTATGAGCAAAACCGTTTCTCGTCAAGGTGCTTTAAGTATTGCCTTTCATTTAGGATAGAGAATATATACTCGACAAAAATCGGTTGTCTGTCCCTTTAAACCCTGCCCTGGGCTGTTGTGACGAAAAAGAGGAAGAGCGCTGTACTAGCACTGGTCACCTGTCCAGGGGTTGTTGACAGCCGAGAAGTGTGGCAGAAGCAACCCAGAGGAAAGCGGAACAGCAGCAGCTGTGCTTGCAAGACCGGCCCCTACACACGAGCCATGCCCGCCTCCGCACTGGTGGCGATTTTGTTGCCAGAGGTCCAAAGTGGGGGCTGCTCATGCATTGGGGCTTTCCTTGTGCAGGGAGAAGTCAGGTTGAATTAGGCGCGGGAAGAGTGCGCTCAGCACTGCTTGGGCAATGATAGGCTCACTTGACCCAAAGCACCCGAGCCAGCTGTTTTGAAGCCAACCACTCTGTGCCCAGGGGTGGCAGAGAATGGTGGCCCGTAGCGGTGGTCGTGGTGGCGGTGGTCCTGGGTGTGGTGGTCGCCGTAGTGCTGGTGGGCCAACAGGGTCCCAGGACCTTCCGTGTCAAGCGGGTAGTCAGCCCGTCAGGCGGCAGCAGCAGTGGTGGTGGCAGTAGGCACGTGCCACCTGCCGGCCACAATGCCACCACGGCTTCCGGGCGCACCAGTCGGACCAAGTCCAGTGCCAGCTCGCCCAGGCCTTTCAAGCCCCACAGGGACCCCGCCATCGCAGCTGTGCTGGCGGAGACCAAGAGGGACTACATGCGCCACACGCTCAGGTGGGCCCCTCCTCCACTGCTTCCACCAACTGGAAAACTGCTTCGCCACAAATGGCATCCAAGGACACGGACGTATAATTCCAGCGGCGCTAGTGTTTCTGCGGCTAGGGGTACTCCCAGCTTGTCTGCGCTTCACAAGGTGGCCATACCAGACTGACCAGGGTGCCGTTTTAACACGTATTGCATTCAATTTGGTTAGCTGATTGGTGAAATGGAAGGAAGGGTGGCAATTCTATACTGGAACTTTCCCAGAAATGCACCAGTGGCCCCACAGGTGGGTACACGTGCCATGTCTGCTACCACCGTAGCTCGCAACAGGAGAAACATACAAACCGAACTGGAGGGAGGACTTGGGAAACAATCCACTTATTCCGGCAGGAACCAGAGAATGGGGCTTTTTATAGGGATTCAGTAATGAACAGTTGTTCAGGTGTCAAACGTCTGCTCAAAGCCAGTGGAAGTTTGTCACAACGCAACGGCTTTGCTTCTTTGTGCGATTACTTCTGGCGGGGCTCTATGTACATAACTGTGCTTTTGTGTTAAAGGTCCCTGCCTGAAGCACTGAGTGTTCTGCCAATCTCTGCCCTGCTGTGCGCTACAAAGCATTGGGAGTTGAGTTGGGTAAACTGAAGTTGCCGAACTCCTAAGGACTTGAGTGAAAGAATCACCATCCTAAACTAGACAGAAAAAGGCTCAAGTGGTGCATCCTGACTCGGTGTTACCAGGCTTGACTGGTGGTGACAGCTGCTGTTGCTATGGAGTTGCGCCCCCTGACCACTCTTTTTGGACTCTATGTCCTGCCACGAATCATGGTGAAAGGAGCGGGCTGCCTCTCTAGTTGGCAACTGCCCATTAAACAAGCGTGTTGGAGCAACATGGGAAAAGCCCAGTCTTTTAAGTTGAAGCCAAGCTGCTCATCCTAATCCATACCGTTGAGTCAGAGTTATTCGAAATACACCAGCTGCCAAACTCCCCCTGGACCCCCTGTGTATCAACAGCCAGTCAGTGTTAGGTACCCCCGCACTGGGGCAAGCATGGGGCCTGTGCACTCTGTAGCCCGTCACCTGTGGGTAGAAGACTGCCGGAGTTCTTAGTGCAAGGCTTGCAGCCACTGCCGCACCTCATGAAGGGAACACGGTGGAAGCAGAAGCAAACCTTACCTAGCCAGAAGTGCAAGCTTCATTTTCATGTAGGTTTTGTTATCCAGCCATGTTTAAGCCCAGCTCGGTTCTTGTCCCTAGGTAGGTACCAGTGCACAGCCAATGCACACGTGCCCCTCAGCTTCGACGAGGCAGGGATGCTTGCACGGCCCGCATTCTGAGGTGCACTGAGGCACCTGCTGCATCACATGGGAGAACTGTGAAATAAGCTGGTTTGTTTTCCCCAAGTGGCGCCGCCTGGCTCGAGCAGGAGTGCAGCGTTGCAGGGCCACCAGCTGGCCCCACGCACTCGATGTGCTCTGCAGTGGGAGGGAGGGTGCGAGCAGTGCTTGTCCGGAAGGGGCATCGTCCCGCGCTGTGGTGCAGGTTCTTGGCGAAGGAACCGCACCTGTCGGGCACGGATCGCAGCGAGAAGCAGGTGGTCGACTTCATCGCCAGCGAGTTCAAGAAGCACGGCCTGGACATGGTGGAGAAGGTGCCATACCGCATTCTGCACCAGTACCCCGACAAGGACAACCCCAACAAGGTGCTGTAACAGGGCAGTTGCGAGCTGGCTGGGGCCTCTCGGGTTTAGCCACATCAAGGTGGACCGTGCAACCATTCGGTGGTGAAATACGTAGCTTTGTACCCTGGCTGTGCAAGTTTTACTAGAGCAATTAAACTAAGAAGTCAGATTCAGTGAAGCCTTGTTCAAGGGGTCATGAAAACAAAATACAGTGGAACCCCGATGATGCGTCCCCCTGTCTTACGACGACCTGCTTCTTATGACAGATCACCGCAGTCTCAGCAAACTCCCCATGGAAACAATGCACTAAATGCCCCGATTATACAATGCTCGGGTACATGCAGTCTGATTCATACGACAACCCTTGGCGTGAATTTTCCAACCTTTTACACCGCTCCACTACCTCTTCCAAACCCCCTTCGACGCTGCTTGATGTGCAAAGGTCCGCAGGTTGGTCAGACCACTTGCTGAAAAGACGCAAGCAAGCAGGCGTACTCGCGAGCGGGAGTTAACCTTCAGCGGCCCCACGCAGCAGCAGAACGCCAACGCGCCAACCGCGAGAAATCAAAGTCCAGGTGGCTGGCGGACCGTGAATCTGAAGCTCCCATCGAGCCCACGAACGCGGAAGCACATACCACGCAACCCCACGGCGATGACCGAACCCCCGCTTTCCTCACCCGCTCGACCTTAGTTTCTTCCTTTCACGACGCTCTCTGCTTCTCAGCGTCTTTCAAAGCCGCGTTGTCGCTCCGCTCCTTTTTTTGCCGCTTTTAGATGCGACGCATCTCATTCACTCGCCTTGTCCCTGCATCCATCCGGCGTTGTCGGCGTTGTCGGCGTCCACCCCTCCCCCATTCTCCTCGCCGCGCCAGCTGCGCTCTCCGCCGCTCACCCCCTCTCCTTTCCGATTGCGAACACTCTCTCGCGAGGGGCATTGGATTGGATTCGACTGGCTTGGCTTGGCTTGGCTTGGATTGAATTGGATTGGATTGGCTTTGATCGGAATGGATTGGATTGGAACTTGCGATGCTTCGCATCACCTCAGGGTTCGCCTCGGGAAGATGGTGTAATTTTTTACAGGGCACAAAATAGGTATTTTTGTAGAAACTTCAAATTTGTGCGGGAGGTTCGCAAATTACGCGAGAACACACTAAATGTAGCAGTCTAAATATAATGTTCTTAGCCCACCTGTCGCGTGAGACGATCTGCTAGGCCGGCATTTACCCGTACCGCGATCGTACGACACCCCGGTCATACAACGCTGTCACGCGGTCACTTTCAAGTCGTGTTATCGGGAGTCCACTGTACAAGTCTGGTCCATTAGAAAGGCTACTTTGTCACAATAACAATGAAACCAATTTTATTGCGAAATTCGGACGAATAATGGAGATACTATTAACGAAAACATGTGAAGCAGTGGCGCAACTCCCCAGCCACTTTGCAGCAACTTTTCTGTGATATCAGAGAATTTTTTGTGTGTGGTTGGCTCCTGCTGACTAAAGAAAAGCCCCTGCCAGGGCACATGACGGGCCGATCGTAGCGGGGCCTCAAGTTCCGTTTGATCGCATCACTTTGGGGCTGATGTGCAGTTAATGCACTGATAACTCAACATTGTTTTTTTGTTCTGGCCCGCATTATGTCACTCTTGCCCATATCACATCACTGTAGCAAAAAAACTGCAAGTCTATAAATACTTCTTATTTTATCAATACTTAACCAAAAAAATGGTTAAGGAGGCATGTATATCTTAGAGCAAAAGTTTCTATTTTTTGAGTTATTGGCGCGACAATTTGTAGGTGTATGTACCTTACAACAATGATTGAAAATCTGGCATCAGTTCTTGCACGAAATACAATGTTTTAATTTTAGGCAACGTTTATTGTTCATAGCTTTTGTCAGGTTTTCAGAAAAAAGGTTTTACGAGTGGCTATAAATATAATTCTGGTGTACGAGAAAACTGGTGAGTGCAATTAAAGCAGCCTCATGTTCCTATCTCTGCTAGTTCAAAAGTTATGAATGTGGAAAGTTTGAGTTTAAAGACGACCATTTTTTGGTCTAATTACTTTTGATAATAAAAGATTGTCAATGCATAGGGTATTACCTCATAGCCTAATTGCACCCATGAACTATTCACTTACTAAACAATACAAGAATGATCAAAATCAGATCACTATTAGCGGAGATATGACTGTCAAACGACTGCTCCAAGGTAAAAAAAGTTGAACTGATAAAATGGCAAAAAAGGAAATGCAACATTGTGAACATTTTATTTGCACACATGTAACTGCTTATAATGTATGCCGCAGGAACCGCAGAAATCCGCACTTTAACCGGTACTGCACTATAAACAAAACACGCGTGAATCCCACCACATCGCAACTTACCTTTCAATCATTGTTTGTTTATCACTCAAATGAACGCCACTTAAAAACAGGGGCTTGGTCTTTACTTCATCCTTTTTTTTCTTTTTCCATTTTAGACGCTGTTGTGCGGTCTTACAAGCCGCGAGCACGGCCTTAATTAACTTTGTGTTTGCGTTTAGATGGAGCACGTAAGCGTTTCTTAGCATACTGAGGAACAGAGGCTGCAGAGAAGGCAGAAGTGCGGCTCATTATGCCAGTGAGACAACATGATCAGAACTTAAGCTGAGTTTTTTCTTTTTCTTTTTCCTTACCTCACGTTGCGTTTGCCACGCCGAAGGCGGTTGCTTATGAGCACAACGCACAGGTGGTGGAACCTCTGCGTTGCGGCTCGCTACCTCCAGGTGTTTGAATAGGGAAAAGGCGGTTTGTTATTTCAATGAAGTTCTAATAGAAACAGCTTACCATGCGTTCAAGGGCTCACTCTCTTAACCTGCCCCACGTGTGCGACGGCCCGCTATCTTCAGGGGTGCACTGAGAGCAAGAGCAGTTGTGGTTATTATGCGAATGCAAACGAAACGCGCCTTTTCTGCATCTAAGTTTAAAGGAGAGCAGGCAGCGTGCGCCAAATCCGATGACTGATTTCATCTTTGTTCTTTTTTTCTGCGACCCTAAGACGATGCCCAGCTGCGTTGGTTGATCGATGGACCCGCCATAAAACCACACCATAAACGGTGTTGTGCTCAGGCAGCCACGTTTTAAGCAGTGCACTTATGCATCGAGTGCTATAGGAGGCAAACCGGGGGTCACGGAGACCCTCGTTACATCCGGTGCTACACGATAAGCAGTTATGTTATAAAGGTCTACACAGTACATCATGAAATGCAACCCAAAGCGCCAAAGTGCACCTGGCAAGTAGTGGCCATCAGGCTTTCCACGATGCCGCCGTCTTGCCGCAGAAAGAAGAGAGGCGAGGGCTGCCTGCTTCTGCTCAAAGTCGGCAGTTCACTGGGGGTCCTCCTCTGGAGCCCTATGGCTGTCCTGGCAGTTCGCACTCGTGAGGCAATCTCTCCTGAAGAATCTGCGACGCCGTCTCCTGTGTGCCCGCATTGAACCGCATGGCTGCTTCTGCGGCTGCGTGCTCGAGTGAGGCGCGCTTGAACTCGGGCATTGGAGGTCGAATTACCGAGTGCAGGGCCTCGTTTGCATTTTGGGTGTTGCCCCCGTGGCACCTGCTGGGGAGAGTTCTTTGTTAGCGGGGTGGTTGCACACAGGCAGCATTCCCTTGCTGGCTCGCTCCTTGCTGGAGTGTAGCTGCGTGAGGTGCCGAACCCGAGTTCTCTCAGATTAAACTAAGTTGTATCGTGGGCCCTGTAAGGGAAGTTCACGATGCGCCACTTGTCTGAAGCAGTCCTGCGAGAGAGATGTTCGCCTCGTGTGGTATCCAGATCTGTGGGAGCTGGGTCCTTTCGAGGGGCCACCCCGAGCGGACGGGTGCCTGGAGCAGGGCAGGGCGGCGCCTCTGCGCAGGTGCAACTGGTGGACGCCAGAGGGAAGGTGGTGGACGAGGCCAAGCTCATGGAGGACCCTGTGGCGGGCGACAACGCCGACAGCATGGTGCCCGGCTACCTCTCGTTTGCTCTACCAGGCACTGTCGAGGTGGGTGCTCTTCTTCAGAGCACCTCTGTGCCCTGTGACTCCCCCCCGCCACACGCCATGTGCATGAGGCGTGCGTGCTGTCCTCGCCAGGCAAGCTGAAACTCACAAACTTCTCCTGTAGGACTGCCGGTATCCAAGGATCTTCTCGGGCCCACTAAACTGGTGCTGGGTCGCTATGGCACTTATTGCGCAAACTCTTATCCCCTTTGTCTTGAAGGCGACCGTGAACTGCCGCCGAGTTCCAGTAGTTATCTCGGAGTGTTGACACACAAGTATGCAGCAAGAATAATGAAGAGAGAGAGAGAGAGAGAGATGAAACGTTCATTTCAAATAAAAGGTCTTGATTGAACTAGGGTAGGTTCCCTCCTTCCAGGACCCCTGTTTCCTCTGCCCCAGTCTTGGCCCTAAAGATCAGATACTTCTGAACCCCAGGGTCAGATCTGGCCGGAGCTTTCTGCCATACTCATATAGCTCGGTGTTGGTGTTTACTGAGGGCTATATAATACGACAACCCCAGGATGCATATAATAGGGTGGATATTTCACCGCACTTATTACATGCCTTTGAGAATTTCTCGGGGAACATCTTTGATAGTCTGAGGATGTTGGGATAGGTGTTCGTCTGTATTTGTCTGAGAGATTCATGCTCTGCAGCTGTTAAGCATTTATCTGGTGGAGGAAAGAGAGCTCTGGCTTTTCTTTGAATGTTGAGTCGCTCACTGAAGGTATTGGGGAGAGGGGTGAGTAAGCTAGGACTACTGGTTGAGCGGTTAGTAAGTTCTCGCGCAGCTTGGTCTGCTCTCCCATTACCCTCAAGCTCCTCATGTCCCGATGTGAAAATGATGTTTTGGAACTTAGTGATATTTAGAGGTAAAATGTTTGTGAGCCTTTTTTGGATTCGGCCATTTATAATGTTTTGTACGGCTTTCTTAGAGTCCGTAAATACTTCGAGGCTTTTTCCTTGGAATTCTCCATACCTTGCGGCCAAAAGAAGGGCGCCAGTTTCGGCCTCCTCTGTGCTGGTGTTCGTTAATGTGAGGCAGTCCCTGATTACTCCTTCTTGGTCGACAATGACTAGGGATGCATTGGTCTTGTCGTAAAAGGCAGCGTCTGTATTTACAACGTTCGGGTTTTTTTTTCAACTTTCTGCGTAGGAAATTGACCCTGGCTTTCCTTCTGTCTTCATGCAAGTGGGGGTCCATGTTTCTTGGAATGGGGAGCGCTTTCAATTTCTCTCTGGCGTTGTTGGTGAGGTCTTCTTTGTCGACAATTGAATGTATATCTAACCTGGAGCCTACTATTTGCAGAATGGCCCTGCCAGTTCTCGTCTTTTGCAGCCTTTCCTTTTGTGAAACAAGGGTAGCTTCACAAAGTTCTTCAAAGGTGTTAGACACGCCGAGGTTCATGAGTTTTTTATTTGCTGTGTGGTTGGGAAGACCGAGAGCCGCTTTGTATGCAGTGCGCAATATAATGTTGGCCTGTTCCTTTTCCTGCCTGTTTAGAGAGTGAAAAGGCAGACTGTAAGCAACTCTGCTTACTTCTAATGCCTGCATGATACGCAAGGTTTCTTCTTCCTTCAGCCCTGCTCTCTTTTTGGTTATCCTCCTAACTATCTTTGCAATTTGCAGCGTTGATTTTTAAAATTTTTGCAATTGTAAAGCTGGCTCTGCCTTTACTTTGAACAATCACCCCAAGGATTCTTAATTCATCTGTCTCTGCTACTTCGTGGTCCCCAAGCTTGGTTTTTTTATCTCCCCTGGGCTTCTACATCTGGCGTCGTGGACTCTGATAACTTCAGATTTTTCTGGTACGCACTCTAGGCCGTTACCCTTGCCAGATTTTCCGCCCAGTTCATGGCTTCTTGGAGTGCCTGTTCCTTTTGAGCCAGGGAGCCTTTAGTGGCCCAGATGGTTATGTCGTCGTCTGGGATGTCTTGGAGTTTCTTTGCTATGTTAATCATTGTAATAAGAGAGCCCAGGCCAAAGACAGGTCTGTGAGCGTCGGCGACGACAATAGTAATGGGATCTCTATTGTGGAGCAACCAAAGTGGGACAATAGTGTGCTCTCATGGTTGTCAGGCTGAAATTTACTTCGTGCCAATGGCTGCCATATGAGACGAGGAACGGTTATTGTGCGGATTTTTCAGGGAAAAGATATGCTTATGTTCTAGTTTATGCCATATGAAAATCAGCGTTAAAGTTCATAGATATGCTACCACCAATTGTGCACTAGATGCCGCACTTGCAGGTACCGTCTTAGACCGGGAGTCTTGTGATGCTGATGAGATGCACAGGGTCAAAGCTGGCACTTGGCGATTCTGGCTACATTGTGCAGGCAGGAGCAGGTTAGTATGCTTATGAGGAAGCTACCAACAGCCGCTAGTACTGCACTTCCTTTGGCCTGTTTACCATTCCTGTAGGTTGCTCCACAATATAGATCCCACTATTGTCGTCGCCAACGCTCACAGACCTGTCTTTGTCCCTACACTTCCGGAAGTCATTCGAAACTGGACAAGATTAAACGGCTTGCGGCAAGGTTTATTTTTAACAAATGTCGCTGCCACTCCCCCACCCAGTTATGTGAACTTGCTGAACTTCCTTCTTTAGAATTGAGAACTGTATGTGACTGATTGAAGTTTCTTTTTTCTTATTATTCGTGGCAATGTTAAAATTGACAAAAAGACTACTTTTGCATATCTCCCGAATAATATTTTCGCAATCGTCACAACATGTATATCCCGCCTCCGACTGTTCGTAATGAGTGTTTTAAATAGTTTCTTTCCTAGAGAAATAAAGCAATGGAATATGTTAACAGACGCCGCACTAAGGACGTCATCTATAACCTCGGTCCCGGGGTACCTAAATGGGTACCACAACCATAAAGGTAATAGCTTTCACCCCTTCGAAATTAGCGCGTCAAAAGTGGTCTCCTCGCAAAAAGCAGGCCTTACTTACACTAAGCCCCTCTAGGTGGCCCGATGTGTCCAGGCATCTCTGAAGAGCGAGGCGGCAAAAATGGCTTTCACCGGCGCGAGCGCTCGAATGCGTCCACAGAGTAAGAAGACCCGTAGCACCCAAATGGGTACCATCAAAATTCATAACTTTCGTTTGCTTTTTTTGCTATTGTATTTTTAGCACCTATTTTTATAGATAATTTTATAGATAATTTATAGATAAGAGGATAGAATTTTGAAAATATTGGTCCTTGCATTCCACACGCTCTGAAACCCAGAGTGCCCAAATGGGTACCATCAAATTCTATTACTTTCGTTTGGTTTTTGATATTGTAATTTTTGGCGTTTATTTCTATGGATAATGAAGCGAATAAATGTGTGTTGCAAAAGATTTTTGTATTTGCGCATTCTTGGGACTGACGAGGTTTATAAATAAATTTCTCGAAATTGTGAAAGGCACACACGTTCGCGCTAAATGACCTGGCCAAAAGTGAACCATGTCATCACCTGTGTTTGTAGAGCATGGTATTGTTGCCTCCATGTTGCATTTCCCAAGAGTATTTTGTGTTTGCATTTCCGGAGATGTACTTTTTTTTTCTTCCTGCAACCAAAGTGTATTGTACCCTTCCAGTCCTGTAATAGCCGAACAATAGGATGACAGTATCGATATATAAAATAAACTAAACAGCTCAGCATAGTCAGGATCAATAGATTGTAATATGCATCCAGCACTAAATTGGCCAAATTCATTTCCTTCTCCCTTAAAAAACAACCTTTTGCGCTAACTGCACTTTCATGTAACCGAAAAATTTGACTAAACTGGTTAGTTTTCAAGTTAATTATTGCTATCCTGGCTAATTCAGTAACCAATGGATGTCAAAGTAATGCAGCTTGATGGCACCCCAGCTGTACGCGATAATTTGCTTTGTTTCTGGAAAGCTGAGTTTTACAATTCCAACCTTTGGTTTTTGTCACACGAAGCTGCAGAACATGTTCTCTGCTCCGAGTGACGCTTACTGACTGGAGGTTCCCGTTTGAACCCATTCCCATTTCATTCTTCCCGCTTGTTCCCTCCCGTTTCAACCCGGCGCAAAACGACCTTCCCCTTTCGCCCTTTCCCATTTCGCCTGTTCCCATTTGAACCCGTTACCAATTGAACCTTCTCGTTTGTTCCGTGCCACTTTAACCCGGTACAAAACGCCCTTCCTGTTTCGTATTTTCCCATTTAGCCCCTTCCCGGAATAACGGACCCAGTTTCCGACTAGGGTGACTCGGACCGAGGCGTGCGATTTTCGAAATTATACTTCCGCCCGACTGTATTTTAAAGGAGTACTGACACCAAATTTGGACGCCTACAAATGATATAATTGGCTTCATTAGTTTGTACAAATGCCTCACAGAAATTTTTGCAGCGATCCGAGGCCGGAATCACATCTAAAATCGATTTTGATTGTCCCGGCCGCGAGCTTCCACAAATCGGCAGCACTAGCGAAATCGCTTTCGGCGGGACGAAACATCGGCCGGCGTGTCTGGCCGGTTCAGGGTGACGTCATATAGTCGTTTTCGGGACCGGAAACGATATCCTGCGCTGCTGTTGTCAATGCTATTCGTTTGGGCAGGAAACTTACGGGTGTAGCTGTGTGAGCAATGCTTGTGAACTTTGCGCACTTTGCGTGTTCGACGTCTTTGCTCTTCAGTTCGTGGCCGGCGCATGGTGTTCCCTTGCACTGGTACCGAAAACTGCGCGGTGCCGGCACCGCGCGGTGCGCGATGTCGACGCGCACCACGGCGACGCGGTGGTGCGCGTCGCCGAGCTCGCCCAAGTTGTGCTATGGCAAGCTCGCGGAATGCGAAGAACTGCTCGTGGAAGCCTGTCCGAGCAATCGACGACAACGCCAAGATGCATTATTTTCCACGCCACGACATGCAGCGCTAAAACGTGGACTGAGTTCGTGCGCGGCGGCGGCCGCAAGAACTGTCGTCCAAGCCAGCGGGCTCGGCGTTGCTCCGGTCAGCTTGGTTGTTGGGAACTTCAGGCTTAATATCGTGGCGAATATTTGATCGCCGGTATCTGTACAACTGCGAATGACCATCCCTTACACAACTTTTCACCACACTATCATCCCCTTTTTCGCATAGTGAGCTTTATTTTGGCGATAATTGCCGTTTCAGTGATCGGTGACCAAGATTTCTGCCGTGGCCTGTTTTGATTCTAGCGTGCAGGTGGCGTCATCTTTCTGCCGCTCGCCGCACCGCAGTGCCGACAGAGCTGGGTCGGAACGGCGAACCTCCGCTTCCGGTCAGCGTAGGCTTACCATCGCGGCAAATATCTGAACGCCGCTTTTAAATTCAGCGCTGATAACAACCCCTAGCACAATTTTTCACCACACTAACATCTACTTTCTCGCATGTGGAACTTCTTTTTCGCGATCAGATTGATTAGAAGAGTGGCGACAGCCTGTTGCTATCACGGTCTGCGCCGGTTCGAGCCGCAGTGATATTAAAAACGGACGACGACGAAGACATCGCCGGCCTAATCGCCTGGCCAAGTAAAGTTGCTCCGTCTGAATTTGGATTTAATAGTCAGATTGAGGCAACAAACAAAAGATATGAAGGTCCGGCGAACGAGACTCTAGATCGCCCCATTACTAAAGAAGAAGTCTTCGCAGCCATAATGGGAACAAAAAGAAAAGGAGCAGCAAGCAGAGACGGAATAATCAACTCCATAATAAGAAGCTTAGGTGACCGACAAATAGAACAGCTCACCAAATACTTCAATGAAAAAAATCTGGATACCCAGTACAATACCACCATCCTGGAAACACTCCGAAATAATAACCATACCGAAGCCAGGCAAACTCCCTGACATTAGCAACTTGAGGCCAATCTCACTAACCTCATGTTTGGGAAAACTCTTGGAAAAAATCGTAACCAACAGGCTTTCCAAACATCTCGAAACGAAAAACTCATTCCCCCACTGCATGATAAGCTTCCGGAAAGGCCTAGCTACACCGGACGCTTTTATCCAACTCCAGCACGATATCTTCAAAAATAAGGAAGAAGGGGATCAATTTATCCTGGCACTAGACCTCAAGGAGCTTTCGATAACGTAACACACGACGCCATATTGACAGCTCTAGAGAGACTAGAATGCGGGGATAGAACATTCCGCTGCGTGAAAGCATTCCTGTCCGACAGAACGGCTACCATTTGCATTGGAGACACGAAGTCAGATCTCTTTGACATGCCCAAAAAAGGCACACCACAGGGATCTATCATCTCACCGCTTCTCTTTAACACCACTATGATAGATATAGCAAAAAGAATCACAGAATACGACCAACTCGGGGCTGCAATTTACGCGGGCGATATCACCCTATGGACAAAAAAAGGCAACAGAAATAAAAAAATCCAAACGCTGCAAAACGCAATCAATGAAATCACAGAACTTGCGGCCAACAACGGGTTGCAATGCGCCCCTGAAAAATCAGAGGTAGTCAGAGTATTCCCCTTAGGCAATGAAAAGCATACGTTACTCTACATGGACTCGAAACCAATCCCTGAGAGAAGCCAAATAAGAATCTTTGACATGGTAATCCAAAGCAACAGCGGAGCCAACGAAACTCTAAAAAGAGTCGCCAAAACCACCCAACAATTAGCCAAGATTATAAGAAGAGTCACCAGAACCCGAAACGGAATGAGAAGAGGACGCGCTGAGGTTTACCCAAGCCCTAATAATTAGCAGAGTAGCTTACAGCCTACCCTTCCACATTCTAAAGGGTAATCACCTCAATAAGATCAATGCGACAATTAGAACAGCCTATAAAACAGCACTCGGCCTCCCCATCTACACAGCTAATCAAAAGCTGTACGATCTCGGAGTGTGCAACACATTCGAAGAAATAAGGGATGCAGTGCTCGCTAACCAAAAAGAACGACTACTCAAAACTCGCACAGGCCGAGCAATCCTACCCAACATTGGCTCTCCGGCAGAAAAAGAATTCTTGAATAGAACGATAGAACTATCACCAGACCAAAGGAAGGGAATAAAAACCCTACCTATACCCAAACACATGGACAAAACCTTCAACAAGGAAAGGAGAATAGCAAGGACTAATTTTCTAAGAAGAAAGTTCGGAAATCATGTAAACACTGTCTACACTGACGCAAGTAAGGGACCACACGACCACACGGCTCTTCCATTGCAGCAGTTGTCGACTTCAAAGGCTCCCCCATAGACTACGCCGCCCTTAGAAAACAGGACACTGATGAAGCCGAAACCAGTGCTGTTCTGATGGCTGTCAGATGGGGAGAAGCAAATGGCAGGAGCTTAAAGATCATCACGGACTCGACAAGAGCCATCAAAAACATCACTGCCGGAGTAATACCCATTGGCTCTAAACATATCATCCCAAGGGAGCTGAACCGTGTACACAACATTACATGGTGCCCTGCGCACGAACGCTTGGAAGGAAACGAGAGCGCTGACTCGCTTGCGAGAAGTCTTACGAACCGCAGCGACGAGGACCACTCCTACGCCCTTCCACCATACGAATCCTACGGAGAACGTCTTAAAAGAAAAAGACGTGAAAGGAGAACGCTACCCGCTCCTCACATGGCCCTAAACGCCCACGATTCACAAACACTGAGAAGAATACAAACCAACACATTCCCACACAAATCAAGGCTGGCGCTTAATGTTCCCAGACAGATTTTGTGAGGACTGTTATCATTGCAATGAAAAAGCCACGCTTTTCCACCCCATATGGAATTGTCCAGTTATATGGAAAACACCTCATTCACTAGAAACGTTGGAGGCGACTCTGGCCAGCGAGGCCTTGGAAGACCAGCGCCAGCTGATGGACAGGGCCTGGGCCGGAGCACAAGCTTCTGGGGCCCTGGAAAGAGGACTCCACCCAAGTTTCTCCCTTTAATCCCTTCCCCTACCTCAATAAAGTTTTACTGAACTGAACTGTCGGGTGGCAGCGACTCAGCCGAGTCTGACGATTCAGACGACATGTCGACTACTCGGGCGAGTGCGGACCATGTGCAATCGAGTCCCTGACGGCGAACGTCACGCGTGAGACCGTGGCGTCAGACTGGCCCGCTTGCAGGCTGGCCTTCGAACGGCCATTTTCCCGCGCGGTGACCGAATTTGAAACTGGTTGCAATAAACGTGCTACAATTAATTCTGTGTTGGCGGCTTACGGCTTTCGGTTCGATTTTCGTTATTACTGGGCCAATAGGTATTCTTTACAGCACAAAAACTGAAAGCGAGAAATTTAGTGTCAGTACTCCTTTAACCTCATGTTACCGCTGGCGGAGCCAAAGTCTGCAGACACTGTATTAACCTGCAACCTTTTCGCAATGGTCCGTTTTACGATACACGGCGCCAGTTAAAAAACAACACGTAGGTTGCTGCGTTACGTACGACCCCGTACAGCGTTGGTGAATTACGTAAAGCTGAAACCACCCCCTTCCGTCTGCTTCTGCGTTGGTCGAGCGGTCTGGAACAGGTTGGTCGCATGCGTACTCGCAGCGGTGATGGTTCCAGCCCCTACGGTTGCATATACGAATGCACATGCACTTATATGCAACACATACAAAAAAAGAAAGGACGAGAATTAACAAAATAGAACCTTTCCGCGGTCGCAGTGCCAGTTAGTAGCGTCCGGACCTCTTGCCGAACATGAAGCTGGGTGTTTTAACAAATGCAACTATTAATTTATTAGGGGTAGCACAGGGCTACTGTTTTATTTCAACGCAGGAAAAAGATCTCGCGAAACATAATTACCTAATCTAGCAAACTACAGGAAAAAACGTATTTTATGAACGCGGTAACTATAATGGACCAAGCCAGTGGTACGGTCAATTTTAATCTGTGGCCAAGGGTCACTTTATAAGCACATATCTGTAAAAGAATGGCCATTGAAGTCTAAAGCTGAAATTTTCGCTTGGAGGAAATGGTTCGCACAAATTTTTCATCCAGGCGTTAAGAACACCCCAAGCTTTGTTCTCTTGTGTGTACCTTTTACTGATAATGCATAGGCGGACACGCAGTACATGGAAAAGCAAAAGCAAACATTTAGGTAGTTGTCCGTCCATAATACAGAGTTTTAGCATATCGTTGCCGTGTTTGCGTCACCATTTACCGTGTTACCAGTTCGAACACCGTTTGCGGTTTGCGTATTCCGGCCGCCGCGGTGCAAGTAGTGGCATCTGATGAATTAGTTTCACGGCAAATAAAGCATAATTTTGTTGCTATAATTCACAATAACTGTAGTTGTTTTGAGAATACTGTAGCCATCGCATGTAGACCTATAAAAAGAAACCGTGTCGGTGGCGCCATCTACCGAGTAGAGTTAGAGTCAAGGTGAAATAGAATATACCCCGCGCTGAACAATTAGGCGAGAAATGAGTAAAATATGTTGTAGAACTTACTCAATAACCTACACTACCTTGCCCAGCGCAATTTTGGAGGCCAAAAGCGCACTGCGAGCTCAGAAAGTTATCTGAACTATTTGAGGCGGGTGTTTTGGGAGCAGGTTGAAACGGGGAGGGTGTTTTGGGAACGTGTTGAAATAGAAAGTGGTCAAACGGGAAGGACGTTTCGGGAATGGGTTCAAGCGGGACGGGTTCAAACGGGAATGGGTTGTTTCGGGCTACACCCTTACTGACTGCTCCATCACACAGCCAGTGTAGAAGTGTTCGACCATCAATTGGCATTTTATAACTCCGACACTGTGCTTATTATAACCATCTAGGCAATTTGGCATCTGCGCCTCAAAGCTCATCTCGTGTTAACTTTTTAGCGTGGTTGTTACGCGATATTCTGTTCCAGGACAGGTGCAAGCCTGGTACTTCCGGTGTGATGCAAAACGTTAAAGGCAATCATGCACCGCACCCCTCCTCTGAACTGAGCTAAAAGATATCAAACCACATATATTTACAAAAATAATGCGCAGACTTGAGCTAAGAGAACATCTTAGAATAAAAAAAATCATGGGTTCTGGAAAAAAATGTTGGCATTGCTGGGGCTTGAATGCGGGCCGTTTTTTTTTTTTTTTTAAACCCACGACTCTACCTCCTGGATTACTAATGCAGGGCAGCGGAGCGCCTTCAGCAGCTGTATAAAAGAACAGAAGTAGGGTTCCAAGGAAAGCAGGAAACGCCTGGCTTGTACACACAGGGGAATATGAATCTGCCGGTTGTGACAGGTTACGACGACATGGCCAGCTTGGCAGTGCGACGTTCTTGTGAGTGGGTTTCAGCCACGTGAGGGTCGTGACCGTGACTGGCTGTGACCCCGTGGCCTGTGCAGGCGGACGTGGTGCACGTGGGCGCGGGCACATACGATGACGTGGATGAGCTGGAGGCCCGGAACGTGTCCCTCAAGGGCCGCATCTGCCTGGCCCGCTACAGCGGGGGACATCGTGGAGGCAAGGTGACGTGCCTGCGGGGTACACTGCTCACGTGGGGGGGGAGGCATTTCAAGTGGAAAATGTCAAAACGAAATGTTGCACTGCTGTGGCGCCGTGGGCGTCAGCAGCAGTGATCGAGGCATCGGCAAGACGGCATAGGCTGGGTTGTGCACCGCCGAAGGCGCCTGCTGCTTCCGCAGTTGGGTTCCACAATGATTGCACTACAGGTTGCCGGGAGCTAAAACGTACGCAGTAGTAGTTGCAGCAAATGTTTTACCGAAAGGAGCTATTGGCAAGCGCCTCGTCATTCTGCAAAACTTTCATTGGCTGGCGACATCATGTGATCTGTCCACGCGACCTCCACGGGTGTTTTAGGGGGATTAAGGCAGCGTGGGGCGCCTTAATCCCCCTAAAACACCCGTGGAGGTCCCCCGACTCCAGAAAGCCCTGGGGGAAGGTGCTGTGCTGCGCCCAGTGTTCACCACCCGCCCGTAAATTGCTTACTGCAAACAAAGTTTACTCCTCCTTCTCCTTGTGCGATCTGGGCTTGCCAGTGTTGCGACCGCCCCACTCTGTCTTGAGAAGACAGCTAATGCGTCGACACGTGCTCCTGAGAGTGTTTGCAACATCAAGTGAGCAATGCTAGCAAGGCGCGATGCCTACATGTTTTGCCTACGCGTCTCCGTCGCTGACGCCAGTGGCGCCTCCTTTATTTACAACTGCGACGTTCCCACTTATCGCGTGTTTTACCGCCTGTGGTCGCTCACTGGGTGGGGCGTTGGGCTGCTGAGCACGGTGGCAGGGTGTTGGTACCTGCCTGCAGCTACTGTTTTTCCGATAATGCTCCACCTGCCCCGCCATCACTTGTCTGAACGAGTCGTGATGCAAATTTTCCCAATTGACACGTATTGGACTACGTCTGTCTCTAGATGGGTAACCTTACCAAGTTTAATTACTGCGGGAAAATCGGCTGCTCTTCCACACATTTGGTCACCATTTGTACCGTGACGCCGACCCCACTGTCCCAGCGTCCGTGTTTCGAAGCACGTTGGGGATAGACGTTTCAGTTTTGACTCCACTGTCTTGCGTTGTTGCTTCAATCATTCCGCCGATTGTTGGAGCACACTTGCGCTTTCGGCAGTCACTGCACAACTGCCTTCCGGGAAAGGACCGTGTAGGCCGGGCAGCCACAAATAAGAAGCTCAGCGAGCAGAACAAACCCGGTCGATTGCTTCGCTTGTGCCCTTTGGCAGAGCGGAAAGGGGCCGGTCCCCTCGGGAGCCCGGTCGGCGCTGGTGGGCGGCGTCCCCCTGCCGGTGTGAGCCAGGGGTGCGCGGCTGGCCTCCGCAGGTGACCGTGTGCCAGGAGCGCGGCGGGGTGGGCGCTGTCCTGTACCTGGACCTACCAAAGAAACCGGACAAGGGCTACTACCCCAACTCGGACATCGTGGACGGTTCCGCCCTGCAGAGGGGCTCCCTGTTCATCCCTGCCGATCCCGAGACCCCGGGCTACCCGTCGGTCGGTGAGTTGGCTGCACAAGAAGGCCGCCTTCTCGTTTGGGCAGTGCACTTTGCCAGATTGGTTTCGTTGTGCCGCGTGTTGACTCTGCCAGGCAGCTTACTTGGGTGCGCAAACGCACTTCATCTGAGCGGTGGCTGAGTGGCTGTGGTGTTATGCTGCTAAGCCCTGGGACATGGGTTTGATCCCGACCGCGGTGGCTGCTTTTTGGATGGCGGCGAAAAGCAAAATTGTGGAGACACTGGTCGATCTTGATCCGCAGCCCTTCACCGCGGCTCGCCTCATAGCCCGGCTGTGGCTGCAACCCTGCCATAGCGTCCCCTTCTATCTTCCAACACAACTTTAGAGGTTCCAAAGGTTCCGATTTTCCCACAAGGAATGTCTTGTGGGAAAAAAAACGTTTGAACAGGTTACATATTCACCGAGTTAGCGTTCATTGAAAAGGGCCAGCAATAAGGCCTGGAGCTTTCGGCTTCTCCTCATGCCTTCAAAGCACTGTGGAAACTATGGCGTCACCGACCTGGCGCAAGACCACCTGGAGAAACAGGACAAGGCCCATGAGGCTTTAGGATGCGCAGCCATTGGCTCTCGGCGGTACATCATCCTTTTTCTAGCAGGCGCCTACTGCTGTCAAGCGGCGCCAGTTGGTGGTCGGCCCCCTCGCACTGCCAGGCGGCCAGGCTTCTCACGCCGAGCATGCTTGCGTTGGCACGTCAGATTTAGAATAGGAGAAACGAGCGTTTGAAGGCCAGAGGGGAGAGGGGGGGGTGAGCACAACACGCTCGCTCACAACAGTAATTGAAGATTTCCAGTGACGACTGGCGGCCCACTATAGGGTTTCCCTTGCGGAACTGTCACTGCGAAAAGGTCCCTCCGAAGCTGGGTCGCACAGTAAAGGCTTAGCATCGCCGCAGTTATTTGGCCATCACTTCACAAAGCTGCACTGACGACGATCCCCAGTGCAATCTTTTACTGCACTATAAACTGGTTTATAAACTATAAACTGACTATAAACCGATATAAACTGATCACGAATTTGTCAACTGATTTTCAGCAATGGTCCTGGTCTGACGGGCTGTGAAAAGCTTTAGCTGCTGCGGTATACTGTATTTACTTTTATCAAGGCCGATACTTTTTTTTAAAAAAAGTCGTTTACAAAAGTCGGGGGCACGGAGCATTTTGCTCCGTGATCGGAGGTCACCTTAAATCAGAGGATGCAGCTTCCTGCCACCGCTAGACACTCAACGCCATCTCGCGGCCACAGGCTTGCAGTCGACAGGTTTTCAATGGGTTTTCAGAACTCTGTGGTTTTCAGGCTCCATTTTGCCTGTTTAAATGTTGTGAACCCAGCTCACAGCGTTCCGTGCTTGCTTGTGTACGCAATTGCCGCGTGACCTCGGAAAGCGCAGGTCTTCGGGGCACAATGGGGCCCACCAAGCGGTGCCACCGCACCGCTGCTTTCAAGTGGAAGGTAGTCGTGGAGGCCGAGAGAAGTTCAAACCTCCAAACACAGCGCGACTTCGAAGACAATGAGAAGAGCGTGTGCCGAAGGTGGAAGCAGCGGAGTGAACTGTGCCGCCAAGCGAATGGCCTTCACAGGACGCAAGAAAGATCTACACTACGAGGTGGAGAAGGAAGTCGCTGACTTTACCGTGCGTAAGCTCGTGTGGCAGATGGTGACAATCAACATTCGTCCCTACTAAGATACACCGTACCGAAGTGCTGCTCGCCAGAACCGCCGAAATGTACACTCGCATTTCCCCCAGAGCCCGGGAATGCTGATTGGCTGCAGCATTTAGGGGAGCCATGAAGACAAAATACAAGTTTCTGTTATTCAAAACATTTCGTGTTTTATAGTGCCCCCAGCACTTGTCTGGATACCAACCATGCTTATTCACTGAGAAATTAATCATTTTCCCTCTAAATCGCGTGTTTTCGGGGTCCGCAATGACATCACAGGAACCGACCGCTGTGCAGCCGATTCCAAAGCCTTGTTTATCGTTAGTGAACCTAGATGGCGCTACCTTACCGTTGCAAGCCGTTTTCTGCCTTGAGTTTGTTTTTGACTGCATTTAAACTTGGCTTGTTTTTGTTCTGGGAGAAAATAATTGTTTCGTGAAACATAGTGCTCGCTCAACAAATATGGCCCTGCTTGTGTCAGTCGGCCAGTGTCGTCTGAGACTACCCCAAAGCCCCGCAGTGCTGGACAGCTAAACCAAGCATAGTGCGCGCAGTACCAACAGCAGTACGCATCAGTACTTCTATGTTTACGTGTGCGTTCGTAACTTCCACTGTTCGTCCCACCATTCTGACCAATATAAAAAGAATGTGCGGTAACTTTAAGTGCAAATAGCTCGTTCGGTAAGCTGATAAGTTCTGCCAAATTTGTGCTCGCTTTTGCCGGCCTCCGCCAATCGTAGAGCTGGCTGGTATGATATCATAGGTTCTTTTGCGGGAAATGAGCGAGTGGGTCACATGGCCATTCCCTTTTTTCCCAATTATATCACTTATTTGAGCGAAGTTTACGTTAAAAGTGGTGTCAGTTTGATTCTAACGAGGCAATCTCTTGAATGAACCAAACTTGTGTTTTGTCTTCATGGGGGAGCCTGCCAATAGCGGCGCCGTAGTCTTCAGGGCCGGCTGCGTCATAGCGGCTGTGTCATAGTCACAAATTTAAGTCAGAGTGTGTGAGCATGGCGACGAGGATTGACAGGTAAACAAGGAAAGAATGGAATATCGTTTTTGCATGTTTTGCAGCCTTTGCTTCAGCAGAGGTGTAGACTTAGTACATGTTGTCGTGAACACATAATCTAGCAATTTCGCACTTGAAATCGCGACCATCAGGAGCCAATTAAGGCCCCTTTAAAGTCAATATTTTCTTAAAAGGATGCTTCATTTTTAATTAAGGGAGACTGATATCACCCGAAGTGTTCTTCTTTGCTCGAGTGACGTCTATGAAAATTGAGACGTGATGTGTCGCCAAAACTTAGCCATTAGCCAGAAGTAGCAAGCAGCTGAAGTTCAGCTCAAATTGAATAATTTCAAAGATTAGTGACAGGTTTTAATACTGAATCAAACAGTAGAATTTTGATCTCAAATTCCCATCCGTCTCCTTCGGTCCACTTTCCACCTGAAGGTTACCAAGAGGGCATCGTTTGGGATTATGGTTTTTGTAAATAAACAAATCAATAGTCGTGATTAACAAAACTAAAACACAACTTGTGTGTTTTTGCAATCCTGTCGAACTTATCTCTCAAGAAATACCGATTTTTCTACACAAGTCATCGTGTAATAATTGCAGTTGTTCTCCGGTTAATTATGCCTCGACTATTAAATACGTTGAATTATTTTTCGATTCTAACATGCCATGTAACAGCCAGTTAGTTTACATTTGCGCCCATCTTCGCCAAATGGCCTGTTTGTTGTTTCCAATGCGTACAGTATGTCCGGTTTCAGTCCGAAAACAGATCGTGTGCGCTCTTGTTTAGAGCCAAATACGCTGTGGTATTTGTTGATTTTATTTTTGCTCAGGCTCTCGACGAAACAAAGCAGGTAGTTTTTTGAACTTGCATTGAAATCAGTGTTGTACGATGCAGAGATTGATGGTGTAATGTCTGCATTTTCCGGTCTCAGTTGCCAAAATTTTAAATCCTCTATATACAGAAACTGCAGCTGTGAAATACGTTTGGATCAAATAGTTTTGTATTCCGCACATCCTTATGACAGAACTTCATCCGCGTAAACATTTTGTTTTGGATAGCGCACGGACTGGATACGGGGAATGTGTTCACGCTATTTGTGCTCCTCACACTATGAATCAATTACTTGACGATGTTTTCTCCCTCAACATCCGAAGGTGAACTTTTCTACTGACTGAACTTTCTCTCTCTCTCTCTCTCTCTCTCTCTCTCTCTCTCTCTCTCTCTCTCTCTCTTCCTCCCCCTTCAGTTTTGTTTTGTTGCAAGGGGACAAAGTGATTAGCCTCGACTCTGCCAACTGCTGGGCACTGTGCCTCGGGCCTTCTGTGGCTTCAAAAGCTGCACAAGTGCACATTATTTTCGAGAAATAAACTTATCACAGTCCTACCCACTTATAACAATAATAGCTATAACTATATATTTGAAATAACAATGAACAGTCGCATCACCATCAACTTTGCTATATTATAGAAATGGACATTTTAATTTTTATTCGTTATAACAATTGAGCCTGACGGTACGAGCCTGCCTATGTAAAATATAGTATCTGGAGATCAGTGAGAGACCATAGGTGCGTTGTGTGTGACCAGGCACGACTGTAAGCATGAAACAAGTTGCGGCATCTTCTATCTTTCCAACACTGAGAAGAAGTCGGTGCCTCTGATGTAGCCATACGCTATTCCCGAAGGGAGAGACCTCCTGGCTGACCCTCTTATCTCCAGCTGCCAGCTGGCCCAGGAAATGAGAGAGGCAGGGAGCACCTCTTCAACACCGCCTAGAAGCAGGTTAAAGGGGGCCTTCTAGGCTACTGTTCATTACTGATGCTGAAAAAGGCAGAAAACAACGTCACTTTATTAAACAAATCTTTTGGGCAAGTTGGTGCATTTTGATTTTAAAAATTGACCGCGACTTAGACAACGACAGTAAAGAAGGACGACGGGACAAGCGCTCACTTGCAACTAACATTTATTGAGGCATCGTCTCGAGCACGCGTACTTTGGTACACTACATGGAGTGCATCAAACAGAGGACATGATCAAAGTGACGTGTCCGAAAATTCAAACTCGCTGGCACGAAATAGCACAGAAGTATCGCTGACGCACTTGTCCCCTTTCTGTTTAATATAAAACGACGTCACTTTGATCATGTCCTCTGTTTGATGCGTTCCATGTACCGTACCAAAGTGTGCATGCTCGAGACGACGCCTCAATAAATGTTAGTTGCAAGTGAGCGCTTGTCCCGTCGTCCTTCTTTACTGTCGCTGTCTAAGTCGCGCTGAATTTTTAAAATCAACGTCACTTTGGTGACATGCACTTTGCCAATCGCCAAAAAAGAAAGAAAATAAAGTCAAGGATTTGATGCGGAGCCTTCCTTTTATGTGAAAGACGGTGGTCCTTCCTGGAGACTCTGTGGAGTCGGTTGGCGCATGTGCGGCTAAGTCTGGCTAGTCGGCCATGTGGTTACATTTCTGTTTTGTAAATATTGGGTGAACACCACGAAATGCTTACGAAAGTACTTTTTCTGCTCAGCCCTGATAATATAAGAATTACTGGTCATAACAATGGCTTTTTTGTAGCACTTCAATATTGTTATAAGTTGGTTGGACTGTATTATTGTCATTATTACAAAATTTATGTTTGGTTTGCAAATGGGTTGCACCTGTAAAAGAAATAGTTTGCAGTGTCAGCGAAAGTGAAGGCCAGCCCATGAAAGTGGGGATATGTGCCACGCTGCTGTCAGTATCTGAAGAAATCTCGCTTTGTTGAGGTTGGGCCCTGGTTAGCAGCTAACATGCCACATTTTCGTGGGTATAACCTGCCTTTGCGTATAACCTGCTCCCCCATGCTGGTGTGGTGTGAATAAAGGGACCGCGTAGCCGAAATTGAGCGA
This sequence comes from Haemaphysalis longicornis, assembly GCF_048455015.1. Classification (NCBI taxonomy): domain Eukaryota; kingdom Metazoa; phylum Arthropoda; class Arachnida; order Ixodida; family Ixodidae; genus Haemaphysalis; species Haemaphysalis longicornis. The sequence goes on from NW_027526445.1 coordinate 193,533,190, forward strand.
CACACGTTCTGAGCGGGTGGGCACGTGACCCGTGGAGGGGGATCAAGGAGAAGTAACGCCATGGCGCGTTGCCAATTTAAAAATGGAAAATATCCTCATGTGGAAACACACACGCAAAAGGAGACTAAGGGAAACTAAAGTAAACTTTCAACGCAAAACGTCCGACTGAACGAGGGTTCAAAAGACTGGACTCTGGTCACAGTCTGCTCGCTGCTTGGCTGACGTGGTGTCGATGGTGTCGCCATGTTCCGAAGCGCAGTGTTTGTGGCGTCTTCCGGCCGTGGCACGCCGAGGTTGGGAAGCCCGAGCTGCCGAGGTAGAAGCTTGGAGAAGCTGAGGCGCGTGCTGGTGGCTCGCCGGTGTAAGCCTGGTTGGTTGCGTGGTTGTGGTTTGCGGGAAAGGAAAAAGAAAGGAAGTGCACTGGGGACATTTGTGAGCCCCCAGGAACACCCACTTTGGACGGCAGTGGCAGGTCTTCCGGGGCAGAACCTCGAACGGCATGCAGCGCGGTCCAGTTCGTCCTTGCGTTGGCCACAAACTGCCTCCCGGTCGCTCACTCCTCCGCTCTCTTCCCGAAGTTCCGTCGCCACTAGCTCAGCTGGCCACCGTGTGCGAGCGCCCAGTATATAGTGCATATTCTAGGCACTATACCCAGTCTCTTCCTCGCTCCTTTCTTCCTCCTCGAGTTGGTCACCGTTGTCTGCTCTTTTTCTCCCGTGGAAGCGGGGCGCCAGTCATCATGTGTGCACTTCAAGCAGTTAGACTACATCCAGCTTTGTGAATGCGAAAGCAGGATCTCGAACATCAGTGCATACCTCCTTGCATTGTGGATGCATACGCCTTGTCCACTTACCAGCTATGTGTCCGTTGAGTTTTGTGTATTCTGGGGGCGATTTTCCTCGGAAATGGAGGTGTCAGTATTAACAGGACAATGGTGTTCTGCACTCGCTTGGTGCCCTCACGCTTATCAGAACTGTTCACAGTGGTGTCCCATGGTTGTTGTGAAAGGTGTCTCTACGAAACACTGTCACCGCGCTTGCAAGTTGCACCGCAAACATTGGGCATTTCCAGTTTACAAGATGTTCTGGACCTGCCGTGACCCGCTTCCTGATGTCGCCGCTAAATTCTTGTCGCAAATCACCGCGGGGACTTCTTTCCTCTTGTCCTGCCTCTGTGTTCCGTAGCAACTGTGGAGCACAGCAGCCTGCCTGGGGGAAGTAGCGGAGTTTTCACTGACGCCCTTCTGTTGAGGAGGACAGTGACCACTCACCTGTTTCCGGACGGTTGCCTCGCAGACGGGGTCTTCCGGCTGACCAACAGCAGCGCCTTGCCCAAGATCCCGGCACTCACGGTCAGCAACAATTTCGCCATGCGTTTGCTCAGGTGGGTCGTCTTGGCCATAGCATGCTAGGGGAGCGCCGGTTATGTCCCGTTCGGAAAGGGAGGTGAACGAACCACAAGGGCAATACACAGCGTGGCTTCCTTCAGAAGATGGGGCCTTTCACTCCTCCTTACAGCATTCCACGTGCCAATATGCATGCACTATACGGGCAAAAAACTGTATTCCAGTTGATTCTTTACTGGGGCTTGCACGCCCGGACAACAGAATCTGCAAGCCTGTCGTTTTGCCATCTGCTTCCCGTATGTCCGGCCAAGCTGCCTTGGTGGTTGTGTTGCTCCCGTGGGAGGCTAAGGACTCCGCACTTTTCTCCCCTCCCATGCAGCCAGATTGAGGGCCCCGAGGTGACCATCAGCAAGAGGCCGGTAAAGCTGGGCTCCTTCAAGGATGGCAAGTGAGTCCTGCTTGGTTATTACGCGTGACGGTACAGCAGGCTGCGGCTATTTGTGTAGATCGAGCCAACCGAGGGGATTGTGTGAGGAGGCGGCACAGCGACCCACGTTTATTGGGAAGGGCCCTTTTGTGGTGGTGGACGTTGATTCCTCAGCAGGTGATGGCACCAGCTTGGTCAGCTGGGAGTGCGAGGCCAAACAACCCATCTCTGGTTGGCCTTGGAGCCACTGACTTGAGCCCCACACTCCTCCGGTAATCATGTGCATGGGGCACAACCTACCCGGTTTTGAGTTGCCCCTCTTTCCATTGCCCATGCTTGCCCACAGCGAGTTCTCTCTTAGCAGCTCTCATGATGGCTAAGTGCTGCTCTTAATGGGGCAGAGCTTGCAGAGAGGGAGAAAGGGGGAAATTACGAGACCCTTTATTTGAGGAGCTGAATTTTTTTCTCAAGAGATGGGCCGCTGTTGTTAGCATTTTGTATGGCTCATTGCGCTTCAAGAAATTTACCAAGTACCACCAGAGCTGTCCCCGCAAAAGGAGACGCAACGTCACCACACCAAAGCCACAGCTCAAATGGCAAACACAGGGCCGTAAACAAAGTGGAGATCGGTAGAAGACAAAACCAATCAGGCCAGGTGATCTTCTGTGAGGTGAGGGCAGTAGTGCGCTAACTGCACATGGCAAACACAGGGCCGTAAACAAAGTGGAGATCGATAGAAGACAAAACCAATCAGGCCAGGTGATTGTCTGTGAGGTGAGGGCAGTAGTGCGCTAACTGCAAGAAGCGCGCCTTTGTGAATCAAGATAAAACCTCCTCCAATGGATGAGCACCTGGAGCCTCATGGACTACACTCAATAAAATGCCAGCTGCAGCTGCGAGGTCCCGAAGATTGCAGGACCTGTCAGGCTATTCGTGGGGCGCAGACGGTGGGAAATTTAAATTGTCAGTTGGCGCTCTAGTGTTGCAGCAACACCCATGCTGGGTACGTTAGCGATGCCGTAAAATTATACCGGCAGCCCTCGGTGGCTTAACATTGCTTCCTAATTTTTCTTGTATGCAAAGGCGCTCCCCCCATCGTGCGGGTTCCACATGTACAGCAGGCAGGTTTTACTTGTCTGAAGGCGGGGAGCAGGGCAACAAGAGAGGGCTCAGGGGGCATCCTCGTGGGACCCCCGTGTTAGGCACTGCATGCCTGTCTCACTGACAGCACCCACTCCTCCACGACAACTGTTGCAAGTGCTACCGCAGTTAAATTTTATTTTGGGATAAAGGGGGCATCCACTGTGCGTTGTCATGAAGTGCCCCTATCGCGGGAAAAACAAGAAGAAATCGCGGGGAAAAGACGCAGCAAGCGGGCGAGAGGCTCAGGGAAGAGAAAGAAGAAGCGAAGACCCGAAGGGGTCTCGAGACAAGGGAGGCGAGAAAGAAGGGGAACGAGGCTCGGTGGTTCGAGAGGGATCGAGAAGCGATCGAGGGGAATCACTGGATCGTCTACCCTGAGGTAGCCTGGCGGACCAGTGGCAGTCGACCGGACTGCTGGTACGCCGATCTTGTGAAGACCCTGCGCTCCAGCGGCAGTCGTCCTGACTGCGGGAGCGCTACCCCAAGCACTGCTCGTGTTCCCGCCGACCAGCTTCTTCATCAAGTCGTCATGGCGCCGTGACTGTTCTCGGATGCCGGGGCCTCGCCGCATCAACGACAACCGCCAGTGGTAGTCGCCTTCGACGGGAGCTTCTACTCGCCACTGCTCCCGCCGCCGCCAAAACTGTGAGGGCACTTGTGCAATTTTCCGCGGGCTTGGACTTGGACTCTTCTTGCTGCGAGAGGGTAATCGCGTGCTACGCCGGACTTCGCGACATCTTTATTATTTGTTCTGCTTCCTTTTTTTTATTTTTTTTTATAAATACTTCCGTTTGCAATATGGTCACCTGCCTCGTCACTTGTGAGCCGCTCCCACTACGGCCCTGAACCTGCCATAACATCACAAGTGGCGTCCGCGACAGGACTCTTCTTAACATCTTGACGAGCAGGACGCAAAACCGAGCGGTATTCACGAGTAAAGTGGCAGCATAGACCTCGCAAAGACTATCGCTCTAGCAAAGGAATTGGGTTTCAAGGACGCGGAGCTTCGGAAATGGGTGAAGTCTGAGCAGGCCCGAGTAAGGGAAGAACGGCTGGTAGAGCGTGAGGCCGTAAAAGAAGCTGCAGAACGCGCGAGGGAAGAAGCACGACGGGAGAAAGAAGCATCCGAGCGGGAGCAGGAGACATTAGACATGAAGATCCGTTTGCAAGAGCTCGCAAGGGATAGCGCGCAAGTTGGTCGTTCAGCACCTGAACCCGTAGCGTCGGGACACGTAACGGCGGTCAGCCCTCATCACAAGCTTATCCCGCCTTTTGATGACAGGAGAGACGACCTCGACGCCTATCTTGTCAGGTTCGAAAGAATCGCGCTTTCGCAGAAGTGGCCTGAAAGTGAATGGGCAGTAGCTCTGAGCATGTGCTTCGCGGGTAAAGCGATGGCAGTGATAGGGAGAATGACCCCAGAGGACTCCCTAGATTACAAAAAAGTGAAGCTCGCCCTGCTTCAACGATTCCGCTTTACTTCGTAGGGGTACAATAAAAAGTTCATAAACGCGAAAGCCGAAGATGGGGAAACCGGCGTACAGTTTGTTTCCCGCCTTGCTGGCTATTTTGATTGCAGGTGGTTAGAGACGTCCGGCGTCGCGAAAGCTTTCGATGAACTGCGGGACAAGATGATCGGAGAACAATTCATCAAGTGCTGTCACACACAACTAGCAGTCTTTATCAAAAAAAGGAACTGCAAGACAACTAAGGAGATGGCAGAAGCTTGCAACCACTTCATGGAAGCACAGGCCATCAAAAACTTGGGTAAGACCCGAGATGAACCGAGACGGGAGCAGAGTGCAGATCAGGCCTCAAAATTAAGGATTACCCAAGGTTGCTTCGTCTTCGGCAAACTAGGTAACCATGCTATTGACCGTAGAATGTCAGGAAGGCATGGTAGCTGCGGCAAGTGCGGAAAACCTGGCCATAGAATCGAGAACTGTCAAGGCAAAGAGGACGACGCAAAACAGGTTTCGGCTTGCACCTAGCAAAGCGCCGACGTATACAGGAGAGTACCCCGAACAGCTAGAAAAAGCGATTCAAAGATCCAGTTCTTCGTTGAAAACCTACCTGTGGTGACTGGGGAAATGTACGGGAAGCCGATATCGGTACTAAGAGACTCCGACAGCAATACCGTAATCGTGCGCCATGATCTTGTGCCAGAATCCTGTCTGACGGGCCAAGCTTCCAGTGGTGTTCGTGGACAAAACTGTGCAGCAGCTTCAAGAAGCATACGTTAAGGTCCACACGCATTACTTTTCAGGGATGCTTCTGGTTAAAGCCATGCAGGATCCCTTGTATGATTTAGTACTAGGGAACATACCAGGAGCCAGACCGCCCAGCGACCCTGACTGTAAATGGCAAGCACAAGTTCCTGAAGCCAAGACAACCCCAGAAAACTATCAAGAACCATCTCAAAGCCCGAGCAACTCTAATACTGAGATGGACTCTAAGAAGCTCGTGGCTGTCGCAGAAACCAACAGGCCGCCTACAGGTAGCTTAACATCGCGGAGGTGACGAGAGATCAGCTCAGGGAAAACAGGAGCAAGATCACAGCTTAAAAGACTGTTTTCGAAGCGGGGGACAACATTCACATACAGAAGTGGCAACCACTACAAATACATCGTAGACAAGGGACTGCTCTACCGGCAGTATCACCTTTCATCTGGACGGTTATTCAAGCAGGTAGTGGTACCCCAACCTTTGAGGAGCGCAGTTCTACAGATGGCACACGAAAGCATCATTACCGGACACCAAGGCATCCGAAAAACAACGAAGAGGATTCTCGACGAATTTTACTGGCCGAGGATGCATATCGACGTGAAGCGACATCTGTCAAAGGACTGCAACGAAGGGAAGAGGACGACCTCGACTACAAACGGATGACATCGAGGACGAAAGAGGACGAAAGGACGACCTCAACTACGAAGTCGACTTGTGCAAGAGAACCGCCCTCTTTCCCGTAAACATGCTCAAGAAATGCGAGGCCCGACAACAGGCGTCCTCGTGCGTAGTGGCCGTCAGTATGATAGAAGGTTACATCAATGGGGAAGAAAAACACTTCCCGCACCTCCAAAAGAAGCAAATTGTTTGTTCTTTAAATAGGCACTCACAGAGAAGCCTCGGAGGGGTACAGCTACCGCAGTACAACGCCCAGCCGCACCAGGGTTCATACACAAGCCGAACGTATTTCCCGGGAGAAAACTGTTACGCAACAGTCGACCTGGATTGCTTAGCGCTTGTGTGGGCCATCCGAAAGGACACCTAACCGTACGGAAGGGAATTCATCTAGCAAACAGACCACCAGCCCCTGCAGTAACTTCAGAGGGCCTAGGTCCGGGACAACTAAGTGCTCAAACTGAGCCTTTGTGTGCAAGCGTATTCGCCCACATTCACTAAATCAAGGAATGAGGAAACGGAGGGCTAGATATAAAAAGCCGAGGGAACGCTCTAGCAATTTCTTGGGCACTTGTATGCCTAATCGTCAAGTATGTTATCGATAACTTTTGTGCGTAATATTTGCAGTTTTTTTCTTTTTCTACCTCTCGTCATTTAGTTTTTCCCACGTGAAGTTGTGAAAGTACGAGTGTTTTCACCCGGCAACTTTCTTGTGCGGGGGGTGATGTCATGAAGGCCCCCCACCGCGGGAAAAACAAGAAGAAATCGCGGGAAAACGACCCAGCAAGCGGGCGAGTGGCTGAGGGATGAGAAAGAAGAAGCCCAGAACCGAAGGGGTCTCGAGACAAGGGAGGCGAGAAAGAAGAGGAACGAGGCTCGGGGGTTCGAGAAGGATAGAGAAGCGATCGAGGGGAATCAGCGGATCGTCTACCCTGAGGTAGTCTGGCGGACCAGCGGCAGTCGACCGGACTGCGGGTACGCCGATCTTGTGAAGGCCCTGCGCTCCAGCGGCAGTCGCCCGGACTGCGGGAGCGTTACCCCAAGCACTGCTCGTGTTCCCGCCGACCAGCTTCTTCTTCAAGTCGTCATGGCGCCGTGACTGTTCTCGGATGCCGGGGCCTCGCCGCGTCAACGACAACCGCCAGTGGTAGTCGCCTTCGACGGGAGCTTCTACTCGCCGCCGCTCCCACCGCCCCCGAAACTGTGAGGACCCTTGTGCAATTTCCTGCGGTCTTGTGCTACGCCGGACTTCGCGACATGTTTATTACTTTTTTCTCCTTCCTTTTTTATTTTCTTCATAAATACTTCCGTTTGCAATATGGTCATCTGCCTCATCACTTGTGAGCCGCTCCCACTACGGCCCTGAACCTGCCATGACATTACATGCGTGTTTATTATTTCGAGCACAATTTGTGCTGCAGTATCCAAAATCACGCACAAAGTGAAGAACATCTAGCATGCTGCAACTTCTAAAAACAAGTGCAAATGTAAGACAAAGCGTAAAGGCAGGTGATAATGGGGAGAAGACGTACAAGGCGGGAAGCAAACTTTGCTAAATTCTGCAGTAGCGGTGACTCGGTGGCTAAGGCATTACACTACTGAGCAGGCCGCAGATGAGGATTCTACTCCAGTCCAGGTGGTAACTTTTCTGGAGTCACTAAAATAAAAAATACCCACATGTTACAGATTTTAAGAACCTCAGGTGGCCTAAAATGGTCTCTAGCCCTCCACCATGGCACAAGCCCAGGCATATGAAATCTTCAGGACGTGAGACCCCATCCTGAAATTTCAAATTGTTACTAGTTATACATTATTCTCCACAGTTTAACAGCCCATGTTACCAAAGCAAGATACAAACTGAAGATGAAAAGCAAACACAAGCCAATTCATGGATGGATATCTGTGAGACTTGGGCAAGCAGGAAGAGGGTGTAGATAAACGAAACAGAAAACAGAAGGAATGAATTGTCAGCATGACTAGGTAGCTACCAAAAAAGGAAGGCGGTCCACAAATGTTGCCACATGCAAAAAGTGCTCCGGGAAAGCCGTCAACCAAAACTTGAGGAATTAGTGTTAATGCAAGCACCAGCTGCATGTTCCTCATGTCTTGGGGACAGAGAAATAATGGCCGCGCTGTCCCTTCCTTAACATATAGCTTTCACTCTTCAAGAAAAAGAAAAGAAAGAAATGTGCGCATATGTGGATCCCCCGTTGTTCGCCTCCTCACCACTGGTGCCTTCTCCCAGGAAACTGCGGCTGGTGGTGAGAAGCAAGTGGGCCAGGCCCATCGTGTACAACGTGATCGGCACCATCCGGGGCCGCTTGGAACCCGGTGGGTGGTGTGCATGTTTAGCACGGCTCGAGTGGGTAGTGATCGCTGTGCCACGAGCCACATCCTGCTTCGCTTTCAGCTGTCTTAGGCGAACCTTGCTGTGTGTCAACTCTAGAAACAGAGTGAACCAGCCAAGTGCTTTGTAACCGGGTGTTCATCACGTGCACCTCTTGATGTGTGCATAAAGGAAAGGATGGGTGGTGCAGGGAGAAGGAAGGAAAGCAAGGGAAGAAAATTGGCCGCGTATCTGCTCCTCTCGTTGCAAATGTCAACACAAGACGATAGTCGACTGGCGCCCCTGGCAAGTAAATGCATCCCATCTCTTTCCCGCTCACCTCTCATGCTGTACCTCTCCCGTCCCCTTCCTTCCAAGATAATACGCCAGAGGTTTGCTCAAGTCAATTTAAATTTATCGCATTCCACTACTCCCAGTCGGGTGCCTCGATTCCAGCGCTGCCGTATACGGCGGGAACACGCGTAAATCGAAGCACCCTACTAAACATTGATAAAATCACGTTGCCTCACTCCACGAGCGTCGGAACGCGGAACGCGGAAGCTATCTAGTGGAACCTTTCGTTGCTGTTGCCGTTTGATTTTTTAGGATTTCGCCAGGTAGCGCGGGCAACAGCAGCTGAGCAGGCGACTGTTTTCGGCAGTTGATGTAGTATTTTGTTTGCTATCGCAAAAAGCAAGCGTCCGTAAATTTATAAAGGAACACTGCAGATATCACTCATGTGTTGGTTTTCGGGCTAATATTTACTTTGCGTAATGTCTTTTTCTTGTTCAACAACATTGACAAGCATGAACATTAACACCGGACTTAGACGCTTAGATTTGGCTGTGAGTATATAAGACTACTGCGCAGATAATGTTTACCTTGGGCAGCTGGCTGAATCGAGTGACAGACAGACAGACCAAAATTTTCCCGTTCACGTATCCCAAGAAAGTCTTTAAAAAGATAGCTGTTTGCTTGGTCGACCCATTCATGAGAAAAATGCTGGCCAATGTCGCGCGCTGTGAAGACAGTGTCTGTCCCCTCTTACATCCGCTGCCCTTGAGCTCAGCTTTTGAGCGTTGATAGCGCTGGCTTGCGAGTGTTGAAGGTAGGTTTAAGTTTGTACGATCGCCTCTTTGCCCGTCTTTGGGTGGGATCCGATGCGTGGTGGCGTACTCGTGTAACGGCTGCCTGCCATCATCGAAGCATGCCAGAAAAATAATTCTTTACTGCGGGTGGCCTAAAGGTACCAGTTGACATAAGACCTCAAAACATCTCGGCGTAAGCTCCCAAACAGGGATAGAAGAACGTGCTAAGGGTACAGGAAAGTTATGGTTTATAATTGTGTTTACTAAAAGAGATATTTTGTATTCCCGAAAAGTTGAAAAAGAAAGTACACGAAATTCCTTAAAAATTGTATTGACAGGATGGTTGAATGCAGAAAATGATATTATTCTTAGAGCTCGTCGTTGTAATCGATATAACGGCGTAAAATATGTTTCATAGGTAAGCCCCTAGGCTTCCGTACAATAAATAATGTGGCACTGAAATAATGTGAAGTATAAAGATCGTAACATACCACATGGGAAGAAAGACCGCGCTTTGGTTAACGTGAAACAACTAAACGCAAGTTTTTTACACACCTTTTGGATTTGTTCTTTCCAATGTAGCTGTGAATCAAAGACAACGCCCAGATATTTGAAGGAGGTTACATTCTTTTAGGAGGCTACGACACTCCTAAGGGCCAACGTCTTTTGCATGCCCTCCAACAACAGCATTTTCACCTGTGCAATATACCAGGTCTCCCCACCCGTATTGGCACAAGCGTTACCAGGGACACTACTCCAGACCTCACGCTCACTCACAACGTCCCGCATGCAGTATGGTCCCGCCACGACGAAACCCTGGGCAGTGACCATCACATCATTCAACTGACGATATCGCACTACCGCCCCAAATCACCCTCAATTGGCACGGCCCGCATCACCAATTGGAAAGAGTTCCGTAAACAAACACCGGCTCAGAAAATTGATTGCATCGACACATGGACAACTAAATTACTGGACCTCTGTCGGCAACACACTACCACTGTCAACCTAACGCAAGAATCCCCTGCGGCAGACTCTCACCTCCTCCACATATGGGAAGCTCGCCGCAGCCTCACCAAACGGTGGAAGCGCAATCGCACTAACCGTAAGCTTAGGATCCGCATTGCAAAGCTGACGGAAGAGGCAGAGAACTACGCTCGCCAGCTCAGTCGGCAGAACTGGGCAGAATTCTGTGTGAGACTCCAAGGTACCTTGGGCACCCGCCGTACCTGGCACCTGCTCCGCTCCCTTATGGGCAAGACGGAAACGAAGGCTACCACACACCATCACATCAGGTGCCTCATCCACTCCTACCCCGGTACGGAAGAAAAGCTACTGAGTAGTCTCAAGCAGTCCCTCCAGGAAGACCCCACGCAACCCCCAGCCCGCTACCCGCCCTACAAGGGACCCCCTAATCCCTCTCTCGACGCCCCATTCACGCTGCAGGAGCTGGAAGCTGCACTCCTGAAGCTCACACGAAACACCACCCCAGGCAATGACCAAATTCCCAACAAGCTTCTCCGGAACCTTGATCACGCAGAAATTGACCATCTTTTAGATTACTATAACCACCATTGGGCTGCTGGCACTCTCCCCCAGCAGTGGCGGCATGCGGACATTACGCTGGTCCCTAAACCAAACAAACCTATTACCACCGCAAACCTTCGTCCCATTTCCCTCACGTCCTGTGTTGGCAAGCTTTTAGAACACATGGTTCTTAACCGCCTCACTCCTTACATCGAGGACAATGGTTACCTCCACACTACCATGTTTGGATTCCGCCCGCACCTTTCTACTCAGGACATACTCTTACAAATCAAAGCGGACATCATCGATCACCTCACCACCTCGAGCAAGAAGTCTATCCTTGCCCTTGACATTAAAGGTGCATTCGATAACGTCACACACGAGGCCATACTCAAGGGACTAGCAACCACAAACTGCGGACCGCGAATGCACGCCTATTTCACTGCATTTCTCCAAAACCGCACGGCCACCGTCCGCCTCGGGCATCTCCGATCCACGACTTTCACTCTCCGCTCCAGAGGGACACCGCAAGGATCAGTTGTGTCTCCGCTACTATTCAACCTAGCGATGCGAGAGTTGCCACCATTACTTAGCGCAATCCCTACGGTCAATCATGCTCTGTATGCTGACGACCTTACACTGTGGGTGGCACAGGGCTCCACCGGCCGGCAGCAGGATTCGCTCCAAGCTGCTATTGATGTCATTCAGGGGTACCTGCAGGAGAGGGGCCTCAAATGCGCCCCAGAAAAATCTGCGCTCATCACACTGTGCGCTCGCACGTACAAGAAACGCACCGACCCAATTCCAGATCCTGACCTCTTCATCGACAACCACCCAGTACCCAATGTCGCCTCACTAACGTGATCATTCGCCAGGCTTATAAGACCGCGCTCGCCCTTCCGCCCACTACATCCACCCGCAAGTTGCTCCAATTAGAAATCCACAATACCTGGGAAGAACTTCTTGAAGCGCACAAGCTGTCACAGCAACGACGCCTTCTCCTTACATATACGGGGCGCTGCACTCTTCAACGCTTGGGTTATGCCACTCCCCCAGCCGACGACTGCCCGGTTGGCATACCGCCTGATATCCGGAATCGAATCACGGTGGCTCCTGTCCCCAGAAATATGCATCCGGAATACAACGTCGCCCGCCGAGCTACTCGTGCGGCCGCGTTGCACCGGCTACATTCCACTAGCCCCATCACTCGGTACACGGACGCTGCCCGCTACTCCACCCAGCGAGCTTTCGCCGTTGCCGTTGTCGACCACCGCTTTCAACAGCTTTCGGCAGCCACTATCCGCACCACCACTGCCACAACGGCCGAAGAAGCAGCCATTGCGCTAGCAGCGACTACGGCCAAAGACTACGTCACCGTACTTAGTGACTCGCAAGAGGCATGCCGCCGATATCTTCGCGGCCGAATTACTCCCACAGCTCTCCGCATCCTTCAGGCTAATTACGAACTACCCGACATCCAACTCATCTGGGCACCCGGCCACGCTGACCTCCCCGGAAACGATGCGGCCCACGCCGCTGCCTGCGAGTATGCACGCCAGGCCGTCTCTGACCGGCAGTCTCCTTGCCCAGATACCCCTCTCACCCCCCCTGTTCTCCTCACCCACTACCGCCTCAGCCGCCGCAGATATCCTCCCCCTCACCCTCGCCTTAGTCGTCTCGAAGCCACTACCCTCCGAACGCTACAAACTAACTCTTACCCCCACCGTACACTCCTCCACAAATGTACCCTACCCAATACTACGCGACCTGTGCCTACTGCCCATCCCCTGGCACCCTATACCACCTGGTATGGGAATGCCAGCAATCCCCGTCTTTATCTCCAATCCCCAACCCTACTTACGAGCAGTGGGCGGACCGGCTGACCAGCTCGGACCTTGCGGCGCAACAAGAAGTCGTCGCTAGAGCCCGGGCAGCCAGCCAGGACCAGGGCATCCCGGACTAAGGTTGCCCCCCACAGGGCTGGTGCCCCTGCCATCTAGCACCAAATTTGCTCGTTTTTATTAAACGTTTATTTCTCTCTCTCTCTCTCAATTGGCTGGTTGTTTATATACACACTAAAAGAACTATTATCAATTACTTTTCTCCTTGAGTGAAAGATGAAATATTTAGTTTTGTCGGTATTTATGGTTAACTTACTTTTCAAAAACCATGAGTAGATACTGTCCATTTCAGCTAGTATGGTATCTTGCATTTCAGATAGAGAATCACCACAAAATATAATTGCGGAGTCATCCCCATACATTAGTATTGTGGAGTTCTCTATTGCGAGTAAGAGATCATTTACATATAAGGAAAATAAAATAGGACCTAAAACTGATCCTTGCGGAACACCACATGTTAAGTCACTGTATGAAGAATGGTGATTATCGATTACCACTTTCTGTATTCTAGATGAAAGATAGCTCGCAAAGAATTGAAAGGAGTTGCCAATTATACCATATTTTTCCAGTTTATTTATTGGAATTCAAAAACCATGAGTAGATACTGTCCATTTCAGCTAGTATGGTATCTTGCATTTCAGACAGAGAATCACCACAAAATAAAATTGCGGAGTCATCCGCATACATTAGTATTGTGAGTTCTGTATTGCGAGTGGGATATCATTTACATACGAGGAAAATAAAATAGGACCTAAAACTGATCCTTGCGGAACACCACATGTTAAGTAACTGTATGAAGGATGGTGATTATCGATTACCACTTTCTGTTTTCTAGGTGAAAGATAGCTCGCAAAGAATTAAAGGGAGTTTCCAATTATACCATATTTTTCCAGTTTATTTATTGGAATTGAATGATTAACCGAGTCAAAAGCTTTCTTAATGTCCAAAAACACTCCGATTGCCAACGGATTTCTGTGAAGAGCGCTGTTTATAACTTGAGCAAGTGTTACAACGGCCGAGGACATAGTCCTGTTGGGAACAAACCCATGCTGCTGCGGGCAAATTACGTGATCTTCCTCCGCGCACGGGGCACCTTCAGTATTCATTGTGACGGTGAGCAGCGACAGCACGGACCCCGAGCTCCCATACATAGGCCGTGTCCAACCGTGGCGAGGTGTTTAAAAGTGAAGGGTAGAAGCCGTAAACGGTGGCCGTCGGAGCCTTGGTCAAGCTCCGGTCGATGGGCTCCCTGCCTGTCTACCAGACAGGGAGCTCCGGGATCTCTTTGACTACCAGGGTAAGGTTAAAGGAGAAAGTACCCCCGTCTCCCTGCTTTTATACTATGCTATATGGCATTTTGAAAACTCCCCTCCGAACGTGATCGGCCTCCGAAAAGGGGCCGCACCGAAGTTTCATTTCCACCTCTTTCAACAACTGTCTTTCCAACAACCGTAAACAACTATTCCCGTTTTCTTGTAATTGAGTCAATTGACACAGAAAGATATGTCGCTTCATTGTCTGTCTTCATGGTATCGAAGTTCCTGACAAGTATAATTGGCGAGACGTACAAAGCCAAGAAACAAAGAACTGGGCAATTGCTGGTCGAAGTCACCAAGCAGCAGCAAGCAGAAAAACTCTTGAGCCAGACCCGAATCTGTGATCTTGACATCAGGGTCACGCCCCACCGCAGCTTAAACAGCTCCCAGGGCGTGATCTCCGATCACGATCTACTGAACGAAACTGAAGCAGACCTGCTGGAGGGCCTTCGAGGTCAGGGCGTAACAGGGGTCAGGCGCATAAACATACGTAGAGAGGACAAACAAATACCTCCAAAGCATCTTATCTTAACTTTTGACAGGTCGAGCCTTCCAGAATACATCAATGCAGGTTTTGTTCAATGTCGGTCCGGCGTTACATCCCTAACCCGCGGCGCTGTTTTAAGTTCCAACGGTTTGGGCATGGCACCAACTCCTGCCGCGGCCGCCTTACCTGTGCAAAATGCGGCTAACATGACCACCCGTCCGAAAACTGCAACACCCAGAGTTTCACCTGTGCCAACTGCCAGGGGCCCCACGCAACGTGGTCCCGCACTTGTGAGAAATTTAAGCAGGAAAAACAAATCATAAATGTAAAGGTCACTGAGAACATCACCTTTCTAGAGGCGAGAAAGAGGTTCGCCTCTTTCCCTCTGGGTAGGTACGCCGACGCAGCTCGCCGGGGGGGCGGAGCGGCGTCTGGTTTCGGCGGGAACCCAGTACCGCGAGTCAAACCTGGTCCCGCCCCCACCCCTGGGTTGCCTCAGGCAGCCCAACCCGCCACCACGCCGCTTGCTGAGGCAGCAGCGGTTGTGGTGCCAACCTCTTCCGTCGGGACCGGTGCCGCTCCCGTCCCTGCCTCCCCGTCCTCCAGTGCGTTGGAGGGTGCCGAGGGGATGGACACCACGGGCCCCGCACCGGCTCCCACCGCCACCGCACCGCCCGTGCCACTTCTGGTGCCCCCGACACCCGCGGCGGTGGCGGCTCAAACGAAGGGCCCCCGAAGGGGGGCCAAGTCCGGGGGGCCCGGTTCGACGGGCATACCCAGGACATCGGACGACGAGATGGACGTGTTGCCGTTCTTGCCTGCAACGCAGCGCAAGGAGCGGCCTCCGACGTCCAAGCCTACAGAAAGGCCCAAAAAGCCCAATCCAAGAGTCACAGCCCCGAAAGACGACACATAAACATACACACTCCAGTAGCTCTCACACTAAATAATGGGAAGAGAAAACATAATACAATGTAACTGTAGAGGCCTTCTTAAAAATCTTGACGATTAGTACGAGATACTGCACTCCAATCAGCCAAGTGTCCTATGCCTAAAAAGAAACACATTTAAATTCCAAACATACAAATTTTTTGAATAGTTACCTGGTATTTAGGAAGGACAGGGATGGTGGTGGTACGTCTTCTGGGGGTGTGGCCATCATTGCCCGAAAGTCCTTGGCGTGTCACACTATCCAGTTACAGACCATCCTTGAGGCTGTTGCCATTCGTACCATAATTTTCCATAGCCTAATAACACTATGCTCCGTTTACATCCCTCCCGATTTCCAGCTCTCGAGTTCGGATTTCGAGGGCCTTGCAGATCAGCTACCCGCACCTTTCATTGTCTTAGGCGACCTCAACGCACATAACTCTCTGTGGGGCTCTGCCCGCACGGATGCCCGAGGTCGCCTTATCGAAAAATATCTAACATCTTCGGGAACATACCTATTCAATAAAAACAAGCCTACATACCATAATATAGGACACAACACTTATTCACACCTCGACTTGGCTATTGACTCTGCTGTACTCTTTCCATCTCTTGAATGGGATGTTGGCACTAACGCATATGGTAGTGACCACTTCCCAACCACATTAACATACATAGGTAAAGGCCCGCACAGTCCAACTTCCCATAACAGGTTTAATGAAGCTAGAGCAAACTGGAGTACATTTACAGAAACATCCAAACTACACCACACATCCAAAACACACCTACACATTGAAGAAGCCGCCCAACTCCTCACGGCGCACATCCTCGCCGCCGCCGAAAATTCCATTCCCCAGGCCTCTGGTGCTCCGCACAACCCAAGGAGGTCCTGGTGGAATGAGGACTGTAGGCGTGCGCGAGAGGCCCAGAACAAGGCGTGGGGTATCCTTCGCCGGTACCCCACATCAGATAATCTCATTTCTTTTAAAGGGTCATGGCTTTTGGAGAGTTGGCGCACCTTCCTCACTTCCATCAACTCATACACACACACACACAAAGTCTGGACACGTATACGAAAACAAAAAGGACAACAGACACACAGCCTGCCCCTGGTTAACAGGGGACACACTAAAAGACCAGGCTAACACACTTGCACAACACTTTGAACACGTGTCCAGTTCAGCACACTACACAAACACTTTCATGAAACACAAAACATCGCCAAAAAAAGCCCTTACATGACAAAGACAAATCAAAAACTTCTTACAACTCTGAATTCACTCTGTATGAGTTGAGGGCTGCCCTGAGCACGTGCAAACCTTCAGCTCCAGCCGCAGATAAGATTAAATACACCATGATACAGCACCTACACCCAGACACTCTTGAAACACTCTTACACCTATACTATAAAATATGGCTTTCGGAGCACATTCCACGCTTTTGGAGGGAGCCCATAGTAGTGGCTTTCCTAAACGAAGGGAAGGACCCTTCCTCTCCCGCCAGTTATCGTCCCATTTCCCTGACAAGCTGCCTGTGTAAGCTTTTCGAGAAGATGATAAACAGGAGACTCGTGTACTTCTTAGAGTACAACGGTCTGCTCGAGAGCTGCCAGGCAGGCTTCAGGGCGGGGCGATCTACCAACGATCAACTCGTTGCGTTAGAGTCATATATTAAAGATGCTTTCCTCCACAAGCAGTGCTGTATGACAGTATTCTTCGATCTTGAAAAGGCGTACGACACTGCTTGGCGGTACGGCATCCTCAGCGATTTGAAGTCATTTGGTATGTCAGGTAACATGTTGAACACGCTTGCCAGTTACCTGTCTGAAAGAACGTTTCATGTGCGATTTGGAACTGCACTCTCTAGGGTTCATGTGCAGGAAAACGGTGTGCCACAAGGTGGAGTTTTGAGTTGCGCTTTGTTTATTGTAAAAATGAATTCTCTTCGGAAGGCGCTGCCACCATCGATTTCCTGCTCAATCTATGTAGACGACGTACAATTATCCTTTAAGTCTTGTAACCTGTCTATCTGCCAGCGCCAAGTCCAGCTTGGTGTTAACAAGCTAGCTGGCTGGGCTGATAGTAGCAACGGTTTTAAATGTAATCCAGGGAAATGCACTTGTGTCTTGTTTTCCAAGAGGCGCGGAATTTGGCCGGATCCAGACATTCAACTCCATGGTGTCTCTATCCCGGTCAAAAAGGAACACAAGTTTTTAGGTATAATCTTTGACGAAAAGCTCACATTTATATCACACATAAAACAACTAAAACATAAATGCTTAAAAACACTCACTATCCTGAAGGTTCTCTCGACGTGTTTTAACAGCCTAATAGGTTCACGATTGCACTATGGTAGCGTTGTCTATGGGTCAGCCATTAAAACATCCCTCAGAATGCTGGACCCAGTGCTCCATCTGGGGCTCCGCCTGGCGTGTGGCGCCTTCCGCACTAGTCCAGTTGCAAGCCTGTATGTAGAGTGCAACAAATGGAACCTAAAACGTCAGCAAGCATACACAGATCTTCTTTGTGCTTTTAAAATTTCATCCATGCCTCACCATCCTTTTAAACCAGTTTTTTATAATAAGTCCATGACAACTCCTTTTAAATCGAATATCGTCCTCCACGCCCTTTTCTTACAGAGTTAGAGAGGAAGCGTCAGAGCTTTCTGTCTCCTTTTAAGTGCGATGCACTTCTTAAGCGACCCTGAACCTGCGTCCACCGGCGATGTCCGCATAGCATACCCACGTGGGGGATTGGCCAGGAATCTCCTCGTCTTCCTTGGCAACGGGGGGAGATGGGCGCGCGCTGCCTGGCCGCTGACATGGCACATACCCACGTGGGGGATTGGCCAGGAATCGGGCGTGAGAAGGGCTAATGCACCCGCTTAAAGGAGTACTGACACGAAATTTCAAAGCTGAGATCCGCTCTAGCAATCAAGTACAACGGAAACACAAATAGGTGTATGTGAATAAATGCATCTTTCTTTCTTTGTAGTTGTGAGTGTGTGTGTGTGATCTCTCTTTCGCGAACATTACCGAACCGCGCAAATTTTTAGACACCATCCAATCTACTGTAACAGATTTTATAGAACCATGGCATCTCCGCCCTGTATCATGCGGCACATCTTTTACACATATAGATAAAAACCGAGCTCCCACATGTGCAATTCTGCAGCACTTCTTGTATTTGCAGCAGAAGTATCAATATTCTGAATTTTATACGGACGCTTCTAGAACTGCCAGCTCTGTGTCCTGCGCTGCGCATGGACCCGGCCTTAATGTCACAAAAACGCTGAATAGTTATGCTAGAATTTTTATGGCAGAGGCGTATGGTGTACTTCTTGTTGTTAACCATACACTTCAAAGCCAGATCCCACAATCCATTATATATACAGATTCCCTGTTGTGCGGGCATTGTCGTCAACAAAGTCTTCCAAAAACCATGCTGTCAATCTGATAGTCAAGGGTATTATGTCTGTGTATGTCCACAAATTTGAACTGGTCCTCTGCTGGGTCCCTGGCAACTGTGGTATAGCCGGGAACGAAGCAGCGGATCGAATGGCCGCTGCTGCTACACTCTCGAATACAGTGGACATAACCTCATTACCCTACACCGACGTGAAACCACACATCAGACAACGGCTTCGCGAAACATGGCAAACACACTGTAGTGAACAAACAGACAACAAGTTACACGTAATAAAGCCTCACTTGGGACCATACACCACCGACACACGCAATAGATACACTGAAGTCGCCTTGGCTAGATTACGGATAGGGCACACACACGCAACGCACTCGCACCTTCTCACTGGATCTCCAAGACCTCTGTGCAGCAGGTGCGGAGAGGCCCTATCCGTGATCCACATCCTCATACAATGTAAGGCACTCGACACACTTCCCACAACTACACACACGACATATTCCACCACACCCGTCATACTTCTTAGGAGACGATGCCATGTTTTCTGTTCAGCGCACCTTTAAGTTCCTATCAGAAGTTCACTTTTTACAACTCATCTCATACACCCATAGTTTTACCCTTGGTCTTATACACCAGCCACCTTATTTATCTTTTAAGCACTCTTGTTCTTCGCCCTGGCCCTTTACACCAGCCGTGCTCATAGTTTTTAACTGATTTTATTTCGTGTTCTCTCCTCATCAAATAACTTTGTGATTGGCGCTCTTTGCCCATGTCGGCCTTGCGCCAATAAAATCAAACCATCATCATCATCATCATCATCATCATCATCATCACGTTATTTTCCCGGAGATATTTCTTAAGCTGTATAACTATTAATTTCTAGAAAATGGTATTAGTTACGCTTAATACAGATATTGGTCTGTAACTATTTGGATTGTCCGGATCTCCAGTCTTCTATACTGGAACAACTCGTGTAATTTTAAGTACATTTGGATAAGAACCGGAGTCAATTGCATGATTAATTATATGATGAAGGGGAACAGACAGAATGTCGATGTTTTGCTTCACTACTTTCGCTTGTATTGCGTCATAACCGACGGCTTTTTACTCCGATAGCTGGTTTACGACATCTATTATATCTCCCTGCGTTACTGTATTAATATTGAAAATATTATTGGTCATTGGAAAATCTTCAGCTTCGTCTGCGATAGGTCCGTTGCTAGCAATTCTACCTATGTTTGTGAAATAGGTATTGAAATAATTACAGACATCAGTAGACGGGTTGTCGGGTACAGCAATATATTTCCGGCTCGTTCCGATAACATCGTTTACAATTCTCCAGACCTTCCTATTATCACCCCCTTGACGAGCGATAAGATCTGTGTAATATTGTTTTTTGACCTCCTTATCATTGCGACCGACGTATTCCGGTAATACTTAAATTGACTATGGTAGTAGTCATTTGTTTTATTATTCTTCCATCTACGCTAATATCAATCCTTTTTTTAGCACGTCAAGTGTAGCAGTACTCAACCAAGGACAAATTGCTTGTTGGTAGTTATGTCGGGAACACTGACGCGTTGATTGTTCAATTGCCCTTGTAATGCTTTGACAAAGGTTTCACATTCTATCTGTACGTTCTCATCATACATGTCTTCAAAAGAGACAGAATTCAGTAACGTTCTTACGAGATCATAGTCTACTTTAGTTGTCCGTTTCACGGGCACGTCAGACATGGAATTAGGGTATTTTTGGGGCAATAACACAAACGTTGGGCAGTGGTCAGCGATAGCAACATCCCATACACCAGCAGATACATTCATATCAATGTTGCATAGTATGTGATCAATTAAAGTGGCCGAATTATTGGTTGTTCGTGTAGGTTCTGCGATAACATTTTGGACGTGAAATGAAGGTAGCAGACATGTATAATCAGGGCAATCATCCTTTGACAAATCAAAATTAAAATCACCACAAATAATTAAAGAATCATTCGATGTAGATAACAGAATACTTTCCATGGCCGAAATGAAATCGCCTTTGCTTGAGTTTGGAGGATGGTAGACAACACCGACAGTGATACCGCTTTTGATGCGAACAAAAATGGATTCAATTGCGTCTTTAGTAACCGTGCATTTGTTGAGATAGCAGCTATCTACATTCGGTCTAAGAAACAGCGCTACGCCCCCTCCACGTGCCGAACATTTTCTAGGTTGCGAATGCATGTATTAACCGGGAATTACTGCTGTCTCGCCCTCTCTAAGCCCAGTTTCCGTAACCGCGATTATATCGATATTTCGAAGCTAAACGTAAATTTGGATACATAAGCAATCAACGTGTCCAAATTCTTTCGTGTGTAGCGCTACGTACGTTACAGTGCAAAACGGTCAGATAACCATGCTCAAGTCGTATATGTTCAATTTGGGCACTATTGTGGCTGGCCACTCAAGTGTGTCATCCCGTACCCCCCCCCCCCGAGCCAATTGTGTTTTGACACGAAAGTGTTTCATGCCCGACTCCACAAAGATTTTGGTGGCGTGATATCTGTAACTGAAGTGACGTGGCCAGAAAAAGTTCCATTGAAGCGGCGGCGCCCGGTTTCGATCGCCGCAACGGCAGGCACGCGGCGCTCTTCCGACTGCGCTAGGAGCCGACGCGTGAACGAGACGACACACGCACCTTATAGCCTTCCTTTCAGGTGGTACTGCGTGGCCTCCGCGATCTGCAGCAGATGCCATTCTTACGAAATAGCGCCGTGCAAGTTCATATCGATGCACAATAAACATTCAGCTGGTCCTTTGAATGCACATTTCACTTTCGTGTTTGACCGGTTCCTATGGAAGAGGAAACAACCACATTTTTTGTAGATACAGTGTAGGCCGCCTATAACGTATGTCGTGGGAGCCGCAAAAATCTGCACTTATAAGTGGTACCGCACAATAAACAAAACATGCGCGAATCCAACCAAATATCTAGCTTTCAATCATTCTTTGTTTATCATCACCTAAACGAAGGCCGCTTAAAAATAGCACCGCGATCTTTATTTCCTTTTTTTCACATGAAATGCTACAGCAGGGATTACAAGCTTCTGCACGGTCTTACTGGGGTGCTTTGACACGCGCGCTCATTGAGGCACCCTCGGTCTTACAAACTGCGAGCGCGGCTTTAAATTCTTTGTGCTTGGGCTTTGAGGGAGCACGTCTACATTTCGTAGCGTCCATGAACAGACGCTGCGGTCGTGATAAGAACGCAAGCAGGATTTTCCTCTTTTTTTCCACCCCAGCCTACATTCGCCATGCCGAGGGCGGTTGCTTCTCAGCACAGGACACAGGTAGAGAAGACCTTCGGCATCGTGGCTCGCTATTTCTAGATGTTCAGAAAGGACAATGACGGTTGCTTAACTGCACAACGTTGTAATGGTACAGTGCCTAGAATATAGTAATAGAAATGACTTCCCGCGTGAGGAGGAGAGGGGGAGCTCGCTATCTTCTGAGAGCGTCAAGCAGGGGAATTGTAGTTACCACGTGCGTGCAAACGGAACATGCGAACTAAACGGTGCCTATTTTTGTCTGTTCCGTGTCGAAGTCAGAGAGCAGGGAGCGCGCACTGCGTGGGATGGCGCATTCTATCTATTTTCTTTTTTGTGGCCCTGAAACGACGCCCTAGCTGCACCGGCCGATCAGCGGAACCGCCGAAAAATGCACTATAAACGATATTGCGCTTCGGGCAAGCTCATTATATGCGGTAAGCGTATGCATCGACTACTACGGGAGGCCTATCGGTGGCCAGGAAAACCCGCACTATAAGCGGTTACGTTATCTATGGTCTACAGACTTCAAAGATCCCCAGGGGGTCAAAATTAATCCGGAGCCATCCACTACGGTGCATTAAACCATAAAATCAATCAACCAAGGTATCTGTTTAGAAGCTTGATTTGGTGGTCATTAAAACAAGTATGGTATTTGTTTGAGAAATTATTCCTGTATATACTCGACTCGCAGTTAAAGGGACGATATTTGCCTTCCTTGCGTTAACTGTTATCACGCTCACTGTCGCCCTGCAGTAGATGGCATGGAGCTGGTTACTGTAATGGGGATTGTGCCGTCATTACCTAGGTCTTTCCAAATATATATCACACCTCTGTATTTTGGCTGTTGTGGGCTGCGAATTGCTGTTATCAACTGGAACACGTGTATAACTCTGCCGTCTGGTTCATCTGACATGGGGACATTTTTGCACGGGCGCTCATGTAAAACTGTGAGGCGCTTCTTGACCGAGGTGTTCCTAGGCTTGTGAACCCACCATTTGAATTCCTCCTTGAAGTGATGTGTCCTTCAGACGCCTTTTATTGAACTTAACTCACCAAACCTGTTTTACTAAACAACGCTATACGTATGTTGAACATTGTTTCATCAAACGTTTCTCTGACGACGCGGTGATCGATTTTGCTTATTTTGCTGTAAATGATTTCCTTTGTTGTGAAGACTTGTGGCGCAAATGAAGTTAACTATCCTGGGTTTGCTTGAATGGGTCGGTCCTCTCTATGCAGACCGTTACAGCATCACGGGGGCACACCACGACGCCTGGGGCTTTGGCGCAGTGGATCCGTCTTCGGCTACGACTTCCCTCATTGAGCTGAGCCGGAGGCTGGGCGCTCAGCTGAAGGGCGGCTGGCGTCCTCGGCGCAGCATCGTGCTGGCTGCCTGGGCTGCCGAGGAGAGTTCCATCGGCGGCTCGAGCGAGTGGGTCGAGGTGCGCGCCTCTCCCTCGGGCGCAGCTCAGCCCGGCTGTGCGGGGAAACTTTGAACCAGAAGTGCGCTTGCAGTGATGGAAGCGCTGCGCTAACTGCGTAAAGAAAGAGTTGCTTGTCTTGACACAAGAGGTTAACACCAGTCTGTGCAGGGCAGGTGCTAACCCCTAAACATTTTATTCCTGTAGTCTAGCGTACACTTGCTGTTGCATTATTTAGAAGCTTGTCAATCACTGGTATGAAACTGTCTGCAGTCGGCACCTTCCATGTCAATGCAACATAACTGAATGTAAGGTAACCGAAACATAACATAACCAAAATTCGAGGTAACCGAAACGTTAACATGATTGAAACAACAGGTAACTAAAAATGACGAAGCTTAACTAAGTCACGCAAGGCTTGAACAATGGCAAAGCAGGAGGATTTCTTGTTATGTAAGCGCGGAAGGACACACCACCAGGCATTGCATTAGGTTTGAAATTATGAATTATGAAAATTGCGCTAAAAGGACAGACAGAGAAAGGACGACAGACAATGCGCAACTCACAACTATGTGAGTTGCGCATTGTCTGTCGTCCTTCCTCTGTCTGTCCTTTTAACGCAATTTTCGTAATTCATAGTGCACCAACTAGCCCAACAGCACATTTTTCTGAGGTTTGAAATTGTTTATATTTACACGTTCTGTCGTCACTTGTCACTATGGTATTCGTCATCGTGATATCCATCTATATGGTCATCTTCCTCATGCACGACTGGCGCGCCCGGATCGTTTTGTCCGCAGGCTTTCCCGTTTCTCCCAAAGCGGAACGCGTCACCACGCGCCACAACCGGCGGCAACCGGCTTCGCGAACTGGGTGTCTGTAGCACGAGCTGTCTTGCGCTCCCCCCTTGAGGCGCGGGCGCATGTGCACTGTTTCCGTAATATTTCTTTCAAGCACCTCGCGCGATTCTGGACGACACTGGGCGCTCCTCGTAAAGCAGGTACTCACGTGCACGGTAAATGGCAAGCGTAACTATGACCCAGAGTTTCCAGATGACGCCGCACACATTGTGGCCAGCAACAACAGCTCCACTGTTAAAAAGTAACGTAGCCGAATTTTAACATTACCAGAATGTAATGCAACCAAAACGCAACTTAAACCTAACTATAACCTAACATCATGGCAGTGTAATCGAAGCCAGAGTCCTTCAATGCTTTTAGCAGTCGCGAAAATTCAGTGCCAGTTTCATATAGATTGTATTCACTGAAACGTTGAGCAGGCCATTTATTTGCTCGGCAACACTTGAAACCGCCATGTTCGTATTGTTGTGTCTGCATGTTTCGCAGAGCTACTTGAAAACCTTGAAAATCCATCAATTTAAAAGCGTCGTTTTCAAGGCCTTGAAAATCCTGGAATTTTTTAGTAGTGGTCCTTGAAAACCCTTGACTTTACCGGTGACAATCATTGGCCCTGTCTCTCCACAGCAATCTTAAGGGTTTTTCGTGTCCTTAAACTGTTAACCAATGTAAAAAACATTGAACAATCTATTTTCAGTGTATTAATTGGGTAAAATTGCAACAAATTTAGCGGATTTTTTATACTATGAGGCAACATTCGGAGCAGGAACTTCTCCCATGTTGTGATACAAACCATTAGAATCCGGCTTCTGTTCTCCACCGTGCATCCTCCGTCTTGGCCAGTGGACGCTGCTTCATTTTGCTGCGCCTCGTGTTTGCTCGCGCGCACAATTATGCGCGCGGGGGTAGTTGTTGCTTCAATATCGCTCTTGGGCAAGGAAATAACCTTTCTTGATGGTGTATAATCGGGTTGAGACGGCATGTGTCAGGGTGAAGGTGTGGATTTTTTTATTTTTTTGTGGTATTTTATTTGTGTAATTTAGACTTTTCTTGGTTCCACATGTCTGCGTGATAGCAGCACATATGCGCGTGTAATCAACACAGTTTGTTAGTGCGCTGTGTGGCGTGTCTTCTGTCGTCCCGTCTTTGTAGCGCGAAGTTTATTCCCGGATGTTGACACAAGGGCACTCTAATGCGAGGTTGAGTACAAAAATTTAGGTGCGCTGGTAGTGCAGCAGCCATGTAGTGCACGTGAGGCTGCCTCCTGAGCCACGCCGTGCGCGCCCTCCCTAGTCAGCACAAGCGCTGGCAAGTCGCAAACGCCAAATCACTTGAGTTTGGTTTCCACACTGCAAAACGTTCGCCAAGAATAATGTTACAGTGTGTCAGCAGCCGCAGAACGAAATGTTGGTACATAGCCTCAAGCAGCGCGGTCATGTGCTAGCGCTCAGCTGAGTAGGAGAAGAGGTTCGTGCTGGGTCCAACGCGGGGCTCGCTTCCCTGTGTGAAATACGCCTTTGTTTCCACGTACTCCTCTCCGTGAAATCTTGGTGGAGGTTGCCCGACATCCCTTCCCTCTCGCCTAGGCTCCCCAATCCTCGAGGCTTCGGGACCCTTCATCACGTTACTCCGCAGCGGGCGTCATATTCACCCTGCCACCATGGCTCCGCCCAGCGAGTCGGCGACTCCGCTCGTCGTCGTTACTCAGCCCCGCGAGCCTGGTTTCTTCACCGGCACTGACAACGTCGACGTTGAAGATTGCATCAAGCACTACGAGCGGATCAACACCCACAACCGTTGGGACCCCACTTTCATGCTCGCCAACCTCCCTTACTGCTTCAGAGGCACAGCCCCCACGTGGTATGAGACGACTGAAGCCACGCTCACCAGCTGGGACGTTTGTAAAACCAAGCTTTTGGAAGAGTTTGGCATCCCTGTCGCCCGTCAGCTACGTGCAAAAAGTGAACTTGTCTCCCGTGCCCAAACGTCGACCGAGCCGTACGTCGCCTTCATCCACGACGTTCTGGCTCTCGGTCGTAAGGTCGATGCCAGCATGAACGTGCAGGACAAGGTCGGGCGTGTGCTCAGAGGAATAGCTGACGACGCCTTTCACTTGCTCATATGCAAGGACTGTACGACAGTCGATGCTATCCTGAAGGAATGCCGGCACTTCGAGCAAGCGAAGAGCCGGCGCATCACGCAGCAGTTCCAACGGCTGCCCAACACCGGTGCTGCTTCTTCTTACGACGCACCAGCCCCTCAGTCGTTTTCGCCCGCGCCTTCTTACCGCGACGCCCTTGAGCACACCGTCCGAAAAATAGTGCGCCGAGAACTTGAAGCGACTGCTCCTGCTGAAACTATGCCCCATGCCGTCGACAGCCCTGTTCCAGCCATTTCGCTCATTCAAGCTATCGTTCGTGACGAAATTACTAAATGGGCTTCCAGCCAGTCTGTGCGTCGGTTCTCCGCCGCAGTTACGCCCCATCCGGACCACGCAATGTGTACGGCCCTACGCGCTATCGAAACCCCGCTGAATGGGGAACGCCGGACGACAGGCCGATTTGTTTCACGTGCAGGCGTGCTGGGCACGTCGCTCGCTATACTGCCGGAACCGCTGATCCTCCAGGAGTACCTTTTGGGACGACTCCCGCCGCAACGATGGACACCGCCCAACCTACTATCGTTCGCAGCCCCAACTTGAGACCCAATTACCGGCAGATGCTTCACCGGAGAGTACAAACTCCCAACGCCGTCACCCGTCTCGCTCTCCGGAACCTCGTCGACTTTCGCCGTACACCCGCCGCGGTGGCTCAGTGGCTAAGACGTTGCGCTGCTGAGCACGAGGTCGCGGGTTCGATTCCCGGCCGCGGCGGCCGCTTTTCTGATGGAGGCGAAAAGCAAAAACGCTCGTGTGCACGAGATTTCGGCGCGCGTTAAAGATCCCCACGTGGTCAAAATTAATCCGGAGCCCTTCACTACGGCGCGCCTCATCGTCTGCGTTGCGTGGGCACAGTAAACCCTACAATCAATCAAATTTCCCCGCACCACGCTCGCCATTCATCTCCGGGAAACTAGCTGATGCAGCTCTCGGAGGTGACGCTGCATCAACGACCGACCACGCAAACCCTCTCTTGACGTTGCCGAATAAAGACAATTTGCTAGCAGTTGAAATTGATGGCGTACCTGTTGATGCCCTAATCGATACTGGTGCCCACAACTCCGTCATGGGTGCACAGCTGCGCTCTCGTCTCCGCAAGGCTCTCACCCCTGCCCTTTCGCGTGTTCGCGTTGCTGACGGAGGAACTTCGGCTGTCGCCGGCATTTGCACCGCCCGAGTGAGCATCGCTGACCACCCCGTCACTGTTATGTTCTTTGTTCTGGACAAATGCCCTCATGACGTCATTCTTGGCCGCAATTTCCTCTCAGACCATTCCGCATTAATCGACTGTTCGACGGGTCTCTTTGCCTTGAGCTCCCACTTTCCTCCAACGACCACGCCCCTCCTTCCCTCCGCTTACGCTCTGATGAGCACATTCGCCTGCCGTCTCAAGCCGCTACTTATGTCCCTCTCTTTTCAAGCATACCCTTCCCCGACGGAGACTGCCGTTGATGCGCCCGTCCTTGACGTTCTACTCGCCCGCCACGTCGCCCTTCCCCATCCTATTGTCTCCATACAGCAGAACCACGCCTCCTTACCTTTCCTGAACTTCGCATTCCACACCCAGCTTCTTCCTCGAGGAATTACTGTCGCTACTCTTTGTCCGATATCCGATTTCCATATTTCTGCTTTTACCGTAGACCCCATACCCCATTCGCCTGCTTCGCCCGCTACACCTGCGCCCACCACCAAATTCGACGCTATCATTAGCCCTGACCTTACCCTAAATCAGGTACACCTTCTTCATACACTCTTGGCTTCGTACAGTGACATTATTTGGTCGAACTAGCCTCGTGACTCATCGAATCGACACAGGTGACGCCATCCCCATCCACAGGCGCCCGTATCGGGTATCTCGCGCTGAACGGACGTCATCCAAGCCGAAGTTGACAAGATGCTCTCCAAGGATATTATCGAGCCTTCGTGCAGCCCCTGGGCCTCACCAGCGGTTCTGGTAAAAAATTCCCCCGTATTTCCCCGAGGGGGAGAATGTGAAAGTGCGAATGCACGGTTGTCGGCCCGCTTGCGGCGCTTGCGCTCGGCCCCCGCAGCCCACCGCCTCGCCGCCTTCTCTTCCATCTCTTCCATCGGGTTTGTAGTATCACGTGTACACCACGCAGTTATCAAGCCGCTATAACGCCGCTGAGTCGCCAACGCACGCCGCTGACGACGTAGTTTGAATGCGTTGAAGATATAAGGCGCGTCACTAACACTGATATCAGCGTGTGCACCGACAATGGGCGGTCTTCGTCTGGCGCTCCTCGTACGAGCCTATGAGACGCACAAATCTCTTTTGGGGACTAGATGCCGGCGGCCTAGGTCTGGTCCACGTGGAGATTAAGCTGACAGTCCAACGTTTTATATATTTCCGAGACCAGTCCGACCCTTTTCTCCGTGGAGCACTCCAGTCAATCGGCTCTGCCCACATATCAAAGTGGCAGGTCACAACTGTCCAACTGCACCATGGCGCGCGAGCCGCCCCTTTCTATAGAGAAATCGCTGGCGCCATCGCCCTACTGGAACAGCAGTTTTCATGGGACTACCTCCTAGCAGTTAAGCCCCGCCGGCTATACCGCGACCTTCTCGCAAAGCTCCTTCCCCCACCCCTGTACCGACAGCCACCAGTCGAGGCGGCTAAGCGGGGCGTACTAAAGCGAATCATGTGCCTGCCGATTCCGACTGGGACGAAAAACTTTTTCTGCCGTTTCCACTTCGGGGTGCTACCGGTGGGATCACGACAGGAAGAACGTGGCTTCTTTCTGCCGCGCGGTGCGGGCTGCTTCCTGTGCGGGAGGTTGGAGACGGCGGAGCATGTGTTCCTAGAATGCAACACTGCACGTTATTTCTGGGACGAGGTGCAGTGTTTTCTGGGCGTCCACTGGGACATTGACTGGGCAGGTCTCCGTTACCTGGACGTACCGATAGAACACTCGGAGCTGTGCGAATGCGTCATTACCCTTGGCCTACACGCACTGTGGCGTGCGCGAGTGGACGCGGTGGAGTGTACCCCCACCCCGAAGCCAGCGTGGAGGCATTTCGTCCACAAGATGGAGTGGACCGTCAGCGCGCTCGGGGCACCCGACTCAGACTCAGAACTAGGACAAGCCCTTGCGCGCTGCTGCCGTGCGACGGTAGCTTTTAAAACAAAGGAGCTGGAACGCTTTAAGTGGATATGAAGCCAGCAACAGGCTAGGCTGAAACGAAACACAACTCCCCCTTTTTCCTTTTTACCCGTAAATGTGATCTCTATAGCGTATGAGTGTGATTTCTATTGAACAGCGTAACACGCCAGTCAGGAAAGTGGCATCAACATTGTAACAAAGGCAGCAGCATGTATAGTAGTGTGTCTTCCCCAGTACATATTTGCCCTGTGCCTTGCCCTGTACATATTTATGATGTAAATAAACCTGGTTTTGTTTAAAAAAAAAAAAAAAAAAGTCGCCTCCGTGGCTTGGTCGGTAGAGCGTCGCGCTGCGGCCGCAAAGTCCTCGGATCGAAACCTGGCGCCGGATGCTGTTTCTTTTTTAAATATAGAGGAGCACTGCGGACGCCGACGCCGCCGCCGCCGCCGCCGGCGGTGGATGGTTTGGGGTCGCTTATAAAGTGCATTCGCACTTAAAAAGAAAGACGGCACCTGGCAATTCTGCGTTGATTACCGGCATCTTATCATATTACAAAAAAAGACGTCTACCCCCTGATTGACGATGCTCTCGACTCTTTACACGGTGCTAAATATTTCTCTGCTATTGACCTTCGATATGGCTACTGGCAGATAGCTGTTGATGAGATGGACCGAGAGAAGACCGCCGCTTTCGTCGCACCAGACGGCCATTACCAGTTCAAGGTAATGCCGTTCGGACTATGCTATGCTCCCGAAAGGTTCCAGCGAATGATGGACTCTCTTCTGCGCGGTTTCAAATGGTCAACATGTTTGTGCTACCTGGACGATGTAATAGTATTTTCACCCACTTCTGAAACGCATCTTCAGCATGCCTTTCGGACATCCTCATAATATTTCAAAGAGCCGGCCTCCAGCTGAACTAAAAAAAAATGTCGCTTTCCGTGCTAGGTCCAACGCGGTGCTCGCTTCCCTGTGTGAAATACACCTATGTTTTCACGTATTCCTATCTGTGACAATATTTTTGTATTTGTCCTTGAACAGGTAGCAAAACTTGAAGTAGCAATGAACTTTAGTAGTACACGCGAGCGACCTGTTCCATCACGATGCAGTTGCAATGGTCGGAATTCGTTCCGCTCTACCTAGTTGCGCAACAATTTCAGCTGTGTCTAGCGATAGGTAGATCGTATGGTGCTGCACGGAACAGTATTTGGCGTCGAGGCACCACTTTGCGTTCGGTGGGTCACAGTTTCGAACATCAAACAGCTCTTGCTGCTGTCACGTACTGTGCTCCACCGGGTGCCAGCGCAGCCAAGTGCCGTCATCTCGTGGAGCCCGACGTACCACAGCCGCTGTGGCACATAGGTACATGCAGTGCCGGATTAGGAAACTTTGGGGCCCGGAGCTACTGCGTCCTCGGGGCCCTAATGATGATGAAGATAATGATGTTGACGATAATGGTTCCGCTTTAATGTGCGAAAATTTTCGAAGCCCATGTTATGCTCTCTCATCAGCGATAAATTATACATAATTTTACGCTTCCCGGAAACTAATTTCTTGGCTTGATGTCTATAACGGATTTTATCAGGCGTAAAAGATAGTATGGTTTGATGGCCGGACCATCACAGATTCACAATTAATCGAAGCACCGTGTCGGCCTGCACACGCCATGGTACAGAAGAGTATTTTCTTACAAGAAGCATATTTTATTAAGCCTGTAAGGTTTTAGTTTTATTGTAAAGTTCTCCACCTGCATATATGGGAGGGCTCAAAGTCCGCGCAGGCAGCTGTCACTCCCAGACATCTGCCAAACAGTTACCCGCCACGACTTACGGGCCAAAATCCTGTAGGTTACCCGCGCAGACGAGAAAGCACGCGGCGGTTAGAACACGCACCGCCTTTGAAGGAAGGGGAGGTGGGGGGGGGGGCGGCTCAGACGTGTCGCACAACGCGACCTTCCTATCACAGCACGATTAGCACGAAGACGATAAGCAGGAAAATGTCGCTTTTTGGGCTGGGGACCGGTCCGCTTCCGTACGTGGGTTTGCGCATAGCCGTCGAACTTTCAGCGGTGATTAACTGTTGCGCAGCTGATCTGCCTTGCTAGTCGGCAAGCCTTTAGAGATTAACGGGACCCCTTTGGGTTGGAGAGCGACAGGTGAGCACGAGGGATGGCATCAGACAACAGTTTAATAGGGATAGAATGCCTCTGCTCACCCCCGCGCTGCTGCTCCCGTCGGCGCCGCGCAACAGTTCCAGCAGTCAGTAGTTCGTTGTCGATCGGTCGGGTCGTTGTTCGGTCGTAACTGGCAGTGGAAACACGCTGAAGCTTCTCGTCTATTGTAGATTTGGGGTCTACGACGGAGGCGAGTATGGGTGGACCTCTTGTTTTCGAGTCCTCAACACGTCTGCAACGTCCACTGTTTTCCCGCGCTCCCTTAGGGGGTTCCTCTCCTCCTGAAATGAAATCGAGGCTTCGACGGACGCCCGTCTGATCGGGAAGGACATGGAAGTACATAATAAAGAATACGCCGACCACAAGAGAAAATAAAACAATGACGTTTCGGCACCCCGAACAGGAGCCTTGTTCACACTAAAAGCGTAGACAGAAAGCTAAGAGTTTAAGTAGGATGAAACACGTGACCTAAACACCTTGCGTAGGCGGGGGGAAGATTGTCGTCAGTGCGGTTCAGAGTGTTTTTGTTCGTCTGTATCATTATAGATACAGCCTAGAGGCGAAGTCCTTCTCGGTGGCGACAACACGTGCCTTGCCCTAGTCTATCTCGTGGTTTGACGATAGTGCATGTTCCGCGAGGGCATTAGTGGACACTTTTTCTTTCTTTACGTCATTACAGTGCTCTTTTAACCGTCTTTCGAAATTTCCAGATTCCCCTATGTACAATCTATCACAGTTCGCGCATGGCACTTCGTATACAACGCCGGGAAATCGTTCTTTTGGTAATCTATCTTTCACTTTCACAAGAGGGTCCTTTAGCTTCTGGTTAGGAACGTGGGCAACGTGCGCGTCATACGTCCTCAGGACTCGGGCCAAAGTCTCACTCACTCCCGGCACGTACGGAATGCTGCATCTTTTTGAGCATCTTTGTGAGGCTGCAGAGGCGCGATCCAACTTCTTTTCCACCGAAGTCACGAAGGAATCCGAGTAGCCGCTTGCAGACAGGTCGCGACGTACACGTTGGACATCAGCCGAGCGGTCGGCAGCCGTGGAGCAGATAGTGCGAGAATGTTGCATTAAAGAAGACACCACGGACCTCTTGTGCGCTGCAGGGTGCACTGACTTGAAGTTCAAGTATCATCCCGTGTGCGTGCTTTTTCTAAAAACAGTGAAAGATAGTTTAGTACCATCGCGTTTGATTAGAAGGTCCAGGAAGGGCAATTCCCCGTTGTTTTCTTTTTCCACTGTGAACTGAGTCGAATCTTCAATGCAGTTTAAGTGATGCGCAAATGAGTCCAAATCTTCTTTCTCAATTATGCAAACGCAGTCGTCAACGTAGCGGAAGAAAATCTTCGGGGCTGGAGAGAAGAACGAAAGCGCTCGTCGTTCTACAGACTTCATTGTCAAACTGGCGGCTATTACCCAAATTGAAGCCCCCATGGCTGTACCGTGAACTTGTTTGTAGAAAACACCCTTAAACACGAAGTACGTGTTCGATAAACAGAAGAATAAAAGCCTCACAAGGTCTGGCACGTAAGGTCCGGCACGAGATAGACTGGGGCAAGGCACGCGTTGTCGCCACCGAGAAGGACTTCGCCTCTAGGCTGTATCTTGAATCTATAATGATACAGACGAACAAAAACACTCTGAACCACACTGATAGCAATCTTCCCCCCGCCTACGCAACTCTTAGCATTCTGTCTATGCTTTTAGTGTGACCAAGGCTCCCGTTCGGAGTGCCGAAACGTCATTGTCTTATTTTCTCTTGTGGTCGGCGTATTCTTTATTATGTACTTCCATGTCCTTCCCGATCAGACGGGCGTCCGTCGAAGCCTCGATTTCATCAACCTCCGCTGGGCGTACGGCCACTCTTTCGTTACAGAAGTCCGCCGGTACGTCTCCTTGACCTGCCGCCTGTCGTCCTTCCCGGGACACCTCGATTTCAACTTGACCTGCAAAGCCCGTGGCCTCATCCCCCATTCTCTACGCCTGCCTAGGCTGGTTCCCACACAGGCTGGATTTCTTGCGGTCGAAAAAGCGGAATGTTGCCTTCCACGAGCAAGGATCCTTGACTGTCGAGAGAAGATTAGGTCTTTGAAGAATGAAGCATTCTTTCCACGTCGCCGTCTGGAGCATCACTGTGGCGTAGACTTCCCAAGCGTGCAGCTACACGCTAACTACAAGGCAAGGGTGCAGTCAGGTCAAAGCGAGTTCTCACAAACAAACAAGTTGGAGTCAATGATGGCTCGTCAGAAAAGAAGCACCCGCCCTGAAAGTGCAAATGCCACGGTCCATAATCTTTCCAGCTACAGCCCGAATCGTGCGGAACTGGACGTCTTGCATTTAGGCCTCAACTTTATGTTGGCCCTGCATCAGATGTTAAGAAAGTGGTCTGTGCTGTAGAAAGGGCTGTCACCCGTGTGGAACCGTCCCGCCGTGACGAAGCCCGCACCCGGGCAATAGGTGTTCTTTCCAAACTGCGTACCCGTACTCGGGAATCTCCCCTTACGTCTAACCAACGCAGAGCCATCACGACCCTCCGTGATAATACGGACATCGCTGCGCTACCTGCAAATGAAGGCAACGCGACTGTCATAATGAACAGGAGCGACTACAACGATAAAGTGCACGCGTTGCTTTCTGACGGAGACACGTATACTCGCCTTGACAAAGACCCGACGTCGAAACTACAAAGGTATCTGCAGAAGCTACTTGCTGACGTTTTCCGAGTCATCCCAGCGCTACATAAGCCACTTTACTACAAGCTCTTATGCCACAACGGATCAGCCCCGGCTCTTTACGGCGTTCCCAAAATTCACAAGCCCGGTACTCCGTCACGACCCATCGTGGATTTCACCCGGTCCCCCCTCTACAGGCTTTCTGGCTACTTGCATTGTTTTATGTCCCTTCTGGTCGGTCAGAGTCCCACTCACGTCCAGAATTCAAGCCATTTCATAAAAAAAAAGCCAAGGACCTCTCGCTGGACGATAGTGAAATCATGGTGTCGTTCGATGTGGTGTCCCTCTTTACCAGTGTGCCAATTGACTTGGCAGTGCAAGTATGCCAAGACGCACTGGATTCTGACCCCACCCTCCCGGAAAGAACGCCCATTGACGTGCCGGACCTTGTGAGGCTTTTATTCTTCTGTTTAACGAACACGTACTTCGTGTTTAAGGGTGTTTTTACAAGCAAGTTCACGGTACAGCCATGGGGGCTTCCAATTGGACAATGGAGTCTGTAGAACGACGAGCGCTTTCGTTCTTCTCTCCAGCCCCGAAGATTTTCTTTCGCTACGTTGACGACTGTTTTTGCATAATTGAGAAAGAAGATTTGGACTCATTTGCGCATCACTTAAACTGCATTGAAGATTCGATTCAGTTCACAGTGGAAAAAGAAAACAACGGGGAATTGCCCTTCCTGGACCTTCTAATCAAACGCGATGGTACTAAACTATCTTTCACTGTTTTTAGAAAAAGCACGCACACGGGACGATACTAGAACTTCAAGTCAGTGCACCCTGCAGCGCACAAGAGGTCCGTGATGTCTTCTTTAATGCAACGTTCTCGCACTATCTGCTCCACGGCTGCCGACCGCTCGGCTGATGTCCAACGTGTACGCCGCGACCTGTCTGCAAGCGGCTACTCGGATTCCTTCGTGACTTCGGTGGAAAAGAAGTTGGATCGCGCCCCTGCAGCCTCAGAAAGATGCTCAAAAAGATGCAGCATTCCGTACGTGCCGGGAGTGAGTGAGACTTTGGCCCGAGTCCTGCGGACGTATGACGTGCACGTTGCCCACGTTCCTACCCAGAAGCTAAAGGACGCTCTTGTGAAAGTGAAAGATAGTTTACCAAAAGAACGATTTCCCGGCGTTGTATACGAAGTGCCATGCGCGAACTGTGATAGATTCTACATAGGGGAATCTGGAAATTTCGAAAGACGGTTGAAAGAGCATTGTAATGACGTAAAGAAAGGAAAAGTGTCCACTAATAACCTCGCGGAACATGCACAATCGTCAAACCACGAGATAGACTGGGGCAAGTCACGTGTTGTCGCCACCGAGAAGGACTTCGCCTCGAGGTTGTGTCTTGAATCTATAATGATACAGACTAACAAAAACACTCTGCACCGCACTGACGGCAATCTTCCCACCGCCTACGCAAGGTGTTTAGGTCACGTGCTTCATCCTACTTAAACTCTTAGCTTTCTGTCTATGCTTTTAGTGTGAACAAGGCTCCCGTTCGGGGTGCCGAAACGTCATTGTTTTATTTTCTCTTGTGGTCGGCGTATTCTTTATTATGCACTTCCTTCCTCTCCTCCTGCCGCCGCGCCCAAGCGGGACCAGATCTGTGAGCCGCCCTTTGGTCCGTGCCGTCCTCCGGCTCATCACAAGCCCCGGATACATGGACCCGACGAGGGAGGGTCGCGTGGACTGTCAGGTTCAGCTAACTCGACCCCTCACGCGTATATAGCCCCGTTTACATTGACCCGACGAGGGCGCGTTGAGTTGAAATAAACAGGTTTTTTGGACTCGACACCCCCATGTATAAGCGGACGAGGTGCGTCAGAGAGCCGTCGCGGCGAGTCCAGTCAACTCGGAGCAAGGGGTGGGTTAGCTCGCTCGTCGGGCTGAGTCGGCGGGCCGCGGGCAGCAGAATACCGTATTTGCGCGGTTCTAACGCGCCCCCAATCGTAACGCGCGGGTAACTTCGCGCAGGAAAATTCGAAAAAAAAATGTGACACTGACGGTACTGCGCAGATGGAAAAGACATGACACCACGTACCTGGAAGAGGGAGATTTTATTTGGCGTATGCAGCTCTGGAAGCCAAAAATGAATTGTGCTTCACAAGGTTCCTTATCCAGCTGCTGCTGGAAATAAAGTTATAGCGATGAACACTGAAGCTGCTTGCGATTTCAAGTGCCCTGATCTTCATAATTCTAAGCGTTAGGGGCTAAGCAGAAGCACAAAAAAATGTGCAACAGCTGACCAGGGTATGTGGCATGCCATTGAGGAATCAGTGCGCCGAAATTCACTGACGTGGTGTTAACGGATTGTTTTTATTGGATTTAGTTGGATTTTGCGGGTATTTCGTGTCCGTTGCGCATGGCAATGCTGCTGGCCGCTTTAAAGCCTATTTCGGTTTTGAGCCCGATTGTAACGCGCACACAAATATTAAGCTACCTTTTAGCAAAAGAGGGTGCGCGTTAGAATCGTGAAAATACGGTAGCCCCTTTTCCGTGAACCCCGCCGCTCCCCTCACCTCGATTCTTTAGACGGGGTTCATATAAACTCGGACGCGTCGAGGTAAGCTGAACCCGCCACTCAACTCACCCCGACCCGTCGCGTCCATGTACACGATTTTTACGATTCTAGCGTGCGCCTTCTTTTGCTAAAATCTAGCCTTAAAATTTGTGTGCACGTTACAATCGAGCTCAAAAGTGAAACAGGTTTTAAATCGGCCAGCGACAATATCACAGGCACGAGGTCCTCCCAAACTCTAACTCAATCCAAATAAAAAATCCGTCAATATCACGTGAGTGAATTTCGGTGCACTCATTCCTAAATGACATACCTTGGTCAGCGGTTACACATGTTTCTACTATTGCAATTAGCCCGTCACACGTAGAATTATCAAGGTCAAGACACTTGAAATCGCGAACAGCTTCAATGTTTCCCACTATAGTTTTATTCCCTGCCGGAGCTGGATAAGCAAGTTTACGAAGCACAATTTATTTTTGGCTGCCACAGTTGCACACGCAAAATGAAATGTCCTTCTTCTAGGTAAGTAGTTAATGCATTTTACACCTGCGCGGTAAAGCCGACGTCGAATTATTTTTTCGGATTTTCTTGCGTGAACCTACCCGCGTGGTACAATCGGTGAGGCGTTATAATCGTATAAATACGGCATTCAGCTCCCCACGGCCCGCCGGCTCAGCCCGACGAGCGCGTCAACCCACCCCCTGCCTGCGAGTCGAACGGACTCGCCCCGACGGCTTTTCGACTCACCGCGTCCGCTTATACATGAGTGCGTCGAGTCCAAAAAACCTGTTTATTTCGACTCAACGCGCCCTCGTCGGATCAATGTAAACGGGGCTACAAAGCGAAAAGCGCCCACGGGGACAAACAGCGTACCGTCCCCGAGTATCGGCGGAGGTCCGTTTTCAAGACGGCATCGAAGGGGCCTGGCCGCACGCAGGATGCGCTTTTAGTGGACACAGCTTTCGTCATCCCGAAAGGAAACAGACCTTGTTTCTTTGTTTGGCGTACACGCCTGAGCTACCGCCTAGGCCTGCTGATTCGCCAGCTCGAAGCGAGCCGCTAGGGTCGGGCTGGCCCGCCGGCGTTTGCGTGCACACGGATTGGCGCCTAGAGAATTACGCTACGAATGGAGCCGCGCGGACATGTAGCTTCCGCAACGGTTGTTGCTCAGCCTGCGGAGGCTACAGCACAGAGGCGCGGGCTGCAGCCGAACGACCCCGCGAGTGGCCTACACAACCTTTGAACATTTAAATAACCATATATGCGCGCGCATATATGGTTATTTTTTAGCTGAATGCTCAGAGCGCTGACCATTCAGCGAGAAATGTCGAGTCGATATCAATCACGCTTATGCGATTCAACTAATCCACTAGCTTTATTTGAACGGGTCCTCATCGTAACGAACTTCCTTGTCAAGCGCGATACATTGAAATTTCTGGCAGAAACTGTGCATGAGCCCGTAGGGCAGTGCTTAAGTTGTCAATATTTACAGATAACGTCCCTCATGCTTAAACAATTTACAATATTCTTCAGACACTATTTCATTATTCGCATGCCTGACCTTTTCTAATACCGAAAAGTGCGCGCGCGGAAACGGCCGCGCACTTAGAAATACCGAAAAGACTACCGGAACGACCTGTGCCGAAAAAGACCGGATCCGAGCTCGGGGCCTTTTTTATGTGGCTTCTTAGGCCCCGTCAAGCTGTGTACCCACGACTTTTGGTCCAAGACGTCTTCTCATAAACCTTGGGAAAACAAGGAAGAGGAGTAGGAATAACTAAATTACATTGAAATGGACTCGAAGGTTGTCAACCATAACGTGAGGGGCCCCCCAATCCTCCCCACCTGTTACGAGTTAGTCAGCTTCGGTGTGAATGTGAGGCTGAAGCCCCTACTTTCAACTTTCAATGCGGGCAGCGAGCACTCGAGATACACTTTTTTCATATGATCGAGCGGAGCCTCTGACGTGCCCCCCCCCCCCTCGCTAATCCAGCCCTGGGTACATGGCTGCACACATGCAGGGTTGCCCGCATGCATGCCACCCCCCCCCCCCCCCCAGTGAATGCAACCTGTACGTTTGATTCTGAAACCTTTTTGTTGCATTTCCAACCCTGCTGTCGGGCTTTTAAATGCAGAGCATTTCAGTAACTCACGATGTCACCCGCGTTGGCGTCCGTAGTCCGCACGCTCACTGCGCATGCGCGTCGAGTCGAGGCGATAGTGAACACTCTCTCGCGAGGGGCATTGGATTGGATTCGAACACTCTCTCGCGAGGGGCATTGGATTGGATTCGATTGGATTGGCTTGGATTGGATTGGCTTGGCTTGGATTGGATTGGATTAAAGTGGATTGTGTTGGATTGTGTTGCGTCATAGCCGCGGCACGTTGCGTCATAGCCGCGGCACGTTGCGTCATAGCCGCGGCAGACGCGCTGGGGCCGGCGCATGTGCAGTACTCTCTCTTCCGCGGTTTCCTCTCCTTCGGGCGCGCTGCGCATATAACCAGTGTGCCGTTCTCCGGCGAAGCAACATCCGCGCTAGGCTCAAACCCCTAGAGTCCACGCCGCAGTCGTCGACTGGGACCAGCTTACGCAGTCCCCTCACCGTATATAAGCGGCGGAGCGCGCGTTCGGAATTCAGTCAAGGGCGTCTTTGCTTGGCTTTCGCTTGACGTGACGCTTTGCTTGACTCGAGTAGATGCGACGCATTTACTCGAGTTCCCCCCGTGGGAAGATGCGGGCGGCTTTTTTGGAAGCTCGCAAATAGTTGGAAGATTGTCACACCAGAGTTGCCATATCGCTATACTGAGCTTCGAATATAAGGTCGGTTATGACTTTAATTAGGACTACATAATTTGGAGAAAACCTCGGCTTCCATTCAATTCGATCTGATACTTTGACGAGTCCGCTAACAATGCTTCCAGCTCGACGACACTGCAGCTCCACGTGCACCTGCTCCACCCGGTTAATTTCTCCCCAGGGACTGCAGTTGTTATTGTCGTCCGTTCTTGTTGCAGGACAAGTTGCTGCTGCTGGACAGAGGGGGCGTAGGCTACGTGAACGTGGACAACTGCGTGTCCGGTCAGTGAGACAGCCTCATTTGGGACGGCCCCGAGGTGTGGTGTGCGAGAACCAGTGTCCCACCCGTGTCCCCTTGTCCTTGCAGGGATCATGTTCTTCGCCTACGCCTCGCCCGTGCTCAACTGGTTTCTCGGGAACGCCACCAAACTGGTGGGTGGGCCTCTCCTAGAAAGCAGAGCTGCGTTGCA
Source organism: Haemaphysalis longicornis (assembly GCF_048455015.1). NCBI lineage: Eukaryota > Metazoa > Arthropoda > Arachnida > Ixodida > Ixodidae > Haemaphysalis > Haemaphysalis longicornis. The sequence goes on from NW_027526445.1 coordinate 193,573,567, forward strand.
TAGCCAAGGGGGAGAAGCTGAGTGCGCTGCAAAAGCTTTTCTGGCCCCACTGACCCCACTAATGCCTTGCTTTGAAACAGACGTACTGCTGTCGAGGCAAGTGTTCTGAGCGAATGGCAGCTTGGTTTTGGCCTGTGAAGAAGAATTGGCTGAATATCTGCTCACTTTGTTGCAAAGACGATGGTGGTGTTCCGCCTCTGCCGTGCAAATCCTTTTCGCCCCCCCCCCCCCCCCCCCGGCACGCTCTTCCCCTCCAGCTCCCGCCACGATGGTGGAGGTTGGCTGCAGTCAGCCCAATTTTCCCGTGTTCCACGGCTCACGTGGCATCTTCTGGAACCTTTGTTACTGTGGGGCTTCTTGGAATGCCACCACAAGGAATTAGCCACGGGCATGAGTGCTTTTTGCTTTTTTGGGTCAAAGCACTGTTTTCAACGGGTAACTTTTAATTTCCTATCGCAAAAACCAAGCAGCCATGTATTTTTAATTAAACAAACATCGCAAGTACCGCTTGCGTATTGATTGATGGGTTTTTCTAATTATGCCTAACGTTTTCTTGTTGCTCAAGGGGGTTGACAAGCATAACGTGTTTCCAGATTTCGTGGTTTGGAAAAGCTTTGCCTCGTTCAAGTATTCTTTTAACTCGTGGCTGGGTGGCTAAATCGAGGGGCAGACTGACAGACAGACCTAACGTTTTGGGTTTGAATAGTCCAAGAAAGAATACCATCTTTAAAAAGTAACGGGACCACATGACCTACGAGCTGTTATCGTCTGACCACCCCCTGAATGTTAACGATCGAGTCGGTCGGCCTGCATGTGTGGCACCCAGAGCGGGGCCTCCTTGGAACGGGGGGACGGCCAGCTGAGCCGGGCTCTGTATGCAGGTCCCCTTCAACAGGACGCAGACGCTGTACGACTACTGGCTGGGGTACGAGAAGGTCGTCCAGAACCTCACGTGAGCACCGCCCACAAGCATGCACGTGCTCTAACTGCACCCCTTTATTGCTACCATGAGTGAATGAACGTGTGTATAAACTAGGGGGCGTTTACTTTTGGGTGCACCGATTGTGTGTCTGTAGTTGTTGCTGATGCCGCTGTCAACACGAATGGTGCCAAAACGGCCGTCGCGTTAAACAGAAAGCAAATATATAAGAAATTGTTTGGGTTCGCGTGGGATATGAACCTGTGTCACCCACCAGACCCACAGCCAAGTACGCTAACCACAGCACTCCTATCCGGGCACCATGCCAGAATGGGACACGAATGAGCCCGGTGCGTGTCACACGGCCGGTGACTGTGACGGCACGTGATTACGATGGGTGCTCGCTCAGGCGAGCTCGCACTGAGGGGGGGAAGCGGCCCCGTGAATTGCGCCCAGTCTGCCCGTTGGAGTGCTAAGCGTCAAAAGATGAAGACTGAAATTAAAGCGAAGAAAGAGATGCAAACACGATGCAGCTGTGGACAAGTCTGATAATTGTTGTCTTTCACTTTCACACCACATAAGCGGACTTGAGGGCCTGAAGAAATTTTTTAGAGTTTATGCGTACCGTTTTCTGCGTGTGCTTCCAAGGAGCACAATGACACAATGATGTGCAATTGGCATAATTAATGACACTCTGTCTTATTTTTTATCGCTTGTTTTAGATATCGTGACTGTATCTGGAAATCGCAGCCAAATAACTCATACAGCTGACCCATTACAAAATATGATTTTTTAAATTACCAAAGGAATCACCCATTTTGGGTGTTTCTTCTTTTCCAGTGATGGGCTTGTCTGTGTGTAAACGTTTCTTGATTGGCTATACTTGTCTCAAATGCATGCACATAGTTTCCTCAAAAGCGGCCTTCTTCTGTGGTGCTTCAACTGCACTGAGACGCGTGTCATTCCAATTTGGCATTTCTGGTTCATTGAGCAGCCACTTGAAGATTAGTCCTCGTCATGCGACAACTATGAGTGCTGAATGCAACCTGAACGCAACAGGCACAACACATAAGGGGAGGCTGACACGGGGAAAATATAGTGTACGATGCTTTTCCAGCGAAAGCTTAAGTGCAGCCAAAATGGGGATGCAAACACTTGGAACTGGTGCCCGTATGCCTTCTGAGATTCCTGTGCAAGGAAAGCCATTAAGCTGACTCCACTTCTTGGTCAATTTCGCCCCAAATTGTGTTATGCGTCGGCAACGTGATATTTCCAGCCAGCAGCGTTGGATAGCTTGTACTGCATTCCCTGTGCACTTTGCATTGGGAGTGGAAGCCTATGAGTGAGGCCTTCTTCCTATGGTGTATGATGATGATGATGATGATGATGATGATGATGATGATTTCGCCGTGCCTGGCTGGAAACTCGCCCCACTTTCCTAGCTACATTCCAAAATGCAGGTGTCGAGAGGGCTCATTGAGGCGAGGTGTGCGGGGTACACGGCCATATGGTAGCGTGTGGGTGTGCAACATTGCAGGGTGTACCTGACCCACGGGGGAATGGACAACACGGCCTTCAACTTTCTGGCTGGCGTCCCTTCGGCCATCTTCACATTCCGGCCCGACAAGGTGAGCCTATCGAGGGTTGGCGCGCTTCCTCGGTGCACGTTCTCGTTTTCTCACTGCGGCGGGGGGAAAGAAGCGGTGGGAGCTTCCAGTGGGAGTGCTGGGTTGGTATAACCGTGGCCGCTCAAAAGAGGGCCACTCACTCTGCTCCATTAGAGCCCCGAAAGGAGTTTCTTTAACTGAGAAGAAAAATGAGAGGGCTGAAGAACTTCCACATTTCACACCGCTACTAGGACGTGTTATGGGCAGCAGTGACGTTGTTTGGGCCGGCACTAAGAGCGCAGTTTCGATGCGATCGGGTGGTGCAGTTGTGAAGGAGGGGTGCACTGCTCGGAGCGAGATGGCCGACGAGAGGCTGTGATGATGGTGATCAGAGTTGTTCGCGCATGTCGCTGGCGAAGCCTGTGATGTCTTGGTCGTTGGTGCTTGTGAGTCTGCGGACGCTGGCAATGCCGGCTGCTGCATCTGGCGCACTGCCGTTCTCCATTATCTAGCACGTGCACCATATGTTTCCATCGCGATATGCATTATACGTACGTATCTATATTGTGAGCAGTTAGTCATGCACTGCCCTGGCTGCTACTACAGTTACCGAATGGTCACTATCCCATACCTCATCTTCCATCCCATCGCCTCGTGGTCTTTCTCTTCACCTCTAGCTGAGCGTGTGTTCCATGACGGCTGCTTTACCAAATGAAGGACTTCAAGGTCCTTACAAATGGTGGAGCTCTACCTCCATGTCACCCTCCACGCCTGCCGACTGCCCCCCCCCCCCTCGAGTTCCCTTCCGGTCGCCATTTACCCCCAGAGGCCATGCAGCGTGAAGCCGGGAGCCAAAACGCTGGCTCCGCCCCTGCTGCGTTTCCGACATTTACAGCACCAGCCGCCAGCACAACCCACCATTTTTCGCCGGGCTCCGCGGTGAGGATGTCGACGACTGGTTGGACCAGTACGCACGGGTGAGTGCTTTTAACTGATGGGACGGCTCCTTCAAGCTCCAAAATGTTGGCTTCTACCTGACGGAGGTGGCAAAAACACGGTTCCTAAACCACAAAGGCAGGATTACCGACTGGGCCAACTTTAGGCAGGAGCTGCGCAACATTTTCGGAACTCCAAGCATCGTTCGGACGTTGCCAAAAGGAGGCTAGCTTCCTGTATCCAACACCCTGAAGAGACGTACGCCCCGTACATTGCTCTTGGTCGCTGTGTGGATGCTGAGATGCCGGAAGCCAACAGTGAAGGCCATTGATCCTTTTTGCATTCAACGCTCTCGCAGTCCAAAATCCTGCAAGCGCCAGCGATGTGCAAACAACGTGTCAACGTCTGGGCAAGCTACAATCTATTTGTCTGCACCAGGATTCTTGGGTCACTGAGATGCCAGGGAACGTGGATGTACGGGCTCTCACACGCAGTATCATCCGCGAAGAGCTGCAGCTGCCTGACCCACCTGTTTCTTCACGGGATAACATTCGCGCGGACACCCCTTAGTTCTGCAACCTTGCCAGACAGACTCCATGACGTGTATCATCCCAACGACGCATTGTGTTCCTATCCCGACCGTACCGTCCTATTCGGCGATCGCAGCAAAGCCACCCTTACCAATACAAGTCCTGCCGGCTCATGGACATTTTGCGCACCATCTCTCCCGCAGCTTCCCCACAGGCTGGCTACACCGGCGTCCGACCTGTCCACCGGGATTTCTCGAGTGTCTGCTATTATTGTGGAATCCGCGGACACGTTTCCCATTTCTGTCGTTGACGTCATCAGGATGAGAGGCGAGGATATGCACCTTTTGAACGTGATATCCGCTTTCCCTGCGGCGCTCCACGAAAGAAGTACATCTCTTCACCATGACACTCGCCGCCGCCTCCGGCCCTAGTTGATACGCCTCGAACGAGTGTGCCTGACGTTGCCGCCGATCACCCTCGCCATCTCCATATCGCCGCTCTGTCTCGCCTGTATGACCTGTGTCCCACACTACTGACTACCAATCGGAAAACTGGCACCTGCAGTTTTTGGAGGGGAAACTGCATCAGTCGAAAAGCCAAGAACTCCTCCAGAAAGACCGTCAAATACATTATATGTGAAAGTTGAAGGTTTTGATGTTAGTGCCCTCGTTGACACTGGAGCCAGCATATCTGTCATTAGCGGAAATTTGTGCTCACGGCTCCGAAAAGTAAGAACCCCGTACACTGGCCCCTCTTTGTGTGGGACTAATTAAGTTGCGCTAGAGCCACGTGGATACTGTACAGTGTATGTTTTGGTAGAGGTAATTAGGGGCCACATCCAGTGCAAGGTCTTGTATTGCTGCTCTCACGAGCTCCTTTTGGGGTGGTACTTGCTCTCGTCGGCACCTGCTATCATCCACTGCCAAAACCCGGACATTCAGATCGCCCCTATTGAGCATACAGACAGCATCCCCGGCACTCTGCCGTGTCGCTTGGTGGCGAGTGCAGATTTTGTTATTAGGCCTCGCTGTGAGACAAGAATTTCGGTTTGTGGTGGCCAGGTCCGTGATGGAGATGTGCTCCTAACTCCCAGCGCTCATTTTCTACCAAAGGGAGTCATTGTCGCAACTTTGCGGTGTTAGTCGCCACAAACACTGCCCCTGAAACAATCCTCCAAGGCCAAGGCACCGCGATCGCTACCACTCCGAAGCGGTCTCTGCTCTTCCCCTTTCCTCCACTTCTTAATCCTGCGCTATGTCCTCCCACTCTGACCTTGCCGCCACAATCAGCTGTGATCTCTCCCCAACGCAAACCGACTCTTCACTGGCTCTTCTGCGCAGGCACAAAGCTTTATTTGATTCTCAGTGCTGTACACTTGGTCAGACATCCGTGGCGACATATCGAATTCAAACAGACGGATTCCGTTTTAGTCACCGTCGCCCATACCGGGTATCCTCATCTGAATGTAAAGTCATCAGCAACAATGTTACCGACATGCTACAGCGCAAAATTATACACACATCTAAGAGCCCCTGGTCATACCCCGTGGTTTTGGTACGGAAAAAAGGCGGCTCTCTTCGATTTTGCATCCATTACCGCGCACTGAATGAAATCACTTGGAAGGATGTCTATCCAATGCCTCGCATCAGTGACGCCTTGGACAGTCTATGAAGAGCGGAATATTTCTCTGACTTTGACCTCCGCTCTGGTTATTGGCAGATTCCAATGCACGAAGCCAAAAAAGAAAAGGCAGCCTTCGTAATCCCTGACGGCCTCTACGAGTTCAACGTAATGCCGTTTGGGCTTTGCAATGCTCCTGCACCTTTTGGACGTATGATCAGGGGCCTTAGATGGATAACTTGTCTCTGTTATCTGGACGACGCTTTGATGAGCACTTGAGACGGCCGGATGAGTGAGGTCCGCACGTGCCTCGCCAGTGCGGGTCTTCCGCTGCATACTAGGAAATGCCATTTGGCTATCCGAAGCATCAAAATATTCGGCCATGTCGGGAGCAATGAGGGTATCTGTCCTGACCCAGACAAGGTTGCTGCTGTTGTCCAGTTCCTGCGGCCTCGGCAATAAAAGGCTCTGCGTCTCTTTCTTGGCCTGACGTCTTACGTCCGCCATTTTGTACTTTGCTACAGTTGCTTCACCCATAACAAGCTCCTCCATTCCTGAACATCATTTGAGTGGTGGGACGATTGCGAAGAGGCTTTTCGGCATCTGAAGGTCGCGCTCACTTCAGCAGCTGCCTCTATTGATGAATCCATCTTGATGAATCCAGGCCTGCAGTTCTTCGCACTGACACTAGTGGCCATGAGATCGGTGCTGCTCCCTTGCAGTCACATCAAAAGCATTGCGAGCGGGTGATTTCTTACGCCTCAGTTACGCCGAGAACTATAGATCATCACCGAGCAGGAATGTCTTGCCGTAGTTTGGGCCGTCCAGAAGTTTCGACCCTACATGTACGGCAGGCACTTCACGGTTGTAACGGACCACCATGCCCTGGGCTGCTTACAGACGCACAATAATTTATCAGAACTCCTCGTATGCTGGATACTTCGACTTCAGGAGTACGACTTCACTGGAACATACCGATCCGGGAAGGAGCATCTAGATGCCGATGCTCTTTCACGTTGTCCGCCACCTGACTCAACTTCAATGTTAGTGCCACCCGACAAGGCGCTCCTTATTTCGCCTATCAACTGCACGTCGTTTGAGCTGTCAAACCTCCCTGAACTTCAAAGTGAGGAGCCGTACCCCCATACTATAATCAACCAGCTTACTGGCTCAATGCAGCCTCCGAACTGTCGGTCCTGCGTCAAATTCAGAGCATCCGACTTTTAAATGGCGTGCCGAATCGTATCAACCAGCCCATATCCGGCTACGAATGGGTTCCCGTTGCGCCACGCACCAGCAGATATCGGAAGCCCTTCATAACAATGCCACAGCGGGCCACCTAGGCTTTGATGAAACATATGATCGCATCCACGGTCATTTCTTCTGGCCCAACCTTTCCACCTATGTCACTTCATGCACTTCGTGTCAGCAGTGCAGACGATCCACATCACCGCCTGCCAGACTGTGACAGCCACTTCGCTGTCCTTCTATGCCATTCGAAAACAGTGGCATAGACCTTTACGGGCCCTGCCCACGGCTACTTGCTTCCAGTGGATTGTAACAGCAGTGAACCATTTGACGCATTATGCCGAAGCGGCAACCATTCGCTCTAGGTGTGCTTCAGAGTTTGCAGATTTCTTCGTGCGTTCCATACTCTCACGTCATGGTGCTCCTCATACCCTCTTAAGCAATCGCGGCAGGACATTTTTATCCATCATTGTTGAAGTTCTTCGTACGGCAAACAATGTCCGTGAAATTTCATCCGCCTTCCATCCACAGACGAACTGGTTGACTGAACGATTTCATTGGACTCTATCTGATATGATTTCAATGTATATACAGCCTGGTCATACCAACTAGGACACAATTCTCCCATTGTTACATTCACATATAACACTGCAGTTCAAAATACAACCGGCTATTCTCCATTTTTCCTCATTTACGGCCTCCTTTTTATCAGCTCCTGTGTCCGCTTCAAGTTTGCTCCCTCCCACCACAACCACTGCCATGGAGTTCCCCTCTACACACTGAAGCCGGCCAACATAAGCGAAAGTATCACTACAACACCACACTCCGGGCTGTTTGGTTCTGGCCTGGCGACGAGGTGCTACTTTGGACTCCCACGCGTAGGCCCGGACTATGTGAGAAATTTGCGCATTGCTTCACAGGTCCCTATACTGTCGTTGAAGAAACCTCCCCAGTGAAATATCATGTGGCTTTTACTTGTGCATCGCCGGACCGCCACTACCGTGGCACGGAAATCGTGCACGTGCCACGCCTCAAGCCGTACGTGTGCCGTGCTTCCCCAACACTTGAGGCCAGGTCTCATCCGGAGGGGGAAATTGATGAGCAGATAGTCGTGCGCTACCTTGTCGGAACACTGGCAGCCACTACAGTTACCTCATAGGCACTATCCCATACCCCCTCTTCATTCTATCGTCATCCTCATCATCATTTTCCATCTCATCGGCTCGTAGTTCTCTTCACCTGCGGCTGAGCTTGTGTCCTGGGATGGCTGCTCTGCCGGATAAACATCTTGCAGCACCTGTCCTTCAAAGTCCTTACAATATATAGAAGATAAAAATAAAACTTTGCACAAGGTAGCGCCCTCAGCGCGTTTTCACTGTTTCGGCATGGATTCTAGTGAAGACTTGCCTTTGACAGGACTGGATGCAGGCAAAACTTCTTGCGAAAACATTGGCAACGCAGTGAGATCGCTACCTTGTGCAAAGTTTTCTCTTTCTCGTATTTCCCCACCACCTTCAAAGTTTCATTGCCACAAGATTTGTGGTGCAATGATGATGATGAGTGTGAGCATACACCCTACCTTCTAAAGTGTAGTCAGTACTGTGTGGAATTGCCCCTTGCGTGCAGCCGTGCACTGGGTGTGAAGCTGACAATGGTGGTGCTTGCAGCGCAAGTACAGCCTGGGCTCGTACCCCTCCTACCACACGGCGTTTGAGACCCTGCGTCTGTACGAGCAGTTCTTGGACCCCGCGTACCACTACATGGACGTGTGCACCCGCTTCACGGGCCTGCTCACCATGCTGCTGGCCGAGGCGCCCCTGCTGCCCTACGACTTCCGCAAGGTGGCCGCCGAGATGCAGAGGAGCGTCGACAACCTCCACACCCACAAGGAGCTGCTGGCCGACCACGGCGTGCCCCTGGGTGGGTAGTTGTGCTGGGCAAGGAAGGGGCGAGCTCGAGCAGGGCTCCCTCTGTCGTCTCCAAGGAGGTGGACTTCCCCGAGCTCTCCACTGCATGTGGCCACATGTGCAGTGAGGGGCAGCTCTCCCAGAGGGTTTCTGTTCGGCCACACAGGCAGGCTATCCCAGTTAGCATGAAGCATCATTCAAGGGACCGCTGTAGGGCATGTTTGGTCGTGTACACTGCTTGTGACTAGGGACGGGTGAAGAGTGCATTTAAGGTTCGAAGCGAAGAGTAATTTGGTGGAATAATTTCAAATCGAATGCATAGTACACATCACAAATTACAGAGACAAACTGCGCACATAATGACCCGACTGGGAATTCAGCGATGTGATAGGTGCACCAATTGTGCCTAACTGCGCTGAGAGGTAAATCCTGCTACATCCTGCTACATGTCAAGCAATCTGCGCCAATGTGGCGCCAAAGCGTCGTTTCGCCGGGCATGTGCCGCGCCCTGGTGGGAGAAGTCCTCTTTACACCACGGGCGTTGAAGAGGTGGGAATCTATCTCCGTTGCAATAAAGCGTGGCAGGAGTTCATTCACGTGACTAGCTCGGAGGGGTCGAGATGGAGAGGGCACTGCAAGGGTATCTAACGGGAAAGGGGAAAGGGCGCTACAAGAGCGCTTGAGGAAATCATTTTCTGATAACACTTTCTTTGCAAAGCTACTCTTCGTGAAGAATATGGTCGAAGTTTTCACTGATTTTTTGTCTGTTTCAAAGAAGTGAGCCGTTGGTCCACCTACTCTATTATGAGATGGTGGCTATCGTTCACAAGCAGTGTGGATGCTTCATGATGACATAGTCTTACCGCTCGAAGAAAGCCTGGAGAGAGTTGCCGTTGTTGCAAACTTGGTCACCTGCAAATCGCAAAGCGAGAGTAGAAGTGGGAGAGGACACGGAGCGTGCAATTTCGTTTTAGGAATACGGAGAGAAACAGACATTTAGGTTGGGTACTTTTACATAAAATGAACTGAGTACCTTCTGTCACGGCTGCATGCCATTCGACAATGCCATTGTGCAGAGCCTGCACTTCTTAAGCCCACAGTTGAGGGAAGAGGAGTCCTCTTTCGTTCATTTGAGGAGGCTAGCTACCAGGCTGCCGCAAGTGGTCAAACCCTGTGATGTCTTTACTTTGATGGATGAATTGATGGATGAATACACTCTACTCCAGCTTGAACATATTTAATCAGATCCGTCTACACGGATTGACGAGTATTGACAGCAGATTTTTGAGCATAAGGAGGCGGACAAAACCAAATTCCCACTCATAGTCATGCTAGTGAAGGCATTTCTTTGCATTCCACATAGAAATGCGGGAAGAACTGCCGGAACCTTAATGAAAGGGCTCAATTGAGGATACAAACTGTTAAAGGCATCAGACACGTCGTTTCGTTCTCCAAGCGCTTTGAAGGAGATGAAAGTCGCTTCAATGTGACACCAGAGGTTTTGAGAACAGTGCGAATGACGAGCGCAAACTGCCAAGAGGGCATTGCAGCTGAAGAAGCTCAGGCGGCTAAGCAGTGATGTCTTGACCAAGCCAAGGCTGGTCCTAGTCGCAATGGCCGAGACAGGCTCCAGTGAGAAGTGGAGACCGCAAGACAAAAATGCTGGCGAATGCGGAGCATCTAATTAGCCAAGGCACAAAGGCTAAGAGCTTCAGGGATATCGAAAGTGGACACTCTTCTAGCTGAGGGTAAAACAGTGGCGGCAGCACTGGACAAAATGGCACAAAATAAAACTTTGAACCGGTCATGACAGTTCTACTTCTACTTCAAGCATATTTAACCAGAAAAACATGGGTCTAGCACACCAAAATGCATGGAAATCACAACACGAAAAGAGCACGGGAGGAGCACAACACTGCAGTCTGAAGGAGCCCTAAACTCCCGCCCACCCGCTTTTTTCTTGTTTTATTCTTTTGGGAGGGGGAACACGGAAATTAATTGGAATTGGGTTTTTGTACAAGTGCCTGTTTTGTTTCATTACATGTTCTGCTTACTTAAACAAGTTCAAAGGCGTTTTCAGTGGATCTAATCATGTTGTGTTTTATTGCCTTGTAGTCGTTTTTAGCTTCAAAATGTTGTAATGTTTTGTATCTACATCAAACTGTCCACATTATGTGACTGTGCTTTGTTCATCATGGTTTTATGAAATGTTCTGTAGCCTGCCGAATGGAATGCTATCCCGACAGCCCTTTTAAATAAAAAGTCCCGTTCTTTCATGATCTGTGGGCTTATGTAGTGAATGCACACTCGCACGAACCCTTTCGGTGCTTCCCCTGAGGGAATTTTATAATCACCGTTAAAAGACACCAGTGCGGCAGAGAGTCGCTTGTGGGGCTCCTCTCGGTTGTTTTCCTCACCTTCTAGCGATATTTCTCAAATCTTAATGCTCGTTCTGGCTGCTCCAAAAGCTGCTACGAAATGACTCGACCCAATCACATCACTGGAATTAAAACTCATCTGCGCAGAGCATTTCGGGAAGCTTTTACCAGTTGAGAATTCCCATGCACAGCCTTTCTTTGCTGTATTCGCAAGTTTTCATGAAGATGTATATACGGGAAAAGCAGCTCCTGCGGGCTCCTGACAGCATATACCCCTCGCCTGATTGGCAGGAGTCTAAATGCACTTTTGTGCCACCTTGGCCAGCACTAGGTAAAGCCGGCTGCCGTGGTTCTTCTACCACTCCAGAAGGTCCGTGGGAGCACAGGAGCACCCAAGTTAGTTTCGGTCACTGGTGAAAGAACACCGCAGGTCTTGGAGAAGAAAAAACGCCCCACGGAGTGTCGTCCTGAGGCTTCTCCATGTCTGGCACCAGCGCATCTGCTGCTGCTGCTGCACGCGTGGCTTATGCCCGCTTCGGTTTACTCTCTTTGCATCGAGGGTCGACCAGCATGGGCTTTGCTGGAACAGGGGCCGTCTTTAGGTCAGGAAATTTACCGTGTTCCCAGGCTGCGCAGAGGGCTCCTTGCAAGCGGTACTGCCTCGTCACATTCAGAGATGTGCTTATGCGGAACCACTTCTGTGCAATGGACGAGAAACACCACTTGCGAAAGTGTTGGGTGGCGGCCTGTGCACACCTCAGTGGTCGGGTGGTCCAGGGGCGGTAATACTTTCACGGCTGCAGCCATTAGTTCGCACTCGTTGGCGCTCAACTTGTCTGCATCAGACTCGCGCAGGCCGAGTGTCGCTGGGGCGCGGAGTTCGACCCGCCTCTCCATCACTGCATGCTCGCCAGTTAGAAGCTCTGCTAACAAAAGTATTGCAGCCAGTAGTATCGGCCGCCGTAGCCAACCAGGGCGCACGTTATAGGTGGCCATCTTAAACAGTGTTCCTCTAATGCCCTTTCGAATTGGCAGTACAACTGTGCCAGCTCGGTGCCGCTATGTCGGCAAGTACTGTCGTTTCAGTGCCGCCTTTGAACGGAAAGTGTGATGGTGACCGAGAGCTCACGGAACCCCTGGGCAAGGCAACAACTTGGCGGTGATGGCAGAAATGTCCACGCTGGGGGGCGGGGCTCTTGTGACAAGCCTCGGATGACATCTCGGAAGGCTTGACTGAACTTTTGGCTGCCTATTTAGGAGCGCTGAGTTATTTGAAAAAAAAAACAAATCTAATCCGAATGCATTTGGATTGAAGCATAATTAAATGATAATTTGAAAATAAACACACAAAAACTGTGTACATGTCTATTACTAGAAAACAAAGTATTATAGATTATGCTTATTGCATTGAAGGTGTGCCGTTGAGAAAAGTGTCAACAATTACGTACTTGGATTTGAAGCTTACATGAATGAATGAACATGTAGAATATGTACGCAGTAAGGCCAGAAAAGCATTGTGGTCACTTCGAAGAAGCGTGTTTAATGCCACCCCTGAAGTAAAATCTTTAGCGTACAAAACCTTAATACGACCAATTATTGAATATGCTAAAACTGTGTGGGACCTGTACACTTCTGGAAGTCATTCGAAACTGGACAAGAATCAACGGCTTGCGTCGATATTTATTTTTAAGAAATATCGTCGCTGCCACTCTCCCGCCCAGTTATGTGAACTTGCTGAACTTCCTTCTTTAGAACTGAGAACTCAATATGACCGCTTGAAGTTTTTTTTTTTTTTTATTATTCATGGCCATGTAAAAATTGGCAAAAATGTATGCTTTCGCATATCGCCCGACGAATACTTTCGCAATCGTCACAGCATGTATATCCCGCCTCCGACTGTTCGTAATGACTGTTATAAATGCAGTTTCTTTCCTAGAGCAATAAAGCAATGAAATATGTTAACAGACGCCGCACTAAGGACGTCATGTATAAATGAATTTCTCGAAATTGTGAAAGGCACACACGTTCGCGCTAAATGACCTGGCCAAAAGTGAACCATGTCATCACCTGTGTTTGTAGCGCATGGTATTGTTGCCTCCATGTTGCATATCGCAATAGTATTTTGTGTTTGCATTTCCGGAGATGTACTTTCTTTTTCTTTCTGTAACCAAAATGTATTGTACCCTTCCACTCCTGTAATAGCCCAACAATGGGCAGACAGTATGGATAAATAAATAAAATAAATAACAAATAACAAATAGAGAGAAATTCAAGTGAATATTCAGCAACACTGAATATATGTCTACTTGTGGCCCACCTCTTTGATGAGTCAGCTTTGTGCAACTTCCTATGCACACAGCTGTGGATGCACCAACTTTGTGTGATGCAGTGCGCCTTTGTTCGACGGAGCCAGAACTGGCATTGTGCAGTCCTCCTGTGTTTTTGTGGTAGAGCTGCTGCAAGTGCTTCCTTCACCGTTGACAAGCTGTCTGCGTGTACGGTATGTGAGCGTGTGGTCGGTAGAGCATGAGCTGGCAGTAAATGCAACTGCTGCCTCGTTTCCACCAGGCAGCACGTGAATTCCTCTCATTCTGTGGCTGCTCCTGATTTTGGCCTCTCTTCCCCAAATGGGGACTGCACACTACGGGGGTGCTGACGCTCTGCTCATTCTGCACGCACTGTCGGGGCTACGCGAGTGGTGCTTGTGATTGCACAGAGCCACCCGAGGCCCATTTGAACTGTGGAGCAAGTTTTTCCCTTGCTGTGCCCGGCTGTGTGACAGGGCGGAGGAAGAGAGTCGCACGGGGGTTCCCCCAGAATATGTGATGTGACATGGCCTCTGATGAATGCAGAGATCAAACTGCAGACGGACGGAACGAAGCAACCGCTGTCTTGCTTCCAGCATGCCTGGCGACACAAGCGGCGATTGACTGCCCCTTTCCTCTCTGGCGCAGACTGGCTCAAGAGGGAGGTGTCGCTGTACGCCAAAGCGGCCGACGGCTGGCACAAGTGGCTGGCCACGGCAAAGCTCAGGTGAGTGCCCGTATGGCCCCCACAGCCTACGAGGGCTCGTTTCTCTTGTGCCATTCTGTGCCCAGAGTGCAGGGCTCACGTGGGAAAGCACCACCTCCGAGTGTCATATGATGATGCGATGTTGAGTGACAGAACCCATGACGCTGTCAGTGTTTGCATGTTCACCGCAGGTTGCAAAGTGTTTGAAACAACATCTGTGGGGACCCTTGTTTCTCTACGCCTCGCCTGCACATGTTTTCGGTTTTCGCGAGCTGGAAGCCGCCATTTTGGGCAGCCGGCACGTCACGTCAGTCTTGACCTCTTCGTGACCTCATGCGACGCGCCGAACCGGCTCGCCGCGAACGTGTGCGCGAGGGTGAGGGGGATGGTGGACCAGTTCGTCACCTTCCTTCGCGCCACCCTCTCCCCGACCAGGGGAAGATCTCCTCATCCCCAGAGCTTAACTGCGGGACGAACGAGCGTTCCGCCGGGAGTCGACCGGGCGATTTGGTCGGAATCGGTTGGCTCGGCAGTGCCTCCGAATGCCCCGATGACGGTGAACCCAGTTGGCTCCACGGACTCTACTGAGAAATTCTGCCCTGATCGGTCACACGGTATGCCTCCCCTGCTCCCGCGGCCGTGATGACGGATATCGAGGTCTGAGTCCCGTGGCTTGAGCGAGCGACAGGAGCCACTGTCTCCCCGCAAGCGATAGTCGTGTTGTCTGGTATATGCCCTGCATCTGCCAGGCAATAAAACCTCACTTTGGATTGCCGGAGCCTGTCTACCGCATGTGAGTACCCGAACTCGTGCGTGAGTCTTCGGATTCCGCAGGGCTAGTGTACGGCGCGTAGCGTTCTCTAGCGAAGTAGCCGCGGTCCTCTGCTATCCCGTACGTTAGCACACACATCCCACTGTGTGGGAGGTAGCTATGCCGCGGTCTCCAACGTCTTATTAAACCAAGCACGTCCTGTCTGAGTGGAAAGATTTGTGAGGGGCGAGCAGTTGGGTGGGATATTTTTGTGTCTGTGTGTGGACGTCAGCTGGCTGAAAATCACCAACATTTGCGCAGTGGTAATGCACAGTCATTGTGTCCCTATCTAAGCGGTCTTCACTCAGCTGGTACTCGTGTAGCCACAACCTAAGATGTGATTGTTACATTGCTGCATGTTCTGCAAGCGCGTCCTCCAAGTGTGCCTCTACGTTCCGTGCGAATGCTCTTCATTTCCAAGTCCAAATGAGGCTGCATGCACGGCCAAGGCAGCTTATCTGCTGCTGAGGTTGCGTGCAGCCGAGTATCCATGGTGGCAGTGAGCGGCAACACACTTTGCCTGGGTATACCGACAGAACAGCACGCGACGAAACGGCACGCGACAGAATAGCACCGACATAACAGCGCGGCGTCAAAAGGGCACGCGTCAAAACAGCACGCGTCAAAACAGCACAGCGACAAGAGCGCACAGCGACAAAACCGCACACGACAGAAGAGCACGGCGCCAGAACAGCACGGCGTCAAAACAGCACGCGACAGAAGAGCACGGCGACAAAACAGCACGGCGACGAAACAGCACGCGACAAAACAGCACACTGCAAGAGATGAGCACTGTAAAAGTTGGGTGCGGTGGCGTTGATAGGTAGTATGGCATAGTCACTCGCCGGAACGGAATCCAAACTCTGCGGCAAGTAAGGAATAGAAAAGCACATTCATTTGAACTTATTTTTACAAGACTTATCTGTGCAGGAACATATCAGTACATAGACATTTAGGCACCCGCATATTCCAGTGGAGGGCGATTTCGGTACAGGAAGAGATTTAGGTGTGCCTGTGATAGGCTGAAGCAACACAACATAGTGAGCCGTTGATATCAATTACAGATTTTACTTGTTCGTATTACTTTCTTTTTCACGCATGGTTATATGTGCAATTATTTCTATGAAACGACTACTCCAGTAATTGCCTATTAAAGGTGGTTCCTCGATCCCGTTGTATTGATTGGTTTTTGGTCATGAATTCAGGGATCTATTTTTATGAAGACGGCATCTGTGCCCTTTTCGTGGTAATTTAACGCAGAGCCATGAATCTGCATATTTCGTGAACACTTTTTTCTGTGTTAATTTACTGAGGATTGTTCCTGGATCCTCTATTATTTAATTACTTTTCTTATAAATGCTGTTTGAATTATTCATTTGCTCATTGACGCCATTCTTTTGAAAACTTCGATGTATAGTGACGGTCATTTTCACTAAAGTGAAGAATGTGAGCTGCCGGGTCACCAATGAGCCGCGATCCACAGTAGCTCATATTCGCGGACGCTGCTTTGACGCGCAATATTGTTGCGGAAATATTTCTTACCCACTAAGAGCTCCTCTGTGTTGTTAAACAAATTAAACCCCCATGTATAAATTAGAATTAAGTGGTGTAGGACTTCAGTAAGAAGCAAATTATCCGTCAGAATAGTAGCGCTTAAGGATTATACTTCGGCTTTTTCGCTTCCATCATATTCCAGGTGATTTGGGTTGCAGCGGCTCATGATAACCTGAGGCATGCCTATTGCAACTGGCACTTGTTCTTTTTTTACAATTTCGATAAAACAGCAGAAAAAGAAAACAGCAGCAAGAGAAGATCTTCTTGTGGGATCCGAAAGATCACGGCCGCTGCAAAGCATGCCTCGGTACCGGGTTAAGGTCTTTTCTTGCCTTGATGCCGTTTTTTTTTTTGTATTCGCAGTGCGGACACAATAAAAGAAGCACACAAAAGCTTTCATTTCTTTCAGCTTTTTTAGGCTTCACAACCAGAACGCTAAATTTGGAATATGGGATGCTCCGCAGTGAGGGACTTCACACTTCTTCGCGTGCATTTAAACGGCGACACTCCGGCGTGTTCGCTCTTCTCCTTCATTTGAAATGCAACCACCATTGCGGGCATCCAACTCGCTTTCTTTGGCTCGGCGGCTCAACGCTATCCGCTCTTTCCAGCCCCTACAGGTGGCGCTGCGGAAAACGGCAATAGCAGAAGCGAGTTTAAAACCGGTAGGCGGAGGGCTAACCCGTCAGGGTAATAGAGGGTAGGTTTAATGAGTAGAATAAGACAGGCAAGTTGGTTGGTGGCAACGGACGTCCCGATACAGATGGAGGGCTTCTAATCATCATCATCATAATCATCATCTTAATCATCATGGCGTACCAGACTGTGATCCGGCCTTCATACCAACATGCGCGCCAGCATCAATAGAGGCCCAAAAGCCCGTAGCTCTACTAGAAACAATTACTTTATTAAAGATAAACGCAGGCATATGTTGCTAAATGCGAGAGAACGTTAAATTTGTTTCAGGGTGCCTGGTGCGGCGTAAAAAGAGCCGCGTTATACGCAATCCGCTGTGCATGGCTCCGGCCGCACGGAAGTGGTTCGCGAACACCCGCCTTACTGCGAAAAAAACTGCTATAGGATGTGCAACGCTAATCTCGTGGGGTGTTCGCAGTGTACGTCATCGCAGTGTACGTTAAACTTGAGGCGTGTTTGTTTTTTTTCCTGTGTAACTGCTAAGCAGAAGACCATACGCACGATGTGCGGGCGATATGGTCCCGGCACAAATGGTCCCGGAGCTACTGGCCCCGGAACTGATAGTCCCGGAACAAATGGTGCCGGAAAACATGTCCCAACTTCAAAGTAGGAAAAAAATGTCCCACCACTACTTCACCTAGCATGAGCGCCTGTATAAGGGAAGCAGGGAGGGGGTCAGTTTATTTGTCTTTAGATGTTTGTATTTGTGCACAATGTATTTGCATCGGTCCGTACATAATATATTTGCTAAGGCTGAAATTATACGAAATAAATGCTGCATGCGAATTTGTCGTCGTACGAGTATGTTCTCCCGTGCTTCCATTGCTTGTATCCTTTCGTTTATTAACGCTTGAGAACCGAGTATCACGATTCAGGCTGTGCAGTGAGCGCTTTTACAGGCACAATATTATTAATTTTTAGGTTACATGATGTATCGAAAATGGAAGTGGGCCGGCACCACTGAATATCAGACAACATAAAGCTGTACTAGCGATCACGCTCGCCGATTTCTCGCTATTTAAAAAAAACGAACTTTACCCGATGAATGGTTTATTGCGTTACCTAAGCTGCGATACTGTGCTCTTCATCTGAAATGCTTCGATATCTGCAGTTAGAATCAAGCGAAGCGGCACTAAGGTTTTGGACATTGATACTTTTGCAGCTTGCAGCTTCGATACTTTTGATTTTCCCCGAAAATATGACATATAGCTATTATCTATGACGCCTATTATCTTGCTGCAAGGCTTAGAAGACTGCTGGCAAACATGCTTTGTTCAATTTGCCGGCGTGTTGCGGGAGCCTAACAATTGCTGACGGCAGCAGGTGAGCTCATAAAAACAGGTCACCCACCATAAACAACAAACTCTGTTGCTGGGAACCGCATTTGTGCAGAAACATATGCAGTTCATTCGCTAAAATACATAAACATGTTCGTGTGCATCTTTCTGACGGCTTTACTTTCCCAGAAATTGCGAGAATCAAAGACTGTCACTTGTCATGGTACAATGAAAAGCCAACGATTGATGCAACGATTGATGCAAGAACGGGTGGACCACGAAACAACCCGAACGCGTTTTGCCTGTTTCCAAGTCCCGCTCTCAAAATAAACTGGCTCGTGTTCAAAATCCCTCCACTCAATGCGCATGTTAGCAACTGCCCCCTCTCGTTTCCCCTCGACCTCCTCCCTCTCCTCAGCGAAAACGAGGGTTGGGTCGGCTTTTGTTGCCCCCAAGACGAACAAAGGGGCAGTGGCTGCTGTGGAACGCAGAGCGTACAATGCGCACGCGGAGACGTACAATGAGTTGCTCCCCTGCTATTCGCCGCGAGATCGACATGTAGGTGGCGACAGCGTCGCGATGGTAGTGTGGATGCTCCGCTGAGAGGCCCGTAAGAATGCGCACTGTGGGCGCGCTTTGTGCGTTTTTTCCGCCTTATGTGCGCACGAAAGGCGCAAACAAGAGTGGTATGCTGTAGTTCGGTTCCTCAATGTTCAATGTATAGCATAGAAGAGGCAGTAAGTATTCATTACTACGCCAAAAAAGCGACGACCCATCGGGAATCTCAGAATGGCCGTAATAGTGACAATGAACTTGTACGCCGTGGCTCGTAGCAAGCTCGATCTTTCCAGACTATAGCTTTGAGCCTTCAATGAAAGCATAAGCAGAAACAAATCATGAAGCCTCGATCTCTGAAATCCAGTTTATAACGGCAATATTTCAATCGTTTTCACTGGTAGCATGACGCATTCTTGCATTTGTGGGATGCCCTGAAATGGTAACACCACCTACTCGCCCCGGCATTCTTTCTAAGAGCTTACGATATTTTTTGTGTGTTCGAAAGGCAACATAAAATTACTGAATTTTGATCAGCGCAGAGATATAAATGTAACCGCTCTAACGGGTTTTTTTAATGAAATTTTAGCGACTCTGAAGGGAGCTTTGATGAATAACGGTGTCGGATCACTTATTTACGGCTTTCGTGGCAAGTGAACTCGCGAATTGAATTGTCAACGCACGCAGTACAAGCAACATCTCATGTTTAGCTAGGTTTTCGCAAAGTGACAAGCGATTTACAGTGTTCAAACCAAGCTTCTGGGACCTCACAGTGAGCACAAATTTTCTGTTACGGCTGCTCTGTTGACCATTTGCGTTCCTATTAAAATCTAACAGGTGCCTGCAACAGCGAGGTGTGTTTGCATTCTCGCGTATAAGGTCGCTTACGAACCCTAAAGATGGAAATTGAAGTTGCGCTGTTGCAGATGTAGTAAAACGTTTCCTTTTTATTTCTCGTTGCGAATCAGCGGGGCGGGTTCCCGGTAATTACTGTGTTTTGTTAACTGAACATCGCCTTTGTTTTGGCATTTAATTCTTGAGGATTGATTGATTGAATAAACTTTATTCAAGACAGCAAGCGCGATGTTAGGGCGCCCGCCCGGTGAGAGGCGTCCTCCGTCCAGGATGCCTTGGAGGTGACCTGCTCGCGTTGCCCTCTCTACCAGCATGCGCTGGGTAGAGGGGTCGGAGCTGGCCAGCAACTTCACCCACTGCTGTGTGGTGATATCGGGGAGTGGCGGTTGGGTAGGGGTGTTGGGGCATTCTACGGTAATGTGGTAGAGAGTTCCCATGTTTGGACAAAAGTGACACGTGGCTGTGCATTTCGTTGCATTTCGTTTTTTTTTTTTTTTTCAAGAGGGAGGGGGGTCTGCCAACTTTGCAAGAGCAGCGAGAAGAGAACGCATGTAACGCGAAAAGGCAAACGTTGGTTATCAGTATTACTTACAACCGAAAGTACGCTAGGCATCGTGTTCTGTAGCGGTGAAAAAGCATTACTTCAAAACACGTATTTTCAAAACTAATTAACCCCCTTCGGTCCGAGATTGTCCAGGAATTGTGGCTCGCCTTTTTCAAAATTGTATTGAAAGCAAGCATTGTGGAAAAAAAAAGAAAAAAACAGCGAGCCATGGCACACACCCCTCACACATGTGGGCAACAACGTGCATTATATTACGCGATTTTTCCTCTTTCTTTCAACTTAGGTCCACCTTAAGAGGTTAATACGTGACATATTAGGCATTTGGTTATGCTGAGTGAGACACATTTCTGGACAAGGTGATTCATGTCGGGATATGAAAATGTTATATATGAAAATGACACACAAAATGCCACATGACAGACGCAAACTCACAACTGCTTAATTTTACCGAGAAATCCCCCCTAAATACTCCTGCGCATCCATAGAAACGTGTTTTAAATAATACGTAAAATTAGCAACTCAGTATCAACAACGACTGTCCAAAAATGGTATTTATTTTAGAAAAGGTACGGGAAGAACACGATCACACAGGCGCTTGCGGGTGTAAAATACGTCCCCGGTAATGTATGGGCGATAGCGCACGGGTCGTGGGCAGTGTAAATGCTTTTGTTTGTTTCTTCTTTCTATAAGGAAACAGCGTAATTTTAGAAGGGTATGGAAAATGCACGGGTATGCACAGGTCTTGTCTCTTCTTACCCGTTTCGCGTACTAAATTTTATCCTTTAAATAATCACCACGCCACCTTCGAAAAGCACCCTTCGACATTCCCGAAACGGCAGACGGCTGCACTCAACAATAAGAAAAGCGCAATGTGTGGAAGCAATGTTAATAACACGTTTCACACTCAAGCGGTGACCACGGAGAAGATGTTTCGTGGAATTAAACCAGCGCATTAACCCGCAACGGCCGCTGATTATTGCGTTTCTAGAGGAAATGCGCAAGCAGAGGTAACTATGTCATTGCTTACTGTCAAACGAGTACACATATTGGTTGTTTTGTCGTGTGCAGCACGCGCCTTGCGCCGCGCGCAACGTGAACAAGCAGACGACCCGAGAGCGCCATCCACACTAGGAGCGGTTCGTCCCGCCGCCGCCAGGGGCCGACTGTGTTCGCGCTCGGGGCGAATACCATTTTCCATAAGCAGCCGGGAAAGGAGGAAAATACTCTCAAACCAGTTCTCTCGGCGGCCGACCAGCGTTGCCTGAGCGCGCTGGGCTGCTAACATCGCTCGGCGTGGTGTGCTCCACTGCGTAGTTCAGGAGTATTTCGCACCGCGTGCTTAGTTTTAGCGGAACTTTCAACTGTTTTTGCCAATGCTGCGATGCCGTTCAAGGCGCAAACGTCGCCTGGTCAGCACTGCGCGGTGGTGGGTTATTGAACAACCAGAGAAAGCGAGAAACAGTCGCTGACAGCACGCATATGCACGACACTGCCTGGAGAAAATGCAGTGCGGTTGCGGCGTGTTTTTGCGGCATCGCTTCCCAACGCACACAGAGTTGAGATATCGGTGGATTCCGTTGATAAATCGCAACGACTTTGTACCAACGACCAACTCCAGGGTTTGTTGGGTGCACTTGGACGGCAAGCAGACGGATCAAAATCCATTTATCACACGCAAAGCTGCGACAGGGAACGGAACCCCCTGAAATGTTAGAAGCAACTTTATCCTTTACAATACAGCATTGATTGGTTGGTTGATTGATTGATTGATTCATTGATTCATTCATTCATTCATTATGGTGTTTAACGCCCCGACGCTTCATGGGTGATGAGGCGCGCAGTAGTGGAGGGCTGCGGGTTAATTTTGGCCACTTGGGGATCTTTCACGAGCGCCGATACAATACAACACTACAATAACTTCTGGTTCCTTGTAGTCAATTTAAAATACCATATATTGTTTGGTCATTACAGCCGATTGGCATTAAACCATCCCCTTTTCACCTAATCTAACCTTTAAAATCACGGCGTTTTGTTTACTTTTTTTCAGGCCAACGCATTACACTGCCAAACGATTTGAAAGGATAACTTTCTCCATCGCACACTGCTGGTCGATAGCAGGATAAGCAGGCAGCCAAATGTGGAAACGCAGCTCGAGGTACGCGTGAACGCTGCATTTGGAAAATAGCTCAACCTGTTCACAACGCGGTCAAAGGAAAAGCTTTTAATCCTTTTGCGTTGCCACGGAATCTAAAGTATTACAATTACAAAACAGTTACTGCTGGTCGCGTAAAGCATTTGTGGTGAAAGCAGCGGTTTCACAAAGGTGGGCTCCGAGCGACAGGCCACATGCGCTGCGCAGAGTTAGGTCAATCATGATCACGATCATGATCAACCAATATTAACTCGCCCGAACGTCAACCCTTTTGCTCAACCTTCGAATAGTAATTTGACTGGTTGTGCGGTCGCGTTATTTTTCCGCCCGGGTAATTTCGTTTCGTCAGTAACCGTCATAAGTCTAGTTAAGAAAGATTATATTGCATTGCAATGCCAACAGCGTAGCAATCGCCTCGTCGAAAGTCCATCGCGAGCACGGATCACCGTGACCCACATATGCTATGCGCGCTCCGCATTCGACGTCCGCGCTTCCGTAAACATGACTAATCGGTGAACATAACAAGCACGGTGGCATTGAAAACACGTATTTACTCCCCGATATCGATTTATATGTCAGTCGGTGCCATACCGGTACGTTTTCATTGCGGAACTGCGGAGCACCACCGGCACCACCACCACACTGCTACTGCTGCTGGTCTCAACAGCCGCGGTCGGAATTTCCCGCTCTGGCAGCAAATCAGGACCTAAAATCCGTCCGCAGATGATGAAAACAAAACAGAACACACACACACAAGCACTGCAACCGCTAACTTAACGCCAAACCACTACGGTTCACTCGGTAATGCACGGATTCCGAGCAGACGCACGCAAAGAACAGCGCACTTAACAGCCCAGCGCGGAGGTTTCGGCGGTCGCTTCATAGACGGCGCTAAAATAAAAAGCTCGTATCAAAAAATTGCAAAATATTTCTGCGGCGCAAAGCAGACATACCAAGACTACCCTGCGGTTGTTATTACCGATTTTGCTCTGATCGCATTCCGGGCGAACAGTATTTCCTTTGGGTTCGTAGCGCAGGCGTTGACTTTAGACTCGGTCACCGGTTTTAGCGCGTGCTAACGCGGTCCACTTTGGGAGAGATGTGAAAGCCTGCGGACGAAATGATCCGGGCCTACCAGTCTTGGAGAACTGTCAGCGGCAAATTCGGAAATAAATTCTTATTATTATTATTATTATTATTATTAATGTTATTATTCCGAAGATTTCGAACTTTCAGAACAGATGCTTTAAGTAAACGATGCTCGTCCATCTGCAGAATACAATGTGCATATAATGAATATTCCGATCGTCTTGATATATTCCAGAGCTCTTTGTCTTTGTTCTCTAATGAATTGAAAACTGTTGTAGCTTAAGTGCCTTTATGTCATTTATGTGCCGTATTTCTGTTCCGTATTTATTTTATGCAAATCATCATCTTGCTTGTTTGTTTTTCACTTTTCCTGATTTTGTGTTGCTTGAATTTCTGTCGGTTTAGGTGTCAGTGCTTGTAACGCTGAACTTCGTTTTTCCATTTTGAAACTTCCTAACATTTTGTTACAAAACCTTTGTTTTATGTGTATAATCTATCTCCGTCATGTGCATTGAGTATTTGCTTGTGTATTTTCAATTTTTCACGTGCCTTCAACGTTTTGCTGGCCGGGTGTCATGGCTTCTAACACTAGGCTTCCTTTTTTTTTTTTGCTGTTTTGCTTTCTGGGATCTCTGTAACTATTTTTATCTTATTGTTTCTTTCATATATATGGTTTTCTGTGTTGTGTTGTCTTGATTTTAGTTTGTTTTTATGAATGCTTGTATATGGTGTACCAGTACCAAGACCCTAGGGTTGTTCCTGGGCACCAAAAATAAAGATTGATTGATTGATTGATTGATTGATTGATTGATTGATTGATTGATTGATTGATTGATTGATTGATTGATTGATTGATTGATTGATTGATTATTATCATAAAAATTGTAGGGCGACCTAAAAAGGAACAAAAGTTTTACCAAATGTCGTCCCTGGCTTTTGCTTCTTTCATTTCAGATATCCCACATGCTGTAATAATTAAAGCCGTAGTATTTTTCCCGAGAAAGAGTACCGAAACATGAAGAGAACCTCAGAGAGAGCAGTTTGCGCCCACTAAAGTGTTTTTATCCATGTTAAAATCAAAATATTTGCCCATTTAGGCGTTCCATAAAATTGTGCCGTTCTGTCGCTGTGCTGTTTTGACGCTGTGCTGTTTTGTCAACGTGCTGTTCCGTCGCGTGCGCTTTTGACACCGTGCTGTTTTGTCGCGTGCTGTTTTGTCGGGTGCCCTTTTGACGCCGTGCTGTTATGTCGGTGCTCTTCTGTCGCGTGCCCTTTCGTCGTGTGCTGTTTTGATAGCGCCCCTTTGCCTGTTATCTACCGCCGCAAGGAGTGGAAAGGGTCCCAAGCCTCAAGCAGTGGCCTTGGGAGAAATGGTTGAGTTTCGGTGAACAGGCTCCCACTGTCCACTGGGCAGGGACTTTACTGGCCTGATTTAGGGTAAAGGCAGCCCCCACTTTTTTCTATGCCATGCGCCAGCTATAAACCCCTCTAAAAAATCTTAAAAGGGGCCGCACCAAAGCCTTGTTTCCTCCTTCCCAAAGCTAGATAACTACTCCATATTTTTGATAACGGAAGCCGTAGACAAGACAAACCGCACTGCTTCCCGCTCGGTCTTTTTTTCTAATCTCCAAATTCTGTGAAGGTATTATTGGCGAGTTCTACAAAGTCAAAAAACTGATAAGCGGCAAAGGCCTTGTTGAAGTAAGTAACTGGCAACAACCCACAAACTAAAACTTGCCTTGCAGATCTGGCCGTCAGGGCCACTCCACCACAGCCTCAACAGCTCCCAGGGTGAGATCTGTGAGCCAAATCTGATGAATGAGACAGAGACCGACTTGCTGCAAGGCATTCAAGATTGTGGTGCGACGACATTCAGGAATATCACTATTCGTCAAGACGACAAGGATGTCCAAGAAGCCCAGGCAGCAAGGACTACACACAGCCACCTGGAAGAGAGAGTTTATTGCGCACTAAATTCGCGCAAGAGAAGAGAATGTGAGATAGCCGTGAACGCCAGAAAAGGCGAGGGGGAAGGCACCTGCCTGAACGACGCCTAGTCGAGCAGGCACGCTCAGAGTGTTGAAACGGAACGAAAACTGCCACTGAAAAAAAAAATGATATTTTTGGCCGCAACAGAAACAAAAATGAACTTTTACTCATTATTTTGTTCAGGAGTGAAACCAGAAAAAATCATTTCGGTTTTGGTTTGAGGGAAAGCTAAGGTATCTCAGGATTCATTTCCATGCCACGAAGTGGGGCATTGGTTTCGGTTCACTGGCATAAAATCGTTCTTCACCTCGCTGGAACCCTCTCTCCTTCGGCAGGCTTGCTGCCTGATATTCTTTCCGTCTGTATCCATGGCGAGGACTGAGTTCTTTGCGCGATTACTGTGCGCAGCAGGTTGTGATGGAGACATCGTGGCTTTACTTAGTTCTTAACTATATGTTCACCCTACGGCACTGTTGTATGGGGTGTTACCAAGTGGAGATCAGTGGGTGTTACACATGAATAAACAGAAATATTCTCAAACACGTACGTCATAATAATAATGAAAAAATACAATGTTTTGCATGATCACATCAGTGTACACAATTAGCAGCAAAAACGGCCGAGAACAGCGGCACACTCAGTGGAAACACCTACAAGCCATGTTGGGCTTGTACGCAAGTGCTGGCGGAATGCAGCGGAAAAGAATTTTGTTCCAATTTATTTCCTTTATCGATGCTTAATGGTCTGGCGAAGCCGAAACAGCACTTTAAATACTTCAGCTCACGATAATTAATTACATTGAACGGCCCGAAAATCGTTCGTTTCAAATTCCCGCACTTTCATCCCGAAAGGCGCATATGACAGAATCCCGGCAATGCCTCACCGACTTCACCGCTTTTTGTGGACGTCAAAACAGTGCGGAGGCCGGTGGGGGCGTTGTTTCGACGGTGCCGTCACCGGAGCTGAACCATGCTGAACGGTTGAGCTGCCTGAAGGTAGCCTACTATTGCGGCAGAAATTCGATGACCGGTTGCAATAAAAATCCTGATGGTGACTTCTGTTGCGATTCCGGGCTATATTATAGCTTCCTTTCCAGTGTGTGGAACCTTATTTTTGCCAACAGTGCCTTTCTGGGCAGCGGTTATGCCTGTAGCTCTGGCTATGTGCACCCGTTTGTGAATGCGCCAGCGCCCGCTTGCCGCTCACGGGGCTGTGCGCGTGAAGTGATGTCACGAGTTTCTTACGAGCGCTGTCCGCGTCACTTTTTTTGGCTGCCACGGGAAGATGTCACTCTGATGTCCATTTGCTGAGTGCCGCTTCGCGTGCTGTTTCGTCGGCGCGATAAATGATATCCAATTAAAGTATGTTCTTCGCGTCTCAGGCCGCTCAGATTTCAGCCAGTGTATTTGAGTAAAGGAAGCGAACTGTGCAATAAGATTAACGCCGAAAGTTGGTGTCAGTACTCCTTTAAAGGGTGGAAAGAACACTGTCAGGCAGGGCATTATATTCACAAACTGTTTTTTGGCAATCCCTTTGTATGGACGTATGTGTGGGTGGCTGAAGGTGCTGATGTTGATCCGTTGCCACTTTCTCTCGTCCAGTGTATTGTAAGATTAAACATGAAGAAAAGGTGCGTCGGAGTTTTAGAGTGTACCCTGGGACAGAGTGTTTTAAACTTGCAAAGATAATATCACAACTGTAAAGGTTAGTAACAAAGTGCACAGTAGGCTTTTGAAGTCCCTCAAATTTATTTATGAGAGTTTCAATGTAGGTGGCATACTCAAGAATTGAGCGTATACGTGAGGTGTTTTTCTGGAGCCCTGGAGTGTTTGCACCTAGCAGTTGTACGCTTCATCCCGAAACAGCGCTCAAATATTTTTCACCTTCGACAGCGTCCCAGCCAAACCTGGGTGTCAGGTTGGGGAGAGCCAGCAGATTGTTTCTGGGGGCATCGAAAAGTCATTTGCTAGCAGTATATGCGACAAAGAGGGATTACCTAGGTGTCCTTGGATTTTTTGTGCACAGGTGAGATATTTAGTGGGCATTTTTACAAAAAACACTAAGCATCACTTCATGCTGTTTTAACATGATCTCATTGATCGCAATGTCTGTGAACATATTTTCATAAGTCTCAGTACTCCACTCCTTTCGCCCAAACATGAATTGTTGTAGATCATCATTTTTCTTGCTCCGAAGCTGAACTGAAAGGGAACTAATTTTTGGAACGAAACAGAAACCGGAAGGGAGAAAATGTTGTTCCAGCACCCCAGGCGTGCTTGCTGGATATGTGAAACGTCTTGCTCGCAAGTGCAGGGAGGTATATGGCTGCTGGAGCCACTGTATGTGCGTGTACGCACCACCCGCAAACATTGTCATCTCGTCCTTCCAGCGTGGCACACTTTGCGAAACCAGCAGTGCAGGCTTTGCCCCGTAGGCGCACACATCCCCCTCCCACCAGTCAGTGGCCTGGCCTCACAGTGCACTCTGGGCAGGGGCGCTGTCGTCCCCTGCACCCCTCTCCATCCCTGTTCCCCACCGGTGGAGGGCTGTGCTAGCTGACTGGCCAGAGCGCTTCCTTCTCCCGTCCCTGGTGGAGGTGCCCTGTCCCGCCCTCTCGGCCGAGTGGGGTCCTGCAGGCAGCTGGCACACTGCTCGTCCTGCGATTGGGAACAAGGGGCACTTCCCTGCACATTGTGACCACGTAATGAGGATTCCCGCAAAGAGCTGCCCAGTGTGAAATGTGAAGGCGACAACCGCCTGTTGAGGAAGCCAGCACTCCTGGCATGTTGCAGAGGAGGGCAAGGGTGTGTGGTTGGCTTTGAAGTCGCTGATGCCTGATCCAGCAGGGTTGGTTGAAGCTGTGGCGGGGGCAGGGGGAAGGAGAGGACAGCGTGGCTGCAGAGTGCCTGGAGCTGGCTTCTGGTGTGAGGGAGCGGGGCATGGAAGCGAGGAAGGAGAGCACGCTGCCTGGACAGAGGCTGAAGTGCCGGAAAAGGGATTCCTCGGCCTGGTTCTTGGCAAGGGCACGGTTCACACAATGCTGCTGCTGTGCAGGTGTACAGTTGCCAGCAATGACGCAGACAGAGTACGAACCCTCGAGGCCCGACACCATGTTACAGAATGCTTCCCAGATTTCTCTTGTCACTCTGTCACGGGACTTTATAAGCAGCACGTTCGCGGTCTTATGGAAATCTGGCGCGCATTTGCACTTAGCGCAGTGCCCTGCCAGATGGCCCGATACAGCTGTCTGCTGACATAGCGCACAGTGCTCTTTGAGCCGCTCTTTATTAAAGGGGCCATCCCGATTGTCCTATGCATGACCTTTTGCACGTATGCGGGCCCTTGTACACTATGCCAACAGAGCACTTGACAAGCTAGCGCATGTGCGCTACTCCACACCCGTTTCGTTTGTCCCTTTATTCTGTGCTCGTCCTGTAGACTTGAGCGCTCTACATTTCCTAACACCTCCATACCAACTATCCCAGCACCAGGCTTTACTGGAGCAGGTGGAATGTTGCAAGGGTGACTTCACACCGCGGCGGCCGTTGTCTCGGTAGTGTGGGATTTCTCGTGATACCAGTGCAATGGGTTTAAAGCTCTTCGCAGTAGTTTGCCATGAGCGATCAGACTAGCATTTGTTCAAGATGTTTCGGTTCATGTGTAACTCAGGTTCTTTTTTCGATGGCCGAACTGTTATTTTTACGCGCTCTCACACGTTGGCATGTGCCACGAAATGGTGAAGAGCAGAAGAAGACCTGTTCGGCGCCAAATGACACTTGAAGTCAGTCTAACAACCAATTAATTGGCTTCGGCCAATCACTTATCCAACTCGTCACATAAGTATGAGCCATTGTTGGGTGTCCTGGGCGACGGTTCTGTTTTTTTAACAGCAGGTGAAACTCTGAACCTATCTAGTTGCAACCTACGTTATTTGCTGCTGCCTGTTGCACTTGAGGCAATGTATGCGTGATGTATGATGTATGCCCCCCAAACTTTAGAACGGCATAAAACTTGTGCATAAAGCCCAGGAATTTTGTGCTTACCCAAAAGAGAGTTCAGGCTGAGTAGTCATGATCTTCTCAAGCCTGGGTTTGATGCCCTCCACCGACAAGCATGTGTTAATTTTTCAAATACGCACTAGAGGTGTTCACGCTTCCACACACAAAAAGCGGAAGGCGGGCTATGAACTGCTAAGGGTGTTTCACAGCTTAAATGGACCAATTTTTGTGGAGCGCACACTCTCTATCCCAAATGAACACGTTGGACTGAGGTGGCTTCCCTAACAGGGCCCTAGAACGTTGGAAAGTGGGGTTGTCAGGTCTACCAGCCTTACGTGCGCTTCCAAAACTATTGCTGGCAACCGTAACAGTGAGTGTTGATGATTATAGTAAAGAGGCGGCTCGCACGGCATATATAGCTCACTCCTGGCGCTCGTGGCAGTGGCTCGTGTTCTGCCCCAGGGATCGGGTGATCGGCTGCTTGGCTCTTTTCTTCGTCGCTTTCCGCGACAGTGAGCTGCACAGCAACAAACCTTTAGCCACATGCGGGTGAAAAGAGGTGCTTGAAAACTTGTGCCAAGCTGAAACAATAATAAAATGCAGTCCTTTATGTTCCCTTTTGTGTTGTTTGAATCCTGCATTCATGTTTGGACACTGCATGCAGCCACCTGTCAGACTTTGTAATTGGAACTGTTCCACCAGTTCGTTTGGAAATTGCTTGTGGTTACCGGCCACACTGTATCAGACGCTGGCTGTCATACGAGATGGAGGACATGCACCGACAAAAATGCGTTGTCTGTCCCTTTGCCCCTATGGTGGTCACCCGACCAGACAAGGACAGGGGCGGAGCACGCTGTAGTCGCAACTGACCCCCCGCCCCTCTTCCTCTGCACGTGCTGTCCAGCGAGGCCGAGCAGCGGCAGGTGAACGACCGGGCGTTGCTGGTGGAGCGGGCACTGCTGCAGCAGGCGTCCCTGAGTGGCCGGCCTACCTTCCGCCACCTGGTGTTCTCGCCGCAAGTGAGCAACGCCTACGCCGGCAAGGGCTTCCCTGTCGTGCACGATCTCGTCTACCGCATCGGACGCCTCAAGCCGGGACCCGAGCGGGAGCGCCTGTGGCGGCAGGTGCGGGCGTTCGTCAACCAGGCCTGCATTGCCATCCGGGCCGCCCACACCCTGCTCAGCCCAGACCTGGCCCTGCCCTTGGCCGCCTAGTTGTTTCCTCGCGCGTGCTCCCATGAAAATTGCCATATCTGGGCTGGTAGAGCGGCTCCCATGCTATTCGGTAGTGGGCAGAGGGGGTCCCGGATGAACGAAATATTATTTGTTGCGAGCGCAATAAACGTGCTACTGCATTGAGTCGTAGAACAAAACAGCTTTATGACCCACCGTGGTGGCTCAGTGGCAAAGGCATTGTGCTGCTGAGCTCAAGGACATGCGTTCGATCCCAGCCACAGTGGCTGTGTTTCTGGAGGAGGTGTGTGTTGCGATTTCGGTACGGATTAAACATCCCCGGGTGGTCAAACTTGATCTGGAGCGCTCCACTGTGACGCACCTCATAGCCCTGCAGGTGTGGCTTGGGAGCATTAAACCCCGCTACATATCCCAATCAAAGCAGCCGTGGGGCATTGGAGTGTACGGCTCGGAGCAGTTCCTTACAGGTCACCCTTTCGAGAGAATGGTTCCCACGGGTGACCAGGATGCAGTGCAAGGGAGTGGGGGCCATGCTTCTTTAGGCATGCAACACAGTTTGTGCAATGCGCTACTGGGGTTGTGTACTCTATTCGCCGCGAGCTCGACCTGTAGGTGGCGACAACGTCGCGCTGCTAGTGTGGATGCTCCGCTGAGCGGCCCGTAAGAATGCACACTGTGGGCGCGCTTCGTGCCTTTTTCTCGCCGTATGCCCGCACGAAAGGTGCAAACAGGAGTGGTATGCTGTAGTTCAGTTCCTCAACGTTCAATGTATAGCATGGAAGCGCCAGTCAGAATTACTACGCCGAAAAAAGCGACGACTCATCGGGAATCTCAGAATGGCCGTAATTGTGACAATAAACTTGTACGCTGTGGCTCGTAGCAAGCTCCATCTTTCCAGACTATGGCTTTGAGCCTTCAATAAAAGCACAAATAGAAACAAATCAGGAAGCCTCGATCTCTGAAATTCAGTTTACAACGGCAATCTCAATCGCTTTCACTGGTAGCATGACGCATTCTTGCATTTGTGGGATGCCCTGAAATGGCAACACTACTTAACTGCCCCGAAATTCTTTCTAAGAGCTTACGATATTTTTTGTGTGTTCAAAAGGCAACATAAGGTTACTGAATTTTTATCAGTGCAGATATATAAATGTAACCGCTCTAACGGGTCTTTTAAATGAAATTTTAGCGACTCTGAAGGAAGGTTTGATAAATGACGGTTTCGGATCACTTATTTACGGCTTTCGTCGCAAGTGAACTTGCGAACTGAATTGTCAACGCACGCAGTACAATCAATATCTCATGTTTAGCTAGGTTTTCGCAAAGTGACGAGCAGGTTTACAGTGTGCAAACCAAGCTTCTGGGAACTCACAGTGAGCACAAATTTTCTGTTACGGCTGCTCTGTTGACCATTTGCGTTCCTTTTAAAATCTAACAGGTGCCTGCAACAGCAAGATGTGTTTGCATTCTTGCGTATAACGTCGCTTACGAACCCTAAAGATGGCAATAAATGAAGTTGCGCTGTTGCAGATGTAGTTAAACATTTCCTTTTTATTTCTCGTTGCGAATCAGCGCAACGGGTTCCCGGTAACTACTTTGTTTTGTAAACTGAATATCGCCTTTGTCTTGGCATTTACTTCTTGAGGATTGGTTAAAAAATAAAATTCTGTGCATTTCGTTTTTTTTTTTTCGGGAAAAGGGGGGGGGGGGGGGCTGCCAACGTTGCAAGAGCAGCGAGAAGAGAATGCGTGTAACGCGAAAAGCCAAACTATGGTTACCACTATTACTTACAATCGAAACTATACTAGGCGTCGTGTTCTGTAGCGGTGAAAAAGCAGTATTTTAACACGTATTTTCAAAACTGATTAACCCCCCTTTGGTCCGAGATTGTCCAGGAATTGTGGCTCGCCTTTTTCAAAATTGTATTGAAAGCAAACATTGTGGGGAAAAAAAACAGTGAGTCATGGCACACACCCCTCACACATGTGGGCAACAACGTGCATTATATTCCGCGTTTTCTCCTCTTTCTTAAAACTTAGGCCCACCTTAAGAGGTTAAGACGTGACCATATTAGGCATTTGGTTATGCTGAGTGAGACACGTTTCTGGACAAGGTGATTCATGTGACACACGGAATGCCACATGACAGACGCAAACTCACAACTGCTTAATTTTACCGAAAAATCCCCCCCTAAATACTCTTGCGCATCCATAGAAACGTATTTTAAATAATACGTAAAATTAGCAACTCGGATACAGTTGAATAAATGTTTATTCC
Organism: Haemaphysalis longicornis; assembly: GCF_048455015.1. Lineage (NCBI taxonomy): Eukaryota > Metazoa > Arthropoda > Arachnida > Ixodida > Ixodidae > Haemaphysalis > Haemaphysalis longicornis. The sequence continues at coordinate 193,606,735 of NW_027526445.1, forward strand.
TCCTCCTTAGTATAAACAACGACTGTCCAAAAATGGTATTTATTTTAGAAAAGGCACGGGAAGGACACGATCACACAGGCGCTTGCGGGTGTAAAATACGTGTCGGTAATGTATGGGCGATGGCGCACGGGTCGTGTGCAGTGTAAATGTTTTTGTTTGTTTCTTCTTTCTATAAGGACACAGCGCAATTTTACAAGGGTGTGGAATTCGCACGCGCATGCACAGGTCTTGTCGCTTCTTACCCGTTTCGCGTACTAAACTTTTATCCTTTAAATAATCACTACGCCGCCTTCAAAAAGCACCCTTCGACGTTCCCGAAATGGCAGGTGACTGCACTCAACAATAAGAAAAGTGCAATGTGTGGAAGCAATGTTTATAACACATTTCACGCTCAAGCGGTGACCACGGCGAAGATGTTTCGTGGAATTAAACCAGCGCATTAACCCGCGACGGCCGCTGATTATTGCGTTTCTAGAGGAAATGCGCAAGCAGAGGTAACTACGTCATTGCTTACTGCCAAACGAGCACACATATTGGTTGTTTTGTCGTGTGCAGCACGCGTCTTGCGCCGCACGCAACGTGAAAAAGCAGACGACGCGAGAGCGCCATCCACACTAGGAGCGGTTCGTCCCGCCGCCGCCAGGGGCCGACTGTGTTCGCGTGCCCTATACCGATCACGTGCAGGAAGGTACACGTGGGCCACCCAGGCCGTTGTGTCAATGACCGTTTGAGGGAACACCCGCTATCAATGGAAAACAAAACAGGGTCACATCTTCCACACCACTGTTTTCGCCTGTGAAGACAAGCCATGTCAGCCGCTGCTGAATGAAGAATAAGTGCTCAGCCAGGAACGAGTTGCCCGTGAGCTGACAGAAGCCTTTTTTATTCTTAAACCGTGAAAATTGTGTGAGCGAGCCTTCTGTAACGTTGTAGTTTGAATTTTTGAACAGGATCGTGCATTGATGAGGAAAAAAAGAAAAGATAGAGAACTGGCTGATTTGTGCGCATGTGCAGTATATGGTAAATTCGCCACGAGATCGACATGTAGGTGGCGACAGCATCGCACTGCTAGTGTGGATGCTTCGCTGAGCGGACCGGGAGAATGCGCACTGTGGGCGCTCTTCGTGCCTTTTTCTCGCCGTATGTGCGCACGAAAGGCGCAGACAAGAGTGGTATGCTGTAGTTCGGTTCCTCAACGTCCAATATACAGCATCAAAGTGGCAATAAGTTTTCATTACTAAGCCAAAAAAGCGGCGACCCGTCGGGAATCTCAGAACTGCCGCAATAATGACAATGAGCTTGTACGCCGTGGCTCGTAGCAAGCTCGATCTATCTAAACTATGGCGTTGAGCCTTCAATAAAAGCATAAATAGAAACAAATCAGGAAGCCTCTATCTCTATAATTCTGCTTACAACAGCAGTTTCAATCGCTTTCACTGGTAGCATGACGCATCCTTGCATTTGTGGGATGTCCTGATGTGGAAGCACCACTTAACCGCCCCGACATTTTTTCTAAGAGCTTACGATATTTTTTTTGTGTTCGAAAGGCAACATAAAATGACTGAATTTTAACCAGCGCAGAGATATAAATGCAACTCTTTCTAAGAGCATACGATATTTTTTGTGTGGTCGAAAGGCAACATAAAATGACTGAAGTTTTAACCATAGACCAATGCAACCGTTCTAACAGGTCTTTTGCGAGCAGCTTTAGTTAAATGAAGTTTTAGTGACCCTGAAGGCAGGTTTGATGAATAATGGTGTCGGATCACTTATTTAAGGCTATCGTCGCAAGTGAACTTGCGAATTAAATTGCTAACGCGCGCAGTACACTCAACATCTCATGTTTAGCTAGACTTGCAAAGTGACAAGCAGGTTTACAGCACTTGTGTAAACCAAGTTTCTGGGACCTCACAGTGAGCACAGATTTTCTGTTACGGCTGCGCTGTTGACCATTTGCGTTCCTTTTAAAATCTAACAGATGCCTAGAACAGCAAGATAAATGTGTTTGCATTCTTGCGTAATGCCGCTCACGAACCACACAGAAGGCAAATTAAGTTGCCCTGTTGCAGATGTAGTAAAACGTTCCTTTTTATTTCGCGTTACGAAACAACGCAACGGGTTCCCGGGAGCTACTTTCTGCTGTAAACTGAACCTCGCTTTTTCCTGGGCATTTAATTTTTGAGGATTGATTAAAAGAGGCACGGATAAAAGTTTTCTGTGCATTTCTTTCTTTTTTCGAGGGGAGAGGGGGGGGGGGGGGTCTGCCCGTCTGCCAACGTCCCAACCGCAGCGAGAAGAGAGCGCATGTAACGGGAAAAGCCAAACGTTGGTTATCAGTATTAGACTAAGAAAAAACAGCGCAAACGACGGGACGAAGAAAGGTCTAAGCATTGTACCAACTGGCCCGTCAGCATACCCTTCTGGTATCAGTATTACTTGCAATTGAAAGTGCGCTAGGCGTCGAGTTCCATATCAGCGAATAAACAGTACTTCAACAATTAGACGCCAGTATTTTCAAAACTGATTACCCACTTTGTGGCCCGAGACTGTCCAGGAATTGTGGCTCGCCTTTTTCAAATTGTATTGAAAGCGAGCATTGTGGGAAAAATGAAAAAATCCAGCGAGGAGCGGCCCGCACCCTCCCCATGTGCACATGTGGGCAACAACTTGCATTATATTAAGCGATTTTTCCTCCTCCTTAAACTTAGGTCCACCTTTAGAGGTTCAGACGTGACCACATTGGGCATTTAGTTATGCTTAGTGAAACACATTTCTGGACAAGGTGGTTCATGTTGAGATTTTAAAATGGGATATATAACAATGACAAACGAAATGCCACAAGACAAACGCAAACTCACAACTGTTTAGTTTGACCGAGAAATCCCCCCGAAATACTCTTGCGCATCCACAGAAACGTATTTTAAATAATTCGTAAAATTAGCAACAGAGTATAAGCAACGACTGTCCAAAAATGGTTTTCATTTTCGAAAGGTACGGGAAGAATTCGATCACACGGGCGCTTGCGGGTGTAAAATAAGTCCCCGGTAATGTATGGGCGATAGCGCACGGGTCGTGTGCAGTGTAATTGTTTTATATACAAAGCATCTCTTGCTCTCGGCTCCGTCGTCCGTCGTACGTCGTCCATCCATCCGCCGGCCCAGGAAGACACCGGCAACAATGCTGCTCCAAGAGCCCTTTAAAGGGAAGCGTGCTCGTCTCGTGCCGGCCCAGGAAGACACCGGCAACGCTGTCGCTCCAGCATCTTATGGTCAGGGCTATGTGTTGTGGCGGCGTCCACACCCCCACTGCGCATGCTCGGCTCATCTCGGGCCGGCCCAGGAAGACACCGGTAACACTGTCGCTCCAGGAGCCATTAAAGGGTAAGACACCACCGGGCGTTCAGCAAGCCGAGCATGCGCAGTGGGGGTGTGGACGGCGCAACAACGACAAGGGAGGGACATAGCCCCGTCGCATCTAACAAAATTACACCCTCTTCCCGTAGGGGAACCCTGAATAGTATGCGAAACAGCCATGGGCTCAACACAATTTCCCATTTCGTAGTTCCGGTAAGTGAAAAGTGTGGTAGTTACCATGGAAACCAAACTGTAAATATAACGGTAGCTAAGCTAACGCAAAAGACGAACTCAAAACTAATGGGCACTTGAATCGACCCCATGGCTGCTTTGCATACTACCAGTGTCCTTCAATGCTTTACTGGTCACGAAACTTCGGCGCTCATTTCATATAGGCACCGCGCGCGCCACTACAGGCGCCACCGCCGCACGAAGGTCATCCAGCCGCCGCTTTCGCGGCGTCAAACGCTCGCTGCTTTTGGTGTCTGCGCGCTGATTGTGTTTTTTTTTTTCGTAGTAGTTAGCGATGAATAGTCCAGTCATCACCTGCCTTCAATGGGGTTTTATTTTTAGTAGTAAATTACCGTAGACTTCGGCCGCGAACGGCAACGGCTTCTGCGTGCTCTGGCACAAGCGCTGCGCCATCGTGTTTTCGGATTTTAAGTGCAATGCACTTCTTAAGCGACCCTGAACCTGCGTCCACCGGCGATGTCCGCATCACATACCCACGTGGGGGATTGGCCAGGAATCTCCTCGTCTTCCTTGGCAACGGGGGGAGATGGGCGCGCGCTGCCTGGCCGCTGACATGGCACATACCTACGTGGGGGATTGGCCAGGAATCGGGCGTGAGAAGGGCTAATGCACCCGCTTAAAGGAGTACTGACACGAAATTTCAAAGCTGAGATCCGCTCTAGCAATCAAGTACAACGACAACACAAATAGGTGTCTGTGAATAAATGCATCTTTCTTTCTTTGTAGTTGTGTGTGTGTGTGTGATCTCTCTTTCGCGAACATTACCGAACCGCGCAAATTCAACTCGTGCATTCGCACTTTCACATTCTTCCCCTCGGGGAAATGCGGGGAATTTTTTAAATCTCTATTTCTCCTTTTCTTAAAGAAAAAGTTGTAAATACCACACATACGGTAGCTGCGTAGTCACGGACTGCTGCGGGCCTATCGATAATACAATAAAAAAAAACTGAAAGAAACCAAGTACGCTTCGTTCAGACTACGCTTAATGAATCCGTTGATTGCTCTGGAATGCACAGAACACTATATGAGATAGCCCAATAGTATTGTCGTTTCAATGAGTGAGTACATACTTGAGAACATCTAAAAACGCTGCAGAAACGCGAAGGATCAAAACACAAAGAGATATATGTTACACCATGTGTCTTTCCGCTTCCACGCTTTGCAATCCTTGGAAAAACAGGAAGCGAAAAAAGAACAATAAAACTGATTTTATCACACGCAACAAAAATTCAATGTTACGAAGGGAGACAAAAGAGTGTGGTCCAGCGTACAAAAATCTATTTTTTCGCGATGCGATGTGGAGCGCACGGAGGAAATAGAATATTGCCACGGAGCCAAGAACGACGCAAAGCTTTCCTGAAAGCAGCGAGCTAGCGAGCTCCTGTTCTACAGAAGACTAGAATGAAACACAAACGTCGAAGAAGCAGTCCGCAGTGTGACGTGCACAGATGAACGTCAATAAAGTGACTTGCGCGGCGTTTGCTATGCATGCATTACTCTCGGAACGTTATTAATTTTAGATCCATGGAAATGGGATAGAGAATATTGTCGAAGAAACAAAAAATCAAGTTGGCGACGGTGGCACCCTTTTTATATCAAACAATATTGCCCGATGACGTACGACAAAAAGAGCAAACGGGCGCTCCGGTTGAAACGCCAGATAAGAAACCGGAATCGGCCACGCGCGGTTACAAAACAAACAAGACGAACCCTAAGGGATAATTCGCGGAAATAAGAAAACTAAAAGCACAAGGACGTCCCAAAGCTTTTTTACACGCGAGCCTGAGCGCAAGGTAATACAAGTTTGCAAACATGTAGGTAATGAAGCACCGCTACAACCTGACTGATATGACAAAAATCCGGCTTTAAGTTAGCCTTGTACAATTCTAGGTCCACGATGCTCTCAAAAGGGTACATTGCTTTTTCCATTCTCACACACAGTGCATTTCCACGCACTGTCACACACTTATAATCGAAGCTGAAATCTCCCGTTTCTTGCCTTGGAATGGCCCCCCATTTCTCTCGCAACTCCCCGTCACTCGGTCAACAGAACAAGGAAACATTTTCTGTGGTATCGTTGTACAAGGAACGACATCCCGGGACGCAACACATGTTAGGCATCGTCGTTGCACTACTTAAGTCGCATCACAAGAGCGCGATATGCACGTTACATTTTTTCCCCCGCACAAAACAAACACAACTCGCCGCGGCTCCGCCGTTCGAGCCAGCGCAACGCCAGAGGGTGGCGCCACCGCGCGGCAGCCAAACGCAGCATATGAAGCTCTCCCATTGAGTTACGGAGCAGTTTCGTGACCAGTATAGCATTGAAGGACTCTGATACTACTCAGGGTTCCCCTACGGGAAGATGGTGTAATTTCTGTTTTTCTTCTTCCTATAAGAACACAGCGCAATTATACAAGGGTGTGGCAAATGCACGGGTATGCGCAGCTCTTGGCCAGGAGGCGACCAGCAATCTGGTGTATGGGCTCCTGCCTTTTGGCTGTCTCTGGCTCTCAGCTGTATGGAAGTTATGCCAATAAACTTTTTACTCCTTGTCGCTTCTCACCCGTCTCCTGTATTAAACTTTTAACCTTTAAAAGAGTGCCGACACCAATTTTCGGCGTTAATATTATTGCACAATTCGCTTCCTTTACTTACCAGAATACCCTGGCTGAAATATGAGCGGCCTGCGACGCGAAGAACATACTTCAATGGGATCTCATTTATCGCGCCGACGGAGCAGCGCACGGAGCGGCACTCAGCAAATGAACATCAGCGTGTCATCATCCCGCGAAAGCCCAAAGAAGTTACGCGACAGCGCTCGTCAAAACCTCGTGACGTCACTTCACGCGCGCGGCCCCGCGTGCGGCATGCGGGCGCCGGCGCATTCACAAACGGGTGCACGTACCCCGAGCTACAGGCATAACCGCTGCCCAGAAAGGCACTGTTGGCAAAAATTAAGTTCCACACACGGGAAAGGAAGCGATAATATAGCGCGGAATCGCAATACAAGTCGCCATCAGGACGTTCATTGAAAGCGGTCATCGAATTTCCGCCTCAATGGTAGGCCTACCACCTTCAGGCAGCTCAGCCGTTCAGCTCCGGTGACATGATGATGATGATGATGATCTGTGGTCGTACCCTTTGTATCGGGCGGGCTCCAACATTGGTGCCCAGACCGTATAAACTGTTCACACACAAACCTTAAAAAAACAGCACACAAAAACACACGAAAGGACAATTTCGGAGAGCTCAGTTTCGTTCTCCGGGGAGCCGGTGCGTACGGTGACGGTCCATCACGCACTATGACTCACGTGCACACACACACTGTCGTTGAGTTCAGGCTGCCTTTGCGGAGCGGTTGCTGCAGGTTCAGTTCAATTACCGGCGCACTATGGTCCACCACTCGCTCAGGCGTTTCTTGGCCACCGTCACCAAGGCCCCCGTGGTTTGCTGTTCCGAGCCGCCGTGAGAGGGGCTGTTCTCCAGTGGCTCAAATCCTAGGAGCTGCGGGAGCGTAGCGCCCTCTGCCAGCGGGGTGAACAGGTTTCGGCAGCAACGCACGACGTGTTCTGTGGTCTCAGCAGGCTCCTCCCCGCAGGCCCGGCAGAGCGTGCTCGTCACTGATGCGTCGAACCGGCTCTGATATTCCAGTGTACGCAGCGCGCCGGCCCGCGCCTCGAAGAGGAGGGCGCTGCCCGTACTGTTGTCGTACAGCCGTTCAACTTTTATGTCCGGTTTGCATCGTCGGTACAGCTGGAGAGTGTCTTTTTTCTCCATCGCCTTTCTCCACCTTTCCTGTTCCTGCTGTTGTACCTGGGCCCCAACCAGCCTGGCCCACCCGCGTGCAGTGTCTGCACGTACTTCGTTCGCGAAGAAGCCAAACTTATTTCGCAGGTGTTGCACTCGTTTGGTCCAGGCCGTGCGTATGCATTTCTGGTGCACGTACGCAAAGACCCGGCGTGCCCAACGGTGTGGCGCCATTAGGCGGAGCCTGCCATCGTAGGCCAGCTTGCTGTGAGCCTCTCGCGCCTCAAATGTAGACCAACCCAGCTCCCCCTGGATGGCTTCATTGGCTACGCGCCCGTGGCAGCCGGGGGCCAGGCGCCCGACAGCGCGCTGGCCGCGCTCCAGCCACTCGCGTGTTGGAGACGTCAGGCAAATCACAGCGTTGGCGAAAGTAAGCGCCGGGACGTGCACTGACTTCCATAGCTCCCGCACCATGAGGAAACGATTAAATCCCCACAGGCACCGTCGGCGTAGGACGGTGCTGGCTCTCTTGGACGCTTGCCTCAGGTGGTCCTCATGGGCTGTGAGGTACTTCGCTTCCGTACTAAGGTGTACCCCTAAGTACCGGTATTTGGTATGCTGTACGATTGGATCCCCACAAGGCAACCGTATTGCCGGTTCTGCGTCCTTGTCGCCCGCGAAGCACAACACTGCTGATTTATTCGCGTTGAAGCAGAGCCCCAGCCTTGCGAGCGTGTCCGCGCAGATGTCCACCAGACACTGGAGCTCCTCCGAGGTGCTCGCCAGCAGCACAATATCATCCGCAAAGACGAAACCGGGGAGGAAACACTGGCTCTTCAGTCCCTCGGTAGAATACTCCAGTCTGAAACCGAGGTCAGCCTGCAGGAGGTTGCGTTCCAGCGGTGCCGTGTAGAGCATGTATAGGAGTGGTGAGAGTGGGCATCCTTGTTTCAGACCCTTCTGGACCGGTACCTCGTCTGACACAGCACCATTCACTGTTGCTACTACAGTGTTGTTAGTATACAGGCGGTGCAGGGCATCTACCCACGTGGGTGGCATTTCAAGGGCCTGGAGGGAGCGCAGCAGTGTGTCGTGGGGCACATTGTCATATGCCTTTGACACGTCGAGGAAGCAGCTCATGAGCTCACGTCCCTCGCTTCGCGCGATTTCGATGCACTGTGTGAGGACGAACAGGTTGTCTTCAAGCCTGCGGTCATGCCGGAAGCCGTTTTGCAGTTCGCTCAGGTGTTTGCCAGTCTCCGCCCAGGCAACCATCCATGCCTTTAGGACTTGAGCAAACACCCTGTACAGTACACTGGTGATGGTCAGTGGACGGTGGTCACTCAGTAGCCCTTTGTGCCCGCCTTTCTTAGGGGTCAAAATTACCCTGCCTCGGGTCCAGTCTGCTGGTATTGGCTGGCCAGCGAGTATGCCACTATAGATATCGGCCAGCTGCTCTCTTGCCTGGTCTCCGAGGATCTTCACGATGCCGGCTGGGATTCCGTCGAGGCCTTGGGCTGTGCGTGGGCTGATGTGGCTGAGTGCCTTGTCCAGTGCTAGCCGCGACACTGTCCATTCCAAGTGGCTCAGGTATCCTGTTGCTGCGCTGGCACCTCTCGGCGCATCTGGTGGGCTGGCACTACAGTCCGTCTCTTTTGGCGCCGCGTAGAGACGGCGGATGTGTTCAGTGAGGTGTCGCTGCAGGTTATCCGTCACCGCACCGGAGTCTTCCTCACGGATTTCAGCTGCTGAAGCTTTCCTGTCCAGTGATGATACGTACGACCAGAATTTCGCCGTCGCCCCTTTTCCCGCTGATTTTATGTCCTGTAGCTTGCGGTTGTCCGCTTCCGCTATCTTTCGCTGCGTCACGACTTGCATCTCGTGCTTTCTGAGCAGATAATCCTTCCAGGCTTCCTGCGCCGCATCCTTGCTCAGCGTCTTGACCGCCTGCCTGTGTTTCCGGTTAGCCAGCCGTCGAGCCCGTAGTGCAGCCTGTACGTCATTGTCCCACCAGCTTTTTCTACGGGGTCCTCCTCGGGAGTTGACTCTCTTTTCATGCTTGCGCATGATTCGCCGGAGCTCCTCGACGTACTCTTCGTATGTCGTCGCAGCCCGGCGCCTGGCGCTGTCTTCGAACTCCTTGGCCACTTCCTCATACGCTGTGACAGGCAGGTACCGTGAGGCTGGTTTTCTGTGTTCCGTCTTTTTCCGGCGCCATGGTGATGCATCAAACTCGAGTTTGATTCTATTGTGGTCGCTGCCCAAGCTGTACCGGCCTTCCTCGTCGATATGCGCCGTATGCAGCATCTTGCTGAGGCCCGGCGAAATCAGCGCGTAGTCGATGTTTGTGCTGCTGCTGCGGGCGCACCAGGTGATTGTCCCCTCGCAGTCCGCACGCAGGTTGACAACCTCAAGCTCGAGGTCTTCAGCTAGTGCCTGCATAAGGCCGCCGTTGTGGTCAAGGTAACCATCCAGTTCTTGTATGTGGCCGTTAAAGTCCCCCAACAGTAGGACTTCTTTGTCTCTGCCCCAGCGCTGGACATCTTCCCTTATGCATCGCGCAATGCCCACGTTTTCGGGGTAGTGTTCGTGTGCCACCCCGAGGTACACCACACACGCAATCACTTCGGCGTTGTGTATACGCCCCGTCACCCATTTGTGGTTCTCGCATGCTCCATTTAGCGGTTCCCACGACCGCTCCCTGTGCCACAAGAAGCCGACACCACCCCCTTTCCGGGAAGTGTTTGATCGGTTAGAGCCAGCCCAGCTCCAGTCCGGATGGAGCGGCGGTTCCTCCAGGTCCCGTAAATGGGTCTCGGCTATGGCATATAGAGACACTCTTTCCTCCTGTAGCACCTGATATAGTTCCTCCCACCTAGCACGCCTTCTGCCACCATGTATGTTCAGGAACCCCACGACCGTACTTCTCGCTTTTTTGCGTCTGCGTGGGCGCTTCGCAGTTTTGCGTGTCTTGGGGCTGGCGTGCTGGTTGTTATGAGTTCGTGGTGCCGTGTTGCGACAGTGGCCACTGGTCTCTGTTGTTGGTGTGCTCGGCAGCAAAACATGGGTCGTTGAGCGGTTTACGTGCAGCTGTTTCTCCACGACTTCCCTCGATGTGGTACTTTCTCTTGGGATTGGCCGGGAGACACGGTGCTGGTGACCCCTACGATGTGCGCGTCGACGACTGCGGTGGGTTCGCTGCAGCTTAGTTGATCTCCCTACTGCCCGCACTGTTGGGCCATGTGGTGGCGAACGAAGTCGCCGACCAGTCGGAACAGGTCGAAGCCCGCACTGGGTGGACCCGTTAGCTGCGGGGGTGTTGGCCACAACTGCGGTACAGGTAAATGTTGGGCAGGAGGAGGAGGCTGGGGCCGGGGTATTGTCCCTAACCCATGGGGCACCCGTACTGTCGCAGGTGCAAAAGGGGTTGGGGGCGGTGACCTTTCCCAAGGGAACGCCAGTGGCCAAAGGGGAGTAGCCTGGTACTGTACTTGGTGCTGGGGGTGGTGTGGTGCGTTGACGCTGTGGTCGTTTTGCGTTGCCCTGTGCACTGGTGACGCAAGGGACTTGCGATGCTTCCTCGGCATTTTGGAGTCTTGCGAAGACTGCGGTTTCTGAGCCGTCGTGCGGCCACGGTGGAGCCGATGACCTAAAAAACCTTGAGTAGCTTCACAGATCCTTTCAGCGACGAAGCTGATTCCTTGAGGACTGTATCGCACGCCCTCTTTTTCCCACATCGTGGCGACCCAGCCTTTGTTCAGGTTGACGAACCTATGCCGGGCTCGCTTGCACCACTTTCGCAGCTGGGCATTAGCAAGCATGACGGCGGCCCGTACCTCTTCGCCCTGATTGGTGACATCAGGTATGGAGCATACGAACAACCTGGTCGAGCGGGCTATGCCGCCATCCAGCTCACGCGTCACCTGCTCGGGCTGGCCTTTCATCACTTCGGTGAGCCCGAAGTGTACAACGTAGCGTCGCTGAATTGGCCGAGCTTTGCGGTCGTACCTGGCAATGGATTCCATGGCTGTTGCCACTGAGCTGTTCCCTTTCCGGTACATACACCCCACTGCTTTAGGCAGCTCGATTGCTCTTTGTACAGATGTCGCAATCGCGCCCACGTTTCCGTCCCCGACAATGATGACCTCACGGTCGACACTCTGAGCAGGGAAGACACACTTGTCACCAGGGCCTGGATGCGACCTCGATGCTCGGTGTTGTTGGGAAGAGGGCGTTCCTCCCTGCGGCTGTTGCTTGGATGCCGGTGACAGGGGTGACACAGAGCTGGCAACGATTTTTGCACCGGCATCATTGTGGCTCGGCGACTCTCGGCCGCCTATCTGTGAGCAGTGCAGGCATCTAGTAGCCGAGTCATCGTGCGCAGGGAGAACAAGAGGAACAGGCTGCTCGACGACTGGGGTTTTAACTCCAGTTTCAACTCCATCAGGTTTGTCAGCGGCCGGCGCAGGAGAAGGCCGCGCAGAGATGTCAAGAGTGCTGGAAGCTTCCGTAGGCGTCACTTCACCCTGTGCACGACCACTGCGCGATGTGTGATCCGGTGACTGTAGGATATCCGGTGTCTCGTGCCTTGGGTCCCCTTCTTTGGAAATCGTGGCCTCCGCCTCAGAGCTGTTGTCCACGGAGAGGCGGGGCTGGGCGGTCAACTGCAGAACTTGTTCTTGCAGTTGCATTACTACACTCCTGAGCTCGGTTGCCTCCTTCTCCGCAGCCTCCACTTTACGGGCCAGAGCAGCGCTAGAGGAACAAATGTTGCAGACGAAGCTTCCTGACGTTCGGGCATCCCGGAGAGTCCTGAAGCCGGTTTCATCCAGGTACGCCCACCTGCGGCACTGGTCGCACTGCACCTGCGGCGCGTCATCATCCTCCCGCCGCGTCGTAGTTTTCACCATTTCTCTGAGTGCGCCGATCCGCAGGCGCACGGAGACGGCGGCACGGGAAACAGGTTTGCGGGGGAACGGCGAGGACTGGTTTTGGGAGAAAGCCGGCTCCCCAAAGGCAGTGCTCCTCGATTCGCGGCGCCGCACCTAGGCCTACTGCCTGGTCACGGTGTCTTTCTGGGGTAGTATGCTGCAGACACTCACCAATTTGCTGCTCTAGAAGTGTTCAGTGGAACGTCCGTCATCGAAGCCATACCGGGAAATCAAAAATCCCGCGCGAGGCGGTGAAACTGGGCTGCGAGGCTGAGCGGTAGCAGCAGGGCCAACATCACACCGAACCGCTTCGCGGTCGAAACAGCGCGGTCGAAACAACGCCCCCACCGGCACCGGCCTCCGCAATGTTTTGACGTCTGCACAAAGCGGTGAGGTCACGCCGTTATTCTGTCATATGCGCCTTTCGGGATGAAAGCGCGGGAATGTGAAGCAAACGATTTTCAGGTCGTTCAATGTAATTAATTATCGAGCGCTGAAGTATTTAAAGCGCTGTTTCGGGTTCGCCAGTTAAGCATCGATAAAAGAAATAAAAGTGGAACATAAAATTTTCGTGTCAGTACTCCTGTAAATAACCACCGCGTCACCTTCAAAAGCACCCTTTGACGTTCCCGAAACGGAAGACGACTGCACTCATCAATAAGAAAAGTGCAATGTGTCGAAGCACACCTTTCACACTCAAGCGGTGACCGCGGCGAAGATGTTTCGTGGAATTAAACCAGCGCTTTAACCCGCAACGGCCGCTGATTATTGCGTCTCTAGAGGAAATGCGCAAGCAGAGGTAACTATGTCATTGCTTCATGCCAAACACGTACACATATTGGTTGTTTTAACGTGTGCAGCACGCGTCTTGCGCCGCGCGCATCGTGAACGAGCAGACGACGCGAGAGCACCGTCCACACTAGGAGCGGTTCGTCCCGCCGACGCCAGGGGCTGACTATGTTCGATCTTGGGGCGAATAGTCATGTTCATTTTTTTCAATAAAGCTGGCTGCTTGACACGCAGTTTTTCTACTCTTGAATTGCAGTATTAACTACTGCAATAACAGGCTGTACAATTTGATCTCAAGTTCCACTTCAATGCTGGGCATTGGGCCAATGCTGCTGCACACCGCAAACACTGTCGATTTGCACGCTGCAATTGGTGAGGATTCCATCGGGTTCCGACCTTACTCAAAAAAAGAACGAATAATTGTGGAACACAAAATTCAAGACGCCCTGATGAGTTAAGGACCACCACCGGCATTTCTGTTGTTGTCCTTAACTTTAAGTGTCCCCCAGGTGTGTGTAACATGCCCGCGTGCACTTGAGCACTGGCACTGATTTCCGATTACTAAACTTGCACTTTCCTGTCAGTAAGTTTATTTTTATTGCCTAGATTTCTTGCGACGAAAAGGGCTCTTGTCAGAACGACGCTGCCAGATGTAAATTGTATACAAAAACACTGAGTGGCAGTGCAATAGCTCAATAAAGAACGCCGTTGCCTTTCAGGCTTGCGTTACGCGGCTGTTAAGCAACCTACTCCGTGGATTGAAAACCACCGAATGGTTTGTCTTGACGTGCTTTTGTGACAATCCCTGCAGTCGTGCCTTATTGCGGCGTAAAGGCAGAAACCTCGCGCACAAGGCGGCCATCTCTGATTTCGCTGCTCCGCCGACTCCGCACTGGGGCCAAGCGTTTGCATGCAATTACACTCCGTGGGAAACTCGGATTCCCAGTTCCTCGCAGCCGAGGCGAGAGGGGTCCTCTCTTCTCTGGCGGCCTTGCGCTTCTCGCCGCTGACCCCCCTCACGTGAGTGGTTGGTCGTGGTTCTGGCATGCCGGGGGCACGGGACGAGGGAAGGGGCCTTTGTGTACTGCACGACGGATGCGAGTACCGGAGCTCCGCTTTTGCCTTCCCTTGTCCGCTGTTCTGCTGCTCTGGCCAGACGGCAGTGCCAGGGTCAAGGGACTCGTCCACATCGCGTGACCTTGGGTTTGACCATTCCGTAGCGTATTGGTTGCTCCTTGCTCTTCGCTGCCACTGCGCCAATCACTGATCTCCACCAGAGTTGCTGGATGGCGCTTCGAGCTCTCCGGCGCACGGCCGCCGGAAGTTCGAGCGCTCGTCCCGGAAGTCGGGCCGTTCCAGCATAGCGCATGCTACGCATGGGCTGGTTTCGCACGCATTTCGCCAAAAATGCCTGCTTGTTGCGCCGTAAACTGCACAAGCAGACCAGAGAAGTCGTCTGGGAAGACGTTCTATTTGGAAGTATTACAATATTCTGAACGATGTGCGTGATACGCAGCGAAACGCAAATGTCATATCAGTGTCGTTTTTAAGCTGGGGCTCTTGTTACGCAGATTCCCTCGCTCTAAGCCGGATTTATACCGGCGTTGGGTGGCAAACTTATACCCTAGTTACACGGCGAAAGTAACCGCAGTTAAGTTTAACCGTGGTTACTAAACTTTAACCGCGGTTATCGCCAACTGCGGTTTTGGATGTTGCACGCGAAATTGCAAGTTTGGTAACCGCAGTCACTTGATTATGAGCGCAACAAAAATAAATTACCACACTTTTAACTTCACGATAAAAAAAGAGAAGCAGTGTAGACAAAAAGAAATATCGTTAAAGCATTCGCTTCTGACACAAACGCAACGCACGCGTGCGCGGCGAGAAGAGGGGCTTCCCCAACAGCTCGCAACCGGCTTGGTTTGCTTAGGTCTGCTCGGTGTTGGGAACTTTCATCTTAGCATCGCGGTAGATATTTGACCACCGCTATCTCTACAACTGCGAATTACAATCCATAGCACAATTTTTCACCGCACTAACATTCATTTTCTCGAATGCTGAAGTTCTTTTCCGCGATCAGATTGATTTCGAAGAGCGGCGATGCGATAAGCTGTAGCTGCCGTGGTCTGGGATGGTTCGGGCCGCAAGCAGTGCCGTGCGGGCAGGCGCGCCGGCGTGTTTACAGGCACGGCCGACGCGCGCGCCGATCGTTTCCGTGTGCTGAAAACGCTTCAAGATTGCCTGCTATATCCATTTCTGGCGGACGACGCGCGGAATTTACAAATTTAGCACGGCGTTTGTCGTAGTTGATCGGGCGGATCGGGAAACGAGCCGCTGCTGACGGGCAGTCGCGCTGATTGCGAGAGCGATGCAAAGAACGTAAGCGCGTCTTGGGGACAGCTTTTGGGCGCCTGCTATTTGAGAACCTTTGTCTCTTCCGAACGCCAGGTGATTTTTTTTTTCGCCTCCGCTGATGCGCCGCCACTTGCGTCCGAACTGAATTGTGCGATTTTGAGCACTGCGGCTGCAGAAAGTGCGGTTAGCGTGACCGAACTGAGGTGCCAAGCTCAGTTTGCGCTAACCATGGTTAGCGACGTAACCGCAGTTTCGTCTGTCGTGTAACGCAGCAAACTGCGGGTTTTGTCTAACCGCGGTTTGCTTAACCGTGGTTAACTGTGCCCGTGTGCTCTCCATCCCCAGGCAGCAGGCTCTGCAGTTACCACTTTACTGACAACTGTTTTGACAGAACGGGCGCACGAACTCGGCTACAGCCTGTCGCCGTGCTCACGTTGTTTTCTTTCTAGCATAAATCCCTAGCATAAATTTCTAGCATAAATCCCGTTACAGCTGCGTCGTCTCTCAAACCAAGACCCAAGTGACATTTTCGTTCTCCTTTGCAATTAAATTCTGCTTCATATTCACGTCGCATATTTCGGTATAGCATATGTTGCGATCTGAACGCAATGTGTATACCCAAAATGCAATAAAGTGAGAACAAAATGCCAAAATCCGGCAATCGGGACGCTTATCAGCGGTTGAAAAGCATAGCAGACGCCCGACTTCCGGGACGAGCCGTTAAACTTCCGGTGGCCGTGCGCGCGCCCGGCCGCGACAGCGGCGAAGCGCCATCCAGCAACTAAAGTGGAGATCAGTGGCGCCAATTGGTGGTCCGCGGCGAAGTTCAGTGGAGCTAGCCTTGAGAGAGAGAGAGAGAGAGAGAGAGAGAGAGAGAGAGAGAGAGAGAGAGAGAGAGAGAGAGAGAGAGAGAGAGAGAGAGAGAGAAAACGTTTATTTGAGCTTTCTAAAGTGGGAGTGGTTCCCAAGTCCGGGAATCCATAAAGTGAGCAGAGAGCCTTCGCTCTGGATGCCAGGAGCTGCTGGACGTCCAGACGGTCGCTGGTCACCAGGTTCTCCCACAGCTCAGGGGTGGGAAGAGGGGATCGGAGAGGTGGAAGTTAGGGATTGCACACACACTGTATTATGATATGAACTAGAGTTCCGGGTTGGGAACAAAACTGGCATACAGCAGAGTATTGAGTTGGAAATATACGATGCAGGCGAACTGGGTGAGGAAAGGTATTGGTTTGTAGTCTGCGGAGCAGCGATTCTTCTTCCTTGGATAGTGCAGGGTGAGGAGGAGGGAAGTGTTGTCTGTCGGACCGGTAATATTGCGTGATGTCCTGATACGTTACGAGCGGGATTGACGATGTGGTCTCCTCGGAAGCCTGGAGAGAAAGGGCGCAGGCTTGCTGATGAGCAAAGTTGTTGCCCGTCAGGGAGGAATGGCCAGGAGTCCAGATGATATTAACTTTCCGGCTCGGTTGGTGTGGTAAAAGTAGCTTTAAAGTAGAAGGGGCCACCCTCCCGGCTAAGAAGCTTCGGCAGACAGCTTGGGAATCCGTGATAATGATTGGGTACTTCGTGTGCATGAGGGCTAAGGCGATAGCTAGCTCCTCGGCAACCCAGGTTGATGATGTCTTGATTGATGCACAGGTAATGAGGGCGCCCTTTGTGGTGACTGCGGCTACTTTGTGTTGACCATTAGGGTAGGTACTAGCATCCGTATAGGCGACATCTGTTCTTTTTCCATAAATATTCTCATGTGCTTGGCTTCGGGCTTGTCGGCGGCCGGGATGGAGGTCAGGGTGCATATTTTTGGGTAAAGGGCGAACCTGGATGTTACTTCTCCAATGGTCAGGGAGGGGCTGACAGGCAGTAGATAACGGGCATGTGATATGAAGGCTGTTTAGGAGGTCTAGCCCTGCAGGTGTTTGTGTTAAATGGAGCCGTTTGCTTGATAGGTCACAGGTGGCCTTTAATAAGCTCGGATACCGTATTAAAGAGGCCAAGTTGTAAGAGACGGGCCGTTGAAGTGTTCATAGGTAGATTTATTACTTGCTTAAAAGCTTTGCGGATTAATCGATCAATGCTTTCTGTGTCACTTTTGGTGAGGGTAAGGTAAGGTGTTACGTAGGTTACTCGCGAAATCAGGAGAGCTTGAACCAGTCGAATAAGATCTTTCTCCTTCATGCCCCGGCAGCGGTTTGAAACGCGTCGAAGCATGTTGGAGACTTGCTGAAACGCCTTGGAGAGCTTCAATAAAGTTTGATCATTACGCGTGTTGGCCTGGATGATAAGGCCTAAAATTCGAAGTGAGGAGCTGGGTCGTATGGTATGGCCGTCGAGGTGGATACAAATCGGTTCAATGTGTGAAGCAGGGGGATGTTTGCGTACGACGATAAGTTCCGATTTTTGTGGCGAGCATTGAAGCCCGACTGATGAGGCATATTTGTTAACGACATCCGTAGCCTGTTGAAGGGAGTCTTGGATTTTTCCTATGGAGTCAGTGCCTGTCCATATTGTGATGTCATCAGCGTAAATCGCGTGATGAACGTGCGGGATGGCGTCGAGTTGATGGGGTAAGTCCAGGAGGGCCAGATTGAAAAGTAGTGGAGAGAGGACGGAACCTTGAGGCGTGCCCCGATCACCCAGTGCAATAGGCTGAGATTGAACGTCTCCTACCCGGATAATAGCGTGGCGTCGAGTTAAGAAGTCAGCAATGTATGAGTACGTGCGGTGGCCGCAGCCTGTTTGACTTAGACGGGATAGTATGGATGAATGCGACACATTGTCGAATGCGCCTTTGAAATCTAAGGCAAGAATGGCTCGCGGGGAGTGACGGGTAGCCGGGGCAAAGACCTCTTCTTTAATTCGAAGGAGAATATCCTGGGTACTCAGATGCTTCCTGAACCCATACATGGTGTTGGGAATGAGACCCTTGTTTTCAAGGAAGGTTTGAAGGCGCTTCAATAATGATCGTTCAACCAATTTACCCACACAGGAGGTTAGAGAAATGGGCCGAAGGTTATCTAGGTGAGGGGACTTATTAGGCTTGGGTACGAACCGGATCTCAGCTGTCTTCCACTGGGGAGGGAGTGGGCCTGAGCCCCAGCATAAATTTATGTGGTGGAGCAGATGATCGAGAGAGTCGCCATCCAGATTGGCAAGAAGCCGGTAAGTGGCTTGAGCTAGCCTTGCAGCTGAGTCAAGTTCGAGCGAGGCCACCGTGAGAACCCTGGTCCCGAGCTACACGATGAAAATACTCAAGTACCGATAACTGGGATTTGTTTTTGGCCTGCATTTCTCGTAGTACTTCAACAACCTCAAAAACTGATATTAGTTGCTCCAAAAATACCTTTTTTCGTGCTCCAAAAATCGGCCCAAACTGTTCGCGAGTGACACTGCAGTGACAACACTGAGCGTCTCTGCAGGCGGGGACGCGCGCGACTGCGGCAAGCATCTGCCAGCACGCTGGGCAAGGGGCCCACTGTGCGGTGTACGCACCAGTCGGCATCATAGGTCGGCGTACTCACTCGTGAGTTCACTCATTTGCACTCATTTGTACTCAAACTCACGAGTGAGTACGATGATGAGTGATCACACACCCAGCAAAAAACAGTGAGTACGATGACGAGTGAGTATAGGGGTAAGTTCACTACTCGTGAGTACAGTACTCATGAGTACACTACTCATGAGTATGAGTACTCATGAGTACAGTATTCATGAGTATGAGTACTCATGAGTTTGAGTACTAATGAGTATGAGTACTCATGAGTACACAGTACTCATGAATACACAGTTCTCATGAGTACACAGCACTCATGAGTACACAGTACTCATGAGTGCACAGCACTCATGAGTACAATACTCATGAATACTGTTTTTGAGAGTGCTTGCACTCTTGAGTATATGCACTCCTAAGTACAGTAGTGCAAACAGTAGCGCAAACAAGAAAACGGACGACAAAAGCTGCCACCCGAAGACACGCAGAAAAACGCAGTTTACGGCCACGGCTGCACCGACAACCCCCGAGCTCCCCTGAGCCCGACCCGGCCTGAGAACAAGAGGAGACACCAGACGCAACGCGAGTGCTTACGTTCCGTTTCGCTTTCTCTCGCTTTCTCCCTCCGCGCAGTAAATCGCCCAACGACAGTGCACCGCGTCAGACGTTTTCTTCCTCTGTCCTGATTTATATGTAACCTGTGTTTTTCTAATCAATTAAACAATTTATTTTTTCTACTTAGCCTTTCATTCGAGCTACGACCTAGCTAACAGTGCAGGTAAGTTGATTATTCGTGAGTAATACAAATTGAGTACTCATGAGTACAGATTGAGTACTCATGAGTGCAGAATGAGTAGTACTCATGAGTGCAGAATGAGTAGTACTCATGAGGGAAAAATGAGTAGTACTCATGAGTACAGATGAGTTTGAGTACAAGTGAGTACGATTACAAATGAGTATTTGATGAGTGAGTACGAGTGATTTTGTGAACAGACGAATTTTTTGAGTCTGAGTTTGATTGAGTACAGCGTGAATGAAAAAAATTGTGATTGAGTTTGAGTGAGTTCTTTCTGTTTTGCCGACCTATGGTCGGCATGCACCACTGCAGCTAAAACGGGTCACCGCCCACCAGAGCAGCAGGACTGTTGCTGAAGGTCGGTTTGCACATGCGTGAAAGGGGCCGACAGTGCAGTGAAAATTGCACTGGGGATCGTTGTCGGTGCGGCTTCGTAAAGTGGTGACTGTGTAACTGCGGCGATGCTAAGCCTTTTCTGCGCGGCCCGGCCTTGGACGGACCTGCAACGTGGCACATTGCTGTTGTATTTAGACTTCAGATGAGTGGACAAAACTTTCTGGTTCTTAATCACGAAGCAAAGGATAATTCAAGCGTTTCGTGCTTTAGCGCTCAGCGAATTGTCACACGCAAACCTTAGGGCCCACTCGTGCACTGTGAGAAGACAGACGGCCCAGCGTGTGTGTACCTCAATTTTGCGGAACTGTGAGCATAGAATATTTGTTCATGAACTTGGCGAAGAAATACTCCTCTTCAGAGTTTTCATGCTTCCACGGAAGCATGAAATTTGCGAATTCCTCCGTATGAACGTTTTCTTCGATAGACGAACGTTGCTAAAGTTGGCCGAGGCGCACGGGCAGACGTAGCAAGGGAAGGGGGTCCACCTTGTCGCGTTCGAAACATTTTTACGGTTCGACAAAAAATTTGCAGGGAAAATATTGGTGAATCTGGACATTAAAATAATCAGGTAATGAGAGAGAGAGAGAGAAAAAACATTTATTGAAACAACAGGGACGGGGTAGGGGAGAAAAAGAGTTAGGAGCTGTGGGTGGCAATCCTATTCCGGTAGGCCGCGTGCCACGGCTGCCATCCTCCCCATTTTTGTGGTACGTGGTGTATTTTGAGCGAACCAACGAGCTCCTGAATTCTGCGCCCAGCCGACGGCTCTGCTAGGCCTTATCAGACCTAGCCTCCGTGTTGCTTATCACTACTAGGCCTAGCCTCTCACGGAGGCCTAGCCTCCGTGAGAGCTCCGTCGTCTCTCAACTACTCCCACTGGCCAACATATACTGATGCGACTGGGTATCGGGGCCCCAGTCTGTTCTGAATTAGCTATCCCCATCCCGCGGCCTATTCGTGACTGCCTCCGTGTCCGTCCTATCCCGAGGAACATGCACCCCACCTACCACAGAGGTAGAAGGGAGCAACGGGCGCGGGCGCTCACCAAGAAACTCCCCATTAAACCCGACATCCTATATGTTGATGCGGCAGAATACCGCCACCTCGACGCATTTGCCCTCGCAGTAGTTAACCCCCCTGCTAACTCCCTAACTGTCACCACGTCCCGGCAGCGGCAGAGGAGGCGGCAATAGCGCTCGCACTAACGACTCGGCCGTCACCCACAATTATAATCAGGGATTCGAAAGCGGCCATTCAAAACTTCGCCCTTGGGAACATATCGCCCGTGGCGGCCAAAATTCTCCTTCAAAATCCCCCGACCTCCCTGCTAGACCTCGCCTGGACCTCGGCGCACACCGGCTTGGGGGGAAATGAGGCAGCACACAACACAGCACGAGGACTTACTATCCGTGCCGGTGCCAGCCTCGTTCCCTACTACGGCGCCAGGTCCGCCAGGGACCACTTAATCACGTACCATGAGTCACTGCGCATTACCGCCTCGCTCGCCGTCAATACCCTCCTGCCCATCCTGAGCTGACCAACGATCAGGAGCGCTTATGGCGACTCCTGCAGACGCACTCTTTGGCCTGCCGAGCACTTCTGCACCGAATTCATCCCTCGCAAGTCCTATCGCCAAACTGTCCGCTCTGCGGGGACCTAGCCACGTGGGTTCATTGCATGTGGGCCTGTCCTCAAGACCCCTTTCCACCCGTAGTTAATGAAGAGCAGTGGGTGGGAGCGCTGGGCAGCTCAGACTCAGAGGTCCAGATACTTCTGGTCACCCGTGCTGCCAACGTCGCTGCCGGCCACACCGGTTCCGTACCGGTGGCCACACCGCTTCCGTAAACCAGCCTAAAGGCCCGTTCAGACTTGCGACGAAGCGACGCGACGAAGCGACGAAGGCGAAAGCGATCGCCACTCTTGCTGTTCACACTAGCACGCGACATCGAGCGACGGCGGCGACGAGTTTTTGCTTTTCTTGTTATTGTCTCGCGCTCCGAGTGAGACTTCACGGGAGTTCTGCCGCTTGTGGAGCATCCGGGTGCTTTGGCAGGATATGACGTCAGGAAGTCTCGCCTCCTGCTTCAGCTTCCGCTTCAAAAGCGACGGCAGCGACGGCGCGACGGAGGCGACAAAATTTGGTCGAGACCAATCTAAATCTAAACCAATCTCGACCAATCTAAAAACGTTGGTCGAGACCGATCGCTTTCGTCGCGCGACGGAAGCGATGAAAGGCGACGAAAGCGACAGAAATTTCCGTCGCTTTCATCGCTTTCGCACGCTTTCGTCGCTAGTGTGAACGGGCCTTAAGGCGCATGCGGCTAAAAGGAGGAAATTATTCCACGTTTTGATTGGCTCCTGAAACCACTGTCAGTTGGGGACACAAGTTAGGGACATTTAGGGAATTTGTTGTTGCAGAGAGCAGGCTTATTGGCCTCGCGCGACGCCTCCTAGAAAATTCCCTGTAAGAAGCTGAGTGCCGGCGTCTAGCAGCAGACGATGCAAGAAACGGCTGGAACTGACGCTTCCTTTTCGTTTTGACGGGTGTCTTGCTTGAAGATATTATTTTTATGAATGCGGAGCGTGCCTGCCTGACCGTGTCCATGGTATCGCCCCGAGTTTGTGCTGCGCTGGTTCCTTTATTCTTAAAAACTTCAACATTTTTCTCCTCTGTGTGGCCCTAATATTACTGCTGCGCCGCACCAACCAATCATGACTTGTAGGACGTATTCTTTATTATTTCTCCGACACTGAATTACCTCTGCGTTTAAGTGTCTTGCTTCTGTCAAGAACGATGAGAAAATCAAAGAAATTCCGTGCAGAGCGGCGAGATTTTCTAGAAGCGCGCGCGTGTACTGGGGAGAACAGTAATAGCAATAGCAGCTGTACTTGTGCAGTGTGTAACTTTTAAACTTCGAAAAAAAATGTAGGATGAGTTACTTCCTTTTTAAGGCAGTGTTCAGATCTGGTCATTCCAAAATGCACGTTTATTGGCATTTTGCGTAGCTTATTTATTATGGTAGCGTAGCTTATTCAGTGGCTCTAAGTCTAAACAAATTTGTGTTATTGCAAGATGCTCGATTGCTATGACACTAGCCCTTTGTAGTAACTGATATAGAGCAAGCATTAGATTTCTTCCAACTTTCAGGCTTCAAGAGCAGATGTGAAGGTCAGTATTAATGCAAAATTTTTAGAACCTGCTGTTGTAAGTGAAGCGCGGACAAATGAATTATTATAACTTTTCAGCTTGAGAGGTACAACTTTAAATGGTTGTGAATGTTGGCTACCTGGTACTTCGTTGTTCAAACTGCAGCATAAATACAAGAGACCAGGGGTCGATGAAGTGCAAGTGCTCGTGTATTGTTCTCCACATTATTTCCATGTTCCTGCACTATGTAAAAGGCATATACGAAATGAAGGAGACAGTTTTCAGTTTTATTTATTCCCAGCTCCACAGCCATAGAAGACGACAGATATCAGAGGTGCCCAGCACAAACGTTGTAGGTGCGTCCAGATGCTCGTTGAGACCTCTGTCACTGGAAAGTCAAAAAGAAATACCATTTTGAAAACTGGTCAAGCACTACATATATTTCCTTAGGAGCCTCCCATTCAAAATTCAAATGACCAAGCAGCTTAAACACAGTATACTAATATTGTGTTTCTTGCGTGTACGTTTTTTAGTATGCATATGGACACTGACGTTTCTGCTGTATTTTTTTTTTGTACACGCTTGGCAGAATTCTCTGATATTATTCTTCGTTCAACCTGCTCAGGTACCACACCCCTCATTAATGCCCATGGGGCCGTAAGGGTATCTTGAATAAATAAACATAGAACACCAAATACATGGAACTACTTCTACAAATTAACGTTCCTGTAGCAGTTAAAAAATTTATAAAATAAATAATAAAATGGCACATTTCCCCAAAACCCCTAATACAAATAAAAACTCGGCCAACTCCAGCTTCCCTCAAAATTTTGTATACCAGTGTCTTTGAATCAGGCAATTAAACTGTAAACATCTCGCATACAATTTTGTTTGCATGTAAATTGCAGGCAGTAGTGGTCCCAGAGATTGGTTTTGGAAGGGGCGAATTTTTTTTTTTTTTTTTTTGCGGGGGGGGGGGGGGAGGTGGGTTGGAGGTGGGGGGCGAATGAAGAACCGCTCCCCTCCTTGCACCAGTGTTTCGGAGGAGGCAGTGATAACCATGCTGGAGTGCGCACGTATGCAGCCACGCTGGCAAGTATAACATATTTTAAATCTTTGCATGCATTAGAACGCTGAGAATAAATACCCTTTTGACACTGGCATAAGCAAGACGCCTGGGCTGACTCGCCATGCAGTTCGCCCCAAACTGCCGACATCAGGGCTCCAGTGACTTAACCAACACACCGGCTGCTGATGGCGCACGCTGAACTGGCTTGTGTATCATGTCACAGTTTTGGGACTGATATCGTGTGGCCCAGGTGCGTGCTACCACGGCCAGCCTGGCTGTGTCCGCTCACTCTAGCGCACGCGTCCAGTCTGACCATGAGTTTCATACTAATGTGTATATTAGTATGAAACTCTATGGACCATGATGCAACGAAAAGAGTGACATCAACAGCGCCATTCTCTCATGGCGGCCGCCTTGGTGTTGAAGCCGAAACTGACATGAATAAAGAAGGCTCAAAATAATTATTTATTTACCCTGCGGTCGACCATCTAATGTTCCATTCTATGATTCCTGGCCTGGTAGGCAGCCATAGCAATGGGAAAAATGTAACTGAAAATTTCGTACCAGTACTTTTTAAAATATTTACATAGACACGTGAACTGCATGCTAATGGCCCTTCCTGCGTACCATTCCTCTGCTGAGCATGAAAGACAGGTACAATAAAAGTGTCACGTTTAGATTTAACAAGTTTGCAAACTTAGTGATTCACATTGAACTTTTTGTGATCTTTTTTGACAAGGATTTAACTAGGTTCCGCTCCTCACTGGCTTGGCTCATGTACAATGGTTAAGCTTTATGCACATACTGTACTTGGCACAGTTTCATTTACTAAAGTGAAGCTTCCAGCCTCTCCCTGATGTATCTGTAATCCACCCAAAATGTACTGCAGGAAAGCCAACTTTTTCTGATGATGACGATCATGGGTGAAGTGAAAAAAGGTTAAAACGCTTCCCATGATCTGAACTGAACCTGGGTCCTTCAAGTTATGAAGCTGACGTCTATCCCATAGCGCCATTCCAGCACAGTCGAAGCAATTTAGATTTGCATGGACGCGGAAAATTACACAGAAAATGCACACCTCCATCTAACAACAATGGTTGATAATTCATGATTGGACTTGCGGAAAACAAACGGGGACGAGGAAGGAACGACAAGGACGAGCGCACAATGGTTGTACACTGGTTGTACAACTGCAACTGTACTGGTTGTACAACTGGTTCTACAACAATGGTTGTACAGTGCAGAAGGTCATGGATTGCCTGCATCAATAAAGCTCTAGAGAGCACAACTGCAGTGCAGCAAACAGTGCCAATAAGAAACAGGTGCTCAGAACTGGGCTGGTTAATTTGGTGTTGGAATTGGTTTTGGAAAGCTTCACATCCCCTGTTTTTGTGGTATCAACAGATTGGCAGTTGATTTTTTATTAAGTCTTCCCGTCAGTAACTAGGTCACAGATACATATTTGGTTGTCATACTACCAGTGTGGTCTGCGTGCAGACGCAGTCTGTCTGCTGCTAATTTAGAGTTTACCACAAAACGACCCGCTTCTGGAGGCATTCACCCACTTTCCATGGGCACCCAGAAAGGATGTAGACCAAGGCTTGCCCTCCAGGCCCTGCACCAACATCGTAGGGGCCAGGTCCAAGCACTTCTTTTTTTTTCCACCGGAAGCCCTCCTATGCCGATGCTGCAGGAACAGAATTAAATGCTGTGTCAGCACAACTGAAAGTTGGGTAGGCTAATAATACATCTTTGAAAACAAAATGCGTAAAAGATGGCGACGTGGAATAAGATCACACAGGACAACCCACTACAAGAAAAATAACACAAAGCGCATCGTCCTGTGTGTTGTTTTTTGCAAAAGCAAAAGTGGGCAACTCTGCCGCATTGTTAATAACAAGGATCATCCAAGGAAAGGGAGGAACCAGTACAGTGTTAACCATGCGCAGCCTTTATTTTGTTGTACTAATGGCATGGTTTACAAAATTCTGTTGTCATGTAAGTCCGTGTATGTGGGCCAGACAGGACGTTGTCTAAGCGTCATCTCGGAGAGCATTTGTTTACGATAACGAATTCAACGGGAGCAAATCTTCCTGCGCATTATAAAAAGTGTGGCTGTCACCCTTTGTTTGACGAGACTGTGGTGTGTCCCTCCTAGCTGCCTGTGTGCATTATTTGTGCGCTTTCAAATTTTCAGTGGCTTTATGCCCAGCCAGATACTATTTGTCCCATACGCAGCTTCATCCATTCATTTTCAATGTACACTTTATTGACAGTTGCTCCTGGTGCCTTCTCATAAAGGGCCCAAAATGCCACGTAACCTTCACAGCCCCTTGGACGATTTGAATCTGCCACCGTCATTTTATCTATCCGTTCTTTCTCCCTCTTCCGTCTTTTTTTGGCTCACGGTTTCACGCTTTTTTTTTTCTTTTGAACGCGATATCCTTACGTTCTCTTTACAGAAGCGACGTTTCCCATTCACCTCCCGCAACGCAACTTAACTGCCCAAAGAGCTAAGAACTCTGATGCGTGCACACGACATACTCGCGAGATTAACGCTATCAAACACACGCATACTTACGATAGAGGGACTGCACCTCACACATCCAGGACGGCGCTTCGGGGAGTACACGCCACCGGTTCGATCAAACTTGAGCAATGTTATGGGCTCCTACACAAAAGCAACAACAACGAAACGCTTGAAACTGCGGCCGGAGTGTGTGGGGACATAGTATCGTAATTTGAAGTTAGCGTTTGCTGCATACTTGGACGAGAAACAGGGACTGGGAAAATACAAACCACAGGCAAGTTGGCTACACGAAGCAGGTGTTGCTTTGTGCGCCAACGTCTGGTTTGTTTTTTTTTTTTTTTTTTTTTCACTGTCTCTGTTCCTCGTCCAAGTATGCAGCGCACGCTAAATTTGAATTCAAGAGTATACATAAATTGTTAACGTCACAATACTATCGGGAACGAGAACGACAGCTAGGAGAACGAGGCGGCCACGCAAACAAGAATTCACGCAGCTTTAGGTACACAGTACAGTGGTATAAACACAAAAACTACAACAAACATAAAATAACGACGTTACTGACCTTGATGGGAAAATGAGCGCATAGATGCTCTCTTTTCCGCTCTCCCGTGTGTGTGCAAACGCCGGAGACCGGCATGGCTGATCCGGCTGATCTACGCTGAGCTCAGGCTGCAAGTCTCTCTTCAAATGTCGCAGATAGGGAGATAGGGAGATCGCACCAATACTACCATTCACGGTATAATCACGCATCTGTAACTTCGTTTAGCTAATAGCAATCAACACCACGCTGGTTCTGACAGCGCAAATCGCTCACTCAGGGGACACAGGGAAACGCTGCGCCTACTTCGGCGTTGTCCCTAGGCGGTCAAAAACAAGCCAAGTGACGTCACGTTTTGATCACGTGACCCAAGGATTTCTTTCCTCCTTTTAGCCGCTCCGCCTTAAGGCTCAATAAAGTGATTCCTCCTCCTCCTCCTTGCCCGAGAGATCAGCTGGGCCTCCTGGTCTTCGAGCTGGCAGCTCTGCAACGCGCACTCCCAATGCTCAAGGGCAGGGGATCTGGGTGGTGGACGGTTGGTGGGGCGCGTCCAAACGAGATGAGCTGTGGTGTAGGCTCATCGCATTGGGGGCAGTTAAGTGGGTAGTTAGTAGGGAATATGTGGTGGAGATGGAGGTGATTGTAATAAGTGTTGGTTTGAAGTCGGGCGTCAGCGGTAGAAAGGGAAGGGTGGGGAGGGGGATAGGTGCTCTTAGTGATAGAGGATGTCAGTGTAGGTTTGGGAGAGCGGCGTAAGGGAGTTTGTAATACTGGCCGCATTGTTGGGCTCTTCTGGGAATGTCCGGTGAATGAGAGCTCGGGCGGTGGCGATATAAAAATTTTAAGCAAATTTCAAGCCACCCTTTGTCCATCTGATCTGAAATCACCCCATATTAACCACGATTAATCGACACCCATGCAATTACGGCGAGTGTCGCTGTTCCTAATTATAGAAATAGTGCGAGGGACAAACGCTATGATGAGCGTACCACCCTCATCAGCGCCATAATAATGGCGCTCACCAAATCGGGACTGTCGGTGCGACCAGGTCGAAAAGCGTATCTATGTTATTTTTCATTATTTCTATGATTATTAGTAAAATATTTTTATCTTTTCTTTTTTAACCAACTCATTTGAATAATCAATCAATTAACTTATTAAAGTATGCCGAATAATCGGCATACGTTTTCGCAATAAAGAGTTTATTGAGTTCATGACAACCACAGTCGATAAACCTTGGGAACTGACATTTTATTAACTCTATGGAAACACAACAGTGAGTTTATAAAATCTCCACGTCCATTTTCGAGATCAACGGTAGTCTTTCGTTAAAGGAACCGGAAATATTGGGATTATTTGTTAGTGTTAAGTCTATAATGTTGGCGATGCTCGATGCGTGACGCGTAGAATTAGCAATAAGTTGAGATAGTCAAAAATAAAGAAATAATTTAAGAAGAAACGCATGGGTTCACTTTATACTAGAGAAACCAGTTTATACTAGAGAAATAATGTCTCCAGATATGATCAGAATAGAGATGGTGAAACGCGTACATATTTCATACGGATCTCGATTAAATTCGAAAGAAAATAAACTATTCCTATTAGGAAGACAGTAGATGACACCAATGAATACATCGATTGATAAGTATATTCTAGAAATTCATACACATTCAAGGGAGGAACTAATCGTTACACCAAATCAACTTTTATAAACAAGAGTGAACGATATCCTGTAAGGTTTGCTCTATAGCATCAAAAGATTGAAACCCATTTTGCTGACAAAAATAGTGTTATGTGGAATAATATCAGAGCCGTGTTTTTATTTCTGCTGCTAATGACGCCGAGCACATACACTGATATAGCCTAATGAGACATTATTACTCTTAACATGATGATCAGCCAGCACTGACTGCAACCGGACCATCACCGTTCACAGCACGCACACCCGAAGACGGTTCACCTGACAGAGAAGATGAAAGCGCAACGCCAACATATCCACGAGGCACGAGCACATGTCACAATTCTGATTTGGAACTCCAAGAGAAGTCATCAGACTACAAGCTCTCCGGACGCGGTAAAAAGGACCCACCAAAATGCTCTTCCTACAGTAAATTTCCCTGGATTGAGCGGACTACCGAGGGGTACAAGTGCAAGGAATGTAGCGTGGCATTCAAGAAAGGCCCATGGGTGACCGAGCTGATTTTGCTGGCGTCTTCAAGAAAGCTAGGCGGCAAGGCCTCCAAACATGCAAACAGTAACCAGCACAAAACGGCTCTTGAAGCATCGCAGTGCCTATCGGGAGACACTGTACAATCGATGCTAATAACCCAGTCACAAAGACAAGCCGAGAAGAATACTGGCTGTACGAAGAACCTCATGAAGCTCGCCTACTATCTCTTCAAATCGGAAATTCCACACACGACTTCTAACTGGCCTGACTTGGTCGCAACAGCGACATCTGTGGATGGATCTGGTGATTTCTTGAGAACATTGGCTACAAAGCCACAGAACGCCCATTTCCTGTCATCATCTTCAATTACAGGATTTCTGGGTGTCTTCGGAGAAGCCGTATCAGCGCACATAGCAAGCAAACTCAGCGAAGATCAGCCGTACTCTGTATGTGCGGATGAAGGCACGGACGTGAACAGGCGTGCGGTTCTCAGCACTTTCATTCGACACATTAGTGCTTGTCACGAAAGTTTCCAAGTGGAAGATACATTTATTTCAGCCGTATCCCTTGAGACGACGAAAGCTGAAGACATAACAAATACGCTTATTGATGAGTTAAGAAAAGTCGGCTTGAAGCCAGAAAACATCTCCGCTGTCTCTTCTGATGGGGGTGCAAATTTCAGCGGAAACGTGAGCGGCGTGCGAGCGCGACTCAAAGAATATGCACCTGATTTGCTTTTCGTGCACTGCCGAAGCCACCTCCTCCAGCTTGCTCTTGTGCATAGAACTTTCAGGCATGCGCCCCCTATAAAAAGAGTACTGAGTGCGCTGAATAAATTGTACAGTACCTTTAGGGGAAGCCACAAGCGACTGACGATTTTGCAGAACGCTCAACTATGGAAGGGTTGTCCCATAAGCTTGTTCAGCCTGGAGAAACACGATGGCTTTCTTATGAGGGCAGTGGTTGAGCACTACCTTTCTATTTGTAGCGCATTAGAGCATGTACACACGGACGCCGGAGACTATTCTTATGACGCCGGGGGACTCCTCTTGTCACGAAAGAAGTCCACCGTTTTCATATTGCTCCTATGGTCTCTACTTCTAGGGTCTCTTGCTCGTCTGAGCAAGTTTGCAATCGTCGCAGGGTAGCCTAAGTGAGGCCATGAAATTGGTGCGTGCAGTAATGTCATCCCTTGAAGAAATCCGTGTAGAAGATGTAAGTATGGAGGCTCAGAAGCTTGTCGAACAAATTCAAGAAAACCAACTCAGAATGGATGATGACGAAACCATCAGTGACGCGGATCTTCTAAAAATTAGATCAAGTTACAAGACTAAAATCCTGGAGAACATGCGAGCAAGGTTTTGTTTCAAGAGTTGGAATTATTCCACGACATCTTTCATGCAAAGCAGGAAACTCCTGATTTTAGGCGTGTCTCTCAACTGTGCGGAACATCAGAACAGGACATGGTAACCGAATATTCAATTTACAGACGATATCCCGGAGAACTGGCCTCGCAGCAAGCTCTATTAAGGCTTGCGTGCGAGGTCGAGAGGAAGACAATGTTCCCTGCTTTGGCATCAGCTGCAACGAGAATACTGCTTCTTCCCGTGGGAACGGCTGCCGTCGAACGAAGCTTTTCAACCATTAACAGAATCCATGAACATGAACATCAGATAGATGTCGCATGACACCGGCCCATGTTGACGCGCTGATGAAGATTTCTATTGAAGGTCCAAGTATCCCCAGTAATAGGAACGCAACAGACTTAGAAAGGGGGGGTGGGGGGGGATACTTGGACTTTCTAGACAGTGCGTACATTATGTGGGCCAAGAAACCACATAAGTCATTGTAAACGTGCGAGGTGACGCGGTGTAACTACAGTTTGTGTACTCCAATTTAATTTCTTTAACATTAAAATTTTGTGAATGTGGCAACTACTGTTGGCCTATTAGTGTACATACACTTTTTGTTCATTGTTACATTTTTCTTGTGTTGCTTAGATATATTGGCTTCATTTCTATTGTACTTATTGTAAATGCAGAGCATTTCAGTAACTCACGATGTCACCCGCGTTGACGTCCGTAGTCGTAGTCCGCACCCCTCCCACTACACTATATAAAGAAAATACTATCCGGCGCCTGGTTTCGATCCCTCGACCCTGCGGGCGGAACGCAATCTACATGGTGCTCTACCCACTGCGCCACAAAGCCGACACAGAATGGGACGCTACGAACGCTCCTTATATCGTTGACTCATTCAAACTACGTCAAGAAGCTGCTGATACAACGCATTCACTACCACCAACTCCCCAAACACTAAACGTTAACGCAATACACCCACCCCCTATGCGACGCATTTACTCGGGTCCCCCTCGCGGGGAGATGGGCCCAATTTTTTTTCTTGTTCCATGTGATATTGCACTAAGTTTGAAAACGTGTTAAAAACTTGCCTTGTTCTGTATCTAAAGAAAGGATAAACTTTGTGCAACCAAATGAAAATTATACTGTTCCTTACGTTCTTGAAATTTTCAAACGTGGTGACAGCATGCTATGGGTTTTAAATGTAGTATTGCATGATTCATCCTCCAAAACGAGGCCCACATTTTGACTCTCTATGCAGCCTTCCTTCACGCCTTCCTTTCGCGACCTTCACCGTACACAACCAAATAAACCAACATATCATGAGGCCAACCCAAAGATATGGGTTTACGTAGTAATTATGACTTAAAGGATAAAGAAATTAACGCTTACAATAGGAAAAAAAACAGCACAGAAACGAGCTTTCAAACTAACAGAGGAAGATCCTGGTTTGTACGCTGGCAAGCGTCGTAATGCAAACGCCAACTGAAGTGTGTACTTTGTCTGCAATATCCGATCAGATTGTTTCAACACAGGGCAGTTATAGATTTTTTCGAAGAGTACTGGGCTGGATGCCAGATCTTAGGCCAACCTCAAACAACCAACGCGTTGACAAAGGAGCAGCAGCCAGCGCGCGGATGAGCCCGAGAAGCAGACGCCGCAGCCGCTCTCGCTCTCCGAACCGGCCAATGGGGAGGCTTGTAGAACGCACGTGACTGAGCAAGCCAATCGGTGGCCGCGACAAGGAGCTCCGCGACCTTGATACTTTTTGTGTTTTTGCGCTTGCTGTTCTCTCTTTCAGGAAACGAAAGAGGGGTGTCGCAAGGCGAAGAGGCGCGCTTTTCAACGGCACCAAAATGGCCGCGTTGTGTACTGGCGTTCTAGAGCTAGGCACACTTGAAACAGCGACTTTTTCACCGATTTTCGCAAATTTTTCGCTGTATTGCATCATGAATATTATTATTTGTGGTACTTAGCGGTCGTTTTCAGCGGTAATAGTTGGATAAAGTATAGAAAAAGGGTCAAAGAGTCAAAATCTTGAACTTTCTAAAACGTGATTTTTGGGTCGTTTTTCCAGAGTTGATCCCCGCGTCCCCCCTTAAGGACAACTGACGAACCAGTGGCGACTGCCCAACAGCCACTTTCCGGCCATCTCTTTATGACGTCGCACAACCTTGTTTGTGCAAAGGGCAGCCACTGGCCTCAGCCACAGCCGAGCGACTATAGTTAGGTCCACAGTTGCACTTGATCGCATACAGGGATGTTAACAAACTGACAACTGTGTTCCTATAGTGCTGGCCCACATGACGCTACACCTGCCTGTGATGCTTTTTACAGCTTCTACCCGGCCCCCACCGGTTTCATCGCCTTGGGCAACAATCATCTCCGCGGGCCTAAGACACCGAGGCGTAAGACGCCGAGCGCATGCGTCAGGATAATCAGGCATACACCATAGAGCTCAGGATTCATTTAAGGAAACCACAAAACAAGCATAGAAACCGCATTATGGATGATAAGGCGCCTGTGAACAATGGGAACCCCCACCATGTGTTCCTGATAAAGATTATGGTTGCAGATTATGTTTGAAGTCAGGCAGGAATAGGGTCACTAAATAGAGCAGCCCTTGCCGAAGCGTCAGGCTAGGCAGGACCCAGCATTTGGCGCCAGACAAGCCGAGCGCAGTGTCAGTAGATGAGGCATTAGAGTACCGCCACTGAGGCACGCAAGCCAGCAACGGCGGCCATTTTGGCGGTCATCCGTGTTGCCAAATTGCCGCATTTACGGCCTCGCCGTAAACTGCGACCGGACTGTTTCCTAACAACACTACCGAAGAAGCAGCGGAACGGCATCTTTGGACATACTATTGCTGCCGAACAGCTGTTCCACACGTCATCTTCGATTCGCGTTCGCAACGACGTCAGTCACGTGCAGCCGCAGAGCAGGGCGGACAAGTTAAGCCAACCAGATTTGACCAACTGAAACGCATAACAACAAAATGATGGCGCCCATGGGCCGTCGCAGTGTCAACAAATGTCACATAATGCGAACCAACCAATGACCGTGGCAGCGGCACGAAACAATAATAGGAAAGAGTGCCAATACTCAGTACCCCTATCTAGTGACACTAACCGACCACACGTGACAAGCCCACCGAGATGACGAGAAGCATTTTATACCCTGCTGGACATCCCCATTCGCAGAGTGAGATGGCACCCTTTTTTTTCAATATTTCTTTCATTTTTTCTGTTAGGAAAACACTTTTTGTCGCCTTTCCAAAGTGCAAAGCAAAGGCAGGTTCTTTCAATTTGAACAAAGTTGTACTTTGTATTCATGGCCTTTTTAGCAAAATTCTTTCAATGCTTGGCCTGGCACCATGTGCATCAACTAAGCAAGCAATCAGATGCTTTATCTTGGTGGCAGGTTTATGAACCAGTAATGAAAGCGTACACCTCGCGCCCTCGTCACCCAAACCTCACCACCAGCAGCCCAGGCGAACACAGTGGTTTCCGGTGGGCCCACTCAGCAATTCTTCCGTTTGCCCACACTTTGTAGGGACGAGTTGAGTGCCCGGATGTGTCATTACATCATTTTTTATACGATACAGAACTGAAAGCGCCCATTGATTTTGCAGAGTTCAACGCGCCGACGCAACGCAGTCGATGAGGCGCGCCGTAGACGTAGTGGAAGGCTCCGGGTTATTTTTGACCACCTGGAGATATTTAACGTACACTGAAATCTCGTACACACGCACGTTTATATTGCTTTTTGCCTTCACCAGAAAAGCGGCCGCCGCGGCCGAAAATCGAACCTACGTCCTCGTGCTCAGCAGCACAACGCCTTAGCCACCGAGCCGCCGCGGCGGGTATATATTGAAAGCGCCCAGCGCCATCAACTGGTTTGCTCTACACCAGCGACATTATCTTGACGAACCGCTCAAGAGGACCCGCTATTCTATCTCTCTGGCTTTGAGGTGCAGCCTTGGGGGTTCCTTTTTTAAATGCAGAGCATTTCAGTAACTCACGATGTCACCCGCGTTGTCCCGTCGTAGTCCGCACCGTCGTTGTCCGCACCCCTCCCCCTACACTATATAAAAGAAAATACTATCCGGCGCCAGGTTTCGATCCCTCGACCCTGCGGGCGGAACGCAATGTACAGTCTTTGTCAAAATTTTGTGGGCCACGGCGACCGTGGCCGGAGCAGGCGCGCAGCCGAGTAGGGGCGCTGCGCTTGCCACTGCCGGCTGGTTACGCGGCTAAAGAGAGTGAGGGGAACTTTCTTGCTTCCTTTCGTAGCGCGATAAGTGCAGCGAGGCCGGTTTCTCAGAGCAGGCGCACTTCGCTTCAGCGCAGGCACTTTGCGCCTTTGCGCTGCTCTTGTCGCGCCAGACACACTGCAAAAGCAAGAGCAAAAGTTCCCCTCGCTCTCTTTAGCCGCGCAACCAGCCGAAAGCGGCAAGCGCAGCGCCCCTGCCCGGCCGCGAGCCTGCTCCGGCCACGGTCGCCGTGGCCCACAAAATTTTGACAAAGACTACATGGTGCTCTACCCACTGCGCTACAAAGCCGACACAAATTAGGACGCTACGAACGCGCCTTATATCGTTGACTCATTCAAATTACTGCTGACGAGCGCTCTCTCGTCAGCAGTTGCCACAAGTGCAACAACATTAACGTAACGCAAACTACTTAACGTCGTGCGCCCCCGGAAATGCTCTGCATTTGATCGTGCCCCTCGCGAGGGGGATGTTTCACTGCGTCTTCTCTCGGTCGCGGGACCCGTGGCGCCATCTGGCGGAGGCGCGGCACAACTCGTAGCACTTTTTTTGAAAAAGAGCCTCGAAAGCGCGGCAAATATGAAATAGGGATTTTTTTAAGCAACTGGGGTTCGAACTCCCCACATCCCTGCATGTCCCTTTGCACTTTATTTTCTTCAAGTCGAGAGA
This sequence comes from Haemaphysalis longicornis, assembly GCF_048455015.1. Classification (NCBI taxonomy): domain Eukaryota; kingdom Metazoa; phylum Arthropoda; class Arachnida; order Ixodida; family Ixodidae; genus Haemaphysalis; species Haemaphysalis longicornis. The sequence continues at coordinate 193,642,596 of NW_027526445.1, forward strand.
TTTTATGTAAATGTGCTCTAAGTCAACACTACTGGCACCCCTTTTTTTTGTAAATGGCAGTGGTTCGGTGTGTTTTTGATTGCTTGAGGTGCATGCACGTGCAGCACACTGGCGGATCCAGACGGGGGGACTCCGGAAGTCCTGACTCCTCCCTTCATTTTTGAATTTTTACCCCCAATACGAGGACCCCTCAGGTAGTAGAAAAAGTCTAGTTAACGATTTTTTATAGTTCTTAAATTTTTTTGGTTTTGCGAAATATCTGCAAAAAAAAGACTCCTCCTTCTCCTCCTCCTCATAATCATCATCATCATCACTGATTGAAGCCGACCCCCCTCTCAGAAAAAAACCTAGATCCGCCCCTGGTGCAGCAGCCCATCAGCGCGCTCACTGTCGATGCAGAAAGGGCCGTTTGTGTACCGTAGACGAGGGGGACAGATCCTGCCATCATTACACTTGCACAGCTTAGCTACAACCTTTTTCGGGAAGTGCTCGCACTATCAGCTCACACACCTAGCCCGTTTACATTTGTGGGATTAATAGCATGACTGTCCAGCTCAGACCGCATGACCTCATTCAGTCATGACCTTGCGTGGGCCACACCTTTTTCATTAACCCTTTCGCTGTCACTGATGTACCAGTACGTGCAGTGTCGCTGACATACCGCTACATTCTCCATTGTGTTCAAAAATTCACGCCATAGCGCAAAGCTGGCACACCTTAGAGTTCCTGTATATAGCTCCCGCAGGGAGCTATTTACAGGACCTCTAGCACACCTGGACTATTCGCGCCATCTCTCAGATCTTTATAGGGACCGGGCGGCCGTTGTATGGCACCACCGTCGCTTCAGCGAACAGCGCCGCCAGTGGCGAACCGCTCGTCAGTGGAATGCCGGTGGCGGTCAGCGCAGCGTAACTGTGCATGGCTTTCTGTCGTTTTTCTGCGTAGCGGCTTGCAAAGCGTACGTAACCCCACGTGCATTCTTCAGATCGGTAAATCTTGAGCGTGGATGTGACCTTAACGAGGCATGGTATGTGTGTGATTTACGCCCATACTCAGTATTCACAAATAGCAGACGACGCTCAATGCGCCAACCTGGAAGTCAAGCTGGAAGTGAAAGTTCGTTGCTTCATGCAATTTTTTGATGCCTGCATGCAGTTTCGCGTATCGAGGAGTATACTGCAGCTAAATGCTCCCACAAAGCCGGTGTGTGCAACCGATCTAGGAATGCTGCGGCGCTGGCCTTGGGCAGTTGACGACGAAACGGCGTCGACGTCTTGCACAAGCGAAAGACAAAGTTGGGGGTGTCCTCTAAGATTTACCTCAAAACAGAAATTGTGATGGAGGGCGCTTCCGTAACTTCATTACATACGGCTGAAACGTGTTTAATTTCACAGAAATGCTCTTACTACAGTCATCGGGAATTGTTGATAGAATAAATACCGCATGATAGTAGAACGCTATTGCTTGTCGTGGTGAAGCACTGCTTTACAAGAATTGCAATGGTTGCTGGCTAGTTGGTAAATGGTTTTTCAAAAACCAACTCCTGTGTGGCTGAAGGACGCAAGACAGGAGGGTGCCCGAAACTTGTACTCAGCTTCAAACTGAATGCTGCGGTCGGTTTACAAGCTGCCACGTATACGCTTGAAAAATCATGCACACCTTCGTGTAACGACGATGAGGGTTTATCGCAAAGCTCTATCGTATGGGTTTCCTTGGTTGCCTTCTGGATTTAAACTTTGACTAGTCGAGTGTCGAATTGGACCAGCACGCAGTTTGGTCTTTTGATCGCAGCGTCTTTGACCTTGACCATTTCCCATTCGATTTCGCAGGAAGAAAGCTTTGCGTTCAACCATCATAATCATTAGACGGAGGGCTAGATGATATTGCTGTTTAATTTTGAACTTCCATGCCCCCCTCTCCAAATCTAAACTTTGTCCAGCGTGTCGGAAGTGTGTCTGTGCTGGAGGACTCGGGCTGATGCACCCATATTTGAGGCAACTAATCGCGCGTTTTTTGTGTCTTCACCAGGCATTACACGATTTTTTTAGGTACTCTGTAAAGAATACTTAAGCATTAAAAAACACCGGCTGACGTTAACGCTGCCACCTTTTTTAACTATCGGTGCCAGCCTTTATTCTACGCAGGTGGTAAAACGGGAAGGGGAGGAGGGATGGTGGATGGTTTGTAGCTTGGGCTGTTGAGTTGGTGAATAACTTTGGCTCTTGATAAAATGACCACCACAGACGCGGGATTTCCACTTCGGCTTTCAGGCTCCCATGCTGTCACAGTGTCGCTCACCAAAACCGAAGGTACAGAGCTCACGGTTACAGAAAGTGTAAACTACCGCAACATTTCTAGGGCTACACGCTAATCCATCTCGTATGCAGATGCCTTTCTATTTAAAGCACACATATCGAGGTATCCCAGCGCTATAGCTGGCGTGGAAACCGTAGTCATTGAAACCAGTGAAGATAATTTAAAGTGGTAGAAATGAATAATAATATTGCTAATAGTTTTATACCTACTCAGATCGCGCGGAGCCAGGCGCAGAGTGCTGCAAAAAGCGCTCGTGTCAATGTAGCCCATTCCCAACCTTACAAGCATCCAATAAGTTTGCGTAGCCGTTAGTGCATTTAAGAAGAAAATAATACTACTAATAGTAGTTTTATTCGTACTCAGAACGGGTTTCGCCAAGCGCAGATCGCTGCAAAATGCGCTCATGCCATTGCAGCCGATACCCAACTTTAGAAGCGTTCGACAAGTTTACGTAGTCATTACTGCATCTAAGAACCCAACAGATCTGTCTAGACTTTGTTTCACCGCACATATACGCTCACAACACCACCAAAACATTCAAAGCACCGAAGCAAACACGACAAAAACAACGGGAGGCTGTGTAATCCAATGCACCGGCTCATTCCACTGACGAGGGGAGCGCCGAGTGGTGGCGCCACCCGTCCAGCTGCCCGGTCCCTATAGTAGCTCGTTCTGTGACTCGTGCGGAGCGACCGCGCCCACCCTTCGTTGCTGGGGGGCATGGTCGCTCAGCGCGCTGTACTCTGTCAGGATGAGTGACCACGCGGCACGCGTGCGCGTTAACTCTATGACTTTTCTTTCCTCCATGACTCTATGCACAGCAACTAAAGTCCCTTCATCAGGCTAAACGCCGATCGAGGGACTTTAACAGCAACGGTGGCTGCCATGATGGAATGCGTTGGTTACTAGGTGAATACCCACCACTGCCGCCAACTCTAGTAGGCAAAAGGACAGCGGGCAACGCTGTGAGGGTGGCATCATGTCCCGTGCAAAGCAACAGCTGGATGTTTTGTGCGTGGAACATGTGCGTGTGCGCATATCAACGGCATTGAGTTTATTGGAGAGTTTTCTGAGTTTATTGATAGAGTTTTTGAGTTTATTTGAGAGGTAGTAATGTAGAGTCTATAAAATAGGAGTGCAGAATATAAGTATATCTCTATGAGGTGAAGAGCGAGTGGAGTGATGGGTGAACAGTGAGCACAGTGAGCAAGTCGGTGTGCGCGTTTCCTGCGCGAGCGTCAGTGCGGGCAACGGCTGTTCTGTGGCAACGGTCCCGCAAGTGACCCTGGTTCATGAACACAGCAGACCAAGACGTAGCGAAGTGGAGGGGCTACACGGTCATACGATGACCAAACCAAGAGGCAAAAAGGCAGCGCCACTCGGCGAAGCTGACGAGGAATGGGTCGCATGCACGGAATGTGGGGCGGGGGTCGTCTTGCAGGCGACACCTTTTAGCACCCGACAGGAAGCCGAAGAGGCAGAGAGTTACGAATGTGTCCGTTTGCGTTCGACTGCGCTTACTCGAGGAAGGCACGGAGCGGGCAGCACGCGAAGAAAGGGAGGAGTGGACGCGGCGCTTTCAAACCCTGGAAGCGAAAATGAACGCAGAACGGGAGGCGGTCGACAAACGGCTGGAAGAGCTGCAGTCCCAACTGCGACGGGAGGAACAGGAGAAGCAGCGCTGGTTCCTGCAAGTGCGTAGAATGGAGACAGAAATGGAAGCAGGCCGCGAGGCCTACGAGAAGCTTGAGAAGCGAGTGAAGGAGATGTCGGCGAGTGAAGGAGATGCGAGTGGATCGAGTGCTGATGTCGAACTCTGCATGTCGGTCGTGCCGCAAGTACGGCAAGTAGTCCCAGCACAGGAGGGGGGCAAGGAGGACAGAAAGGCCGAGGAAGAAGAAGGCGGAAAAACGGAAGGCAGCGTAGCCACCAAGGTACCCCTAGAGTCGCGACTACCTGCGAGAGGGACACAAGGGCAAAACGAGAGCAGCAATCACACGGGAAATGCACCGAGCCTGCAGGATACCAGCCCCATGCAGCACGAGTCACCAGCCGCAGTAGAGGTGGCAAAAGAAGCGGCTGAACCAAGAAAGGGGAAAAAAGACCACCCCAGACCGACGGTGAGCGGGCCACCCCAAAAAAGACCACCCCAGACGGTGAGCGGGCCGGAGCACCAGCAACATGGACAAAAGCAGAAGTGTCCGCGACAGGAAGGAAGGAGAGCCCATGTGTTCGGTGATACAAATGCCTACGCCATGAAGCATGCAGTCCTTAGCATGACGAATTGGGACAAATGCGTACAGTTCCACACAAGGCATCAAGCCACTCTGGAACAGGTATGCGATGCAGTGGAGCAGACGGCAGAAGTGTGGAACAAGGAAGAGTCCCTTGTTGTTATCCACGCCGGGCTGCAGGATATCGCAGAGTTGGGGCAGGCACCCGAGGAAAGCGCTCGGGAGTTAAAGAAGCGACTGTCAGGATGGATAGAAAAAGCCCCACACAACCGCATCCTCATCTACGCCCTGCCCGAGACACACAGCGAGGAGCAACTGAAAACGGCATGTGGGCAGTGGAACAGCAGCGTGCACCAGGTGTGCAGAGAGCTCGGGCTCAAAGTAGAATTTGCTGCGACTGCATGGGCCCTGGACAACCGGGTGCATGAAAAACGGTACAATGCACGCACTGCAGAGTTGTTGGGCCAGCGCCTGGGAAAGAGGCTCAGGGCTTTTTTTAGGCATTCCAGCAGAGGGGACCCCAGGGCACATACGAAGGCAGACGTGGCAGCCCTGGGGGAATCCACACACAGCTCGTCCACTCGTGGAGGCACTGGGCCAGGCACTGCTCCAAATGGGGATGTTCCCGAGGAGGAGGAGTGCGCCAGGATGGCCCCAGTAGAAGAGAGAAGGAAAGAGCAGGCAGGCAGGGGGTGTGCTGGGACGTACAGGAACACACCATGCACCGAAAAACCGAAGAAAACACACAAGGGACGGGCCCTTAAACGAAGAAAACAGCAAGTGATTTTATTTCTGAACATGCAGGGAGGCCGAAAAGCTCAGAAATGGGAAGAACTGTATCACAGTATGGAGGAGGACTCCATTACAGTGGCAGGAGTTGTGGAGACCCACCTGCGGGAGACAGAAGAACCACCAACAAATAAGGACTACAATTGGGTGGGCAACAACAGGGGGAGCACAGAGAGGCGGGGAGGGGGAGTTGGAGCACTCAGCAAAATAGACGAACAGTGGGACAGGGTCCAAACGAAGTGTAGTGAGCACGTGTGGCTGGTTGGATCCATCTGTGGGAAAAGGGTTGCTGTGGGGGTGGTATACATGTGGACCGGTAAGGGAGCAGAGGAAAAAAACAAGGAGCTCTTCAAGTGCATTGCACAGGACGTCGAAGCAATAAATTTGCCCTGTGTAGTGGTGGGAGACTTTAACGCCCATATCGACACTCTTGATGACGCAACAGATAGAGCGGGACCGAGGCTTCTGGACTGGGTAAATGCGACAGGACTGGTGATAGCCAACACTACAGAAAAGTGTAAGGGACGAACCACATGGGCAGTGGGAAACAAGTCGTCTTGCATCGATTACTGCATTCTCTCCCCTGAGCTGTTTGACGAGCTGGACTCAATGGAAATAGACGAGAGTGGAGAAAAAAGTCTTGGCAGCGACCATAATAGGATTAAACTAGTGTTTGGGAAGGCGCAGCGTAGGGAAAAAGCGACGAAACGTCCTACGGGCCAGCAGCACATATCGGCCAGGGAAATCGAAACACTGGTAGAGCGAATGGAAGAAGACGCACTGAAAGCGAACATAAAGGACTACGAAGACTTTGTGCAGTGGATCAACAAGCACATAAGGGCCCTGGGCCAGCGCAGGACAATCGCTCGAGGAAGGAAAAGGCAGAAGAAGTGGTGGGACAAAGAAGTGGCTGCAGCGATCAGCCAAAGGAAGAAACTGTGCCGGAAACACCGACAGACAGTTTGCTCAGGAACGGACACACAGGTGAACAGCCTTTGGGAAGAATACAAAGATGCAAAACGAGAGGCGGCAAACATCGTGCAAAGAAAGATAAAAGCAGTGAATGCTAACTTTCTGGAGGAACTGAAAGGGGCAGGCAGAGATGCTGCAAGAAAATTCTGGCAACATGTCCGAAATGAGCAGGCAGAGCCTTCCCGCACCAGAACTTGTTTGAGAGACTCAACAACAGGGGAGAACTATGAGGGACAGGACTGCCTCGAGTACGTGAGGGCCTACATGGCACAGAAACTGGCAAAAAGTACAGTGCCACAGCAGCAGGAAGTGGGGACCTCAGAAAGGAAGAACCCAAGAGAAACAATCACCGAACGAGAGCTCAAAATGGCTCTGAACCACATGAATGGCAGGACAGCAGCTGGGTTGGACAAAATTCCAATACAATTGGTCAAGAAAATGGGGCCCAAGACTAGGGAGCTACTCCGTGACGCACTGAACGCTGTGTTGGTGACGGGAAAAATACCGAGGGACTGGAAGTGTACAAGAATAAGGCTAGTGTACAAGCGCAGCGGGGACAAGGGTTCGGTGGACAACTACCGACCCATTGCCGTGACTTCGGTCATATATAGGCTGTTCGCACACATAGTGCGAGCGAGGCTATGCAGATGGGCCGAAGGACAGGGCGTGTTGGGTGAGCTTCAAAACGGTTTTCGGCCTGGTCGACGTTTGGAGGACAACCTTTTTGTGATCACGCAGGCACTGGAAATATCTCAGCTGGAGAGCAGGCCGTTGCTCCTGAGTTTCCTGGACATAGCCCAGGCCTATGACTGCATTGACCACGGTATGCTGTGGAGAACACTGAGGAATATTGGACTTCCGGAGGAGTGGCTGAGCCTATTGGAGCAAATATATGCGGAAAACCTGGCAGCCATTCAGTGGGACAGTGACACGTCGGAACCAGTGGAGGTCTCAAGGGGACTCAGACAAGGCTGCCCTATGTCGCCCCTACTCTTCATGCTGTACATCTCGGCATTGACAGAACGACTGACAAACAGTGGACTCGGTTTCGACCTGACATACATGGAGGAGGGGCATACAAAGTCGAGGCGCCTACCTGGTCTGCTCTACGCTGACGACATCGTGTTGATGGCAAATTCGACAGCAGAGCTTCAGGCCCTCCTCGATGTGTGTGCGGAAGAGGCGACCAGACTGGACCTGAGGTTTAATACGAAGAAGTCGGCAGTTATGTCAGGAGGCGCAACGACGGAAGGAGTGAATGAAGGGGAAACGCGGCAACCACTGCGGCTGCAGGGCAGTGACGTGGAATGGTGCCACGTTTACAAATATCTGGGGATAGAAATCGCCGACCAAAGGAACTATCTTGAGGAATACGAGGCACGACTGCGGAAGAAAGCAGTGACTAAGCGAGCATACCTAACATCAAGGTCACTATGGGCTTTCAGCAGGTACGAGGTTGTCCGGGCGCTCTGGAAGCTGGTGGCAGTGCCCGGGTTGGCATTCGGCAATGCCGTACTGTGCATGTCGGCGGCGACTAGGAGGGCACTGGAGGTCAGGCAGAGAGAAGCGGGCAGGGTGGCACTGGGCGTTCATGCTTACACCACCAACGAAGCCGTGCAGGGCGACATGGGCTGGTCGTCGTTTGAGGCGAGAGAGGCCACAGCCAAACTAGCATTTGAACGGCGCCTCAGTGCGATGCCTGACGGCAGGTGGGCCAGGGAGGTGTACAAATATGGACACTTTCGCTGCACAAACACCAAATGGATGACCCGAACAGGAAAACTGGCACAGCGCTACGACGTCCCGCAGGTGCGCCTGACAGAGGCGCTCAAGCCGAACTGGAGACTGAAGGTGCGCGACAGGGTACGGGAAACAGAGAATGCGAAGTGGCGCGGTGACGCTCAGGCCCGGCCATCTCTGCGAGTGTACTGCGAAGGGAAGGACTGCATCTCCAGGGAGGAGATCTACGACAATTCAAGAGGGAGTGGGCTGCTGGGCGAAGCGAGGAGCGGGGTGTTGCGGACGAGAGTGATGAGGGCGAAGTTTTCCCTGGACCTGGACACTCGGTGCACAAGGTGCAAGGACACGGAGGAAACTCTCCTTCACGTAGTGGTTGAATGCCCACACTTACACCCGCCGGCCCTCCCTACTGCGGCAATGGGGTCGTCCGAGGCACTTGCGATGGCACTCGGGCTGCATAGGGGGAACGCACCTAGCGGCCAAAAAGAAGCGGTCGAAGTTACCAAACAGCGACTAGAACACTGGTGGCGTGATCGTATGTAAATAGGACAGTGCAGTGACACTGTTAAGGAGTTTTTGGCCCGAGCCAGATTTCTCTGGCATCACCCGATACGAAGGGTAGCGGCCACATCAGCATCAGCATCAGCATCAGTCTGCGCCCGGGTGTCATAGAGTTTCATACTAATGAAATATTAGTATGAAACTCTATGCCGGGTGTAGCACGGTTTCAATGCACGGGCTGGCCGGGCAGCTTTTCCTCTAGAGTCATGCGCGCGCGGTCCCGTACGGGTGCAAGGCACAGAACAGGGAGGATTTGCAAGGGTCGCTGCACTCGTTGCATGGAGGAAGGGTCGTTGTGCCACATGGAGGAAAGAAAAGGTTTCGTGTCATCTGCAACGAATGTTTTTTTTTTTTTTTCAAGTTTGTTGTCGCGTTTGCTACGGCGCGCCAGTGAGCCCAGCTGCGCTAGCCCAGTTGCCCCTCGACCAAAACATGACCCCATCGCGGCTTTTGCTTGCTCGCCGCGCCCTCACTTACTTCGGATGGCCGACCGCGCGGGGCCTTCGACTGCGGACAGGAGCGACGGTTCTTCCGATTCCGATCTGAAAACAAGCCGAGCTCAGATTCGCATTCTGGGAGCTTCTCATTCGAGGGGGTTCCACAGCATCAAATTCTGATGTTGAAATGAAACGGTCGGGTCGTCATTCTGCTGGAAGCGTGCACGGCAGACTGGAAATATCTGGAAGAAAAGCGATTTCTCGCTCACGCGCTTTCCTTTCGACGCTATACGTTCCGAACGCGATCATGGTCAAATAAATCACTGTGCTCCCCTTCTGATATCCAGGAAACAAAGCCGACACTGGGGGTGTGTCACGGCCAGAAACACCCGACAGTGAAAGGGTTAAAGAATGCATTGTCAGCAGAATTCGGGAACATGTCGAGTCAACATGTACATTGGTTGCTTTGGTCATGGGCCCTATTCTCGACACCGTGAATTCACCGTGAACGGTGAATTTGCTAGAAGTCTTCATTGATTGGTTTTCAATTTTAGTAACGTGCTTAAGGTTGACAAAGCGGTTGTGTGCGCTGTCTTAATTTTGACGTTTTATGACGATTACTAGCCCCAGTTTTAAAGGAACCATGACGACAAAATACAAGTTGGGTTTATTAGAAAGACTGCTCAGTCCCGATTACAATGATACCAATATCAGCGTAATATTCGAACAAATAATGGAGCTATTAAAGAAAACGTGTGAAGCAGTCGCGACCCCCTAGCCAATTTCCCGCAACTTTTCTATGTCATCACGGAACCTTGTTTGTGCGATTGGAGGCCGCCTAACTGACCTGTCGCAACGACACGACTGGACGCCTGTAATGGGGCCTCTAGTTCCATTTCACCGCATCACTTGGTTGCTAACGTGCAGTTAACGCACTGAAAATTGTTTTATTGTTGGCCCGTATGACGTCATTCTTGCTCATAACACATCAATGTGGCGCAAAATTTGAAAGTTTTTAAATACTTCTTGCTTTTTTTTTCGTTAAAAAACATCTTTTGTGGCTGTAATGGAGCTGAGTGAGATACTGAATTCTAATTCTTTCAAATTAAACGAAGTTGTATTTTCTCTTCATGGCTCCTTGAAAGCTTGCCTTATTTCTTTCCCCTTATAGTGCATAATTCTTGGCCGGCAATGAAAAACTAGACGAAATGCAGCTGACATGGCAACGTAGGCCTGTCTTTTCTGTTCAACAACAACAGAGCTTGTATGTCACGCCCTCTCCGGCATCAGTTGACAAGGCGTGGAGCAGTTTAAACAGTTGGCGGGAACGCTTACGTCACACATTTGCAACTTCAGCCTGTGACGTGTGGTTACGTAACAGCTTGCAAGTGGCGGTCGGTGTCGTGAAATCCCCGCGAATTTGTAGCAGGTGCAGTTTTGCACGATGCGTGGTTTAAAATTGCTTCCTAGTAGAAGAAATAATACTTTTGACTATTTTCAAGTCAGCAATAACGGCGCATAGAGATAACGTCCCGCATCGTTTTTTTGTTCGGCAATAAAATAGCAGTTATTTGTTTGGCGTAACATTACATAAGAGGGCAGTACAAGCCTCTCCATTACGAAGACCCCAAAGCATGCCATTTTTCCACACTCATCCTGGTAAGCTGGTGGGTTATATGATCAAATTCAAGAAAAGAATAACAAAGGAAACGTAGTTGTATTCATTACTGCGCTGATTACGGTCGAGCTTGACCAATGACTGAATTGGCGGCATCAATACGCTCCGCCGTTATCAGGTCTGTCCTTACATCACACAACCGATGGTCACAGCCATGTTTTCCTGTGATCATGCCATAAACTTGTAAAATAGCGGCAGACGATAGCGTGGCAGCGGAGATGGCCGGGAAGGTGATAATGCAACAAAGCTTGCATTGAAGCAGAGAGCTCAACTGCGCATGTTACTAAAAGCGATTGAAATAAATAAATAGATACGGTGAAAAAGATTGATGTTCTTTAGATCAACACCCGCCCATCGCTCGCTTTTGTAATCGCCTTGCGATATTGATGCCAATTCTGGCCTGAAGAAATGCGTTTCTCTTGCCAGCCTCAGCTGCCGTCCTAATTTTTATAATTCATGCCAAGTGTCTTTACGTCTTTTATGAGCAATATTTGATACCTTGGTGGTGATCTTTATCAGTGAAGCATCAAATTACACTGCATGTCACGAGCTGTACGTCGCTATTGTTTACCTTGTGTTTACGCAAAAAACATGGCAAATTCACTGTGTAGTCGAGAATAGGGCCCCATGTGACCAATTTCGGGAGGAGCAGCCATTCCGCCTCCAAATCACAAACTGCCCCAAGCGAACAGGCATGAAGGCACTTTTATTGAAGCCCATCTGGTGCAAGCGCTTGGCACAGAGAGGGACTCGTCGCTAGTGGCACACACGGCCCCTACTACGGGACCACGGTCTTGTTGTTGAGGATCTCAATCCAGTAGCCGTCTGGGTCCTGGATGAACGCAATGTGCTTCATCTTGCCTGCAATGAAAAGTAGGCAGAGAGATTGGATCGCTTGGCCTATACGTGAATTGTAATGCGGCCACGAGAGCACATTTCCTCAGTACACTTTTTTTTTGTTGGAACGAAATGGATCGCTTTTTTCGGAGCAAACAGTCCTGTGCCACTGAACTTTGTCACACATGTAGTGAAATGGCGCAAGTGTTTCAGTCATTGAATATGCAAGGCACCAGACCTCGAAACATTGCTACAAAAGCAGTGCCCTTTCCCACTTCATAGTTTCAGCTGTGCTACTAAATGGCTGTTTATGTCACCCGCTTTGTCTCTCAAAGTGAAGCCACAATTACTGCGTTGTGGCTGCAGCTTACACTGGAACCACAGCACAACGAATTCACACCTGCTAAGGCACCAATTCGTTAAATCGAGGCTTTATCTTTCAAGAGGACTACGCAAGATGGGGGAACGAAGAAAATGGAAATAACACAAATTTTGTTGGGCCAAGGCACGATAGTAAGGAATTCATTGTACTAGCGAACATCACAGGACAAAGCTAAAGAAGGGACAAAAAATGCGCTAGAAACACGTCTAGCGTGTTTTTCGTCCTTTTCACTTGGTCCTGGGTAATATTTGCTGGTACGATGAATTTCCCAGTCAGCAACCAACTTCCCCAACTTTCTGCCTCAGAATAAACACAAGAGAGCACGGTCACCCTCACTGGTCTCTCGCCGGCACCCTCTTTCACAACGGAAACCTTTTTCCCAGCAAGCCGAGTTCAGAAGCGCGCTGTGTTCATGGGGACGTTGCTGGGAGATTATCCAGGGTATGATGACAGATATCCCCGTCCGCCTGCTCACAGCTTAGTGAGCGAGTGGAACAACGACGGTCGTACGGTTGTTACCAGGCCATACGTCTGCCGACTGCGCGTGCGTACTGCTACGTGGCTAGGACAGCTTGGCAGTTCTTTATTCCCGACTGCGGTTTGGGATATACGACACACGAACCCAGTGGACAGCCTGAGTGGACACAAACAGCTGGTTTATTACAAGTGCACAATATCTGCATGAGGAGTGAAACGGGCCTAGAGAGTTACACAAAGGGGGAAGGTGCGAAAAGCGAAGAGCCACAAGCTGGTGAAGGGCGCTCTGCTCTTGCTTCTTTTTTGTGCTCACGCTGTCCACCCTGCTTGTGCAACCCACAGGGCAGTCTGCAGCAATGCAAAGCCAACTGGCCCAATGCCTCACCCCACTGACTATAGTCCTCACTGTGGCGTAGCAGGTCCAGGTGCCCCTGAGATCACTGTGTTCACCATAAAGGCTGCCAAAGGACCACGTGCATGCATTCATTGTAAAGGCAATAAAGTATTTTGAAAACGGTCGTGGTAGCATTTTCAGTAAATGAGCTTATTTGACAGCCTGTTTTGTGAAGCATACGCCGCTGCTGCCCAGACCTGAACACCAGTACCCATTGCAACAACTGTCAGGCTTAGTTCTGCTACACATGCAGGCACTGTTGCACATAGCTCAGTCATGCCACCTGTGAGCTTTCCTCCATCAAGAGCCAACAAAAAGCACAATTGCGCACGAGCCTGGAATCAAGCCAGTCTGACATCCGGCCACAGTGTTTTCAGAGAATGACCAGAGGCCGCCGCCCACCTTCGTGCGGCTTCTTGACGAACTGGACTCCCAGCTTCTCGAATCGGGCACAGGCGTCCTCGACGTTGGGGACCATGATGCCGATGTGGCCTGCAGTCGGCAGGAGAGGGAAGCAAAGCGAGCGCCACTCAGACCCTGAACCCGTGGCTGCACCCTTCCTTCCGGTGTTGTTCGGCACATGCGGACAGTCCCGGCCAATTCACAGCGCTTGAAAGAAATGAAAAACGCCATGGGCCAATGTCTCACTGACTCGCAATGTGGTCCGACGCCAGCGCAGTTGTGAAAACTTTCATGCTGACCATTCTCGCGGCAAGTACTGGCTTGTTTGCACATGTACAGGTTCTGCACGTTGAGAAGGTTTGAAATTCCTCAACTTTCAGGTTGCGAGCTTGCCGGCACATCATTGCACGGAGCTTCAGCAAATTTTAAAAACCTGGTGGTGGGGGGGGGGGGGGGGGGGGAGAGATGTGCAACAAGGCATAAGTGATTTGCGCAGGCTACAGAACAAAATGTGAAAGGATATACACAACAGTGTTGCTTGAAAGAACAATGTTCTAGCAAAGGCGATTTAGAGATTTAGAGCAGCCTTGGCAAAGCCTTGACCCTTGGCAGTGGTCAAACCGCACTACTGCACTTGGTGCATTGGGGACATGCCTCCCTCCGGTACAACACTAACAAACGCACACAGCACAGTTAAACTGACAGTTTGAAATACTGCACAAACAAGGCAGCCTGAATGGCCACTCAGAAATTTTAACTGTGCTATAGAGAGAAGAGAGAGAGAGAGAGAGAGAAAGCTCTTTATTAGAGGAGAAAGCCGAGAGTTTTGCCGGAATCGTACCACCGACATGCTACTCGGCGGGGGAATGGGTAGGGGAGGGTAGAAAAGGCCCTATAGATACAGGGCAGAAGAAAGAAAAGAGAAGTAAAAAAAAAAAAGAAACGGGCATCATGTAGTTTGTGGGAACAGTTCGACGAACGTCATGTTCTCAGTAGTTTAAATCAGTTCAGTGACGCCGATCTCGTCCAGGTATTCAAACAACGCCTTTAGTGCTTTGCGTTGTGCTGAAGGAGTGTGCCAGGGGCCAAGGAGCACTTGTAGGCTGATTGGTCCTGGGCGTAGGTGTTCGATCTTCTGCTCCAAACGGCACCTTGCGAGCATGTAAGCGGGGCACTCTAACAGTACGTGTTCCACGGTTTCTGGCGATCCGCAGTTATCGCAGTAAGGATTCGAGGTGGCGCCAAGTCGAAACAGGTAAGTTTTTGTAAGCGCTGCATTGAGTCGTAATCGGTGATACAAAGTTTCTAGTCGGCGCGGAAGTCGCTCTGGCAGCTTAATCCTCAGCTCGGGGTCTATGTATTGCAAGAACGGATAGTGGTGCTCTGGAAGAGACCAGAGACGGTTCCGCTCCATTAAAACAAGTGCCTTCGTCATAGCTGAGGCATCATGTTTGGTGAAGAAGACCTTCCTCATATTATGCATTTGAAGGCCCCTGCGAGCTGCTTCATCTGCCTTTTCATTACCTGGAACACCACAGTGGCCTGGTAGCCACTGAAATGTCACTTGGTGCCCAGTGTCTTTGGCCTGGTGGTGCAAGTAAGTTATTTCACGAGAGGCGTGTTCGTGAATGCTGAAGCAGTCGTTGCGCAGTAGACTTTGGAGGGCTGCCTTGGAATCAGTGAAGATGGTCCATTGCCCCGGCGGTTGGCGGAGAATGTACCGGATGGCTTCCTTGATGGCGTGAAGCTCGGCTGACATAGATGACGTTGCCCGCTCGAGACGATAAGAGAACGTCTGTCCAGTGGACGAGATGAAGATCCCGGAGGAACTGCGGTCAGGCGTACACGACCCGTCAGTAAAAATTTGTTTTGTGCCTGAGTATAGTCGGCAAATGTGGCAGAGTGTCAACTGTAACAAGCCACTTTGATTCATATTCTTTTTAGAGTCGATTCCCGGGATGTTGCATCTAATATGCAATGGCGATAGGGTCCAGGGCGGGAAATGAGACGGCATTGAATTTGGTGCCTGGGTGGGAATCGAAAGGTGCAACGACTTCAATGTTCGACCGAAACTTGAGTTCCCATTTTCTATCAGTCGGGTTATTGTACGGGTTTTGGCGTGCATCCGATGTCGCAGGTGTATCCGCACGGTTTCTTGGAGCCTAATCACGTCCAAGGGCAGACAGCCAGCTTCAGCGACAGTACCCAAGCACGACGACCCTCTGGGAAGTCCGAGGCAGATACGGAGGCAATTGTTTCTTGCCGCGTCTAGCTGTTTCCTGCTTGTTGGTGACAGATTTTGGAGGACAGGGAGACTGTAGCGCAGTATGCCGTCGACATAGGCTTTACAGAGTAGTATCATGGAGCGGCAGTCACTGCCCCATCGATTACCGGCAAGATACCCGACGATCTTTGACATCGCAGATATTCTCGTACGGAGCCTTTTAACCTCCGGAGCCCACGAAATACTGCGGTCTATTAAGATTCCGAGGAATCTTTGAGTACGTACATATTGCAGGGTACGGCCTCCGAGGACTAATGGATATTGCTTCATGTTCTTGCGAGTAAAAGCCATCGAAACACTTTTCTCAGAGGATAAATGCAGTCCTATTGGCGAAAGGTATGCTGATATTTTCGCAAGAGCTTTCTGCAGTCTTTGTTGTGTGGTGCGACGTGACCGCGCCGCACTCCAAATGCAGATGTCGTCCGCATAGAGTGTGATATGTACGCCACGCGGGAGGGCTCGCTTTAGGTGGATGAGTGTCAGGTTGAACAGGAGAGGGCTCAAAACGGCCCCTTGAGGCACTCCTTTTTGTATAGCGTAGTAGGACGTTGGGCCTTCTGGAGTGCACATGAAGAGTTCTCGCCCCTGTAGGTAGTTTGTTATCCACGCATAAAGTTTTCCCCCGAAGCCAAGAGCAGCAAGAGATGTTAGGATTGCATCATGGAAAACGGAATCGAATGCCGATTTTATGTCCAAGAATACTGATATGGGGATGTATCCGTTATGTAATTCGTCTTCTAGAGACGAAACCAGGGAAATTACGTTGTCGATGGCAGCTCTATTCTCGCGAAAACCGTTCATCTCAGGTGGATAAAGTTTTTTGCTTTCAAGGAACCAGGTCATTCTCCTGTGTATCATTTTTTCCATAATTTTACCGACACAGCTTAGCAAAGCTATCGGTCTGAAAGAATCATACCTCGTGGGTGATTTTCCAGGCTTCAGGATGGCCACGAGCTTTGCTAGTTTCCATTCTGAAGGTACGGTGCCAGTGAGCCAGAGTGAATTGTAGTATTCCAGGAGACGTAATCGAGAGTGGTGAGACAGGTGAGATATGGCCTCGTAGGTGATTTCGTCTTGCCCAGGCGAAGAACGTTTGTTGGCACGGGAAATGGCTGCGTTGAGTTCTTGCACGGTAAAGGGGAGGTCGATGGCGGGGCAAGCAGCTGGCGGTACTTCGGAGGAGCCACTTCTGGGGCATGTCGGAGGTACTGATTTTGTGGTCAGGATTCTACAGTACTCTTCAGCCGCCTCTTTTGGGGAAATGCCAATGTGCAACGATAGCGCTCTGAATGGGTATAGCTGCTGAACATTGCTGCGCATTCCCTTAACAACGCGCCATATGCGTGACAGAGGTTCGTGGAAGTCTAATTTTGAGCAGAAATCACGCCACCGCTGCGTTCTCAACTTTTCCAAGTGACGCCTCACCTTCCTCTGTGTTCTTCGAGCCTCTCGTACATCTTCTAATGCCTTAGTGCGTCGTGCCTTTCGTTCTGCTCGCCTGCGAACGGCTCGTAATTTTTCGTAGTCTTGGTCGGTCTTTACATGTAAATGTTTCTTCATGGTTCGGGAGGATTCCTGAAGGCAGTTGGTTAAAATTGGTGTAAGGTCTTCGTCCGGAGTTGCTGCTGTGATTCTGAGGTCTGCAGACGCCCTGTAGCCTTCCCAATCTGTGCATTTGACCCTCAGTTCACGTCGAAACATAGCTGCACTGGGAGAGGATATAAGGATGGGGTAGTGATCACTCCCTCTTGTTTCGAAGTCTGTGCACCAAGCAAATTTTCGGATGTAATGGCTCGAAACGAACGAAATATCAATGCAGCTGGTGGCCTTTGGGTTTTTTAAGAACGTCACACTGCCGTCATTGAGCGGTTCAATAGAATATTTTACCATCAGCTCGGCGAGTCTTGCTCCGCGAGAATTCGTAGAAGCACTCCCCCAAAGTTCGTTGTGTGCGTTAAAATCACCGCAGATAATGTGAGGCGCGGGCGTGCTGACGATGATTTTTTCGAGTCTTGAAGCATCAAAGGTAGTCCCTGGCTCCAGGTAAGCACCAATGAGTGTAAATGGTTGTTTTCCGATAACAGTCTTGGCGCAGACGTATTCTTCAGTGTGATGAGGTGGCACGGCCACGGCTGCAGCCGACACGTCGTTGCGGAAACCTATAAACAGCCGGCTTACGCCATTTAAACGTTCCGAATGATAGATGTGGTAGTTTTTTAGACGAAAGAGATCCCCAACACGTGATTCAGATATCACTATGAATGGGAACTGATATAAATGTACGAGTTCACGAAAGTCTGCAAGTTTCGAACGCAGGCCACGGGCGTTCCATTGAAAGATGGTACAACCTCTGAGGTGGGCGTTTAGAGACACTTTCGGAGATGTCGATGATTGCTGAGTCATCATTGTTGCGATCGGCCGGCACGCTGTTGCACCCTGAAAGTAGATGCTATGAGGGGTTCTAAGGCTAGAACAGCCTCGACTTCAGGGAAGCGCTGAGAGGAGGAGTTGGCACGTAGCAATGCCTTGATCGCCGCAAAGAGCATCGGAACAAGCATATTCACAATGTCTGTCTGGCCGGTCTGATTTGCTGATTCATTATGGTCCTTATGGGAGCGCCGTTTCGAGGGGGAAGATGCGTCCTTAGAACCAGCATCAGAAGGGACTTTTGAATTTTTGGTCGACGATTGTTCTAGGACGACTCCCGCATAAGACTTGTTCGGGGGCGCGCTACTCTGAGCAGGACACATGGAGGAGACGATTGGCCGCAGAGAGAGAAGGCACGCTGACAACTAGGCTGCCATCCTTGTTCAGGCGATGAGTTAGAACTTTTTCTTGTGCCGCGGCCACAACCTCCGCTGCGACGACGTTGGGGTTGGCTCTCCAGAGACTGCATCCTGCTTCTGTCGGTTGAAACACTACAGGGATTATATATTATATGCTACTATGTACATTGCAATCACCTTAAGTTCAATACAGTTAAACCTCGATATAACGAAGTCGTACTTGGGGCCACAAATTTCGTTAAATCGAGGTTTCGATTTTACAGTTCATTTAACCAGTTACTGAGGTTTCAAAACCTTGCCCATCGCCAGGAAACAACTGCTATGTAGTTACCTCTCCACTAGAAGCGATATTTGTACTAAAACTGGCCGCGAAAATTGTGTGTATTAAGAGTTTCAACACTTAGGCAATGTAATTCGGATAGCCGACGGTAGTTCATGAGTCGTCGTAAAACCGGTGCTTTTTCCGCAACGCCTCATTAAATATGATAGCAGACTAGGTTTCCACTCTTTTTTTCATTTTGGTCACTACTAAACGCCACTGTTAGTCAGCTGAACCCGCGTCCATGCCCCGTGTTAAAAATTTTGATTACCTATGACCTAATTACATCTGCAGATCAATAATAATTTGTACTAACAGCTCAGTTTCTTGCTTGTACTTCGGACGCTATAACTTCAATCATCAGATTTACGTAAGCTAACAATGAAGCTGATGAGACCCTAAAGTTTAACAAAATACAGGGAAACACTTTTTGCTCAAAATGAAAAATCCAGGGCCGAAAGGGTTAAGCATCAACCGTAAAATATAGACAACACTTTAACACCGACTTCTTACAGCCCATGCCTATCCTCTCAGTGAGTTTCTCACAAAGAAGTAAATTAGGCATCCAAATGCAGCCACACACCTACAGTCTTACTCCACAGACAATCTGTGATATCCTGGGGGTACTTGCATGCATTACAGACGAACTGCCCTTTTTTGTCGAAGCCCAAGAGTGGAGTCTGGTCTCTACTCCGCGAAGCTATCCCGACATGTCTTGCCTTCGCCACCAACACAACGCCTGTCTTTTTGTACCTTTTTACCCTTTCACCCCCTTCTGTAGGCGCTGCTTCAAGGGTGCTACAAAGCCTTTTTTTTTATGCCAAACAAGCCAGTTAGCATCACCACCAGCAAGACAGTTCTTTTGGTAGATCAACTTCTGTCAGTAGGCTGTAGCAACAGTTTCAAGCCTCGGGCCAGGACGGCTCTCGCTTCAACTGCAAGCTTTCCGAAGAGGCTGTGTAGCTTTCCGTGGTGGCTGCTGCACGTCTCAACATGGGCAAGTACTAGCCATTCTTCCCTCGTAGCACTGCACCCTTCGCTTCCTGTTGCTCTGTGGTGCCTTTTAAACGGCAGCCGTGAACACTGCCCACCAACTCTTGTGTGCTGGTGACCCCTGTCACAGACAAGCTCGGCTAATGCACTATAACAATGTGGAAGGGGGCGACAGCCTGTACACCTTCCCCGTTGGTCATTTTGCTGCCTGTAAAACTGGTTTCCACAGCTGGCATGTTCCGTTCTATGTTGCTAGAGGTCCGCTCAAATTGGCATGTTTTTGCCACACACAACAGGATGTTTTTCCCCACCCTTCCCGAACCAAACAAGCTCCCACCACCTGTCGCAGAGTTGAGCAAAATCACACCGTTACTGCCCGCAGCAGCAGCAGCAGCACAGCGGCAGGTGTTCCGATGCACGGCCAAGCAAGCACCAGCACGACACAGCGACCGAAAAAGAAGAAGAAAAAAGCAGGAAAGGGAGCAAGCATAAAGAAAAAAAGAGAGAAGGAACACGGCACAGCCACGCGGCCCCGAAAGGTGGCAGTGCCGCCCTTTGGCGGGGCGCAACCAAAGTGCAGCATAGTTACCAAAGCCTCGTGGGGCGCTGTTCCCATTGTGGTAGCCGTTCGCTGGGTGGTCCTCCCAGTTGCTGCACAGACAGGGTGCGACAACACATGTAGCACGAGCACGCTCTTCTCCTGCTGTACGCCACACGGCAAAAACGGGACTCGTGTGTTGCAGCAGTAATGCATACAAAGCTCATTATGCTACGGATGCAAGGTTAGAGAAAATGGGTGACAGACAACAGAAATTGCAGACGATGTTACTTAAATCTAAAGCACAAAATGCCTTTAGGGTCCAATTCAATCTTAAGTCGCCGTGCCGCATAGACATGATGCAAAGATTTTAAAAATAACACAATATGGGGAATCAAACACATGCAAGTGACAATTGCAGCAACTCGGTCAATCTTTTTTTCCTTCAGATTATCACGTGAAAAACATTTCTGCCGGTTTATAACTTCAGGGACAAAGCAATGTACCTAATGGTGCATTGTAACTGGTGCAAATGAGGGGTTAGAGGGACAGACAACCGATTTTTGTCGAGTATATCTTCTCCACCCCACATGAAAGGGCATCACTTAACACCTTCACTGGAAACGGTTCTGCTGATAGCACCCAGAAATTTTTGAAATGGGAACTTTCAGATCTAGTACGTGTCCTGCCTAAAGGAATGCTGGAAACCACGACAGTGCGCCGTGCGGCCACACGCCTTCAGGCCTCTCCAGTTTGGCCTGCACGAGTTCACGACCAGTGCAGCGCAGGAACCGGTGCTGCACTTGTGTCGTCTGCTTCCGCACCGTCGCTCAATTGAACAGGCCAGGGCTGCACTATTCAAAGCCAAACCAAAGAAACCTTTTAACTGCCACGCACGAAATTAAAAGAGGTGTTTAAAAACTTGCCACCGGCTAAAACGACAGCACTGGGCAACCTCTCCTCTTCCTTCGAGTGGCTCTGGAATCGTGCTTCGTTGCAAACGACGGAGTTGCTTGGACACATAACGCAGTTCAGGCACCGTGTTTCACCACCTTCAACAATGCTAGTGCAAAACTAAAATCAGTTGCGTCTGCTTATTTAGAAATTTTCTGTGGCTAGCCTGCATACAAAATGCTGGCCTTGATATCAGCTAGACGACCCGCACTCCACAAAAGTCTGTTGTCTGTCCCTCTAGGTTATGTCAATCGGTGCCTAAGAGTGGCGAATCAATCAGGCTGATCACCTAACCATTTGTAAGCATTGACTGTCCGCAGAACCAGGGGGTAGGCGGGGAGGGGGGGGGGGGCTTTTGTCGTGCATTTCCATATTTGTTTAGGTGCTATTTCTTCTTGTGTAGACAAAACAGAAAATTGCAAGCAGTTCTGCCACAACTCTCAGAACATGCAAATAAATTTTGTAATATTTTGTTTTCCTTGTTTTCAATAATTATGTATGCGAAGGAAAGTTTGACATCCACCTCAATGCAGCCATACGGCTGCAAAGGAAAGCTAACAGCTTCATCAGAAACTTTCCTTCGCAGAAACTTACTCCACCTTGGGGATTTCCCCTAAATCTGGTCGATTAATAATTCTGTATTTTCAGTTAATAGTAAGAAATTTCAGTGAATAGTTACGTATACATATTTTTATGCCCTTGAAGAATCGTATGGTTCAGGTCGAGGTGGAATCTCAGCCCCTTTGAGCAAAATTTCTGGCTGCGCCCCTGAGCAGAACATATTGCAAATATAGGTACTCGCACAGGGAATGCCTTGTGGTCAATGTTTCCATGAAAAAGCTTTAGTTGACTCCATAGAGTAGAAATCCTGCAGTTAGACCACGAGATGACACTGAACATGACCAACGGTGCAAAAACAGTAAATGAGTTGGAAAAAAAAATAAATTTGTGCCTGGGTAAGAATCAAACCCAGGATATGCATAATGCAAAACGAGTCTGCATCCCTACTTATGGAAAGAGAATGCGCTGTGGCTTTCAACTTAGAAATGTGTGTCAGGTGCATATGTGGGGGCCTCCATGAGTATTTTTTGGCATGCAGATTAGAGAAGTAGGCCAGATAAAAAACTACACTTCCCCTAAACGTCCTTTGCGGTTAGCATGCAAGAGTAGCGCCTCCATGCGGCATAGCAGGCGGCAAAGGGCGATGTGATGGCCTGACGTTGCACTCTGAACTCCCCCCGTGCCAGCAGCCGCTGTAAGAAGTGTGCAAGGCCAGGCACAGTCATGACCAGGGTCACACAGACTGAAAGACGCAAAGAGACACAGGTGCCGGCCCAGCACCCGCCAGCGATTCAAGCCCACAGTACTGGCACATTGCTCAGGCAATTTGGTGCTCATCCGATTTAATGGCAATCTAACGCCAACACTGCACCACAAAGAGCGCTCAGGTGCCTTCGTAATTTTTGGTCACTGCTGCAGGTGGCACCTCTGCAAGGTCTCTGAGGAGTAGGACGACTTCACGCGGTGCACGCCCAGTCCTAACCGCAGTAAAAAAAACCACACTGAGTAAGGTGCGACACAAGACAGGGCCCTGCAGAGTACCCCAGGAGAACGCAGCGCTGTGGGGGTCAATGAAAGCATGCTCGGCTGCCTCCAATGCCCTACCAGAGACGGCAGCTAGCTGAGCGCACGAGTATCTCTCGCTTGTCAAGCCACACACGGGCAATGCATCGCACAACAGGGCTGGTGCATCAACGACAGATCAAGAAAACGCAGCGACCACATGGAGAGAGGCCATCTTGGCATACAATGCACAGGCCGTGAGTGTAAACCACAACCAGACAAAAATAAGCAACACAAGAGGGAGATTATTGAAGCTCACAAAAAAGCAATGAAAAAAAATGGGTAGGCTTTCTTTTCCGCTGTCGCATTATCAGCCGAATAAATCTCCCATCTTGACAGTCTGCAAGCAAATGACGTTAAAGATCCCCAGGCACCAAAATCCTGACAAGCGGGGAAACCCCCGGAAACAAGAATTGAACTCATTTGGGTCCCTGCGCATTCCTCGATCGAGGGCACCGAATTCGCCCATCGACAGGCCCGAGACTTAAACCTCCGGGTCACAGAGGAAACGGAAGAAGGGATGCACCCAATAACGAAATACGCAGAAATCCTCAAACATTACAGGGAGAACAGAAGAAGCCTTCCGCACCCTCACCATAAACTATCCAGGGAAGAACAATCAATATATCGACAGATACAGGCAGCCTCTTTCCCACACCCTCTACTCCTGAACCGAATGTTTCCAATTAGATACTCAAAAGAATGTCCCCTATGCTCAAAAACAGGCACCCTGAAACACACCATCGGAGAATGCACAAAACTCAAGTCCCCCCCAATTCTTGCTGACTCCGTCAGCATAGAGGATGAGCGATGGGAGATCTTGCTGACCAGCCCCGCCCTGGAAGACCAACTTCGGCTGATCCACAGGGGCCAGGAGGCTCGGGAAGCATATGGGAACCGGTGAACAAGGAACCACTCACACTGAGCTGAAATAGCTCCATCGCAACCCTTTTTCTAACAATAAAGTTTACTCTCTCTCTCTCTCTCTGGTCAAAGTTAATCCGGAGCCCTCTCCTGTGGTGCGCCTCATCCTCTGCATTGCGTCAGCGCGTTAAGCCCTACAATCAATGAATGCAAGCAAATGGTGACAGCTTCACCGATTTATTTTCACTTAGTTGTTTCCTTTTCGTTGTCTTGTTGCCACGATATTCGCTGTATTTATGTGCAAGATGTCATAGCAATAAACTTGGCTGACAGGCAGCACCTGTGCAGTCGTCTGTGTTTGTCGCACTCTCAATCCCCGCGTCCCCCCTTAAGGACAACTGACGAACCAGTGGCGACTGCCCAACAGCCACTTTCCGGCCATCTCTTTATGACGTCGCACAACCTTGTTTGTGCAAAGGGCAGCCACTGGCCTCAGCCACAGCCGAGAAACAGCACTGAGCGACTATAGTTAGGTCCACAGTTGCACTTGATCGCATACAGGGATGTTAACAAACTGACAACTGTGTTCCTATAGTGCTGGCCCACATGACGCTACACCTGCCTGTGATGCTTTTTACAGCTTCTACCCGGCCCCCACCGGTTTCATCGCCTTGGGCAACAATCATCCCCGCGGGCCTAAGACACCGAGGCCTAAGACGCCGAGCGCATGCGGCAGGATAATCAGGCATACACCATAGAGCTCGGGATTCATTTAAGGAAACCACAAAACAAGCATAGAAACCGCATTATGGATGATAAGGCGCCTGTGAACAATGGGAACCCCCACCATGTGTTCCTGATAAAGATTATGGTTGCAGATTATGTTCGAAGTCAGGCAGGAATAGGGTCACTAAATAGAGCAGCCCTTGCCGAAGCGTCAGGCTAGGCAGGACCCAGCATTTGGCGCCAGACAAGCCGAGCGTAGTGTCAGTAGATGAGGCATTAGAGTACCGCCACTGAGGCACGCAAGCCAGCAACGGCGGCCATTTTGGCGGTCATCCGTGTTGCCAAATTGCCGCATTTACGGCCTCGCCGTAAACTGCGACCGGACTGTTTCCTAACAACACTACCGAAGAAGCAGCGGAACGGCATCTTTGGACATACTATTGCTGCCGAACAGCTGTTCCACACGTCATCTTCGATTCGCGTTCGCAACGACGTCAGTCACGTGGAGCCGCAGAGCAGGGCGGACAAGTTAAGCCAACCAGATTTGACCAACTGAAACGCATAACAACAAAATGATGGCGCCCATGGGCCGTCGCAGTGTCAACAAATGTCACATAATGCGAACCAACCAATGACCGTGGCAGCGGCACGAAACAATAATAGGAAAGAGTGCCAATACTCAGTACCCCTATCTAGTGACACTAACCGACCACACGTGACAAGCCCACCGAGATGACGAGAAGCATTTTATACCCTGCTGGACATCCCCATTCGCAGAGTGAGATGGCACCCTTTTTTTTCAATATTTCTTTCATTTTTTCTGTTAGGAAAACACTTTTTGTCGCGTTTCCAAAGTGCAAAGCAAAGGCAGGTTCTTTCAATTTGAACAAAGTTGTACTTTGTATTCATGGCCTTTTTAGCAAAATTCTTAACTTTTAGCATCAACTAAGCAAGCAATCAGATGCTTTATCTTGGTGGCAGGTTTATGAACCAGTAATGAAAGCGTACACCTCGCGCCCTCGTCACCCAAACCTCACCACCAGCAGCCCAGGCGAACACAGTGGTTTCCGGTGGGCCCACTCAGCAATTCTTCCGTTTGCCCACACTTTGTAGGGACGAGTTGAGTGCCCGGATGTGTCATTACATCATTTTTTATACGATACAGAACTGAAAGCGCCCATTGATTTTGCAGAGTTCAACGCGCCGACGCAACGCAGTCGATGAGGCGCGCCGTAGACGTAGTGGAAGGCTCCGGGTTATTTTTGACCACCTGGAGATATTTAACGTACACTGAAATCTCGTACACACGCACGTTTATATTGCTTTTTGCCTTCACCAGAAAAGCGGCCGCCGCGGCCGAAAATCGAACCTACGTCCTCGTGCTCAGCAGCACAACGCCTTAGCCACCGAGCCGCCGCGGCGGGTATATATTGAAAGCGCCCAGCGCCATCAACTGGTTTGCTCTACACCAGCGACATTATCTTGACGAACCGCTCAAGAGGACCCGCTATTCTATCTCTCTGGCTTTGAGGTGCAGCCTTGGGGGTTCCTTTTTTAAATGCAGAGCATTTCAGTAACTCACGATGTCACCCGCGTTGTCCCGTCGTAGTCCGCACCGTCGTTGTCCGCACCCCTCCCCCTACACTATATAAAAGAAAATACTATCCGGCGCCAGGTTTCGATCCCTCGACCCTGCGGGCGGAACGCAATGTACAGTCTTTGTCAAAATTTTGTGGGCCACGGCGACCGTGGCCGGAGCAGGCGCGCAGCCGAGTAGGGGCGCTGCGCTTGCCACTGCCGGCTGGTTACGCGGCTAAAGAGAGTGAGGGGAACTTTCTTGCTTCCTTTCGTAGCGCGATAAGTGCAGCGAGGCCGGTTTCTCAGAGCAGGCGCACTTCGCTTCAGCGCAGGCACTTTGCGCCTTTGCGCTGCTCTTGTCGCGCCAGACACACTGCAAAAGCAAGAGCAAAAGTTCCCCTCGCTCTCTTTAGCCGCGCAACCAGCCGAAAGCGGCAAGCGCAGCGCCCCTGCCCGGCCGCGAGCCTGCTCCGGCCACGGTCGCCGTGGCCCACAAAATTTTGACAAAGACTACATGGTGCTCTACCCACTGCGCTACAAAGCCGACACAAATTAGGACGCTACGAACGCGCCTTATATCGTTGACTCATTCAAATTACTGCTGACGAGCGCTCTCTCGTCAGCAGTTGCCACAAGTGCAACAACATTAACGTAACGCAAACTACTTAACGTCGTGCGCCCCCGGAAATGCTCTGCATTTGATCGTGCCCCTCGCGAGGGGGATGTTTCACTGCGTCTTCTCTCGGTCGCGGGACCCGTGGCGCCATCTGGCGGAGGCGCGGCACAACTCGTAGCACTTTTTTTGAAAAAGAGCCTCGAAAGCGCGGCAAATATGAAATAGGGATTTTTTTAAGCAACTGGGGTTCGAACTCCCCACATCCCTGCATGTCCCTTTGCACTTTATTTTCTTCAAGTCGAGAGATTTTATGTAAATGTGCTCTAAGTCAACACTACTGGCACCCCTTTTTTTTGTAAATGGCAGTGGTTCGGTGTGTTTTTGATTGCTTGAGGTGCATGCACGTGCAGCACATTGGCGGATCCAGACGGGGGGACTCCGGAAGTCCTGACTCCTCCCTTCATTTTTGAATTTTTACCCCCAATACGAGGACCCCTCAGGTAGTAGAAAAAGTCTAGTTAACGATTTTTTATAGTTCTTAAATTTTTTTGGTTTTGCGAAATATCTGCAAAAAAAAGACTCCTCCTTCTCCTCCTCCTCATAATCATCATCATCATCACTGATTGAAGCCGACCCCCCTCTCAGAAAAAAACCTAGATCCGCCCCTGGTGCAGCAGCCCATCAGCGCGCTCACTGTCGATGCAGAAAGGGCCGTTTGTGTACCGTAGACGAGGGGGACAGATCCTGCCATCATTACACTTGCACAGCTTAGCTACAACCTTTTTCGGGAAGTGCTCGCACTATCAGCTCACACACCTAGCCCGTTTACATTTGTGGGATTAATAGCATGACTGTCCAGCTCAGACCGCATGACCTCATTCAGTCATGACCTTGCGTGGGCCACACCTTTTTCATTAACCCTTTCGCTGTCACTGATGTACCAGTACGTGCAGTGTCGCTGACATACCGCTACATTCTCCATTGTGTTCAAAAATTCACGCCATAGCGCAAAGCTGGCACACCTTAGAGTTCCTGTATATAGCTCCCGCAGGGAGCTATTTACAGGACCTCTAGCACACCTGGACTATTCGCGCCATCTCTCAGATCTTTATAGGGACCGGGCGGCCGTTGTATGGCACCACCGTCGCTTCAGCGAACAGCGCCGCCAGTGGCGAACCGCTCGTCAGTGGAATGCCGGTGGCGGTCAGCGCAGCGTAACTGTGCATGGCTTTCTGTCGTTTTTCTGCGTAGCGGCTTGCAAAGCGTACGTAACCCCACGTGCATTCTTCAGATCGGTAAATCTTGAGCGTGGATGTGACCTTAACGAGGCATGGTATGTGTGTGATTTACGCCCATACTCAGTATTCACAAATAGCAGACGACGCTCAATGCGCCAACCTGGAAGTCAAGCTGGAAGTGAAAGTTCGTTGCTTCATGCAATTTTTTGATGCCTGCATGCAGTTTCGCGTATCGAGGAGTATACTGCAGCTAAATGCTCCCACAAAGCCGGTGTGTGCAACCGATCTAGGAATGCTGCGGCGCTGGCCTTGGGCAGTTGACGACGAAACGGCGTCGACGTCTTGCACAAGCGAAAGACAAAGTTGGGGGTGTCCTCTAAGATTTACCTCAAAACAGAAATTGTGATGGAGGGCGCTTCCGTAACTTCATTACATACGGCTGAAACGTGTTTAATTTCACAGAAATGCTCTTACTACAGTCATCGGGAATTGTTGATAGAATAAATACCGCATGATAGTAGAACGCTATTGCTTGTCGTGGTGAAGCACTGCTTTACAAGAATTGCAATGGTTGCTGGCTAGTTGGTAAATGGTTTTTCAAAAACCAACTCCTGTGTGGCTGAAGGACGCAAGACAGGAGGGTGCCCGAAACTTGTACTCAGCTTCAAACTGAATGCTGCGGTCGGTTTACAAGCTGCCACGTATACGCTTGAAAAATCATGCACACCTTCGTGTAACGACGATGAGGGTTTATCGCAAAGCTCTATCGTATGGGTTTCCTTGGTTGCCTTCTGGATTTAAACTTTGACTAGTCGAGTGTCGAATTGGACCAGCACGCAGTTTGGTCTTTTGATCGCAGCGTCTTTGACCTTGACCATTTCCCATTCGATTTCGCAGGAAGAAAGCTTTGCGTTCAACCATCATAATCATTAGACGGAGGGCTAGATGATATTGCTGTTTAATTTTGAACTTCCATGCCCCCCTCTCCAAATCTAAACTTTGTCCAGCGTGTCGGAAGTGTGTCTGTGCTGGAGGACTCGGGCTGATGCACCCATATTTGAGGCAACTAATCGCGCGTTTTTTGTGTCTTCACCAGGCATTACACGATTTTTTTAGGTACTCTGTAAAGAATACTTAAGCATTAAAAAACACCGCCCAAGCAGCAGAAATTGCCAAGCCCAAGCATGGCAAAACATCAGTGGCCAATGTGTCCGAGCTTGGCAATACCTCGGCCGCCAATATTGGCTGGTGTTTGGGAAAGGTGACAAGCCAACAATTGGCCAAGCCCTGGAAGGCCAATATTGGACAACGCTTGGCAAAGTACCTTGCCATGATAACGCCAATGGGTGGACCCCACGCTATTTTCATGCACATTTTTGGCTTTGTGGCCAGTCCTTATGACCAATGCTTATTTTACGAGTTGCCTCGCGGCCCGATTTCTGCTTTATACATGCCAGTATACAGGAAATTATTAAACGAGTGCGCATTATTTATTTAATGCGCACTCGTTAAATAATTTCCTGTACAATGGCATGTATAAAACAGAAATGGGACCGCGAGGCACAATAAGCAAACTGCATCAACTTTGCGAAGCAATTATAAATACGTGACTTGCCAAAAACAATTGAGCAACACAACACACCGGGTCTCTCTGTGTAGCTTTTTTATTATGCACATCAAATATAGGAGAAATCTGACTTAACAGTGGCAAGAATACGAACACAAACATGAAAGCAAACACAAATAACAGTCGAGAAAAAATTTTAAAAAGCGCTGCTCATGAAGCGCGAACCGATTATCATTCGTTTAACTGCTTGAGATGCCTACAATACAGAAGCATTCAGGTAAATGAAAACAGGACCCTCATTCCCGGTAATTCGCCGACCTGCCAAGGCCACAATATGTTTTTGAACAGTACTATTGTAGAATAGCCCAGCTTGGAAAGCTTGTCACTGCTGCATCCGCCACTTGTCCACGGGAAACACCTGTGCGTCGTAGCGCCTGTAATAAGTAAAAAAAAAATAGTTCACTATAATGCTAAATTCACGCTGCTTACTAAATACAGCACCTATACAAGCCGTACAACATGTCCGTGTGAAAATATTCAGCCTAAAGTTCTAGCTTGTTAACACTCGCTATGAAACATAAAACGTACTGCACTATTCATTTTTCAATACTGCGTTTTACGGTAGCAGTTACTTTGCTCGTTCTTGAGAAAACAGTCCGGAATTTCGCCGAAAATGGGCTTCACTCTTATTGCAGTAGCGCAAAGTAATATAAAAAGTCCAATAGACAAAGCGACACGCCAGCGGTTCCGTGAAATTTTGTTGTGCCTTCGCTCACTTCTGCCCCGTCAGACGCGGAAGACGCGAACGGAACCCACGGAGAATCCCAGAGGTAGTGTAATTACTTTGTCGCTCGACAATACCTTTACATTGCTCAAGAAAATAATCAAACGAAAGCTTCATTTATAGCTAAAGTTTAACTAAGCCAGCTTAATACATCCGCAACTCTTATACGGCACACGAGTCTTGCTTCAACGCATGCTGAACGTCGTGAAACTGCACGGCTGCTTGTTCGGAAAACACAAAGCCAGAAAAAGGATAGCTAGAACTGGCGTCCACTTTTTTCTTCGCAAGAACCAACAACATAACACTAAGCAGCACTCGCGAGCGCCAGTTATAAACGACAGCTGAAGGTTTGGCGGGAACTAGCGCGAGCACTCCCGCACCGCGAAAAGAAAAATGAATGTGACTTACGTTTTCAGCGGCGGCCGTAGCAGGCAAACGATGTTATTCCACCAGTCAGGTATACTTCACACAGCCACCGACACCAAAACGCACCTCACAGACACGTACAGGAGTGCTACCACAGTTTCAATGCCACAAAAGAGACGGAGCCGTCGGTGCAACGCGTCTGTCCACCGGACCCGCCGCGGGTTCAAAGAACGCGCAAAGGCACAACGCTGAAGTAGTTCGACGGTCACCGTTGTGTTAGGTAACACAAATGACCAATTCCTACTGAACGTTTAACACTCTCTCTCACGCTGTTTTGAATAAGCTGCACTTTAGTTTAAGTACGCTTTGTTTCGTGGCACCGTGCTGTGGCTCTTTAGGTAACTACTTTTTGGTGCGTTGGGGCCTGTTCACGGCGCTCTAACCGTCGTTATCCGTTGGGGGACCGCCGCGGGCAACGACCGCAGTGCTGCCCTCGAGTAGTGCTGCTTGCGCGCCGGGTGCGCATGTACACACGCAAAATAACGCACACGAGTGCTCTACAGTGAGACTTCATGCAACAATATGCAACAACAGGCAAGGCTATCGGCATTTACACCTGCCAATACTTTTTATTTAAATGTGTTACTTGACACAAGCTTGAAAATGATTTGGAACTACTTTTTTTGTTGTGCGCTGCGCGTGAAAACAAATTCAAAAACACGCAAACTTCAGTAATATTTTGAGTGAACTTGAGTGGTCATTCAACTAACAAGAAAATGCCAAGACGTGCGTAAAAGCACTCATAAATACCTGCGTCACATATAGGCTACTACTCTTCATAAAATGTTATGATCAAAAATTACGTCTGAATGAGCGCGCTGTCCAGTGTGATTTTTTGCGCACCGGCCAATGCGTGTCCTCAAGGCCGGTCGTATAGCGCTCGTTGTCCACGAATGGCTTTTGCGTACAGGCCGGCGTCTGGCCAAGCTATCGGCTGTCCAGTGTGATTTTTTGCGCACCGGCCAATGCTTGTCCTCAAGGCCGGTCGTATAGCGCTCGTTGTCCACGAATGGATTTTGCGTACAGGCCGGCGTCTGGCCAAGTTATCGGAAGCCAAAGGGAAGCCAAGGGGCGTCCAATGATTGGCTATCGGCCAATGCTGCTTGGGCGGCTGACGTTAACGCTGCCACCTTTTTTAACTATCGGTGCCAGCCTTTATTCTACGCAGGTGGTAAAACGGGAAGGGGAGGAGGGATGGTGGATGGTTTGTAGCTTGGGCTGTTGAGTTGGTGAATAACTTTGGCTCTTGATAAAATGACCACCACAGACGCGGGATTTCCACTTCGGCTTTCAGGCTCCCATGCTGTCACAGTGTCGCTCACCAAAACCGAAGGTACAGAGCTCACGGTTACAGAAAGTGTAAACTACCGCAACATTTCTAGGGCTACACGCTAATCCATCTCGTATGCAGATGCCTTTCTATTTAAAGCACACATATCGAGGTATCCCAGCGCTATAGCTGGCGTGGAAACCGTAGTCATTGAAACCAGTGAAGATAATTTAAAGTGGTAGAAATGAATAATAATATTGCTAATAGTTTTATACCTACTCAGATCGCGC
This sequence comes from Haemaphysalis longicornis, assembly GCF_048455015.1. NCBI lineage: Eukaryota > Metazoa > Arthropoda > Arachnida > Ixodida > Ixodidae > Haemaphysalis > Haemaphysalis longicornis. The sequence goes on from NW_027526445.1 coordinate 193,674,671, forward strand.
GGAGCCAGGCGCAGAGTGCTGCAAAAAGCGCTCGTGTCAATGTAGCCCATTCCCAACCTTACAAGCATCCAATAAGTTTGCGTAGCCGTTAGTGCATTTAAGAAGAAAATAATACTACTAATAGTAGTTTTATTCGTACTCAGAACGGGTTTCGCCAAGCGCAGATCGCTGCAAAATGCGCTCATGCCATTGCAGCCGATACCCAACTTTAGAAGCGTTCGACAAGTTTACGTAGTCATTACTGCATCTAAGAACCCAACAGATCTGTCTAGACTTTGTTTCACCGCACATATACGCTCACAACACCACCAAAACATTCAAAGCACCGAAGCAAACACGACAAAAACAACGGGAGGCTGTGTAATCCAATGCACCGGCTCATTCCACTGACGAGGGGAGCGCCGAGTGGTGGCGCCACCCGTCCAGCTGCCCGGTCCCTATAGTAGCTCGTTCTGTGACTCGTGCGGAGCGACCGCGCCCACCCTTCGTTGCTGGGGGGCATGGTCGCTCAGCGCGCTGTACTCTGTCAGGATGAGTGACCACGCGGCACGCGTGCGCGTTAACTCTATGACTTTTCTTTCCTCCATGACTCTATGCACAGCAACTAAAGTCCCTTCATCAGGCTAAACGCCGATCGAGGCATAGAGTTTCTCACTAGAAACTCTATGGATCGAGGGACTTTAACAGCAACGGTGGCTGCCATGATGGAATGCGTTGGTTACTAGGTGAATACCCACCACTGCCGCCAACTCTAGTAGGCAAAAGGACAGCGGGCAACGCTGTGAGAGTGGCATCATGTCCCGTGCAAAGCAACAGCTGGATGTTTTGTGCGTGGAACATGTGCGTGTGCGCATATCAACGGCATTGAGTTTATTGGAGAGTTTTCTGAGTTTATTGAGATAGAGTTTTTGAGTTTATTTGAGAGGTAGTAATGTAGAGTCTATAAAATAGGAGTGCAGAATATAAGTATATCTCTATGAGGTGAAGAGCGAGTGGAGTGATGGGTGAACAGTGAGCACAGTGAGCAAGTCGGTGTGCGCGTTTCCTGCGCGAGCGTCAGTGCGGGCAACGGCTGTTCTGTGGCAACGGTCCCGCAAGTGACCCTGGTTCATGAACACAGCAGACCAAGACGTAGCGAAGTGGAGGGGCTACACGGTCATACGATGACCAAACCAAGAGGCAAAAAGGCAGCGCCACTCGGCGAAGCTGACGAGGAATGGGTCGCATGCACGGAATGTGGGGCGGGGGTCGTCTTGCAGGCGACACCTTTTAGCACCCGACAGGAAGCCGAAGAGGCAGAGAGTTACGAATGTGTCCGTTTGCGTTCGACTGCGCTTACTCGAGGAAGGCACGGAGCGGGCAGCACGCGAAGAAAGGGAGGAGTGGACGCGGCGCTTTCAAACCCTGGAAGCGAAAATGAACGCAGAACGGGAGGCGGTCGACAAACGGCTGGAAGAGCTGCAGTCCCAACTGCGACGGGAGGAACAGGAGAAGCAGCGCTGGTTCCTGCAAGTGCGTAGAATGGAGACAGAAATGGAAGCAGGCCGCGAGGCCTACGAGAAGCTTGAGAAGCGAGTGAAGGAGATGTCGGCGAGTGAAGGAGATGCGAGTGGATCGAGTGCTGATGTCGAACTCTGCATGTCGGTCGTGCCGCAAGTACGGCAAGTAGTCCCAGCACAGGAGGGGGGCAAGGAGGACAGAAAGGCCGAGGAAGAAGAAGGCGGAAAAACGGAAGGCAGCGTAGCCACCAAGGTACCCCTAGAGTCGCGACTACCTGCGAGAGGGACACAAGGGCAAAACGAGAGCAGCAATCACACGGGAAATGCACCGAGCCTGCAGGATACCAGCCCCATGCAGCACGAGTCACCAGCCGCAGTAGAGGTGGCAAAAGAAGCGGCTGAACCAAGAAAGGGGAAAAAAGACCACCCCAGACCGACGGTGAGCGGGCCACCCCAAAAAAGACCACCCCAGACGGTGAGCGGGCCGGAGCACCAGCAACATGGACAAAAGCAGAAGTGTCCGCGACAGGAAGGAAGGAGAGCCCATGTGTTCGGTGATACAAATGCCTACGCCATGAAGCATGCAGTCCTTAGCATGACGAATTGGGACAAATGCGTACAGTTCCACACAAGGCATCAAGCCACTCTGGAACAGGTATGCGATGCAGTGGAGCAGACGGCAGAAGTGTGGAACAAGGAAGAGTCCCTTGTTGTTATCCACGCCGGGCTGCAGGATATCGCAGAGTTGGGGCAGGCACCCGAGGAAAGCGCTCGGGAGTTAAAGAAGCGACTATCAGGATGGATAGAAAAAGCCCCACACAACCGCATCCTCATCTACGCCCTGCCCGAGACACACAGCGAGGAGCAACTGACAACGGCATGTGGGCAGTGGAACAGCAGCGTGCACCAGGTGTGCAGAGAGCTCGGGCTCAAAGTAGAATTTGCTGCGACTGCATGGGCCCTGGACAACCGGGTGCATGAAAAACGGTACAATGCACGCACTGCAGAGTTGTTGGGCCAGCGCCTGGGAAAGAGGCTCAGGGCTTTTTTTAGGCATTCCAGCAGAGGGGACCCCAGGGCACATACGAAGGCAGACGTGGCAGCCCTGGGGGAATCCACACACAGCTCGTCCACTCGTGGAGGCACTGGGCCAGGCACTGCTCCAAATGGGGATGTTCCCGAGGAGGAGGAGTGCGCCAGGATGGCCCCAGTAGAAGAGAGAAGGAAAGAGCAGGCAGGCAGGGGGTGTGCTGGGACGTACAGGAACACACCATGCACCGAAAAACCGAAGAAAACACACAAGGGACGGGCCCTTAAACGAAGAAAACAGCAAGTGATTTTATTTCTGAACATGCAGGGAGGCCGAAAAGCTCAGAAATGGGAAGAACTGTATCACAGTATGGAGGAGGACTCCATTACAGTGGCAGGAGTTGTGGAGACCCACCTGCGGGAGACAGAAGAACCACTAACAAATAAGGACTACAATTGGGTGGGCAACAACAGGGGGAGCACAGAGCGGCGGGGAGGGGGAGTTGGAGCACTCAGCAAAATAGACGAACAGTGGGACAGGGTCCAAACGAAGTGTAGTGAGCACGTGTGGCTGGTTGGATCCATCTGTGGGAAAAGGGTTGCTGTGGGGGTGGTATACATGTGGACCGGTAAGGGAGCAGAGGAAAAAAACAAGGAGCTCTTCAAGTGCATTGCACAGGACGTCGAAGCAATAAATTTGCCCTGTGTAGTGGTGGGAGACTTTAACGCCCATATCGACACTCTTGATGACGCAACAGATAGAGCGGGACAGAGGCTTCTGGACTGGGTAAATGCGACAGGACTGGTGATAGCCAACACTACAGAAAAGTGTAAGGGACGAACCACATGGGCAGTGGGAAACAAGTCGTCTTGCATCGATTACTGCATTCTCTCCCCTGAGCTGTTTGACGAGCTGGACTCAATGGAAATAGACGAGAGTGGAGAAAAAAGTCTTGGCAGCGACCATAATAGGATTAAACTAGTGTTTGGGAAGGCGCAGCGTAGGGAAAAAGCGACGAAACGTCCTACGGGCCAGCAGCACATATCGGCCAGGGAAATCGAAACACTGGTAGAGCGAATGGAAGAAGACGCACTGAAAGCGAACATAAAGGACTACGAAGACTTTGTGCAGTGGATCAACAAGCACATAAGGGCCCTGGGCCAGCGCAGGACAATCGCTCGAGGAAGGAAAAGGCAGAAGAAGTGGTGGGACAAAGAAGTGGCTGCAGCGATCAGCCAAAGGAAGAAACTGTGCCGGAAACACCGACAGACAGTTTGCTCAGGAACGGACACACAGGTGAACAGCCTTTGGGAAGAATACAAAGATGCAAAACGAGAGGCGGCAAACATCGTGCAAAGAAAGATAAAAGCAGTGAATGCTAACTTTCTGGAGGAACTGAAAGGGGCAGGCAGAGATGCTGCAAGAAAATTCTGGCAACATGTCCGAAATGAGTAGGCAGAGCCTTCCCGCACCAGAACTTGTTTGAGAGACTCAACAACAGGGGAGAACTATGAGGGACAGGACTGCCTCGAGTACGTAAGGGCCTACATGGCACAGAAACTGGCAAAAAGTACAGTGCCACAGCAGCAGGAAGTGGGGACCTCAGAAAGGAAGAACCCAAGAGAAACAATCACCGAACGAGAGCTCAAAATGGCTCTGAACCACATGAATGGCAGGACAGCAGCTGGGTTGGACAAAATTCCAATACAATTGGTCAAGAAAATGGGGCCCAAGACTAGGGAGCTACTCCGTGACGCACTGAACGCTGTGTTGGTGACGGGAAAAATACCGAGGGACTGGAAGTGTACAAGAATAAGGCTAGTGTACAAGCGCAGCGGGGACAAGGGTTCGGTGGACAACTACCGACCCATTGCCGTGACTTCGGTCATATATAGGCTGTTCGCACACATAGTGCGAGCGAGGCTATGCAGATGGGCCGAAGGACAGGGCGTGTTGGGTGAGCTTCAAAACGGTTTTCGGCCTGGTCGACGTTTGGAGGACAACCTTTTTGTGATCACGCAGGCACTGGAAATATCTCAGCTGGAGAGCAGGCCGTTGCTCCTGAGTTTCCTGGACATAGCCCAGGCCTATGACTGCATTGACCACGGTATGCTGTGGAGAACACTGAGGAATATTGGACTTCCGGAGGAGTGGCTGAGCCTATTGGAGCAAATATATGCGGAAAACCTGGCAGCCATTCAGTGGGACAGTGACACGTCGGAACCAGTGGAGGTCTCAAGGGGACTCAGACAAGGCTGCCCTATGTCGCCCCTACTCTTCATGCTGTACATCTCGGCATTGACAGAACGACTGACAAACAGTGGACTCGGTTTCGACCTGACATACATGGAGGAGGGGCATACAAAGTCGAGGCGCCTACCTGGTCTGCTCTACGCTGACGACATCGTGTTGATGGCAAATTCGACAGCAGAGCTTCAGGCCCTCCTCGATGTGTGTGCGGAAGAGGCGACCAGACTGGACCTGAGGTTTAATACGAAGAAGTCGGCAGTTATGTCAGGAGGCGCAACGACGGAAGGAGTGAATGAAGGGGAAACGCGGCAACCACTGCGGCTGCAGGGCAGTGACGTGGAATGGTGCCACGTTTACAAATATCTGGGGATAGAAATCGCCGACCAAAGGAACTATCTTGAGGAATACGAGGCACGACTGCGGAAGAAAGCAGTGACTAAGCGAGCATACCTAACATCAAGGTCACTATGGGCTTTCAGCAGGTACGAGGTTGTCCGGGCGCTCTGGAAGCTGGTGGCAGTGCCCGGGTTGGCATTCGGCAATGCCGTACTGTGCATGTCGGCGGCGACTAGGAGGGCACTGGAGGTCAGGCAGAGAGAAGCGGGCAGGGTGGCACTGGGCGTTCATGCTTACACCACCAACGAAGCCGTGCAGGGCGACATGGGCTGGTCGTCGTTTGAGGCGAGAGAGGCCACAGCCAAACTAGCATTTGAACGGCGCCTCAGTGCGATGCCTGACGGCAGGTGGGCCAGGGAGGTGTACAAATATGGACACTTTCGCTGCACAAACACCAAATGGATGACCCGAACAGGAAAACTGGCACAGCGCTACGACGTCCCGCAGGTGCGCCTGACAGAGGCGCTCAAGCCGAACTGGAGACTGAAGGTGCGCGACAGGGTACGGGAAACAGAGAATGCGAAGTGGCGCGGTGACGCTCAGGCCCGGCCATCTCTGCGAGTGTACTGCGAAGGGAAGGACTGCATCTCCAGGGAGGAGATCTACGACAATTCAAGAGGGAGTGGGCTGCTGGGCGAAGCGAGGAGCGGGGTGTTGCGGACGAGAGTGATGAGGGCGAAGTTTTCCCTGGACCTGGACACTCGGTGCACAAGGTGCAAGGACACGGAGGAAACTCTCCTTCACGTAGTGGTTGAATGCCCACACTTACACCCGCCGGCCCTCCCTACTGCGGCAATGGGGTCGTCCGAGGCACTTGCGATGGCACTCGGGCTGCATAGGGGGAACGCACCTAGCGGCCAAAAAGAAGCGGTCGAAGTTACCAAACAGCGACTAGAACACTGGTGGCGTGATCGTATGTAAATAGGACAGTGCAGTGACACTGTTAAGGAGTTTTTGGCCCGAGCCAGATTTCTCTGGCATCACCCGATACGAAGGGTAGCGGCCACATCAGCATCAGCATCAGCATCAGTCTGCGCCCGGGTGTCATAGAGTTTCATACTAATGAAATATTAGTATGAAACTCTATGCCGGGTGTAGCACGGTTTCAATGCACGGGCTGGCCGGGCAGCTTTTCCTCTAGAGTCATGCGCGCGCGGTCCCGTACGGGTGCAAGGCACAGAACAGGGAGGATTTGCAAGGGTCGCTGCACTCGTTGCATGGAGGAAGGGTCGTTGTGCCACATGGAGGAAAGAAAAGGTTTCGTGTCATCTGCAACGAATGTTTTTTTTTTTTTTTCAAGTTTGTTGTCGCGTTTGCTACGGCGCGCCAGTGAGCCCAGCTGCGCTAGCCCAGTTGCCCCTCGACCAAAACATGACCCCATCGCGGCTTTTGCTTGCTCGCCGCGCCCTCACTTACTTCGGATGGCCGACCGCGCGGGGCCTTCGACTGCGGACAGGAGCGACGGTTCTTCCGATTCCGATCTGAAAACAAGCCGAGCTCAGATTCGCATTCTGGGAGCTTCTCATTCGAGGGGGTTCCACAGCATCAAATTCTGATGTTGAAATGAAACGGTCGGGTCGTCATTCTGCTGGAAGCGTGCACGGCAGACTGGAAATATCTGGAAGAAAAGCGATTTCTCGCTCACGCGCTTTCCTTTCGACGCTATACGTTCCGAACGCGATCATGGTCAAATAAATCACTGTGCTCCCCTTCTGATATCCAGGAAACAAAGCCGACACTGGGGGTGTGTCACGGCCAGAAACACCCGACAGTGAAAGGGTTAAAGAATGCATTGTCAGCAGAATTCGGGAACATGTCGAGTCAACATGTACATTGGTTGCTTTGGTCATGGGCCCTATTCTCGACACCGTGAATTCACCGTGAACGGTGAATTTGCTAGAAGTCTTCATTGATTGGTTTTCAATTTTAGTAACGTGCTTAAGGTTGACAAAGCGGTTGTGTGCGCTGTCTTAATTTTGACGTTTTATGACGATTACTAGCCCCAGTTTTAAAGGAACCATGACGACAAAATACAAGTTGGGTTTATTAGAAAGACTGCTCAGTCCCGATTACAATGATACCAATATCAGCGTAATATTCGAACAAATAATGGAGCTATTAAAGAAAACGTGTGAAGCAGTCGCGACCCCCTAGCCAATTTCCCGCAACTTTTCTATGTCATCACGGAACCTTGTTTGTGCGATTGGAGGCCGCCTAACTGACCTGTCGCAACGACACGACTGGACGCCTGTAATGGGGCCTCTAGTTCCATTTCACCGCATCACTTGGTTGCTAACGTGCAGTTAACGCACTGAAAATTGTTTTATTGTTGGCCCGTATGACGTCATTCTTGCTCATAACACATCAATGTGGCGCAAAATTTGAAAGTTTTTAAATACTTCTTGCTTTTTTTTTCGTTAAAAAACATCTTTTGTGGCTGTAATGGAGCTGAGTGAGATACTGAATTCTAATTCTTTCAAATTAAACGAAGTTGTATTTTCTCTTCATGGCTCCTTGAAAGCTTGCCTTATTTCTTTCCCCTTATAGTGCATAATTCTTGGCCGGCAATGAAAAACTAGACGAAATGCAGCTGACATGGCAACGTAGGCCTGTCTTTTCTGTTCAACAACAACAGAGCTTGTATGTCACGCCCTCTCCGGCATCAGTTGACAAGGCGTGGAGCAGTTTAAACAGTTGGCGGGAACGCTTACGTCACACATTTGCAACTTCAGCCTGTGACGTGTGGTTACGTAACAGCTTGCAAGTGGCGGTCGGTGTCGTGAAATCCCCGCGAATTTGTAGCAGGTGCAGTTTTGCACGATGCGTGGTTTAAAATTGCTTCCTAGTAGAAGAAATAATACTTTTGACTATTTTCAAGTCAGCAATAACGGCGCATAGAGATAACGTCCCGCATCGTTTTTTTGTTCGGCAATAAAATAGCAGTTATTTGTTTGGCGTAACATTACATAAGAGGGCAGTACAAGCCTCTCCATTACGAAGACCCCAAAGCATGCCATTTTTCCACACTCATCCTGGTAAGCTGGTGGGTTATATGATCAAATTCAAGAAAAGAATAACAAAGGAAACGTAGTTGTATTCATTACTGCGCTGATTACGGTCGAGCTTGACCAATGACTGAATTGGCGGCATCAATACGCTCCGCCGTTATCAGGTCTGTCCTTACATCACACAACCGATGGTCACAGCCATGTTTTCCTGTGATCATGCCATAAACTTGTAAAATAGCGGCAGACGATAGCGTGGCAGCGGAGATGGCCGGGAAGGTGATAATGCAACAAAGCTTGCATTGAAGCAGAGAGCTCAACTGCGCATGTTACTAAAAGCGATTGAAATAAATAAATAGATACGGTGAAAAAGATTGATGTTCTTTAGATCAACACCCGCCCATCGCTCGCTTTTGTAATCGCCTTGCGATATTGATGCCAATTCTGGCCTGAAGAAATGCGTTTCTCTTGCCAGCCTCAGCTGCCGTCCTAATTTTTATAATTCATGCCAAGTGTCTTTACGTCTTTTATGAGCAATATTTGATACCTTGGTGGTGATCTTTATCAGTGAAGCATCAAATTACACTGCATGTCACGAGCTGTACGTCGCTAATTGTTTACCTTGTGTTTACGCAAAAAACATGGCAAATTCACTGTGTAGTCGAGAATAGGGCCCCATGTGACCAATTTCGGGAGGAGCAGCCATTCCGTCTCCAAATCACAAACTGCCCCAAGCGAACAGGCATGAAGGCACTTTTATTGAAGCCCATCTGGTGCAAGCGCTGGGCACAGAGAGGGACTCGTCGCTAGTGGCACACACGGCCCCGACTACGGGACCACGGTCTTGTTGTTGAGGATCTCAATCCAGTAGCCGTCTGGGTCCTGGATGAACGCAATGTGCTTCATCTTGCCTGCAATGAAAAGTAGGCCGAGAGATTAAATCGCTTGGCTTATACGTGAATTGTAATGCGGCCACGAGAGCACATTTCCTCAGTACACTTTTTTTTTTGTTGGAATGAAATGGATCGCTTTTTTCGGAGCAAACAGTCCTGTGCCACTGAACTTTGTCACACATGTAGTGAAATGGCGCAAGTGTTTCAGTCATTGAATATGCAAGGCACCAGACCTCGAAACATTGCTACAAAAGCAGTGCCCTTTCCCACTTCATAGTTTCAGCTGTGCTACTAAATGGCTGTTTATGTCACCCGCTTTGTCTCTCAAAGTGAAGCCACAATTACTGCGTTGTGGCTGCAGCTTACACTGGAACCACAGCACAACGAATTCACACCTGCTAAGGCACCAATTCGTTAAATCGAAGCTTTATCTTTCAAGAGGACTACGCAAGATGGGGGAACGAAGAAAATGGAAATAACACAAATTTTGTTGGGCCAAGGCACGATAGTAAGGAATTCATTGTACTAGCGAACATCACAGGACAAAGCTAAAGAAGGGACAAAAAATGCGCTAGAAACACGTCTAGCGTGTTTTTCGTCCTTTTCACTTGGTCCTGGGTAATATTTGCTGGTACGATGAATTTCCCAGTCAGCAACCAACTTCCCCAACTTTCTGCCTCAGAATAAACACAAGAGAGCACGGTCACCCTCACTGGTCTCTCGCCGGCACCCTCTTTCACAACGGAAACCTTTTTCCCAGCAAGCCGAGTTCAGAAGCGCGCTGTGTTCATGGGGACGTTGCTGGGAGATTATCCAGGGTATGATGACAGATATCCCCGTCCGCCTGCTCACAGCTTAGTGAGCGAGTGGAACAACGACGGTCGTACGGTTGTTACCAGGCCATACGTCTGCCGACTGCGCGTGCGTACTGCTACGTGGCTAGGACAGCTTGGCAGTTCTTTATTCCCGACTGCGGTTTGGGATATACGACACACGAACCCAGTGGACAGCCTGAGTGGACACAAACAGCTGATTTATTACAAGTGCACAATATCTGCATGAGGAGTGAAACGGGCCTAGAGGGGGAAGGTGCGAAAAGCTTTCCACCAACAGGCAGCGAAGAGCCACAAGCTGGTGAAGGGCACTCTGCTCTTGCTTCTTTTTTGTGCTCACGCTGTCCACCCTGCTTACGCAACCCACAGGGCAGTCTGCAGCAATGCAAAGCCAACTGGCCCAATGCCTCACCCCACTGACTATAGTCCTCACTGTGGCGTAGCAGGTCCAGGTGCCCCTGAGATCACTGTGTTCATCATAAAGGCTGCCAAAGGACCACGTGCATGCATTCATTGTAAAGGCAATAAAGTATTTTGAAAACAGTCGTGGTAGCATTTTCAGCAAATGAGCTTATTTGACAGCCTGTTTTGTGAAGCATACGCCGCTGCTGCCCAGACCTGAACACCAGTACCCATTGCAACAACGGTCAGGCTTAGTTCTGCTACACATGCAGGCACTGTTGCACATAGCTCAGTCATGCCACCTGTGAGCTTTCCTTCAGCTTTCCTCCATCAAGAGCCAACAAAAAGCACAATTGCGCACGAGCCTGGAATCAAGCCAGTCTGACATCCGGCCACAGTGTTTTCAGAGAATGACCAGAGGCCGCCGCCCACCTTCGTGCGGCTTCTTGACGAACTGGACTCCCAGCTTCTCGAATCGGGCGCAGGCGTCCTCGACGTTGGGGACCATGATGCCGATGTGGCCTGCAGTCGGCAGGAGAGGGAAGCAAAGCGAGCGCCACTCAGACTCTGAACTCGTGGCTGCACCCTTCCTTCCGGTGTTGTTCGGCACATGCGGACAGTCCTAGCCAATTCACAGCGCTTGAAAGAAATGAAAAACGCCATGGGCCAATGTCTCACTGACTCGCAATGTGGTCCGACGCCAGCGCAGTTGTGAAAACTTTCATGCTGACCATTCTCGCGGCAAGTACTGGCTTGTTTGCACATGTACAGGTTCTGCACGTTGAGAAGGTTTGAAATTCCTCAACTTTCAGGTTGCAAGCTTGCCGGCGCATCATTGCACGGAGCTTCAGCAAATTTTAAAAACCTGGTGGTGGGGGGGGGAGAGATGTGCAACAAGGCACACGTGATTTGCGCAGGCTACAGAACAAAATGTGAAAGGATATACACAACAGTGTTGCTTGAAAGAACAATGTTCTAGCAAAGGCGATTTAGAGATTTAGAGCAGCCTTGGCAAAGCCTTGACCCTTGGCAGTGGTCAAACCGCACTACTGCACTTGGTGCATTGGGGACATGCCTCCCTCCGGTACAACACTAACAAACGCACACAGCACAGTTAAACTGACAGTTTGAAATACTGCACAAACAAGGCAGCCTGAATGTCCACTCAGAAATTTTAACTGTGCTATAGAGAATTATATATTATATGCTCGATATAACGAAGTCGTACTTGGGGCTGCAAATTTCGTTAAATCGAGGTTTCGATTTTACAGTTCATTTAACCAGTTACTGAGGTTTCAAAACCTTGCCCATCGCCAGGAAACAACTGCTATGTAGTTACCTCTCCACTAGAAGCGATATTTGTACTAAAACTGGCCGCGAAAATTGTGTGTATTAAGAGTTTCAACACTTAGGCAATGTAATTCGGATAGCTGACGGTAGTTCATGAGCCGTCGTAAAACCGGTGCTTTTTCCGCAACGCCTCATTAAATATGATAGCAGACTAGGTTTCCACTCTTTCTTTTTTTCATTTTGGTCACTACTAAACGGCACTGTTAGTCAGCTGAACCCGCGTCCATGCCCCGTGTTAAAAATTTTGATTGCCTATGACCTAATTACATCTGCAGATCAATAATAATTTGTACTAACAGCTCAGTTTCTTGCTTGTACTTCGGACGCTATAACTTCGATCATCAGATTTACGTAAGCTAACAATGAAGCTGATGAGACCCTAAAGTTTAACAAAATACAGGAAAACACTTTTTGCTCAAAATGAAAAATCCAGGGCCGAAAGGGTTAAGCATCAACCGTAAAATATAGACAACACTTTAACACCGACTTCTCACAGCCCATGCCTATCCTCTCAGTGAGTTTCTTGCAAAGAAGTAAATTAGGCATCCAAATGCAGCCACACACCTACAGTCTTACTCCACAGACAATCTGTGATATCCTGGGGGTACTTGCATGCATTACAGACGAACTGCCCTTTTTTGTGGAAGCCCAAGAGTGGAGTCTGGTCTCTACTCCGCGAAGCTATCCCGACATGTCTTGCCTTCGCCACCAACACAACGCCTGTCTTTTTGTACCTTTTTACCCTTTCACCCCCTTCTGTAGGCGCTGCTTCAAGGGTGCTACAAAGCCTTTTTTTTTTTATGCCAAACAAGCCAGTTAGCATCACCACCAGCAAGACAGTTTTTTTGGTAGATCAACTTCTGTCAGTAGGCTGTAGCAACAGTTTCAAGCCTCGGGCCAGGACGGCTCTCGCTTCAACTGCAAGCTTTCCGAAGAGGCTGTGTAGCTTTCCGTGGTGGCTGCTGCACGTCTCAACATGGGCAAGTACTAGCCATTCTTCCCTCGTAGCACTGCACCCTTCGCTTCCTGTTGCTCTGTGGTGCCTTTTAAACGGCAGCCGTGAACACTGCCCACCGACTCTTGTGTGCTGGTGACCCCTGTCACAGACAAGCTCGGCTAATGCACTCTAACAATGTGGAAGGGGGCGACAGCCTGTACACCGTCCCCGTTGGTCATTTTGCTGCCTGTAAAACTGGTTTCCACAGCTGGCATGTTCCGTTCTATGTTGCTAGAGGTCCGCTCAAATTGGCATGTTTTTGCCACACACAACAGGATGTTTTTCCCCACCCTTCCCGAACCAAACAAGCTCCCACCACCTGTCGCAGAGTTGAGCAAAATCACACCGTTACTGCCCGCAGCAGCAGCAGCACAGCGGCAGGTGTTCCGATGCACGGCCAAGCAAGCACCAGCACGACACAGCGACAGAAAAAGAAGAAGAAAAAAGCAGGAAAGGGAGCAAGCATAAAGAAAAAAAGAGAGAAGGAACACGGCACAGCCACACGGCCCCGAAAGGTGGCAGTGCCGCCCTTTGGCGGGGCGCAACCAAAGTGCAGCATAGTTACCAAAGCCTCGTGGGGCGCTGTTCCCATTATGGTAGCCGTTCGCTGGGTGGTCCTCCCAGTTGCTGCACAGACAGGGTGCGACAACACATGTAGCACGAGCACGCTCTTCTCCTGCTGTACGCCACACGGCAAAAACGGGACTCGTGTGTTGCACCAGTAATGCATACAAAGCTCAGTATGCTACGGATGCAAGGTTAGAGAAAATGGGTGACAGACAACAGAAATTGCAGACGATGTTACTTAAATCTGAAGCACAAAATGCCTTTAGGGTCCAATTCAATCTTAAGTCGCCGTGCCGCATAGACATGATGCAAAGATTTTAAAAATAACACAATATGGGGAATCAAACACATGCAAGTGACAATTGCAGCAACTCGGTCAATCTTTTTTTCCTTCAGATTATCACGTGAAAAACATTTCTGCCGGTTTATAACTTCAGGGACAAAGCAATGTACCTAATGGTGCATTGTAACTGGTGCAAATGAGGGGTTAGAGGGACAGACAAATGATTTTTGTCGAGTATATCTTCTCCACCCCAAATGAAAGGGCATCACTTAACACCTTCACTGGAAACGGTTCTGCTGATAGCACCCAAAAATTTTTGAAATGGGAACTTTCAGATCTAGTACGTGTCCTGCCCAAAGGAATGCTGGCACCCACGACAGTGCGCCGTGCGGCCACTCGCCTTCAGGCCTCTCCAGTTTGGCCCGCACGAGTTCACGACCAGTGCAGCGCAGGAACCGGTGCTGCACTTGTGTCGTCTGCTTCCGCACCGTCGCTCAATTGAACAGGCGAGGGCTGCACTATTCAAAGCCAAACCAAAGAAACCTTTTAACTGCACATGAAATTAAAAGAGGTGTTTAAAAACTTGCCACCGGCTAAACCGACAGCACTGGGCAACCTCTCCTCTTCCTTCGAGTGGCTCTGGAATCGTGCTTCGTTGCAAACGACGGAGTTGCTTGGACACATAACGCAGTTCAGGCACCGTGTTTCACCACCGTCAACAATGTTAGTGCAAAAATAAAATCAGTTGCGCCTGCTTATTTAGAAATTTTCTGTGGCTAGCCTGCATACAAAATGCTGGCCTTGATATCAGCTAGACGACCCGCACTCCACAAAAGTCTGTTGTCTGTCCCTCTAGGTTATGTCAATCGGTGCCTAAGAGTGGCGAATCAATCAGGCTGATCACCTAACCATTTGTAAGCATTGACTGTCCGCAGAACCAGGGGGTAGGCGGGGAGGGGGGGGGGGCTTTTGTCGTGCATTTCCATATTTGTTTAGGTGCTATTTCTTCTTGTGTAGACAAAACAGAAAATTGCAAGCAGTTCTGCCACAACTCTCAGAACATGCAAATAAATTTTGTAATATATTTGGTTTTCCTTGTTTTCAATAATTATGTATGCGAAGGAAAGTTTGACATCCACCTCAATGCAGCCATACGGCTGCAAAGGAAAGCTAACAGCTTCATCAGAAACTTTCCTTCGCAGAAACTTACTCCACCTTGGGGATTTCCCCAAAATCTGGTCGATTAATAATTCTCTATTTTCAGTTAATAGTAAGAAATTTCAGTGAATAGTTACGTATACATATTTTTATGCCCTTGAAGAATCGTATGGTTCAGGTCGAGGTGGAATCTCAGCCCCTTTGAGCAAAATTTCTGGCTGCGCCCCTGAGTAGAACATATTGCAAATATAGGTACTCGCACAGGGAATGCCTTGTGGTCAATGTTTCCATGAAAAAGCTTGAGTTGACTCCATAGAGTAGAAATCCTGCAGTTAGACCACGAGATGACACTGAACATGACCAACGGTGCAAAAACAGTAAATGAGTTGGAAAAAAAAATAAATTTGTGCCTGGGTAAGAATCAAACCCAGGATATGCATAATGCAAAACGAGTCTGCATCCCTACTTATGGAAAGAGAATGCGCTGTGGCTTTCAACTTAGAAATGTGTGTCAGGTGCATATGTGGGGGCCTCCATGAGTATTTTTTGGCATGCAGATTAGAGAAGTAGGCCAGCAAAAAACTACACTTCCCCTAAACGTCCTTTGTGGTTAGCATGCAAGAGTAGCGCCTCCATGCGGCATAGCAGGCGGCAAAGGGCGATGTGATGGCCTGACGTTGCACTCTGAACTCCCCCCGTGCCAGCAGCCGCTGTAAGAAGTGTGCAAGGCCAGGCACAGGCATGACCAGGGTCACACAGACTGAAAGACGCAAAGAGACACAGGTGCCGGCCCAGCACCCGCCAGCGATTCAAGCCCACAGTACTGGCACATTGCTCAGGCAATTTGGTGCTCATCCGATTTAATGGCAATCTAACGCCAACACTGCACCACAAAGAGCGCTCAGGTGCCTTCGTAATTTTTGGTCACTGCTGCAGGTGGCACCTCTGCAAGGTCTCCGAGCAGTAGGACGACTTCACGCGGTGCACGCCCAGTCCTAACCGCAGTAAAAAAAACCACACTGAGTAAGGTGCGACACAAGACAGGGCCCTGCAGAGTACCCCAGGAGAACGCAGCGCTGTGGGGGTCAATGAAAGCATGCTCGGCTGCCTCCAATGCCCTACCAGAGACGGCAGCTAGCTGAGCGCACGAGTATCTCTCGCTTGCCAAGCCACACACGGGCAATGCATCGCACAACAGGGCTGGTGCATCAACGACAGATCAAGAAAACGCAGCGACCACATGGAGAGAGGCCATCTTGGCATACAATACACAGGCCGCGAGTGTAAACCAGAACCAGACAAAAATAAGCAACACAAGAGGGAGATTATTGAAGCTCATAAAAAAGCAAAGAAAAAAATGGGTAGGCTTTCTTTTCCGCTGTCGCATTATCAGCCGAATAAATCTCCCATCTTGACAGTCTGCAAGCAAATGACGTTAAAGATCCCCAGGTGCCAAAATCCTGACAAGCGGGGAAACCCCCGGAAACAAGAATTGAACTCATTTGGGTCCCTGCGCATTCCTCGATCGAGGGCAACGAATTCGCCCATCGACAGGCCCGAGACTTAAACCTCCGGGTCACAGAGGAAACGGAAGAAGGGATGCACCCAATAACGAAATACGCAGAAATCCTCAAACATTACAGGGAGAACAGAAGAAGCCTTCCGCACCCTCACCCTAAACTATCCAGGAAAGAACAATCAATATATCGACAGATACAGGCAGCCTCTTTCCCACACCCTCTACTCCTGAACCGAATGTTTCCAATTAGATACTCAAAAGAATGTCCCCTATGCTCAAAAACAGGCACCCTGAAACACGCCATCGGAGAATGCACAAAACTCAAGTCCCCCCCAATTCTTGCCGACTCCGTCAGCATAGAGGATGAGCGATGGGAGATCTTGCTGACCAGCCCCGCCCTGGAAGACCAACTTCGGCTGATCCACAGGGGCCAGGAGGCTCGGGAAGCATGTGGGAACCGGTGAACAAGGAACCACTCCGACTGAGCTGAAATAGCTCCATCGCAACCCTTTTGCTAACAATAAAGTTTACTCTCTCTGGTCAAAGTTAATCCGGAGCCCTCTCCTGTGGCGCGCCTCATCCTCTGCATTGCGTCAGCGCGTTAAGCCCTACAATCAATGAATGCAAGCAAATGGCGACAGCTTCACCGATTTATTTTCACTTAGTTGTTTCCTTTTCGTTGTCTTGTTGCCACGATATTCGCTGTATTTATGTGCAAGATGTCATAGCAATAAACTTGGCTGACAGGCAGCACCTGTGCAGTCGTCTGTGTTTGTCGCACTCTCAATTTAACAATACGGGAAACCAATTTAGCCAAGCATCACTCTTGACAACGTATTGCTGTGTAACGTTGTTAAGATGTTTTGGGCAGTGTGTCGAACCGAAAAAAATACCGGTTCAGTTAAGCTTCTGGTTCAGTTCCGGTTCGGCAAAATCACCTACCGAACCGGCTTGCGAACCGGTTTGATGAGTTGAATTATCACTGAAATTAGAAAGAAACATTTAGTAGTTTAAAACGACAGTCAAATCACAAGGGCAGTGGCACAATTGCAAAGCAAACTAGCAAACTTTAAACAATTACGAGATATTAGAAAAACAGATGTATCGAGTCGCCGCCATACATCGCGGCGGATCTCCGCAACTGCTGCACCAAATGCCTTCCTCGACTAGAAGAACCGTGCGGCCTGGCTGTGCACTGTTGGTTCCGCCGCCACCGAGACCTTGCAGCTGCGTGTGCTCTAAATATTGCCGTACCAACGCGCGTGCAAACCCGCGCCGACACCCTAGGCCGCTCGTCGACATGTTCAAACAGATGGAAGTGGCGACGATTCACCCCCTACTTTCTCGCCCAGACTTTGTTGTCCTAGCAACTATTCATAAAGCCACCGCCAAGAGATACGACGGTGGGATATATTTTCTGCCCTTTCCTTCTTTGTTGAAATCGCAATCGTTGCTACGGAATCGCGAATAACGCTAACCTTGAGGCCTTAAATTTAGGCCTGCGTACTGGCGCGTTCAAATACCAGCGCTTAATACCAATGGCGCGCATTTTTTATATCTGTAACAAAATAGAAAAATCCTACAACAGGCACATAAATACTACCAATGAATTAGATTATTTGGTCACCCTGAAAAATTTGTTAGCTGGCACCTTATCGATAGTGTTAGCCACACTTTTGTTAAAAGTAAGCTTTAGTTAACGCTCAGTCACTGCATTATCGCTCTGACCACTGCAAATTCTTTTGCGATGGCTATACCGCATTTGTGCATTACAATCAGTATGTCATCGTACTGCCTGACCCCCGGCCATCGTTCCGTGTGCTACACTGCGGAATCTTATAACAGATTATGCTGTTTCAAAATGAAAGGAAATTTGACACGCGGAGCATCAGATGAGACATTTTGGGTAGACGCTCTTTAATTCGTCCACAGCAGTGCTCCCCTCCGCAACGAGTAGCAGTGGGAGTAATGTAGCGAGTTGGGCAGTCAGTACAAGTGCACCTTCGAAAAAAAAAGCCGATCTGAAAGAGATAAAACTGCAGAACAAGCAGAAAAGATCGCTAGGCGAATGGGACAGTGTGAGGTACCGGCCTGCCTTTCTGCACGTGTCATCTGCTTTATTACTGTTTCTGCTTCCAGGACAAGGTCATGGCTGCAGTTTCTTGCCAAGGGATTAAGTGCGCACCTTAAAAGTTTTTCCCGACATATCTGTTGTTATCTGTATCTGTAAAATGGAACTTTTCCACTGTACTGTCCTCAAAAACTGACCACAGAACTCACTTCTTTCGCATTGATGACACGTTTGGTTGTGAAAGGCAGGGCAAAGAAAAGTACAGAGCAATATCCACCTTTTGGTGCTTTTTTTTTTTTACTTATTCGGTTTTACTTACTTTTTGAGTAATATTTTAAAACAACATTATTTGCTTTTTCTTTTTTGTCATTTTCCGTGTAAACACATTAAAAAAAAAAAAAAAAAGCTGGCGCATTTGGTGCCCCGTGCTATATGTCTGCTACGAGACGCAGCTTATGTTGCAGGCCAGCAGGCTTATTTTAACCAGCTGGTGATAATAAACGTGGGTCAAAATCTCGATACACAGACGATCTCCATCTACTTAAGAATAATGGTTGTGGGGAAGGCAAATCGAGGCCACTTGTGGTCAGCAGCAAAGGGCTTAGCCACTGAGCAGCTCCTGCGGTCACACTTGTCAAGTATTAACAATTTGCAGGTGTCTGGCCTTTTAAACAAATCATGAAATGCGAAAAGTTTGCACACATCGGGTGTGGGCTTTCGCTGTTGCGCAGTAGAGCACTCCTGCAGCCTGATTGCTCCAATAAAGTTGCAGCTAGGGAAGGGCAAAGTCGTTTTATATCCCCTGCAAGCTGCCGAGAATGACATTTCGTTTGGTCAGGTCAGTTTGCACTACGCTCGCGCTTCCAGCAGCAACAGACCATTGCTACATTGGTGCTCATTCATTTCCCCTGTTGTTACATAGAGCGTGATAATGTTCAATTGTCTGGAGGGGAAAGTGCGCGAGCGGGTACAAAGTTGATGGTACGTGAAAGAAAAAAAGGCCTGAATTGCATTGACTGTGCAATATCAACAATGGAGGCTCGAACCGTTTCGGCATGAACCGGTAACCGTTATTTCTTTTTTCGGTTCAGTTCCGGCAAAAATACCGGTTCGACACCCTGGTTTTGGCCACCGGGAGCTGCAGCGGCCACCCAACGCAGTGAAGCACATGCACACAGTACAGAGGGGGCAGGAAACCTCAGCAACAACATCATCGCGAAGCTTCTCGCCACCTACAGTTGCCAATGGTCGGAGGAGAGCACCACACTCCAGAGTTGCACACTATCTGCTACCTCCTATGAGAAGCCCTCGAATTAGTGATCCATCGAAGTACGGCCTGTGGGCACAAACCAGAGATGTGATCTAAAAGGGAAGTCTGCGAACACGTTGCAAAAAGCCAATTTGCTGATACTGGGAAAACAGGAATCGGGGATACTAGCTTATGTAGAAACATGCAGGAAAGCCGATGCCTAGGACTTTTGCCGGAAGAAAAAGGTTATTTCACAACATGGGCTTCGCCAACACCTTTGGTGATAACCGAATTTGAGGGTTTGACACGCACGTATTACATGGTCATAAAATCCGGGCTATTGAAGAATAACAACCTGTCACAGTTCGTATAATTTGCCACAACCAAAACCAGGGATGGCAAAAATATTAGCTGTTGTGCAGTACATCAGGAGGTTCATCCCATTGGCTGATGAGAGACGACACGGATGTGATGCAGGACGCACACAAAGGCTGGTTCCTGTGCATGTCCAAGGCCCAGCATCCCCTGACATCAAGACTTGAAGACGACGTTTTTGGAACAAACACAGCCCTACATTGTGCCTCGGTGTGCAGAAACTACGCAACCCTTGCACGTACCCAATCTGGTGAGAAAAGAAAGCACAATAAACCTGTCCGGGAACCCAAGCAGGGAATATTGGCTAGGGATTAATTGAGGCTATACACACTAGCACAACACCCCGACGATTCCTTTTACAAGCGTCGGATAGCGTTCTCCTGGGAAGGTAAGTGCTTGTCTTTTGTGTTGTGCAAATAACGGTCTGGATTCGGTGTGTTAATTGTTCAGATGCTCACGCGGAGACCTGCACAATAAACTAGACTAAAGAAAACTGAAACTGAGCGCTGTGTGATCAATGAAACATTCGCATATGGAGTACTCAACTTTTTCCGCAACTGTGCACGGTTGCAAGATATGCACCATAAACGCCCTATAAGGGGGCGTGGACAAATGCACACGCCCTGTGGGTCCTACCTGCAGACGTATTTCTCGGAACTGCATGGTTTCACTGAAATATGCACGGCGCCCAAGTCCACCGAGCGCTCACACATGCATGCACACGGGTTTCGCGACCGAGGGAATTCTTAGGCAAGTGTAAGAAAGAGCTCATGCGTCGATTACTTTGAATTTCGGCGAAAGCACACCCGACCGAGGCGCACTCACTGCGTGAGCTCGATGGTGGCCTTGCGGCTGAAGGCCCACTCGGCCTGCTCCTTCCGCGAGCCGAACTTGGGCACGGCCTCCTCGAAGCCCATGAAGTAGAGCGAGAACTTCATCTCGGGGAAGTCCAGCTTCTGCAGCAGCCGCATGCCGAGCACGCGCGAGTAGAAGTCCAGCGACGCCTTGGGGTCCCGGATGCGGTACATGGTCTGCTGCATGATGAAGTCCTTCGTCGACGGGTCCGGCTCGGAGCAGCACTTGGCCGCCTCCTCGTCGCTCAGACAGCCGGCCATGCTGGCGGTGACAGCAGTGGCAGCGCTTCGGGAAGAGCACGGAACTGTGACTGCACCTTGACTGCACCGCGCGAGTCCGGCGAGCAAGCCGCGCACAAGTGGAACAAGCACTTTCATTCGAGGAGGGCCGGGGGGGGGCAGATGGCGGAGGATGATATTCGGAAGGCGAGGGGGGGAAATAGAGGGGAGGGGTGCTAAGTACTGCTACCGCGGCGCCCTCCGGCGGCTGTGGCCAGCGAGTGGTGGAGGCAGTGGCGGCCTGGCGGTGGCCTTCGCTCGCTGCTGGCAGCGGCTGGATGTGCGCGCAGTGGGGCATTATGGCCCTGCTCGCTGCTTTAGCTGCTGTCGCGCTCGCCCTCGCTGCCGCCGCCGCGGCAACAGCTGCGGACCCGACGTTGGCTACCCAGGTGAGACGCAGGGGGGCGACACCTGGCCTCGTGTGGTGCACGCGAACACAAATGCGCGCACGTGCTCAGTGGCGAAACGACGAGTCTGCGTGGTGCCTGCGTCAGGTGTGCACGGCACGGCGCTCCTCCGGGGGCCGACTTGTCATTTCCCCAGTTCGCGTACTCCTCCGTCCGCCCGAAGCTGACAGCGGGGGGGAAGGCAGCTGATAAAGGTGCACGCGCGACCGAGCCTGTACGGGTTTCGGACTCGTCCAACAGGTGGCAATTAATCGTCGCTGTGTTCTATTTATGAGGTGCGCGCGAGCGGTCAGTGGCGGCAGGCGATGCCAAGCTTCTTTCTCGGTCGCCCCCTCGTCGGCTAATTCCGTCTCCTTCCTTTTCACGACGCACGCTCTCCTTCCGTGACTCGTGATCACGTTAATTCAACAGGTGTGCGTCCGTCGTGTAAACAAGCGCATGCAGCAGAGGGCGCATAACTGGTTTCGGTGTTTGATGGCGATTCATTAAGGTGCCGCGGCTGCGTTGAGTTGCCAGCGCCCGCGGTGGCTTGTTAGCACGCAGTCTGCGGCGTCGTTTGGCAATTTTACGAGCCTGCTGTAAGCGAATCAACCTTGAGCCGGCAGCCCATTCAGTCCCTTATCAGTGCGCTGATTGACACTTGATAACCGCCGTATAGTTAGCGCTGCGCAGTTGCATTAATTTTACTGCCTGGCTGTGGGGAAAAGAATTTTGGAAAACTGCGAATGCCCGTCAGTAAAGTGCAATGCACGAAGAATTCACTGGAGCTGACTGAAGTGTTTTCTAAACTTGTTCCTCCATTTTTAGCAACTAATTCACATGTACTGTGGGTGTAAAGTGTCGGTTGTATGTTTGGGCCCAACATGTATACAGTAAGCCCTCATTAGTATGTTGCGGTCTTGGGGACAAAACTTCGTTTTAACCTGTACTACGTGAACAGTAGAGGTGACTTGCCTTCCACGCACCGTGAAACACATCGAACAAAGCAGTGTTGTTACAGCATCCGCCTAATAAAGTGAAGCTCCACCCAGGAACAAACATTTCTGAAATCCTCTGCATAAAATCTTATCATATGATAATCTTCATCAAAATTTCACTTGAATGTGCTTTTTCGACTCCTGAAGTTAGGTTTTTCGTATAGAATGTACCAATATATACTTGTAGGCATCTTAAGCATGAATTGACAAAAACTTGTTTAGGTGCGACATAAAACAAAAGTGTGATCTTTGGTGAACATACCTTACCAGCAAGCGTGGCATCACGGTCGCCTGCAGGGCCCTCTGTGTGGCTGTCGCAGTTGGTGCACACAGGTGCATGGCTGTGCCCAGAACCTTGCAAACCTTGTCGATGAGTCCCTCTGCACACAGGCGGCAAAGCTTTGTTTTGCTCGCCTGCCAAGTATCGAGGGTCGTATGATGATGATGATCTTGCACGGGGGCTCTTCATGTCTGTATTTGCCTCAGTGGTGCAGTACTGTGTTCCACTGCTTGGCAATGACTGCCCTTTTACATGGACACTGATGCTGTTGCTTGCATCCCTCCCTGCCTTCTTCTTGCTGTGTTGGTGCCACGTGACTGCGTTCAGACTCGTGGATAGCTTGAATAGGCCATGATGACACAATTCAAGCTTGCTTCATCCCTATAGCAGTGACGCCAATTATGCCGCAAACTTGGAATCAATTGCGGAGCTATCAAGGCCGACAGATGCAGCAGTGGCCACTTTCCGGCAGCTACGTCATCAGAGAATGCGGTCTGTGCGATGGGCGACCGTCAAGCTAAGCCACCCACCCCCAAGAAACAGCACTGGGCGGAGGGCAGTGGGGCCTCTGTATGATCTACGTCCGTGTCACTTGATTGCCAACAGGCACTGCGAACCATGATTTCAGTGCTGGCCCATATGACGTCACTCATGCCCATGTTATGTCACTCCAGCGGGGAATTTGGAATTTCTTCACTACATCTTGCATTCTCTCGGTTAAAGAATAGTGTTTCATGGCTGGAATGCAGCTGAGTGAGTTGCCGAAGGCAGGGTCTTTCAAATTGAACAAAGTTGTGTTTTGTCTTCATGGCCCCTTTAAGAAGACAGCTGCATAAGGATTATAATTTTGTTTTAAAGCGACCCTGCAACACTTGATATCGATTTCTCGGAATGTATTGTAAGGTACAGTCTAGTGTTCCAGCAATCTCCTCCCGCAAGAATTATGAAAATCCGTTCACTATCACCGAAACTACGTGTGATGAGAAATCGCGCATAATTGTTCCCTCTCAACTCGACCGCGGACAACGCGATGAAAGCTGCGCGCTCTCTCCCGGAGAGGGGGGTGGCTCGCAGCGTTTTCTCCGGCGGCCTTCGATATATCGCAGGCCGGGGAGTTTTCCCCGTTTCTCCGAAACATGGAGGAGTCTATTTCCGGTTCGGTGCCACAACAAGGCAGGCACGGCTGCCTGCTCGCAAGCGCGCACTCAAGCTGGTAGGACGTTTTTGAAGCAATAAACATTTGTTGTAATGTGATCTGGCTAAAAGGGGAGTATTAAGTTCGTCACTCAAACTCCACGCGCACTCGCAACACAAAAGAGACTTCAAAACTGCGTACAGGCTCAGGCACAGAAGAGGTTGGTACACAGCGCTGACAGCGGCGGATCGTCACAGGAAATGCGAGAAATCAGCCGCGAAGGTCACCAGCGACAGCCAATAGGCAGACGTGGCCCCAATGACGTCGCTTAGGCCATGCCAGGGGTGCGTAATGAGGAAAATTAAAGGGAGTGCAGTTGGTTTTTCCGCGTCTTTCACATCGATTTGCGCGCTCACCGCTTCACGTGCATGTGGAATATTTGGCTCAGGTATTCCTGGCAGTGTACTCTAAATGACGCGCAGGTTTACTTGCAATGCTCAAAGAGTGTTGCAGGGTCCCTAAGGGAAGCAAGGTTTTGTGGCTTGTCAACGCGTAAATGTGGGCTAGTTGGTTCGAACTTTGGTTACGAGAAGGCACTAATATTGTGCTGTTTTAAGGACCAAGCCAGCCGAGAATTGTTTGAAGCGTGGCACATCATGAAAGCTGGTGATAAGTGTGTAAGCACGGCATCTATTAGTTTGTCAAAAAAAGAAATAGATTTATCTGGATGCGAACTTGCCACGTGGGCAACAAAATTCACCACTTGACCTTGTCATTTTTCTTTGTGCTTTGGGCATGTTCATGCATGTGCCCTTCCTGTATATCTTTTGATGTGTGTAGTAAAAATTTCAGTTGATGTCTAGCGCTAGTCCTGTGTGGTCTCTACTTTTGTCCCGTCTTCACCGCGCTATTAACCATGTTTCACAGTTTTGTGGCTCTCTTGTTGGTGAAAAGTAGGTAAATAATTAAAGCTGGCATTGTTCTCTTCATTTTTTCATGACAATAAAGAGTACACAAGCCAGGGCCATAGCCTGTTCTGATTGGCTTCCACTTTTGTAACGAAAATCGGAGAGGTTTTCATCCCCCCCCCCCTCCCCCAGCTAGGTTTGGTGGGCCCAGGCATCCGTGGGGGTGAGCAGGTACGGCAGGCTCCCCACTCGCCAGCATAACCGGCACTTCCTGTGGTTGTGAATGGGAAAGCGTGCATGTCCAGTTGAATGCCTGAGACACCTTGCATCGGTGTTGCGTTGTCCAAGGGCGTCGCAATCTTGCCGCTTGGGGCACTGTGCTCTGCGGCCTGCCATGATGCGTTCCATTGGTTGCGATCTGTCTCCTACGCGTCACGTCACTGCTTGTTCCTGCTGCCACGTAGTGGGAGAGTGGGTGGCAATAATGCGTCTAGCAGCTGTTCCCTTCGCTTGTTGCTTTTTTTTTAACTCCGTCTGTAGTGTGCTGGTGTGGACAACCCCTCCTCTGTGCTGGAATGCAACTCTAAGAGAAGCCATTTCTGTTACGGACTCCGGCTTTTTTGCTCATTGAGCCATATAAGGCCTTCGACTTGAAAGCCTGTGCTCAGTGAAAGCTCCCGTATACATTCATTTATTGTTTACATGACCCCGCCCCAGCGTTTGTTTCAGGAAAGCTCCACAAATCCAGCTCGGCCGTTCATAATTTGTGACAAAACAAATTGTAGTGTGGAGAAGTGTACGGGGTGGTCGCTGCTCTTTCCTTGCTTTTGGCATTTTATGTATTAGTGAGCGGCTGCTGTGAGTGGTGTAATGTATTTGTTTTCATGACTTCCAGTATAGGCCATCTTGCTGGGGCACTTTTGTTGCCTCTTAAGAGTTAGGCTCTTCGGTTATTAGCCCGCACTTGTCATGGACTGTTGGAGATGCGATCTGGTATTGACATGATGGGCGTTAGTTTAGGTGGCCCCTGGAGCCACAGTTGCAGAAGTGCGGGGCCTAAATTCTCGTGCCTGCGACTTGTCACGTGGCACTATAGTGTGCATGCCTTTGACTGCTAGTGCTGCAGCGGGGCAGGGAGGTGACGCAGGTGTGCTCCTCCAGCCTGGTGTCGGGCCGAACACCACTGTACCTGGAGGTCTAATGTGGTTGACCCGTGCCCACACCTTGGTGTGGAATAAAATTGACGCTGGTTGGGACGGCGTTCGGCTCAGCGTTGCTGCCTGTACATAACATCACTCGTGTCAGCTGAAAATGTCAAAACAGCCCGTTGCTCTCTCCCTCCCCCGTGCTCGAGTGTTGGGCAGCATCCAGCAGGCTGCACGGGAACTGTGCCGGGGGGTTTGCGGGAGCCCGTTTGTTCCCTGGCTCGCAGGAGGAGGACGTATGCCCGCCGCCGACCGAGCCGTGCCCGGCGGGCGAGCCCCTGTGCGGCTCGGACGGCCGCACGTACGCGACGCGCTGCGACCTCGAGCGGGCCCGGTGCGTGGGCGGGGGCGGCCCCCCGGTGGAGGTGCGCCACCCGGGGCCCTGCTCGGAGCCGGCGGCCGCGCGCTGCCTGCTGCAGCGGCGCCAGCAGCAGCCGGCCGGCTCGTTTGTGCCCGAGTGTGCGCCGGACGGCGGGTTCCAGCGGGTGCAGTGCCACCGGCTGACGGGCTACTGCTGGTGCGTGGACGCCCAGGGCAGGCCCCTGGCCGGCTCCTCCGTGCACCTGCACCGGCCCAACTGCACCGGCAGCCCCCGGCGGCAGGGCTCCTTCCAGCGCAGGGCCTCCCACCAGGGACACCCCCGCACAGGTGCCGGCAGCCAGTGGGGCAAGGGGGACTCTTTGCAGCTGCTGCCGCAAGTCGTAAATGGAAGAACGGTAAATGCAGAAGCAAGGAGTGCCTAGTAATTTACTGTTTCCTGATTTGGAAAGAGGCAAGCTTTATTCTATTAAGTTGGGCTACAACAGTCACATAAAACAAGGTTGACAAAAATTTGCAATTTTTCATTACGTGCAGGTTTCAAGTTAAGGCTCGTGGGAATGAAGCAGAAGCAAAGCCGGACTGCTAGTCGTCAGTGAAAGTGAACTCACCCTTGAAGGATTTATTTCGCAGTAAAAAACGCCTCACTTGCGCCTGCTGCTTTTGCCAGAGCTTAGGCACTACGCGGCACCCAGATTTCTCTCTCTCTCTCCCCAAGGGAACAGGGTCACTCACCCCCACATTCACCAACGTAACTCGATCACCACTTTTACCTTTTCGCACTCTTTGGTCCCACATGTGTTTCAGAAACAAAACTCCTGCTGCCTTCTTGCCAACGTGGTGCTCTTTTTCCTGCTCAAAATTGCTGAGAGGCTGCTAGCTGGTGCACTGTACTTAGCGGCGGTGGCATTTAAAATTCCAAGCCTGTCTTAAAAGGAGAAATCTTTTCGTTTTCTGGCAGCAGAACCCCTCACCAACAAACCGACACCACAGATGGCAGCAGCGAAACGCACGCCCACACGCTGGCAGGCAGGCCCAGCACCTCAAAGCTGAAGTCTCAAACTGGCACCGCCCTCGCGCGTGGTTTGCGGTTCGGGTGAAGAAGGAAAAATGAGGTCTAGTTGCTCTCGCCACCTAGTTGCCATGCTACACAAGCAGGACCTAGAGTGAATGCAAAGTTAGCCGTTTTGTTCGTAATGATCATGACAAATCGTGTTTTTGGTGATTTAAGATGTTTTCGTGGCTGCTCGCTCGGCTGGCTCCATAGCACGGTGTAAGAATATTTAGGTGTTGACACTCGCCGGCCGCCGCGGCGGAGAACGCGGTCAGATCGTGTTCGCCCTTAGTACATGCGCAGACCGCAGCGGCGCAGGGGCGCTGTGAATGAGGGGCCGGCTATCGCTTGCGAAGTAGCGGGCGCAGCTGCGGTGGATGCGCGGCGTGCTTGACTTACCGTGTCATTCACGCGGCGTTTCGGTGTTTTCTGCTGCCAGAGTGTGGAGTAGGTATTATGATTCAGCTTCCACGTTGTGTTCGTCACCGATCACTGCGGCACCAGCCGCAGTGAGCGTTGTGGAACTCACGCGGTACAGCAAGGCGACGCATTGCGCGGATATCGCGGCTAATGTGCTTTTTCGATGGCAAATCCCTGCGAACGGCACTTGTAATGTATTGTGTTTTCTCCAGCAACAAAGGCGACTTGTATTTAAAAATGTGTGTTACACATAACGGCTATTTTGGCTTTCGTGGAACAAAAATATTTTTTTATCTTTATGCTGAATGTATACATGGGTAATCAGGGCCCTAGACAGAGCAATGCTATTAACACACCGAATCGTTATATAAAAATGTAAAAACAAGGATAACAAGAATGTTGGCTTGTTCAGAAGTATGGTACCTTCACAGCCCTGTACGTACCCGTATTTTTGTGCAGATATTACGTCGACGAAACAAATAACACAGACATTACTAAGGCAGAAAAACGAAAATTGCTTCGCCACAGGATCTATTTCTTTTTATTTTTTAACCTGTGGCGTAAAGCAACCCCCGAAAATAATTTGTGGATACGCCACTGTGGGAAATAATAGACACCGCAATGCAAGGCTTCAAATTAGGACCAAATGGGATTATTCAAATCGTACAGAACACGGGCACCAGTTGCATTCTTTCGCTGATGCCGCAGTCAGTGTTACACTCCAGAGTTTTGATATTGTGAGATTGAGCTCCCTGATCAGTAAAATCTCACAATATCAAAAGTCTGGAGGTCACAAGGTCCACGGACGAAATAATTGAGGCTTCCGCAAATTTTGACAGAAAAAAAACTGTGCCTAAATAAGAACAAAGAAAGGAAATATAAACACGAGCTCTTGTATATTCCTTTATGTATTCGCCCTGTGTACGGGCAGTTTTTTTTTTGTCAAAATGGGCGAAAGAACCAGTTAGCCCAAGTTCCAAATTTATTAGAAATAATTGAGGCTACTGATGCCGGTATCTTCCATGTGTTTTCAAAGAAGCATTTACAAAGGGACACCACACGCCGTATGCCATGGCGGCGATGTGGTTAAGTTTATACAGCCATCGCGGGCCCAGTTTTTACCCGCTGCATTTTGGTTTAACATAATACGTTTATAAAGCTGTATAATTTGCCCTGACCCTACTAAGTTCGGTGGAGAATTTTGTGTTCCACGAAGTCGCCTTACCACGCCGACGGCAATTATTCCAAACTGACATCCGCCAATCCCAGTTTAGAGTCGCGTCAGTATTTTATGTCTGGGCGTGCACGCCTGTGTTTCCGTGAGATAGACAACCGCTCAGCACCGTCGGTATCGGCGTGGAAGCCGAGCTTGATAGAGAAACACCTGGGAAATTTTCACTGACCATTTTCGCGTCGAGCAGGCAGCACAGCCCTGCAGTGCCTTAGTCATTAAAATGTCGCATTTGTATTGTCTTGGTTTAGCTTCGTTCCGGGCCCTCCCGCGTACAACGGCGCAGGCGTCCCGCTACACAGCAAAACAGCGCGGGTTGTGTGCCTAGCTATGGAGGCAGAATTTGTGATACAGGCGAAATACGATAGCGTCAATGACGTCTCTAGACACATTAAAGAACCACAGTTGGACGAATTTTACCATATTCTCTACACGGCGGGCATTACCACCTCACACCTTGGGTGATTTACGCTGCTCAAGCAACATTTTATGCTACGCGTAGGCTCTTCGGCACAAAAGGGGGGAGCATGTGCGTTTGCGACAACTTTTTATTTTAAAAGGCGGCAAAGTAACTACTCTCTGGAGTCGTGCGGATGAGCGAAAAAAAATTATTCGTAATAGAAGCGTTTCGAGAACGATCTCGGAAGGGTCGCACGACCACGTTCTCGCTGCTGTTTCGCGGACTGCTGCAGTTTCTGTGAGTAAAAATGAAAGTTGCCCAAAATTATTTGGTGTCGACAGAATCTGTCTGTGCCTATCTTCAATTAAAAAACTTCACGTACACGCCGCTTTACCGAACGATCGCAAAGCACCTGCATTGCTGCCGTAGCTCGGCGAGCAGACAGGCCCTCGTGGCGGGGCGCACTCTGGCGGCTTTCCGGAGAAGCGCCCAGAGCGGCGAACAAGATCTGGCCGCGCCGCCGCGCGCAGTGTCAACACCTAAATATTCTTACACCGTGCTCCATAGTAATGATGGCAAAAAATTATCAAAATTCAAAATTTCTTTCCAGGCATCAAAGAAAATAAAAAAAAGGAAAGTTGCGTATAACAAACCACCAGTAGTAGAAAACATTTAGAATATAAATTTTCTGGGTAAACATTTCAAAAACCCATCGTAGAAAAAAAATTCATTTGCTCAGAACAATTTGTTAGATAAAAAAAAAATGCTAGCATGTGTGGTGCCCGCGCCACGGGGCGGCCTCTGTAGCATCCACCGTGGTCCCGCGTAATTCGCGCCAACAGCGCCAAATCCTCCCCTAGTGGTACGTGGCCTCTGTGAAAAACGTTGCATTTATCGTTATGGCAACGAGTGGCGAGGGGAGAAAGGAGGTTGGTGGGGTCATTTTCCCGCGGCAGCCGGGCTGCTGTGCGTCGGCCCCAGCAACCGACGCTCGCCCAACTTTCGCGCTTGCTGCCGGTGGCTGCCTCATGGGCCGCTCGGGAATGGCAGCAGGCCCGAAAGCTGGACGAGCGGCAGCCGATGCCTCGGAATGGTCGTCGCCGTTGTTTGGTATATGTGTGCATTAATGTGTTTCATAATTGAACGAAGAAAGCACGCAGGTAGTAGTGTGTTTTCTGGTGTCGAATTGTTGTCTTTGTCGCGGTATTAATCGGAGTGTTAAACAAAAATTCTTTTTGCTTTTCTTTTATTGAAATTCATATGAGGACGTCTTTGATTCGAAGTCACGAGAACACATGTACTACACTCATATATTGCGTATACATTTTATGTACACACTATTGGACTCTAAGCAAAATTTTGACATATGCAAATTTAGGCATACAATATTGCACAATCCGAAAAAACGCGCTGCATACACATTTCCGTACACAATAATTGATTACGAAACAAGAACTTCCAAAGTTCTGGTCACCACACAGATTTGCTTTTGGACACGCCTCGGCGGGAGAAGAAAAGAACTTTGAAGTTCCGCTCAGTGTGTACTCTTTTCGTGGGCTCGCCTCGACACAGGAATGTTCCTTATACGTTAAAAAAATCGTTTCAGTTGAGAGACAATAACCGGGAACCTATAATTTAAAAAAATAAGCATACTCAGGTATGCTTCAAGGCCTGCCTTTCGGGCCGGTTAACGCAAACTCTGAAAGAAAGCGTTGATTCGACCATTAACCTGCGTACACTTCCGAGAAATCATGTTCACACCAACAAAACCCGCACTATTGACCACTCATTGCTGGAATTTATCTACGTTCAAAAATAATGCGTAACCACGTACCGGCGGGGAGAGGAGGTGGGGGGGCAGAAGAAGCACACAAAAAGCGTTCCTCTTATCTCATCCTGTCCGACACGGCATGATGATTCTAACTTCAAAACTATGGAACCGCAAACCCACTCGCGATAAGATGACAAGGCGCAGGCGCGCAGGTTAGATTGAACAGCAAAGCCGGCAATGCTACTTTTTTTTGTTGTTGTTGTTTTTAATGATCTAAACGCATGCAATGGTGGCTGCAGATAACGCATGCATTTCGAGTTGGCCTTCCACTGCTTCCTGTGAAAATCAAATGGCATTGAACACTGTGGTATTACGCCAGATTTTTTTGAGCCCTGAAGCAACGCTTGGTAGCAGTTTCTCCGCAAATATCCGTTTTGGAGCAAGATGGCGCAGGAAAAATTGCTTAGGGCGCAGCACCTCCACGCCACCAATCGCCGTGGTAGTAGGTACGCAGTGAACGACAAGAAGCGCGTAGTTCGTTCAGCTTGCCTTCTTTGTGAGCAGGTGCGGCATGATGACTTTGGGGGGGGGGGGGTGAGGAGAGTCACCAGAGAAAACGTCCAACGAAGTCGCAAACCGCCCTCGACTTGGGCCCCTAACCAAGCCTCAAACCTGCTTCACGAAACAACAACAAAAAATACATTGACAAGAATCCTGAATCGGCATTCAAGCAGTTACTAAGGCAATCATAAAACCGCAATGCCGCCCCACATTCACCTTACGAGCAACAGTGTGCGCACCAAACGTACGTTCACTTCTATTAAAACTTCGCACACCTGCAGAGCTGGAATATATTTGCACATTAGTTTCCACTCCAAGACGACTGACATGGCTCATTAGCATTCACGTTACATGCGCGAAGTATTTTGAAAACAGAAGAGTGCCATGGGTCGGCTTTTTTGGAATTCCCTACAACTTGTACAAGGCTAATTTGCTTACCTGTCATCTTTGGAGAAGAGGAGAAAATTGGCCGAACTGTTTCGCCCTGTGTTGCTGCACCACAGAGCTGCGCACGACTGGTGACGCTCCTTCCGCGGCCCCGTGTTTAGAATTCATTCAAATATATTTTATAATGCAGCAAAGCTTTCAGCCTGTGGAGGCGTTTAGGCAACCCGCGCAGCCCTTCGCACGCCGGCTCGCTCACGCACGCACCGAACTGGTCCGTCGTGCGCGCCGAGAGAAAGGAAGAAAAAAAAACATTGGCACCGGTGAGCTGTTGCGCATGCGTGAGGAGGCGCGGACGGTGTGGAAAGAAAGAAACGCTGTGGGAAAGGGAAGGGCCACGCTGCAGCACCCTGCCGCTAGGATCGCCCCACTTTTCGAAACCGAAACTAGTTAAAGTCGCCTACCAGTGCCCGCGCCTTGTGGGGAAGCGCCGCTGATTATGACGCTTATGTGCTGGGTTCGAGCCCTAGCACTTCTACCCTTTTTTTGAAGAGAATCGTCCTCTTACTTGAGCTCTATGCATTCTTTTTGCAGTAAGGGTAGTTAGGGTGGTCGAGCGCTTCTTAGGTGTGGGGAGAAGCCTCTCACCACGTTTGAAAGTAGATCTTCATCGCACCGCGAGTGCCCGGCCTGCAGTGACTTGACGTGGGAAGTCGCTTCTCCAGCGCCTGCTCCTCTTCCTCCTCCTGGCACATATCCACGGGGGGGATTGATTGGCGGCAGGTTTTGGGAAGCAGCTTAGTGTGGAACATGGAGCACTAAGTAGAAGCGTGCCGGCGGGGAACTCTCTCCTCGGATGGAATGCAACAAGAGCACAGTTTTCACTTCAGGCGAGCTTCCCGAGACAGAAATGCAAACTTTGCTCTCGAAACAAGGTAAGGTGTTACCCTGCAAGGGCATGCTTCACAGGAGGAGTGTCAGCGTTTGACTGTATTTTGCCGTAAGCATACGTTCTCGCTAGTTGCCAACAGCTGTACGCCATCAGTGTGCCTCTGAATGCTTTTCTGGCGTGGCCTCCCGGGAGCCCCGAGCTGACCCGCCCCGTTGCTCGCAGGCTGCTCCAGCATGGACCGGGGCCAGTTCAACCAGAACCTGGTGGCCGTCTTCCAGAAGGAGTACGAGAGGCTCCCCAGGCCGCCGGGATCGGCCAACACTACAGGTGGCGTTTGTGGGTCCATTGAGGGGAGCTGAATCGGGCTGTGTACGGGGACGCGTGAAAGCAGTCCTGCCGCATTCTTCCCTATACACCTCGAGCGCGGCCTGTAGGGGCGCCACTGAAATCCCCCTAGCGGCCCGTTTCGAAAGCAGCCGCGGGAGTCCGCGCCCCGCTCCCCAGTGCCGCCGCTGCTTTTGCGGCACGTTCACGACTGAGATTTACCGTTTGCGGGCGTTTGAAATCCATGTTTATGTGGAGCAGTCACTCTGTTCGCAAATGGGGTGTGTTTCCGAGAGTGTAAATGTTTCCGACGCGAGCTTAGTGTGGTATATTCGGTCTGTATAAGTGCCAGGTGTGTGCCACAGGCCAGCGTCGCGGAACCGGCGTATGATGGAGCCGATTGTAGTTACACTGACCTGAATTTACTAGCCGTGTCTCCGTAACCGCCGGTTCCTCGGGTGTTCATGCTACGGCTATACACTACGTTTTAAATCGGTTTTGTGCGCTTACATAATCAGCGGAGCACTGATACCTGACAGCACGCCAGTTACGTTTGCCAATATTATTGTTCACCACCATTTACAAGCCAGTCTGTGTTAATTTCGGGAATATTCAACAAAAGTACGATGGACAATACATAATTATACTCGGGGATCAGCACACGACAGAGTCGTCTTGTCGTGAGGTGTGCGCCCGCAGACTTTCATCTGCTACATATATCCTCTGCGAGCAACGCGGAGACGGGCTTACAATATAATCCGCGTCCGCGACTAAATGCTTCTTCGAAATATCGTCATATGGCACTGGGAGCCTGCAGAATAAACCAGAAACTGAAAGCAGAGGGCCTTATCACATACAGTCAAACCCGGCTATAACGAACCCGGATAGAGCGAATTATGCTATATATCGAACAAAAATAATTCAGTTACGGATATACATGGGAAACTGATTCCTTATAACGAAGTTCGCATCCGATATATCGAACTCCGCGCGCCTAGAATGGCCGCCGAAATGCATGGTCTCGGAGCGGCGATTGAGATGTGGGTTGGCCGCGACCACGGAGCAAGAGCCGGGACTGGGACATTGCGCCTTGCCCGGACCGACGTGACGGCCGACACTTTCCGTAACTATTTCCGACGCGTGGGACTTACGACGGAACCCGCCCAGTCAGCGAGTCCAGACTAAGACAGCAGCATCGGTAAATTGTGGGAAGAGTTCGCCAACGTTGCCGATGCTGTCGCGAGGGAAAGCCGTCCGATACTTAGAGCAAAGCGCTTTCGGTAGTCGATGTGCTCCGCCAATGCTTCTTCGATTTTGGAGAACGCAGACTCGTACTGCTGCAAATAATGTTTCGGCTATGCTAGTTGTAGCCACCAAAACCAAAGTGAAAACAAAAATCACCGCTTTTTTTTTTTTTTGCAAAGTAGGCAGTGCGGGCGGAAAGAAGCTTTATTAATTGCAATAAATGGATTATTTTGGGTATGGTTAATGGCTACTTTACTGTGTTCCTTTCTCTATGCGGGGATGGTGGAGTTAAGCAGGGGGGGGGGCTACCGCGCAATGCGAACTCGTAACAATAAGCTCGTTATAGGCGGGTTCGGCTATATCGAACTATTAGATATATTGAACAAATCGCGGTGCATATTGCAGTTCGCTATAAACGGGTTCGACTGTACCACCCTCTTCCAACTACACATTTCATCGCTTGTTGAACAGCCTACCCTGTATACTTCCAAAAATGCGTCCGCCGTACGATCAGCTCTTCGTTGAAGTAGAAAAACAAAAGGAAAGTGAACGCGAGATTTATGTGTGGGATTTAAAACGTTCATTGCTTGATTCCGCTCCGCATTTGTACACGGCGTCCCCCTCCCTGCCCCCCCCCCCCTCCCACCGATTTCTCGCGAAATAGCAGTGCATTTCGCGTATAGTTGGTCTAGTGAAACCTACCTGGCTTAAGTTTTTTTTTTATTTCCGTTAGAGCTATTATGTTTCTAAATTCCGCATTGGCACAGCATTTATTTTTCTGTGGTTTCATTTCCTTGGTTCTTGCTATATGGGGTGTGTGGGCACATATTTAGCGACGCATAGACTTGGAATATACTTAACCTTTTCGCATGGTTTATATTCTTATAAAAGGCATAAGTTATTGTCCGGGATTGTGTAATCACATCCCCGAAACATATTTTTCTGTGGCCTATATATGCGAAACGAAGCCGCATTCGTTGTCCACGCTGCAAAATGAAGCCAACCTCTCATTCTGCCAGTATCAGGTCTAAACGAGGCGACAGTAGAATTCATTAGTGCCTGACGTATTTGGAGGTGACATGGGTGATATGCTGCTGCCGTCGCCGACGCCCGGAAGAGCGGCGACGAAGCGCGCAGAACCGCGTCCCCGGGTAGCTATTGCAGGTGATCGCGTACTCTACGAAGACGCAGCTGCTTTTTAAGTGACCTAAACGTTCTCTTTGCCTATAGTTGTCACCATAACAAGTTTTTTTAGGCGCGGAAAGGCGAAAAGAAGCGAAATAGAACCAAAACACTGCACGAGCCCCTATCAGTCACGCAGCGCAAATCCCGTCAACGCCGCGGAGAAGTGGCGGCAGGCGGCGCAGCGATCGCGAAGCTCGAGGCGTATAGTTAGCACGTGTGAGCTTTTCACTGTTGCAATTGGGACGAGCAGAATGCGCTGGCTTACCAGCCTGTGAATACGTCGGAGACCCCTCCCTTGTATAAGGGTGGAAAAAAGGAATGGAGGCCCTGTGAGGGAGGGATCGGGGGCGTTTGTTCTATGGCATGTGGGTATTTCCTTTCCACGTGCCTTACATGCCATGCAAGGAAAGCAAAGCTGTGCATGTCTCGGGAAGCCACGACGACGTGCATGTTTTGCGGCAAAGCCAACCTGTGCCACATCAGCTGGGAGTGCTGCCACCATGTTTGCTATGCGAAGCTTCCTCGGCTCAGTGATGGCGATGTTGTAGCCAAGGCGCACTGCAGGAAAGCCAACTTTACACAGTAGGAGGGCACACGATGATGACGATGACGCAGGAAAAGAATGCTTCCCGTGGTCGAAATCAAACCGGGTTCTCTTGCGTTCTGAAGCCAGCGTCTGTCCGGCTGTGCCATTCCAACATGGCCTGGGCTTTGACTTGCACGCACTTTGCACTTTGATCGCTTATGCGTTGACTTCAGTTGCAGCAGCTTTGACTTTGGCACTTGGCCATTTAGAGAGCTTTGCGTTTCAACCATTGTCGTCCATAGACTGAGGGACACAAATCGCTGTTTGTCTTCCTATCGCTATGGGTCAGCAGGACACATGACGCCAACGATGGTTGATGGTGAGCATTATATTTGCAAGAAGGTGTCGGTGATGGACGTGCTTACAAGTGGCCATGGTAGCTCTGTCCAGGCCGCTCACATCTTTGTCAGCATTGGTGTTACATGAGCACTGCACGACACTTTGTTCTTTTTTCACTTCTCGTGGCACTATTTCTTTTGCTGCTCATAGAGCGGTGCGACTTAGAAAAGAATATCTTCTTCTTCTTCTTTTTTTTTTTTTTTTCAACATATGGCCAATTGCACGAGGTAAAAATCACTGACCCAGTGTCGGTGATTTAAGGGGCCGTAAAGGTGGTTGTAATAGTAACACCAAGTGTTTCATGCATCCTCATATCTAGCTTATGGTTGGTTGTCTGCAGCTGCATTTTTCTCGGGGTGAGAGGAGACAGCACCCTTTGTAACAGGCAGTGCAGTGACCGGTGATGGCCAGACCACATGGCCAGGTCAGCGAACTGGAGAACGGGAGGGGCACTTATGAATGTACCTTCTTCTCCTCTAAAACAGTGCGCTTAAATGGGCCAGCGAAACCCGGAACATGGCCTACGCATTCTAAGCTTCCATCTGTTAACATAAAAGAACAGTGTTTACAGATAACTCACTTCATGGTTGCCATATCCATATAAAGTGGAATATAGGTCGGGATTTTTTACTGAGAAATTCGCCAGAAAGTCACCCCTCAATCTGTACAGGGTGCCCCAGCTATCATGCGCCAAGATTTTAAAAAAGAGCAATGGCGTTACTCACACCTGCCAACTCTCCCGTATTTTTGCCACATCTGCCAATTGTATGGACACTATCTCAAATCTCCCGAAAAGTGGCCACCACAACTGAGAGGTCGGTCCCTGTTCATTCACGCCGGAACGTAGGTCCTCCCTGCTGTAACAGTTGCGGTGCTTTAGAAGAGCTCTCGCCACCATACAGTTCCTTGTGACTATACCGTCGAGTACCGCTAAGTATATTCTAAGCACTATAGTACCGCATGCACCCTGCATCTGGATGCTGCCAGTATGTTGTTTATAGCGTACAAAGGCCGGCTGCGAGATGCACGCCTTGCCGTACCAAAAGAAGGCCAGGGAAAAGGCCAACCCCTTCACAAGTAAAGAAGTTTGGTGCTCTCTGCTACAAGAACCAGGAGTGGAGTTTTTTTATGATGCAAGAATAAAGCAACTCAAAATAAGCACCATTGCCCCTTTCTGATGTCAGTGTCCAGTCTCAGTGATTCCGTAATACTAAACTAACTACCCCCTTCCCCCGATGCGGTCTCCCGAAATTTCATGCTGCTAGGTTGGCAGGTATGGTTACTTGAACAAAACCAGGCGCATAATGTTTCCAGTACAGTGGATACTGGCGAGTAATTTTTTCGTATGTGAGACTTAATTAATTAAATTCGATTACATATCTAACTCGAGAAATACTGCCACTCAAGTGTCAATGAGACACGTACTCATTTATGGTGGCTGATAAAGAAACCCCATGAAACATGAAAAATGCCGCATGACGGTGCTCCCACACGCATCGTAAAGCAATTCCCTCAAACAGGCGGCATCTGAGTTAGCCAGAATGAAATAAAGAAAGGAACGAAAGAAGAAATCGCGACCAAGTTTGTGCCTTATCTCCCACACGCGCCCCGCGATACTTTCTGTTGCTTCTCCTTCCATGCATACCCTTATCAAGGTGGTGCGCTGTCTTTTCTGGCGTGTGACGGGCAAAGCAGTTGCTTTCGATCGGCTTATTTGAGGGCACTGGTTTATGATGCGCGCGGGAGCGCTGTCACGTGGCATTTTGGCATATTTCGTGGGGTTTCTTTATCAGTCAGAATAAATGGGTACGCAGTTAGTTCATCACTGAAAATGCCGCAGTTAGATTCTTGTCGTGGGTACCTACAAGTGTCTTATTGACACTTCAATGATTAGGGCAGTACTTCTCGAGTTCAATCATAAATTAAATTTAACTAAAGTTCAATCATTAATTAATTAAATCTCATGTATGAAAAAATTACTGGCCGCTACTCCACTGTACTGGAAACATTATGCCCTAGGTTTTGTTCAGCGCCATTGATCTTTTTATAATCTTGGTGCATGATAGCTGGACACCCTGTATAGCGATGACTGGTGTAATGCTAGTTGCCATCTGGCAACTGGCCAGCCCATCCAGACTGCAGAGGCACAATCGCCACCACCATGAACCGAGCTTGCTACCATCTTTGTTTTGTCACTTCTCTCGCTATCACTGAACACGTGCGTGCTATTTTATTCTTGCTCAAAGTGAGTTGAAGCACTTGGTGCCAGATCACAGCAGCATTTAAAGGAAGGTTAGGGAGTACACCAATGCCATCACCGCAAAAAATGTATGCTACTGGCGCAAGGTGGAAGGGCAGCTTTCGGCATGCAGTGCTCAGAAGAACTCGTTTTGTGGGCGCTGCTCTGCGCACCTGGAACTCGTGTACAAGGTGGTGTCTTTTGTCCGTAAGCGTTGTGCGACGTCTCCACAAATGGGTGGTACCCCAAGATGCTTGCTGGCCACCTGCACAGGCTGGCTCTCGCCAAGGTCTGCACACGAGTGTCCCAAGCTTTGTGCTCGCTTCGCAGTGACATGGTCACATGAGTGCTTGAAGGGACACTGAAGTGATTTGTAAACATTGCGGGATTACTAGCGCAAATTGTAGTCCGGAGTCCCTAGGCCCTGTTTCGACCACTCTGAGCGCGTTTACGCGAATTCATTTAGTAGAAAAATCAATTTGAAAATGCTGTCCTCCTCTCTGCACCCTCGCCCATTTTCTGTGGCGTTTTTGTGTGACGTCAGGAGGGGATGAGCTGGCAATTGGCTGCGCTACTGCACGGCTCGCCGACCTTCCGACAGAGTCAGTCAGCCCAGCGTTTAGTCCGCCGGCCGCCGACGGGTCGTCGCAATTCACTCGCTCAGCTGAAACTAAGCCACAACACGTTTGTGAATGGAAGAATGCGCCTTTCTTTACTTCGTTAGTTTGTACACTGTATCTAGCTCCAAGCGCTGCACAAGCGCACATGCGACGCTTCGCTGACTGGTACGCTAGTAGGAAAACCTAAGGCCACTTGAAGGCAGGAGAAGAGTCAGCGAAGTAAATATAGGTACTAAGGAAATAAAGTCCACCTAAACTTGTACCGTACAGCAAAAAACTAGGGAGCAGGAAGCACTTTTTTGCGCTGGGTGAACAAGCACAGCGGTCAGCAGCACGACTACACATCTGCGAACGCTTTTCCGTCTAAGAAATGCAATTGCTAGATGTGAGATATTGTGGAAGTTTGGGGCACGCTTACTGCACGAGCGCTATGCAACAAATAGTAATTTAAGCTGCTTGAAATGCTAAAACTAAATAAAAGTGTAAACTGGTTGTACATTATATGCCTTATATATCCAACCTCGCCAGCGCTGGCTTGTGGCGGAGTGGTCTGAAGCGGTAGGATTATTGTTTTGCAAGTCGCAAGTTCAAATCCCCGAAGGTACATGCTTTTTTTTTTTTTTTTTGTAAGTGGATTTTTTGTTTGCGGCCGATGTTTTCTAAACTGGGTTCACCATTTTTGGGCCATAACGTTCACTGCTCCACGAGTGAGTTCGCAGAACGCGCGCAGGCTGACACTGACGCGCTAGCGAGTTCTCGTTGGCGTGCTGTTGCCACAAGCACCGACTACTTGCGGGCAGCGGGCACAGGCCAGAATCAGCAGACCCTTGGGCTGGTGCGAACACGCTTTTTACGATACAGGCATGAGTGAGGCAAGCTCCAAAAATGGGGGAAAAGCGCATGGCATTTGAGCGTCTGCGGTGACGCGGAGGGCGTTCATCCACTGCGTAGGCCTCGGCTAGTGATTGCTACGATTCGAAGCCGTCTTGGGAAGCTTATCTTACGCAGTTTACAACCAACAACATGGCAGAAGCGCGGTATGGCGATTATTGAGATATCGAGAATGCCCATACAACGATAACGTTGGATGTCAAGCATGTTGTTTTACAGAACCGAAACCGAAACTTGTTTGAATGCTAACCTTGGATATCGTTCAATCACGGTGCGTCTCCTCCCGTCGTCACAGCCTTTAGTTGGTGCGGCCGCTGCAAATCGCGCATGGTAGTTTTTCTTCTTTCGCGCTTTGTAAAATAATTACCGACTTATCAACCGGATAAACGATGAAAAGTGTGGTAATTTGAGCCAGTCTACGCAGTGCAAGCAAAACCGGGAGCTGAACAAATTCACTTCAGTGTCCCCTTAAGAAGTGCGGCATAAGCAATTCCCTGGACTGCACCGAGAATGACTTGCTCTGTGGGCAGCTTGTCCAACGACATTTCAGACATCCCTAAGAGTGATCTGAGACGAAGCAAGTTACAGGCTCAACAAAACAATGTCTGCCTAATTTTTTTTTTGTTTTGCGTTTTTTGGCTAGAAGGTAAGGGAGTCGACCTGTATTCCGCATTATATGGTACTTTAACCCTTTGAGGGTCGAATTTTTCTGCCAAGTGCGACCCCCCAGGGTTGATTTTTGTTATTGCTGATTTAAATTCTTCGGATGAATCTATTTATTGCGAGAAAAAATTACTGTAATTTTTTAGGGGGTCCATAAAGTGACGAAACAATCGTTTGTGTTGTTACATACGTGTAGTTATTCATGACTAGGGCCCCTCACTTTTTGCGGTGAAACATTTCAAATTCTGCGATTCTAGATAGGGGAATCTGCAAAATTCCGCGACAACATTGAAACGGCATAAGGTACATATAACAGTTCATTTATTAGACACTTCAGACTCCTAACAAGCTAGATTCTATTTACAACTGAAGGAAACTATTGTGGCTGAGCATTAGGTGATGCTTCGTGCTTTCTTCACCAAGAGAATGGCGCTTGTGAGACACGATGTCACCATAGCGACTGAATGACTTTTCTGCGTCAACAGAGTTGACTGGCACCGACAGGTATTTAAGGGCAATGGAAGAAAGTGTTGGGGTCAGGTGTTCCATCCCAGCCCAGAAAGCCAGGACATCAAAATCTTCACTTGGCTTTTCTTGTTTAGAAAGAAATTGTGCCACTAGAAATTCTGCCACTGGTCACTAGACTTGAGGTCTTGGGCAGACTTCAGGACACTTGCCATTCAGCAGCTAGGGCTATAAGTCCAGGAACAGCCCCAAACTCTGATCTCTTCTCTGAGAGACACCCAACTTGCAGGGGATCCAAGCACCTCACACTCTTGAAGAACTTCCAAGTGTCAGAGTTCTCCAAGTATACTAGCGCCTTGCTAGCCACTTTACTCATTGCACCCTTCATTTGTTTTCAATCTGACAGGCCTCATCGTGTGCAATGTTCTCTTTCTGTGGCTATGACTATGCCCCTTGATTCGGGTGGAGGCTGTGCCACCTAGCCACTTTTATTATTTGATAAGGTAGGAATATGCAGATGCAAATTTAAATTTTCAACAGTAAAAATGTTGCAGACAATTAATAGAAACTATTTTGCTATTGCTAATAGAAAATGCCACTATTCCGCC
This sequence comes from Haemaphysalis longicornis, assembly GCF_048455015.1. Classification (NCBI taxonomy): domain Eukaryota; kingdom Metazoa; phylum Arthropoda; class Arachnida; order Ixodida; family Ixodidae; genus Haemaphysalis; species Haemaphysalis longicornis. The sequence goes on from NW_027526445.1 coordinate 193,716,789, forward strand.
ACATTTCACTGAATATATCGTTTTGGGGACGTAGCGCCACACTTTTAACGGTTTTTTTTGGAATTCCGTGAAAACACTTCAATTCCGCGATTTTTCGCGGAATTGAGGAATCGCGGAAAGCTAGGGGCTCTATCCATGACTAACACAAGAAAAATTCTAAATGAAAACGAGAGAGTAACAAGCCAGCACCTTTTGAGTGAATCGAAATCAGATAGAGATCAGTTTCATGGGCGCAAAAAGCGGGAAGCGCCCGGAGGACGTTACCGAAACCAGCCGGTGCGTCCGGGCGCGCGTGATATACGGCGCACCACTTCTATAAAATACAAGAAAAAAAGGAGAAAAGAGCCTCATCAGTTTCGCAGGTGCCCGGTGGGCATAAGGGGCCTTAGGTGGGCGATACCCAGCACGCCCCTTCATTACCGGATGCACAAGTGATAGCTGGCGCGCCGCTAAAGTAAATCATAAAAAAATAATAAAAAAGAAGAGCCATCGGTGCAAGAACATAATTTGACGTATTTCCATAGTGTGGCAGCACATGCCAAGCAAGAGAAGTTGGCGAAAAAGGTGCGCTTTTTAAACATACAAGCGGTGACGTACGTGTACGTTATTGACCATTTTGAAGGTGTTTGCAGAGGACGTACATGTACGTCCGTGACCCTGAGAGGTTTAAGCGAGGCCATACAAAGTGCAAGCCCTCTGGGGATCAATTGCCGTGTGTGCAGTGCCTGCGATTATCTTATTTTGTTTTTCCTGGCTGCACATGAAGTGTGCGCAGTGGTCAGTCTGGGAACGGGCGAGGGGGAACTGTGCTCACGCATGCAGAGCTGTGTGTGCAAGATAGTTTGCCACGAAGGAAGTCTGTTCTCCCTCCCGACACGTGGAAGCAGCAAAAGGAGCCTCTGGCAGCCAGTGCCGCCAAGGGGAGCACACGTGGTCGCTGAGACTCGCAGAGCAAAGCGTGCGAGAAGCGCGAGATTCCGCTCCCTCGTGGGTACAAGCCAGGCATTTCCTGTGCATCGTCTGGCTGGTGGATCAGTCCGTTCCTGTGCTTTGTGCAACTGCCTCGGTAGCCTGGGCGGTGGAATCGGTTTTCGAAGGAATGCCCCCAGCTGTGCCAATGTTTCTTTTTTCAGAGATCATGATTTCAATATTGCGAGGTGTTGTCATGGCTCAATTGTGCACATTCTTTTCACAAATAAAGGTGTCCTTTGTTTGGGGTCCTTTTAGAGCAGTTCAGACAAAGGGCGCGGCACATCAACATGTTTAATTAAAGGTCCCTGCAGCAGTTACCACCGACTATTTGGTAATGCATTTCGGGGTAAGGCCCCTTGTCTCGGCAATCTCCTCCCTTGAGAATTTAAAAATCCGTTCACTATCACCAGAGTTATGCGAGATTAAAAATTGCGCAGAATCATTCCTTCTCAATTTGGCCTCCGACTGTGATATGATAAAGTCTGCACACTCTCTCTCTCGGTCAGCTCGTGATGTTGTCTTGGTGACCTTCGATGTATGCACAGGCCGGGGAGTTTTCTCTTTTTCTCCACAGCGGGGAGTTTCCAGTGTGCTTTGGGACTAAGCAGGCCTTGGGCGCCTGCTCATCTGGCTGATGAGGCGTTTTTGAAGCAATAGACGCTTGTTGTCAAGTGGTCGGGTTGACGGTGAAGTATTGGGTTCATCACTCCAGCTTCTCGTGCTCTGAAAACACACACACACACAAACAGCACCATAACTGCATGTACAGGGCACTGTGCACAGTGCCGATGATGGTAGATTGCGACCCGAAATACAGGAAATAAGCCGTAACATTGACCAGCAACGGCCAGTAAGACAGCTACCGCTGTGGCGCAAGTAAAGCGGAGGGAAATTGAAAGGAGTGCGGTTGGTTTTCACGCATCTTTCACAGCGATTTCTGTGCTTACCACTTCATGTGCGTGCGTACTATATCCGGCTCGGGTATTCCTGGCAGTGTAATGTAAACATAGTGCGGGTCTCTCTGCACTGCTCCATGCATGCTGCAGGGTCCCTTTAATGTTCTGCGTTGCACCACAAGTGCCTATCTTGGGACTGCATGTTGTGAGCCTATTCCCCATCGTCGTCCTCACATTCTACTTTATTGTGCAAAGGCGGACGTTGGGGGTGTACAAGGAAGTAGGACTCGAGGAGGATGGTCATTCCAGGACGGGACCCGCCACGGTGGCTCAGTGGCTAAGGCGTTGCGCTGCTGAGCTCGAGGTCGCAGGTTCGATTCCCGGCCGCTTTTCTGATGGAGGCGAAAAGCAAGAACGCCCGTGTGTTCGAGATTTCGGCGCACGTTAAAGATTTCCAGGTGGTCAAAATTGATCCGGAGCCCTCCACTACGGCAGGCCTCATCGCCTACGTTACGTCGGCCCGTTGAACCCTACAGTCAAATCAGTCTATCATTCCCAGACGGGGAGCTTTGGGAGAGAGCCTTGGCTGGCCCTGGCCTCGGATGTGAGCCGTCCTGCTCTCAGCCTCTCGATCCTCCCTCCGCCCCTGCGCAGCCCGGGTGCCGGCGGTGCTGCGGTGGAAGTTCTCGGAGCTGGACGCGGACGGGGACGAGATGCTGCAGCTGCGTGAGGTGCGGGACCTTCGGCGGCTGGCCCGCCGCATCGTGGAGCCCCAGGCGTGCGCCCGGGGCCTGGCTCGCTACTGCGACACCAACCGCGACCGCCTGCTCTCCCGCTCCGAGTGGCTCCACTGCCTGCAGGGGCGCGGAGGCGTGGGCGGCGTGGACAGTGAGCAGCACCCCTCCTTGCCCCTTGGCATCGGGATCGCACCCGCTTTTAAGAGGGGCCACGGAGACGGAATGCAAGCTTGGTTCGTTAAACAGACTGCTTTGCGCTGACAGCAGTGGTGCCAGTTTTGTTCCAAACTTCAAACAAGCAATGGAGATGCTAGTAAGAGGGATAGGGGAGACAGTGGCCTCTCCCCAGCCACTTTCGGGCTAGTATTCCTCTGTGACGTCACAGAATCTCTTGTGCGATTTCTGGCTGCCAGCCTTAGCCAGCACCAAAAGACATCACTGGGAGATTGCAGTGGGGCATCTGATTCCGTTCCGGTTGCACTAACGTGAACTAGAGCTGTGCACGGGCCGCAATTTCTAGGCCCAGCCTGATAGAGATACGGCCCGAGCCCGGCCCAAGCCCGACGAATATTTAAAAATCTGAGCCCGAGCTCGGCCCGAGCCCGACAAATTTCTAAAATATGAGCCCGAGCCCGCCAGAGTGTTGTTAAATATCATCCCTAGTCCGACAGGATATTAACATGAACTTGGAGAAGTTTGCTGTTAACCTAAAATGTGTAAGCACAAAGTGAAAACGACTACTCAAGATTTCAATTTCCTTAAAACTTGGACCGAACTTTGTACAACTTATCCTCACTTAGAAGCTGTATTTTCGGTAGCCGTGTAACTTCATTTGCCACTTCATTTGCCAGTCTTCGAAATCAAGGCACACCCGAGGATACCTTAAAGGGTTCCAAGTAAGGGGATTTTTTTTTATTATTGCAGTTCTTCAGCAGATATTGCACCTTTTGTTCTTCCATTCCTTGCTGAAATTTGATCAGATGATGCGTCCGGTTTCACCATTTTATTTTTGTCCTTCCCTCTAGTTACGTTGGCACCATGATTTTATCTGTGCTTCTGTTCTTTCTTGCCTTTAGTCATGGCTCTAAAAAAAATTCTTGCGCGAAAAAATCATGGGCTGTGCTTTGAAAATTGATTCTTGAAACTCTGCACACACTGCGAACTCCAGGCCTCGTTTGTTCTGTTTGTTTCAGTTTGAAAAAGAGAGGGAACATACAGTCATGTTGTAGTCGGTGGCTGGAGTGCCCTCGTTTCCTGGCCCGCTCTCTCCCACTAAGCTGATGGGACCCAGACGTTTCTTTTATTGATGTGAAGGTGCAATCGTCTTTTTATCATATCTTGTAACGGCGTGGTAGTGAATCAGCACTTCCTTTTTTTTTGTTTTCACTTTACTGAAATATCAACAAGAAAGCTTTCTCTTGCCAACAATTTAGAATTTGTGGCACAGGATAGCTGGGCCTCAGGAACTGCCCGGCCCGACAAAATTTTGGTTCAAGCCCGAGCCCGGCCCGCGGGCCGGCCCGGGCCCGTGCACAGCTCTCACATGAACACACTGATAACTGTGTCTTACTGTTTCCTGTCACACATTACTCCTGCCCGTATTGCATTGCTTAAGCACAAAACTGGAAAGTTATTGAATGTCCCTTAGGCTCAGAAAGCTTCTTTCACAGCTGCAATGGAGCTGAGTGAGTTACCAAAGGTGTTAATCGACCAGATTTTAGGGGAAATCCCCAAGGTGGAGTAAGTTTCTGTAAAGGAAACTTTGTAGCCGTATGGCTGCATTTAGGTGGATGTCAAACTTTCCTTCACAGAAACTTACTCCACCTTGGGGATTTCCCCTAAAATCTGGTCGATTAACACCTGTCCTTCACTTCGAGTTGTTGATCAATTCGCTTTCGCGCTACTAACGACTAGCCTCCCGGTTAAGCGGTGGTCCCGGGTTCGAATCCTGGACCAGGACAAATTTTTCTTCAACTGCGAAGTTTTCGAGAAAGCTGTATAGCTTTTCTTTGTAGCCGTATGGCTGCATTTAGGTGGATGTCAAACTTTCTTTTACAGAGTTACCAAAGGGTAGTCGTGTTTGGTCTTCGTGGCCCCTCTCTTGATGTACCACTCCTTGTTCGCAAAAGTGCACCGGCAGGCGCTCTGTCGCAGCCGCCAGTGTGCCCCTGGCCGCGGCCGTGAAGGGGGGCGGGGACAGCGTGTCGCCACTCGCCCAGATGAGGCTCACGCTGCAGGCAAAGTTACGCACATGGGAAGGGGGCTGGTGTTGGGGCTGAAATTGCACTACACATCTCCGCCCGCACCACTAGTCGAAACGGCCGTGAGCATGAGCATCTCTTGGCAGCCAAGCTGACTGTTCCCAACAGCTTGCCATAGGCGGGCTTCTCCCTGTTTGCACAAGGAGCTCAGTGCTGGGTGGGTCGCCCGTTGTCTTCTGCGCAATTCTACGCGGGACAGAAACAGCCGCCAGTGGGGCCTTGCCCGTGCAGTTGTCAGAAGAACATGGACAGCGTGTGTGGGTGGGCTTTAATTTCTGGCTCCCAGACGTGCACCGTGTGGTTCACAGCTGTGCAAGGGTGACGCTCGCTGTGCCTGCTCTGCCGCTGTGTGGGCCTGCTGATTGCGCCACTCACGGCCAGGAGAGGGGCTGTCGGGGTGCCCTCAAGGCCACGGGGGCATCGTCCGCTGTGGTGCGGGGGAAATGTGTGCTCTGCTGTCTGTGATGGCACACTGCATCCGAGGCAACTTCACGAGCCGTGGTTGTCGGCCAACTTCCTCTTGGAAAGGAATGTGCGCAGGGTGCTGCGCATAGCTGCAGAGGGTGCACAGATGTTCTGCTGGGTGCTTGCGGGCCTTTGGATGTTGGTATGAACGTGTGGAACTTTGATGCACTACGGGGTACCTGCACGTGCCCTTTAATTTGGGCTTTGCGCGAGTCCTCATTCTGTCTGTGCTCTAATCCAGCCTCTCCGAGTGTTCCTCGAACGGGTCCTGTAGTCAGCTTTGGCATTGCGTGTGTTTGTGAGGCTAACACATCTCCTTCAATCTGCACATGTCCTGTAGAGTGGTGCACGCTTGCATCTGCTTTAGCCCCCCCCCCCCCCCGTCTCCTTCAATTGGACGTACAGTAAAACCTCGTCACAAGAGACACTTCAGAGGGACCCAGGAAACATGGCCCTTATAACCAGGGTCTCTTGCGTTCAATGTTGCTAGCATGCGAAAACCAGCCAAACCATTTTCACTCAAACACCTCCTATAACCAAGTGTCTCCTGTAACAGTGTTGTCCTTTAGTGGATAACATGTGCCCTTTAGTGCAGCACATCTTCTAATGTGGTGTCTTTCCTGTAATTGGATACAGTTGAACCCCTTTATAAGAGACACCTACCGGGGAGCAGTTTCTGAATCTTGTACGAGAGGTCTCTTATAAGCAGGGAACCATGTTTTCACTAACTGATCAACCCCCAGTTCAATGTGGGCACCCTAAGACTAACATAAGCACAAAAGAACACTACAGCATGTTGCAAAAGGCTCATTCTAATTTATGTTTTGCACCCAGAACTTATGAAATAGTAGTTCTGAATCATTGTTTGCTTCACGGCTGTGTTCATGCTGTTTTTTTACAACAGCTTCTACAAGCTTTCACTTCTTCTTTCACGGTTTGCGGAAGATGAATCGTGGATGTCGAGTGCGCAAGCCTCGTGAGCAGCCGGAGCACACAGTTTCTCCTGCTGTGTGCTCTGGCTGCTCGCGAGGCTTGCGAGCGTGACATCTGCGATGCTTCTCGATCAGGAGCTATGCAGTGGGGAGAGCCCACTGCACACTCTTGGCGGCATTCTTGGCTTGCGCAGAAGCCCACTTGCACGCATGGCGGTAAGCTTCAACCGCATTTCGTGGTTCTTAGACAGGGTGTCTACCAACCTGGAATTGTCAGGGAATCCGGACACATCTGGAAAAGTCAGGGCATTGTCAGGAAATTCTTCAGATACGTGGCTCGGTCATGGAAACTGAGACGGTTGATTGCTTCTACCTCCCAACTGACTGCCAACTGCTGGCACATCCCTACGCGCATCTAGACGATGCTACAAATTGCCTGGATGGTCTAAATGGCCTACTGTCTAATTGTCCAACATCAGATGGAAGGCTGAATTGAACAGGAAGTCAGGACGTGGAGGTGCTGCCCAAGTTTCGGAGCAGGCTGAATCTCAAAAGAGAAAGAGGGGAAACTAGCGGAATGTAGAAAAACCCACCGTGGAGTCGGGTAGAGCCAGGATGCAGGAGCCAAAATACTAACCCTTCGGAGCAAATTCGCGCTTTTAGCCGATGAATACAAATACAGTGTTGACACGCTAAATAACAGTCTAACAACGGCAGTCATGAACTCTGCAGTAGCTGTGGGAGAAGCAGCGTGCAAAAAACAAACTGGACAACTAACACCGAAAACAAAGGAAGTTATTGCAAAACATAAGAGCATAAAATTGTTGAGTGCAGTGGATCAGATTGAATAAGAAGGTCTGTCGAGATGAACAGATGTAAAACAAACAACATTTATGCGTACAAAATGGTAGCGATCGAGGAAGCTACCTATCAGCAAATTCAATGTATGCACTGAAAGACGAGCAGGGTAGCATTACACACGACATGGACAAGATAATAAAAGTAGCGGAACGATTCTACACCAGGCTATATTCCTCTGACATTACACCAGGGGAAACAACCAAGAGTACAGGCTTAGCTCACAAAAGTCTCACTAATAACCAAATACGAAGTTGAAAAGGCTCTCAAGAGCATGAAAAGAGGAAAAGCTGCAGGTGACGACGACATAACCGCTTGCCTTTTAAAGGAGGGAGAAGGTGTTCTTGTGGAGAAGCTTGCTAGACTAATCTCAAAATGCTTAAGGACTCTAAACTGCCCATAGCCTGGAAAAACGCCAGCATAGTTCTGATTCACAAAAAGGGGGACACCAAAGACCTTGAGAATTGCAGACCAAGCAGCCTGCCAGTTGTATACAAGCTGTTTACCAAAGTAATAGTTAACTGCAAAAGGGACAGCCTAGGTTTCCAACAACCCAGGGATCAGGCTGGGTTTAGAAAAGGATACTCTGCAATGAATCACATCATGCCATCAATCAAGTAATAGAAAATATGCAGAGTATAATAAACCTATTTGCATGACATTTATATACTATGAACAAGTGTTGATTGAATAGACACTACAGCAGTATTGGAAGCATTAAAGAACCAAGGAATGGAGGAGACCAATGTAAGACTCCTAGACGAAATATATGAGGGATGTACAGGCAGGATAGTCCTTCACATGCAAACCAAAACGTTCCCAATCCCAAAAGGAACTGCGACAGGGAGATCCCATCTCACAAAAATTGTTCACAGCGTGTCTGAAGGGGCTATTCAGGAAGCTCGACTGGGAAAACGCAGGTCTATGGATATCTGGGGAATACTTGAGCCATTTCAGGTTTGCAGACGACGTGGTCTCGCTCAGTTAGTCTGCAGAACACATGCAAAAATGCTTGAGGAACTGCAAACGGAAAGCGTGGCTGTCGGGCTAAAAATAAATATGAATAAGTCTAAAGTAATGATGTAGCAAACATGCTGAATGCACCCTACTCAGCATAGGTAACGAAACACCCGAAGAAGTTGAAGAATATAAGTGCGGTACCTCGGACAAGTGGTCAATGCTGATTCCAACCGCGAGAAAGAAATCCGGCGCAGAATAGGAATGGGTTGAGGTGCACTCGGCAAGCGCTTACAAATAATGAAAAGTAAGCTACCTCTATCCCTGAAAAGAAAGGTGTTCAACCAATGCGTTCTACCGGCGATGTCAAACGGAACGCTGTCCAATGGGCCATGAAGCGAATAATGGCAGGAGTAACACTTGGGGCCCTGGACAGGGTAATGATGAAGTAACTCTTTGCATCCTAGATCGGGGGGAGCAAACTCAGGTGGAAGGTGTCGCTGTTAAAATAAGGAAAAAAAAAAGGCCTTGGGCTGGCCATGTAGTGAAACTAACTGACATCCAAGAGGTTAGCGGAATTGATACCCAGAGAGGGTATTAGGAGAAGGGGAAGGCCAGTAGCACGATGGAGGGAATTGAGGGACAGAGAATGGGCTCGGGCAGCGCAGGAAAGGAGCAGGTGGAGGTCAGTGGGAGAGGCCTTCGTCCTGCAGTGGACCTTAATGGGCTGTTGATGATGATGATGGGTATGAAAGAACGGTTGTATTGGTGGGACATTGAAGAAAGAAGAGAACCGCTGCTCTTGTAAGAGAACTTGCATTGAAAATGCGAAAGCTCATGAAAAATGCAGAACTTCAGACTTTTCTGCTGCAGCAAGTCTCTGAAAGAGTGAAAGGTGTCCCATTGGTTATTGCAAATCAGTTGTTGGCCCCTTTTTAATGCTGCATTTTCTGCTAAAGGATCCTTTCGAGCAAGGGATTGTAATCAAGCAGTGTGTTCTGCAGTTAATGCAAGTGCCCTGTCCTTTTTTTACCACTTGATGGCTCGCTTTCCGTATTTAGAGTGCTTTGAGCAGGCACGTCAGTCAGGGTGGGTTGTGCTTAGGGTTGTCGGGGAATGTTAAAATGTAGAATTGGTAGACACCCTGTTCCATTTCTATTGCCAGGCCTTCTCGTCATCGTTTCATAGCTGACTGAACCAAATAGCGACTGCGGGCGTCTGCTGTCCCCTTTGATTTCACAATGGATGCAAGTGCAGTTAGGGACTGGTAGCACCGCATACAAAGTTACAAGTGAGCTTGCTGACCAAAACCGAAGGGTAACTTGTCCTTTATAACCAACCGCTGTATTTGCACGTAAATAACGCGACCTCAAATATAACGTGAGGGCGGCACTTTTGGTCTTACGAAAAAGAAAAAAGGATATATTACGCATATAAGGCAAAATAATGCCAGTGAAAACAGCAATCAAAAGGTGGTTGCCCGCAGCGAATGCGTACCTCTTTGGTACCACATTCATCAGTGGCGTATCCGGCCGTAATGGCCAGAAAGATTGGAGTCTCATCTGGATTTGCAATCCGACCTATGGGGTACTTGCGTTCCTTTCTCATTTTAAATGCTGAAACTCGGCCAGTTTTTCTTCGTACTCGGCAGGGAGCTTCTGTGAGGGGGACGTCTATCGGCAAAGCAGGAATCCCGCGCGACACATGAACTATTGCACCCAAGAGCGACTGACCTTGTCACGAGTCGTCATGAGTTGTAATGAGGCGCACAGGCCCCGCGTGCAAGATCTCTGGCTTAGAGTTGCACAAGCTGAACATTTACAGGCAAACACTGGCCGCGATGTTTGCGGACGAATTCTGCCAGGTGATTCTCAAGTTTAGGGTAGCGGCCTTTGTTCGATCCACGCAACGCTTTACGAATTGGTGAAAGATGGGATCACGGCACTTCCTCCAACCTCAAATGGTGTACTCGCTTATTCCAGGCTCTCTCCCAAAGCTTTGTAGAAAGGTGGATGTTAGGGAGGTCTAGGGTGAACTTGTCGCAGCCGCTTGTCCAGCTCCGGCCTCGAAGATCAGCTGCGCCTGATCGAAAGGGCTGTCGACGCGGCCCGAGCTCAAGGCATCCTGGAATGAGGACGGCTCTCTCGAGCATTTTCTGGATTAATTAAAGTTTACTCTCTCTCTCTCTCTCTCTCTCTCTCTCTCTCTCTCTCTCTCTCTCTCTCTCTCTCTCTCTCTCGCTCGCTCTCGCTCTCGCTCGCTCGCTCGCTCGCTTATTCCAGGATGCCGCATTTGAATTCCCCTGATCTTTGGACAGCCCGTTTCTGAAATGTGGCGATGTACTTATTTCACTTGGTCATTGCAGTGGCCCAGAAGGCAAAAGCAAGTACGAACAAAACAAAGCACAATGAGGGGCCAATGCAGCGCTGCACACGATAGCACTCACCTCCGGAGCGGGCCGCCTGGTCACGTGACCACTACCGGCATAGCCCATGGCGTTATCGGGAGAAGCCAGTGCCGAAGTTGCCGCCGAGAGAAGCAAGCTCTCGGTGGCAAAAATCCGAGGGTAGGGCACTGGGCTTGTGGTTCACGTTCGAAGCATAATGGTACGAGGTGCGTGCCAGGCACGAAGGTATTTGAAGAAAAAAAGGCGAGAAAAAGCTCCCACTGTGTTCAAGCCCGAATATAACGCAAGGTGCGTTTTGGAGGCACAAATCACGGGGGGAAAAAATTGCGTTATATCCGTGCAAACACGGTATATTCTGCATCCAGGATCTGTTATAAAAGAGGTCAATTTGATGGGAAAGATAGCGCAGCCATCCGTGTGGGTGAATAGTGTCTCTTATCCCCTATTGCGTGCTATTATCCCTATTATATAACCTAGTCATTGTGCGTGCTCTCCAGTGCAGTGCGTGTCCTTTGGTGCACCCTGCTCCCCTTTCCTCTTTTCCCCTTCCCCCTGCTGTGCACGTGGCGCGTGAAGGGAACGCAGTGGTGTCCTCCCTGCGCGTGTTCATGTCGTTGAACTCAGAGGTGGGCAGCGCCGAGGCAGCCGCCGTCCTGGCCGGGGCCCTGCGGCCCGACCGGCCGCCCACCCAGGACAGCGCCGACGACGACAGCCAGGAGGCCCAGGAGCCAGGAGCAGGTGGGGCCCCTTCTGTGGCTTCCCTTGTCACGCTCTCGGGAGGGGGGGCTGTCGCAGCATTTCTGGTGGAGGAGAAAAGTGTGTCGAGGCTATCGTGCATTTCAACGCTCCCCTGGTAGTCAAAATTAAAGGGGCACTATAGGCAACTAGCAAGTTGGGCTCAGACAAAAGTTTCACCTTCCCTGTAGCCCTCTCAGCATTTAAGGTGTATTAATTGCCAGAAATTACCAGTTGAAAAACTGATTTCATTCCTCGCACCATTTCATGGCGTTTTGCGTGACACAAACGGAGGCCAGAAGCGAGTGAGGCAGGCGTGTGGTCTAGCGGGAAAACTAAAACCAACCAAGCAAACCATCATGGCTGCAAACGCTCTCAGCGCATACGACGAGACAACTTGCCCGCCCTGCACGTCTGTACACCTGCTTCCCTGTGTGCATCAATCGTGGTGCCACACGGGAGGGGGGTTGAACAGTGCGAATGTGCGGCGCAGCCCTTGCTTTACCTGCAAAACGTCTAGCTGACAGCGCAACCGCAGCGAGAGCGACGTCAGGGGCACTCTTTAGCTTTGCATTCTTGTTATAGATAGTCGGGTTTTAATACACTGTCAGTTGTGTGTGTGTGCGTGCGTGTGCGTGCGTGCACGCGCACGCGTGTGTTTTATTTGAGGCTATCTGATTTAATTTGACAGACTACCAATTTTTGTCACAGCTGAAATTAGTAAATCGTTCTCTAAACAGCTCCACTCGAAAAGAAAAAACAAATGCCATTTGCACAGATGAAAGCACTGCACATGTTAACCATACCTGCTCCCTTTTTGGGCGACTAGCCTGTTCAGGCAAAGGTCAGCGTGTTGTTTTTCACTTTTGGGCCCCTAACATGTCTCTCTTTTCCCTCTCCAGAACAGCTCTGTTTCTTATTTGTAGTAGTTGTTTTTGCCTCTATGCACCTTTGTGAGCAAGAGGCAAGGCTTACGTACATGAACTGGAAGCCCTTTCATGGCCTCAGCGTTGTGTAGGAAAGCCAACCCAAAGGGTAATGCCATGCAGCGAAGCTTGGACGTTTGCATGTCGTCAGGCAGAGTGAACTTCCATTGCTGTACTTTTCCTATCAGATGTTCGAATACTTTGGATAACAAAACTGCTATGCAAACCGAACAGCAAACACCATTTGCGAAGTAATCAATGTTTGGAATACTTTCGCACCTGTAAAGTCCATTCATTAGGTTCATTCATCAAGAAAGACGTTGGTTTTGGCTAGGCTTGGGCGTGTTGGTAAATCGTTCTCGGAACAGTGCGGAAAAAGGCGTAAATGGGACGCAGCAGCATGTCTGTGCTGTTCCCGGAGGGTGGACGGACGTGTGAGCCCCGTGGGTGTGGGGTTGTGGACGCAGGCGGCGGGGGCCCCTGGCCGCAGGGGACGGGCGAGGACTGCGGGGCGGCGCGGCGGCAGGCGCAGGAGGCGCAGCGGGACGCGCCCCGGCTCTACGTGCCCGAGTGCCAGCCGGACGGGCGCACCTTTGCGCCCGCACAGTGCCACGGGGGCCTGTGCTGGTGCGTGAGCGTGCGCACGGGCAGGCCCCTCCGGGGAACCACGGCCACCACCCGGCCCGACTGCGCACGCCTGCTCGGCGACACCTTCAAAGGCAAGCCCCGCTCCCCCCCCCCGGGACCCCCACACTGGGGCCACACTGGGGCAAGGCAGCTGCCACTCAGCTGTGGCCAGAAGGCTGCAGGTGCAGAAACAGTGCCTAGTCTGAAGGTTTGTTATTCAGCCGTGGCTGAGCCCAGCTCGGTTCTTGTCCCTAGCTAGGTGCCAGTGCACAGCCAATGCACACGCGCCCCTCGGCTTCGACGAGGCGGGGCTGCTTGCACAGCCCGCATTACGAGCTGGACTGAGCCAGCTGCTGCAGCATATGGGAGAACTCCTGGGGTGCGGAGGGCTGGAGGGGCTGGAGACTCTGGTTCACGGGTAAACGTGCAGATTTTCAGAGGCCGTGGCTCCACAAAATAGGGCCATGCTAGCAGCAACGCCTGCGCAGTCTTCCACAGCCTCGTCTCCTTTGTGTGAGGGAGAAAGCATGAGGGACAGACACTGCGAGCCACACGGCGCTCTTTGTCAGCCCAGTTTCGTGCTGGAAATGGGATGGCTGCCACCACAGTTGTTGGGGGCTGTTACGAATGAGGGACACAGTTCACCTCGCACGCAGCCCGCGTTCGAAGAACAAGTAAACTACCACCACTGTGCTGTCAGAGGATCCGAGAGACCGATGTTAGCCCTTCTAATGACAGCTGTCGCACACACTAGAGCTGGCAGTGAGATACAGTGGAGGCCATTTATAAGCTAACCGCTTATAGTGCTGGACCGTATATAATGCAGGTTTTCCTGGCCACCAGGAGGCCGCCTATAGAAGTCAATACATAAGCGTATTGCTTATAATGCAGTTGCCCAAAGCGCAATACCGTTTACAGTGCAGTTTTTCGGCGGGTCCGCTGATCAACCAAAGCTCTAGTTCGCGCGTTTCATTTGCACTCGCGTGATAACCACAGCTGCGCTTGCTCTCATCACACCTCTGAAGATAGCGAGACCCCCCCGCCCGGTGCGGTAAGTTATTGCAATTAGGACCATATGCTGATACCCGCCGCGGTGGCTCAGTGGCTAAGGCGTTGCGCTGCTGAGCACGAGGTTGCGGGTTCGGTTCCCGGCTGCAGCGGCCGCTTTTCTGATGGAGGCGAAAAGCAAGAACGCCCGTGTGCACGAGATTTCGGCGCACGTTAAAGATCCCCAGGTGGTCAAAATTAATCCGGAGCCCTCCACTACGGCGCGCCTCATTGCCTGCGTTGCGTCGGTGCATTAAACCCTACAATCAATCAGGACCATATGCTGATAAGTAACCACCCTTTTCCTTTTCGAATATCTGGAGATAAAACGAACAGAGCCATGGAGCCGGAGGTTCCCACTACCTGTACATTGTGGTGATAAGCAACCGCCTTTGGCATCATGAAGGCAAGGCATGTATAAATAAAATCCGCCTCTCGTTCTTATCACGTTTTGCCGGCATAAGCCGAGCTGTCTTTGCGACATCCGTTCTTCTAGACTCTAAGAAACGCAGATCCCTCAAAACATAAACACGAAGCACAAGTCAAAGTTGCGCTTGTGGGTTGTGAGGTCATGCAGCAGTGTCTAATGTTGGAATAAAAAAAAAAAGCTGAAATAAAGACCGTACTTCTGTTTTTGAGTGGTGCCCTTTTGAGTGATGATAAACAAAGAATGATTAAAAGGTAGCTTGTGAGGTGGTTAGATTTGCACATGTTTTGTTTTAGTGTGGATTTTCGCGGTTCCCACGACATATGTTACCAGCGGTCCGTGGACACTGTATACGCTTACTGGGAATTAATTGGCCCTGAAGCTAAAAGTGGCCAGGAGCCTCGCAAGGTCTCGCACCCATCTCAAGCTGCAGAAAGGCTAAAGATGAGTGACATGCACGTTTACTTGGTGCAAGCTCAACACATTCTGTGTTCTCCCCCTGTCTGCACAAATGTGGTCTTCAAACTTTCTTCTGTCACCAGTGAAAAGTGGGCTGAAAGGGGGGGCCAGAAAGGAAAAATTCAGCGTGGTTCAGTTTGAATAGAGCTGGCTCACTAAGCTCCACTACAGCAACAAGAGGCTTTCTTTTTCTTTTAACCAAAAAATAAATGCAGTAAGTAAGTATTGAAGAACTGTGAAATGTCACGCTACAGTGATGCAGTGTGGGCAGCGGTGCTTCTGGCTCACAAGACAGTGCTAGCAGGGGAGGAAATATGCAGTATATAATGTGTAGCCAGTTTACATTTTTATTTACTTTTAACATTCCAAGCAGCTCGGATGACTACTTCTTGGATAGCGCTTGTGCAGTAAGCGTCTCCCAAATTCTCACAATCTCTCGTGTCTAGTGACTGCATTCCTTAGACGGAAAAGCATTCGCAGACGTGTGGTCGTGCTGATGACCGCTGTGCTAGTTCACCCAACGCAAAAGTGCTTCCTGCACCCTGGTCTTACGCTGTACGAAAAAAGTTTTGGTTGATTTAAATTCCTTAGTATGTATATTAACTTCACTAACTGTTCTCCCACCTTCAGTTGGCCTTAGATTTTTCTACTAGTGTACCAGTCAGCGAAGCGTCGCATGTGCGCTTGTGTAGAGCGACTTGGGCTCAGTTTTACAAACTAACAAACTAAAGGAACATTCTTCCTGGCACAAATTTGCCATGGCTTAGTTTCAGGTGAGCGAACGCATTGCAACGACCCGCCGGCGGCCGGCCAATTAAGCACCTGGCCGATTCTGTGGGAGGGTCAGCGAGCCACGCAGTATCACAGCCAAGCCAAGTACCATAGGAAATCGGTGAGGAGGATGCGGAGAGGAGGAGGAGGAGGACGGTTGTGCTGAACAAAGTGGCGTAACAGCAGCGGGAGCGTGCGGATCGGAATGTGCCCTGGTGCTTGCAGATCCCTCTAGGGGTGTGGTGTGGCTGTGTGGTTGCAGGCTGCCCCTTCCGCAAGAAGCAGCTGTTTGTGGCCGCCCTCCTGCACAGCTTCGAGCGGGAGCAGCAGGCCAGGTGGGTCTCTCTCTCGGAGCGCACCCTGCTGGGGACACCCGGGCGACACCTTCTGTTTCTCTCGAGAGGAAACAACGGGCATGTCGCCCATGCCTGTCCTCCGAGAGTGCCTTTCACATGGGTTGCCCCGTCGTCTCGCTGCACTTGTGGTTCGCACTGAGACGACCCTGCCCTTGCAGCAGCAGCAGCAGCCCAGCTGGCGTGGCGGTGGGCTCCTCGGGCTCTGCTGGGGATGAGGC
This sequence comes from Haemaphysalis longicornis, assembly GCF_048455015.1. Taxonomy (NCBI): domain Eukaryota; kingdom Metazoa; phylum Arthropoda; class Arachnida; order Ixodida; family Ixodidae; genus Haemaphysalis; species Haemaphysalis longicornis. Next base: position 193,732,840 of record NW_027526445.1, read on the forward strand.
TCTGCGCTGGAAGTTCTCCACTCTGGACAGCAACCACAACCAGGTAGTTAGCAAGCCTCTTCCTGCAGCTCTGTGGTTGTCCTTGTGTCTGCGTGGAATCCCTGTCCCATTTGAGTGAAGGGTGGGCCTGGTACCAGGAGCCTGGTCAGGGAGCGAATTCTGCCATTTCACGTGCAGCCGACAAGGCGCTGGCAGCTGTGCCTTTCTGGGCTTGTGTGTGGGGCGGAGTGCGTGTGAGGAGACGACCTCACTGGACTCCTCACCTGGGAACACTTGCACGTCATCGATGCTCCACAAAGGCACAGTTGCTGCTGAGCATGCCATGGTGCGGGGAACTGCTTCGTGCCAGCACGCAGCGCATACTCGTGTGCGTGATTGGCCAGGGATGAATAGTAGTGGGCCCTTGTTGGGCTTTGTTGCTTGCTTGCTTGCCTTCTGGCATGGTGAGTGGTGAAGTAGTGCGTTCGCACATTTCACTCACCTGGCAACTTTTTCGTGGTAAACTCCATCCTCATTCCTCTTCCCTTTGGTCTAAAGGAAAAAAGACCATCAAGATCACTGTGCGTGATGAAAGCCTGGGGCATTCGTCATTCTGGCAGACGATGCAAACTGTGAATGAAGCCTTACAAGAAAACTTGAGAAACTTGCGGTTAATTCCGTACCATGGCCTCCAGCCCTCGAAAAGATTACAGTGAGCATTTTCTGTGGAGCGTTTTCTGCGACTAAAGCAGCTGTTCTTGGGATATGAAAGTTGCCATTCGGAACTCGTGCTGGCAACCAAATGTGGTGTGCGCTTGTGCAGTTGGCAGTGTAATGTTGTGGTTTACGAGTTCTGTCCAGCCGTACAGAACATGGGAGTGCCTAGAGATCTGTGGGAGAGGCCTTCATAATTGATTATTAACTGAATAATTATAGTTCAAACACAGGTGGGAGAGGTTGCATGGGGGGTTGGCATTGCTACAGGGCTTCTTCAGTGTGCATTTTGAACACGCAGAGTGGGAGGCCATCCCAGTCATTGGCTGCCTGAACAAAAAAGGAGCAAAGATGTGCAGTTGTGCGGGCGTGCGCAGAATAAACTCTGTTTTGGCCATCAGAAGATGTGCTATGCGCGGGCGTGATCATAGAGGGAACGAAATCACAAAAGAGGACTGGTCTAGTGAGTTTGCATCGCAATTTTAGGTTGGGAAGATGGGCTTTGCTGTTCAAGTTAGTGACATGAGTAATCTGATATGATGATGTGGTGGTAGTGCTGGTGGAATGATCTATTTATTTACTTGTTTACAAGTACCTTACAGGCCCTTGGATAAGGCAATTGAGTAAGGTGGGCTAACGAAGGCACGAGTACAAGTTTTGGTGTGTACAGCGAGTAATGTGCGAAAGGTGCCAAGAAATAAGCACTAAGCATAAGTAACATGGAGACCAGAACTAAATATGTATAAATGCGCATCACACATCATGACCGAACAACAAAAAGGATGCAGTTCGTGGCACATAGCAGTTGGAACACTGTGCAATATGTGTCACTGACATTGGCAACATAATTTGGCAAAGCAAATGGGATGGGAAATGTCATAACAGCGCTTACAGCAAGTCTGAACAGTTAATTCAGAGACGGCCAAACAAACAAAAATGAGGCACAAAAAATTCTGTGGGCAAAATGTTTTTCAAAAGAATGCTCACCAGGCATTATAAATGCCTTATACTACATACAAGAACAAAGTACTGAAACCTGAAGCTATCGAGTGAAATGCAAGAGCAATTTGTTGGGGAAGGAATCTGGGTCAGTGTCAGATGCCGGGTTATCGGGAAGATCATTGCGCAATCTGAAGGCTCGAGGCAATGCGGGTGCGTTGAAATTTTGAGCTTGTTTTGCCGTGCATGTGTGGGAAGTTGAGCTGAGCTGGTTGTGTGGTCGATAATGTGGGAAGGTCACTCAATGGGAAGTCCGGTCGTTTGAGTGCCGTCTGCGTGTTGACGAAAGAGGCACGCAAAAGAGTGATGGAGGGGAGTACTAATTCCTTCTCAGTTGTGCTACCCCGCAGCAGAAGGCGTAGTGATGGGAAATGGATCAGTTGTGTTGGTGGAGTAGTCGTGCTGGGGGACCAAGGGCGAACAAATGCTTCTTGAGCCACTTTGTGGACGTTACAGGGGAAAGAATGTAGGTCACCGCGTAGCTGCTATCCCAGTGATGGCGAGGCGCAGATGTTCGTGATGTGGGAGGACCATGAAAGGTTTTGTGTGAAGTGTAGGCCCAGACATCTAAATGTGGAATATTTATACGGCATGAGAAGATGGAGGGGTCATGTTTGTGACTAAATGCGAGGCGTTTAGTACCTACCATTGGCCACATTTTGCACCATTTGACAATTACGTCTAGATTATTCTGCAGTGCATAATTTTTGTTTTATTTATTTTATTTAGTACATACTGCGGGCCCAGTTTGGGCCCAAGCAGGAGGGGCGATACAGGACATGCAACACGCGCAAATAAACAGCACAAAAGTGTAGCCGCACATTATGGCAAACAAAATATCAAACATGGAAACAACAATACATAAAAAACAATTCACTACACAAATCAAGCAATCGCTAGTTAAAGAAAAAGAACTATACATGGAAACAAGATTACGTAAAAACAGTTCAGTACACAAATCAAGTAACCGCTAGTAAAAAACAAAATCACTAAATTAGATCTATGCTATGAGTAGACTGTAGTGATGACAAAGGCAAGCTGTTCCAATCCGTTATAGTACGGGGAAAGAAGGAGTTTTTAAAAAGATTAGTTCTGGCATTATAAGGTGTTAACGATTTTTCATGTCGATGTCTTGTTAGTCGTGTTACCAAAGGTTGTAGGAATGGCTCAGGAAAGCTGCCTGTTATACAGCTAAAAAAGAAACTTAAGTCTGAGAATTTTTATCCGCTTTTCAAGAGATTGAATGCCAAGTTCCATCATTAAATTCGTGGGCGAGTCGCTGTTACGATATTTAGAAGCTACAAAACGTATTGGTTTCCGCTGGATCCTTTTCAATGCCTGAATATTTAGTTTAGTATGAGGGTCCCAAACTGTGCATGCATATTCAAGTTTGGGTCTGATAATGGAAGTACTATATGCAGAAGTTTAGTATCTGACGGAGCACCCTTTAACTTGTGCTGGAGAAGGCAATTAACGTTCGACACATGGTTATTCCAAGAGAGAGTATTTGACAGTGTGACCCCAAGATGTTTGTATTCATTTACTTTAATTAAAGGGCAGGATGGAAGAGTATACGTGAAGGACAGGCTCTTGCGTTTTTGGTTATCCTCATGAACACAGTTTTGTCGGCGTTTGGCTTTATATCCCACTTATCACACCATGGCTGAATATTACGAAGGTTAAAATTAAGTTGCTCTTGGCCTTCTTTGGGAGTAATTTCACTAAACAACACGCAATCATCGGCAAACATTTTCGTCTGTTACTACGGCAGCAATGTCATTGATGCAAACTGGAGTGGCGGTGGTGCCTCAGGGTCTCGCGCCTCGCTGCCGCCGCAGGTGCTGGAGCGCAAGGAGTGGAAGCAGTTCCGGCGCGGCTGGGCCAGCTTCCTGGAGCACGGCGGGCGCAAGAAGCTGCGCAAGTGCTGGCGCAACTTCCTGCGCTTCTGCGACGACAACGACGACAGCCGCATCAGCCTCGACGAGTGGCTCAAGTGCGGCAAGCCCGTCTCAGGTGTGCCCGCCTGCTGCACTCCCCCTGCTCTCTGGCAGGGCCAGTGCGTGCCTTCTGGTCGCGAGAGGGGAACCAGCCCGTGTGCTCACAGCAATGCCTGCCGCACAGTGCACTCCTTTCGGGCATCGCAGGAGCCCTGCGTTGAGCCTGTATGCACTGTCTCACTTTATATGCTGCAGTGGAGCCCCGCTGATATGTCCCCCACACTTACGACGGATCACCACGGTCCCAGCAAACTCGCTATAGAAACAGTGCATTGAAAACTCCAATGATACGACGCTCGCGCTCGTGCGGTCCACTTCATACGACGGACCCTGGCAGGTACAAACCGGCGTTTTCCCCGTCTTTTGCGCCGCCTTTCTTCCTTCTTAACCCCCTTCGACGCTACCTGATGTGCAAAGGTGGGCCAGATTACTGGCTGAAGAGACGCAAGCAAGCAGATAGGTATTCGCGAGCAGGAGTTAACCTTCGGCAGAACGCCAACCGCGAGAAGTCAAAGTCCAGGTGGCTGGCGGACCGTGAATCTGAAGCTCCCATCGAGCCCACGAACGCAAAAGCACGTACCACGCAACCCCACGGCGATGACCGAGCACCCGCTTTCCTCGCCTTTCACGACGCTCTCTGCTCCCCGGTGTCTCTCAAAGCCGTGTTGTCGCTCCGCTCCTTTCATCGCCGCCTGCTACTGTCGTGCGTTTCACTTGGCCTGGCCACTTGCACTCTCCCACCTTTTCCCCTCTCAATTTGCTCACTAGAAATAGCGCTGCACTGCGCGTGCGGCGCTTGGCTGGTGGGCTAGCTCGGACGCTGTGGATTGGAGGGGGCACAAAATAGGCATTGCTTTTTTTTATACATAAACTTGGGATTACAGGTAAAGGTTCGCTAATTATGTGAGAACGCATAGCAGTTCAAATGAGTTCATAGGCCACCTGTCGCGTGAGACTCTACTAGGCTGGCATTTACCCGCACCCCGGTCTTGTGCCGCTTTCGCATGGTCCTTTGCAATTCATATTATCGGGGTTCCACTGTATATACACAGGGTGTACCAGCTATCATGCACTAAGATTTTTAAAAAGAACAATGGCGTTACTCGAAGAAAACTTTGTCAGTAATCCTTCCAGCACAGTGGAGTAGCGGCCAGTAATTATTTTTTAATGAGATTTAATCAATTGATCATAATTAATTATCTAACTCGTGAAGTACTGTCCGAATCATTGGAGTGTCAATGAGGCAATTGCAGGTACCCACGAGATGCATCTAAGTGTGGTACTTTCAGCAACGAACGAAATGCATACTCATTTGTTCTGACGGATAACGAAACCCCACGAAATATGATAAATGCCACACGACAGCGCTCCTGCCCCATTATAAACCGGCGCCCTCAAATAAGCTGATTGAAAGCAACTGCTTTGCCTGTCACGCGCCTGAAGAGACAGCCTGATGATGGCATGCACGGAAGGGGCAGCAACAGCAAGTTCTCTGGGGCGCGGTGGAAGGCAAGGCACAAACAATTTCCTCTTTCTTGCTTTTCTTTGTTTCATTCTGGCTAATGCAGGGGCAGCCTGTTCGAGGGCACTGCTTTATGATGCAGGCAGGGCCGCCGTTGCGTGGCATTTTTCATTTTTCGCAGGGTTTCTATATCAGTAAGAATTAATGAGTACACTGTTGCGGATCGGACAGCTCGTTGCGGGTGCGCCGCCAGGAAACGTAGCCATGGGACCCCTGATCGAACGACCCTTTTAATGGCGATGATTTAGTTACAATGATGATGATACTCATGCCCTCGAGCCAGGAGCCACACCTTCTTCCTCTTCTTCACAATTCCCAACATTCTCCCGGCCACAAAAGAGTGAAACAACGTCCACATCAAGCAAGCGGCTCCTGGCCTAAACACTGCACTATCATTCTCGGTAAAAATCTAGCGTGCATGCCAGTTCCGTCTAGACCGTCCTTTTTTTCCGTTGAGTTTCCGTTCGGTATGGTTCCTTGTTTTCTTTCGACCTATGCTGCTTAGAAACGACGTTGCTTCTGACGTGTTCAGATTGTCATTGAAACAGTGCCTGCTGTGCTAACGGTTCCGGTAACCATTCATGTACTCGCGCACCGCTGAATCAGTTAGCAAAGCAGCTCCTCTCTTCAGCATAGAATGCGCCGTAACACTGTCTTCGCAATCACAATTCATAGGCTGTGACTCATTGCACACATCGGCAACTTGTAAACTCTGGGGCGATGTCGACAATTGACTCAATTCCTTAAGAGTTGTATGTCTGCGCTCACGCATCCGGCATCTGTTGTCTAGCTCCGGGTAACTCAGATGCTTGCTGGATCGCCTTTGACCCTGTAAGTCCACTTCAAAACCCTTATGTTCCCTTGCTTCCTTTCTTTCTGTGGTGTGCTGTGAGATGGATGCAGCGCCTGGAGATAGGACAATAACGCTGCTGTGTAGACTCCATGCAGGGTCCCGTGTTGATTCGCCGTTGCGGGGCACTTGCGCACTAAGCAGCACGCAAGGCACTCCTGCCGTTCTCTGATCCGAAGGACTCGGTTCCCGTACAGGGCCTTGAAGCGGTTATCCGAGCGAGGTCTTCATAGCTACTAAGCCTTGCACTTGATCGCTGCGTGTCATTGTTGTCCACAGCTGGTCAGATCCTACGAGCAGGTCGATGCCTTGGTCCTTACATTTTTGGGGAACGGTACGTTCGTCAGCAAGTCTCAAGCCACACTTCCGTAGATGTTTCACGAAAGCACCGTTCATTTCCGTATTTGGGGCGTTCGAACAAATCGTTGGTACAGCAATTGCACGCACCACATGCTCGGCGTCGTCGAACTGGCTGCGTAGTCTCAGCTCCACTATTTTGCGCCGTCTTTTTTCCGAAGGAACAGCTGACGCAAATGAGTTTACAGTTAGGCTTGTCTCCCCCACAACCCTCAGTCCCAACTTTTCCACGAGGTCTTCCTTGAGAAATGTTCGCTGGCTGCCACTGTCCAAAATGCCTCGTATGTAACATGCTCTGTTGGGACCGATGATCCACGACCGGAAGGTCTGGAGGTAAATGTCCTCGCCCAACTGGCAGCTAGTGAGGGCAGGTGATATCGACTTGGCGTCGTGCGTCTGCACCGGGGCTTTGCAGGTCGGGTCAGTGTGCGCCTCGTCTCTCTTTGCTTTGCATGCATAGTCTGGGTCGCACATGACAGTTGCGTGCCTTCCCTTGCATGTCGTACACCTTATCTTTCGTCGGTACTCCTTTGATCGATGGCCCGTCATAGTGCATCGGTAGCACCGCCTAGCGCTAGATAGTCGTTTCTTCTTCTCTGAAATGCTCAGAGAAGCGTAGCATGCTTCAGTAGTGTGCTTCAGCGATTTGCAAAAGAAGCACTCGTTCCTTTCGGTCATCCCTGCTTGAGAGGCGTGCAGAACCGACGTTGAGTGGCCGTTACTTTCTAGAGGGTCACTCGATTCGGTAGGAGTCGACACTGGAGCGCATTGCTCTCTTGCCTCGAGCTCGATTTGCGTGTATCTCAAGAGCTGCTCTAGCTTCTGGCAGGACTTTGTGGCACTGGTTGCCTCTACTGAAGCAGAAGGCACCGCTCCCTGCGTATCACCTTGAAGACGTCCGTGGCGGTGGAATGCTAAGACAATTTCCTTTGGCAACACCTCCAGCAAAACGTCGTACAGCATTGCTGAGAAGCTGCTTGTGGGAACGTCCAGTACGTTTAGGCAGCGGACATTCAGCGTAACACAGTCGTAAAGCCTGCGGAGCTCCTTGTCCTCAGAGTGCGACGTCACGGGCCGTAGCTCTTGGAGGTTTCGAAAATGCCGCTGTATGATACGGTTCTTTTCGCCGAACCTGTCCTTCAGCAGCTGGACGGCACTTTCATAACAGGCCTCCGTTGTTGGCAGCCCGGCGATGGCAGCTGCTGCTTCACCCGACAAGTAGTTCCGGAGGTAATGAAACTTGTCGGTAGCGGTGAGAGCCCGGTTGGTGTGGACTGTGCCATTAAATTGCTCCCAAAACTACATCCAGCTACACACGTCTCCATGAAAGGGCTGGATGGTGAGCATGGGCAGACGGGGTCCAGAGATCTGAGATGGAGCCGTCGTTGGGGCCTGTGGCGTGCTAACCGCAGCCGAGGGGGCAGGTTGCGCCATGTCGCTGACGCCGAGTTCCTCGAGCCGGTACGTAAGGCGAGTCAGAGCCTCGAGCGCCTGGTCGTTGTAATGGGCCGCCGACTCGTACTCCCTTTCCAGCTCCTCGACAGGAACCACGTCCTCGAGCTGAGCGTCGATCTTGCTTAGCTCCTCGCGGATAGCCGTGGGCTTGTCCAGCACCTTTCGGAGTGCGAGCCGGTCCGAGCAGTTGCTCTCGATGAGCGCTGTCGCCTCGGTCAAAATTTCTGTCGCCTGGGCTCGCCTTGCAGCGCATTTCACCTTCAGCCGGTCCATTGTTAAGCGGAAAAGTCCGGCTTACTCGCTTGGTAGGTAGCCCGGTCCGCGCGTTGTCCCCCTGGGTGCGGTTCCGAGAAGGACGACGTTGCTTGAGCGACCGTTTCCAGAAGAAACTCGTCGCCGCCGTCGCTCGCTGCCCCCGTCGGTGGGAGCCGCTCGTTTTCCCTTGGGATTCGGCACCAAATGTTGCGGATCGGACACCTCGTTGCGGGTGCGCCGCCAGGAAACGAAGCCGTGGGTCCCCTGATCGAACGACCCTTTTAATGGCGGATGGGACTTTACAATGATGATGATACTCATGCCCTCGAGCCAGGAGCCACACCTTCTTCCTCTTCTTCGCAATTCCCAACATACACAAATAGTTCGCTGCTGAAAATACCGCTGTTAAATGCCTCTCGTGGGTACCTGCACATGCCTCATTGACACTGTAATGATTATGACAGTGCTTCTCGAGTTCGATAAATAATTGCAATTAATTAATTCAATCTTTCTAACCAAAGAATTAGTAGCCTATGCTACACTGTACTGGAAACTTTATGCACTTGGGTTTCTTCGAGTAACGTCATTGCTGCTTTTTGAAACGTTGGCGCATGATAGCTGGGACACCCTGTAACCAAGTCGGTAGAGTTCGGGATTTACTTCGTCGCATTGAAATTTCGCTACATTGAAATTCGTGGTTAAAATGAAGGATTAACCACGTGAAGCGGCACTTGCAAGTGAAAATGTGGTGCGCATGCACAGCTGCCGCACTGACTTCGCCACGGGTACAGGCGTACCGTATAAACCAGATTATAGGTCGACCCGGTATATAGGTCGACCCCCTACCTTGAGGTGGGAAAAGTTGACAAAAAAATAATTCGGCACAGAAGCGCACTCACAATGTCTATATTTATTTTCGACGCCCGTCCGTCACTGCCACTCACTATGCCTGCCGAAGTCACTAGTCCGAGCTCTCAGAGTCGTTCGAGGATGACTGCTTCGCACTGTCATCTTCCATGCCATCAGGCGCGTTGCTGATGGAGCACTTCCTGAACGCTCGTGTAACCATGTCGTCGGGCAGCGACTGCCCAGAGAAGGACACCCAGCTTGACACGGTCGCAACCGGCCCGTATAGGTCTTTTTGTTGTCGCCGGCTATCCACTCATTGTACAGTTCGCGGAGCCGGTCCGCGCATGGCCTCCGGAGCGATCGTGAGCGAAGTTCCCGGACGAAGTTCCCGGACGAAGTTCCCGGACGAAGTTCCCGGACGAAGTCCACCACTTTGTTCTCCAACTCGGGTTGCACCGCTTGACGTCCACAGAACGATCGGTTTCGGGGGTTGCACGCGCACAGCTTAGCTTTCTGGCTCCGCCAGTACCGCACACTTTTCTCTGAAATGCCTAACTGGCGTTACGCCGCTATATTCCCATTCTGCTCGGTGACTCAATCGCCGTCAGCTTAAACGCCGCGGTGAACTGGCGTCGACTGCCGCCACTCATCTCGGAACAGAGACGTACAGAAATGTACGCACGCACACGTAATAGACGAGTAAAAGACAAAAAACTACAGAAAAGCGAAATCAAATAAAGGCCTGATAGAGCGAGAGAGCAGTCCGACACGAATGCCGATGGCGATTGGCGACGGACTACGCTTGCACATTGTCGCCAGACAACGATTTACGTTCTGCCAATGACCGCTATATAAGACGAGGGGTGACTTTAGTGCGGATTTTTTTGGAAAAAAACTCGACCTATATTCCGGTTTATACGGTACCACCCGCACAATGCGGCAGCTGTGAAGCGAAGCAGGCAGCTCAAGCTACTTACGATCGCCTGAAGGGGGGGCAAAGCACCGTCGAAGCTTAATCGTCTATGCGGGCATCAGTGTGAACCGCATGGAGCGTCTTCTGCTCTCAAAAACGCGCTGTGCAAGCCGCAGGTGCGCTGATGCAGCTGCAGAAATTACCCGCACTGTGCGGGTAGCTCCAGCGACTGCTTCTAACCGCTCGCTAAAACACAATAAGAGGGGCAAACAAAGTTGTTTATGTGGGAAAGAAACTGATAATGTGGACGAAAACTGCACTGTAAGACGTCGTACGCACCACTTAGGAAAGTGCCCGTCAAATATCCTCCACGGTGCTAAGCCTTATCATCTCTGGCGGGGCCTGTGGCATCCCCGAGCCGGCCATGCCCGAGTGCTTCGAAGCTCCCTCCATGTGGTGCGTGCCTCTCTGTTGGCACAAGTCGACAGGCTGCTCCCACTGCCGCGCGCAGCGCAAGTCGGTTTATCGGCTGAGGCAGAAGCCGCCGCCAATGCACTACCGCTGATGCGGGCATGGAAAAAATGCACCCACAAGGCTCATAGCGACCCACAAATGCTTGGCCCAGCACTTGCAGGAACGATGGAACCCAGCAAGCGTGAGCGAACTCGGAACGAAGGACAAAGTGGTGGCACTGCCTAATGCAGTTTGTAGGCCAGGAGCTTGCTCATGAAGTCCGTGGATCACTGCATCTGCAGCATTGGGTGGCCCCAGTTGCCGTTCGCGTTTTATCAAGACCCCGTTTTGGCGCTTGCGTCTACCAAAATCTACTTCTACAACCAAAATTTCGTGCCTTGTTGTTCATGAAACATTGTTACTTTGAAATTTCGGCAAACGGGACTTCATTACGCAGAGGGTGAAAATACATGGTTGGTTACATTGGGGGTTTCGTTACATTGAAGTTTGACTGCATATTTGTGTGCGTGCGTGCTCTTGTCCGTGCAAACCATCTTTCCCTTCGTGCTGTTCTTGCGTGCCGTTTCAGGCCCTTCTCAGCCTGACAGTGGAACCCGGAAGGGGCCCAACCCCTTTTCGACCATTCTCATAAGCAGATGAGGCCAGCCCAGAGACGGCCTGCAGCGTGGCTTGGCTTGGCCTAAAGTGCAGCCGCAAACCCTGCACGGGCGGCGTAAGCTCACGACGTCGCTGTTCATCATCGATTCGACGCAGCAGAAGCCTCCGACGTTGTTTGCTCGAGTGAGAGCTCCGATGGCCCCACGAGCGCGCACAGTGTGAATCTAGCATTAGTCCGCCACGAGCGAGTGTGGCACTGAGGAGTTACGGCCCATTGCGTAATCACTTTGCTGGTGATTGGGCGTGTCTTGGCAAGACGTTGCTCTGTGATCGCTGCTGCTGCATAGCTGTGGAGCCGCCAGGTTCAGACTTTTCAACTAAGTTGAGGCGTGATAAGCTACATAGACGTTGTTGGTAATGATGCTGAGAATGGCAGGTGGCTTTTTGCGCCATATGACGCGACTACTGTGTGCCACTTGTAGGTGTCCCAGTGCACCTTACCCACGCTGTCGGAATAGCCGAGCAGTTTCACCTCTGCACGGGCTGGTGTCGTACACCCGGTGGCACCATTGGGGGCCACCTGCAACCTGACGGCAGATTGTTTCTATCTTGCAGAACCCCTGTCCTATCTTGTACTTGCAAATACGAGACCATGCATATGCTTACCGTTGCACGTTGTCGCAGCTTGGCAGGCACTGGAAGAGGCGTTGAATGACAGTGTAATCAGCCAAGCGGCAAAGATGTGGTGTCTGGCTCATTAAGTACATAATAGCTTTTGTACTCTCATTACTGGTCGCTCTGCAAAAGGTGCCTTCTGCCTTTTGGGGTCAAGACCAACATGTGTGGCAAAGCAGTGCTGCAGGTTGGAAATGCCATCAACCACCCGCCTGTGCCTTTCCCGTCGAGGGTGTCCTTTTTCTTTTTTGCGTGTGTTTGTGTGGCCCGCCTTGTTGCGTGCCATGTGCTGTTCACCCTTGCTGATGCTGTGTGCACAGCCATGGCACCGCTGGTGGGAAAAGCGTGCCCGAAGCACCGCGCACGAGTGCCGCACTCGACTCGTGCGGCACTCCCGAGTCGAGCCTGCTCCCACGGACGTGTGCAGAGGGCCCGTCCTGAAATGGACAGGGCCACAAGCCCAAGGGGTTCGGATCCTTGTTTTACGATCGCAGACAATGCACTGGACCTGCACTGGCACTGCTTCCATGTGGGGCTCTAATTGGCCATCTTGCATTTTCCCTGACGGAAAGCAGAGATGCACAAAACAATCCCAAGGTCACTCAGTGTATGGTCACAGCATCTGAAGTTTACTTTTTATTCTGAATTGCTTCCGTTTTAGACTTGTTTTGTGTTTGTTTTTTTCCTTTTGCGCTATTATGTTTTCCGTGCTCCCTTTTTCTAAGGTCCCCCCTCCCCCAAAATGAAATCCTGCATATGCCCGTGAATCTTGATTTTTTTTTTCTTTCTGTGCGTACTGCAGCATTTGGGTTAAAACCCCCATTAAAAGCAAAGCCCCTGAAGCTGTTGCTTAGAAGGATGTTACAATAATTTTTTTTTTTTTTTGCGAGAGTTTGCTTTACGGCATAACAGTTATACCGTAAAATCCTGAGAAATAGCCCACCTAAGATGGAGAGCAAATCAAGTGAAAATATGACATGGGCTAACTTTCGGTGTGCAGTAAAAAAAACTTGAGAAATGTATCGCAGCCAAAGAACGAACGCGTGTTTATTATCACTGTATTAATTCGTCGTCAAAACCGTCGAACGAACAGTCGCTTTCACTGTCAAACAAAAGGTCGACCACCTCCTCACGCACGGGGTTCGACGTGGTTGGCAGGGCAGCAGAAGGAGGGATAGCCGAAGCGAGCCGCTCATGAAGCTCTCCGCCTTCTGGTCCATCCAGGGCTGTTGATATACCGCACCGTTGCAAGGAGCGGGCGGCAACTTCCTCGCTCACGGCCGCTCACGGCCGCCCAAGCTAACCTCGTTTCCACGGGCGTCATCCCAGGCTGGGATGATGCTATTGGCAGGGGTGGGTTATCTTTCGGTGTTTTTGAAAAAAAAATGAAAAATCGTGCCAAAAACAGGGGTGGGTTATCTTTCGGGGGTGGGGCATCTCTCGGGATTTTACGGTATATACAACATCACATTTGTGTCATGCAGAAACGTAAGCAGAGACCGGTACTGAGGGCCCCAGATCCACCGCTGTAGATCAGGGGGTCTTCAAGGTGGGAGCCCTGTGCCTCAGAGGTGTTGCAGGCGAGAGGTTTGCAGGGCAGGGCAGGTCCATAGAAGAATTGATTCTTAATGACTGCTTGCTAACTCCTTCATTTTCCGTTGCACACCAAGACAGGTACAGAAAAATAGTGGGGTGCAGCTAGCGTCAAATTTTTTTTCGTTTTCTTTCAAAGTCCAGCGCAGTCGTGGGGCAGGAGTACGTATGGGAGGAGGCAAAACACACGTCGTGTCGGGTGAGAGGGAATGACAGAATGAAAACTAGCGAAGGAGGTGACGGTGGCACCTGGTGGACAAGAGGATAGCGACCACGGCACCTCATTTTGACTGCGCAGCGGAATGCCAACAGGTGGCATAGAACCTGTGCCAACCACTTACCACGTTGTCTGGCCGCCCAGGGAAGCAGTTAGAAGGCAGCAGACACACCCGCCCACAAACCCAGGTGAAAGAGGAGCAAAAGAATGGTTGGCTTGCATTGGACGTGGCGGGTTTTTTTGAGGGAGAAGGTAGGGGAATGGCGGGTGGCATAAAAAAAACCCCCGGGAAGAGGCAGCCATTCAGAGGGCGGTGAGGAAAAGAAAGACAGGGAAAAAAAATGGCGTTTCAGTCAAAGCCAAACTGAAAAATGCTGCCACTGTTTCACTTGCGGGGGCCATGAAGACAAAAACACAAGTTTGTTGCATTCAAAAGATTTGGTGTTTTATAGTACCCCCAGTGCTTGCCCAAAAGGAAACGGTGCTTTCTTCACTGAGAAATTAAACAATTTATGCCACAATTTCAATTCACCCAAAGCACTGCGTGTTTGGTGGTGTCAGCAAAGACGTACCGTATTTTCGTGTGTATAACCTGCCCCTGCATATTATCCGCACCCTCACTTTCAGCCCACCAGAAAAGGAAAAAAAAATCCTCGCGTATTGCCCACACATTTCATACAGGAAAGGCTGCACCGAAACTCAAGCAACACATCACATACTATGTAGACAGAAAAAGCATATATTTAGCAGGTATAATACCCTGACTGCAAGGCGAAAGTCGCAATTCACTAATAAAATGCAGTTAGAGTGCGCTCGTCCTCTTTTTTTCTTTCTTGTCCTTGTACGTTTTGCACAATCGGTGCCATGGAAGGCTTAGTCAGTGTTACTGCGGAGGAGCTTCACGGCACAATGCGCATTGCCGTGAAGCTGCACTAGAGGAAAAACTCCGCGTATTATCTGCACCCCTACTTTGCCACTGAAACTTTCACGTTTTGGTGTGGGTTTTACGCGCGAAAATACGGTATTTGGTCAGGTACCTGAAAGAAAAGTCAGTATGTTGACTCAGGCTGCTGCAATACACAGGCCTTCCATAACCTTGGTTAGTGTCTGCCTTCCTGGATGGCACTGTGATACTGCTCGAGGATCACTGTTCGCATGGTTTTCTTCCGACCGTACTTGCACCTGCCATATTTTTGTTATGGTTGATAGTAATCTTTTTGTGAAACATTTGGTGGGACTCGACAAGCAGAGTCACAAAAGTGGCCGTGCCACTTATGCCAGTGAGGGCTGTGTTAGGCAGTGTCGGCCGACATAGTGCTGCACTAACTGCTTCTATGTATGCAGTTTCTTCTCTGGTGTCTCTTGGTGTTTCTTGACCGTGAGAGTGCCTGGGATTCCCTCTGGCTTTGCAGAGATGATGGAGGACCCTGCAGTGGGCCTCAAGGGGTGATGACGTAGGGCACGCTCTTAAAGGGCCAAAAGCGTGTGCCAAGCAAAGTGAAATGTTTGTGTCAGGTGGCAAAGCCACCTTTTTGCATTTCTGCTGATGTTGAAGTGAAATGAAGAAAAGGGGGGTTCTTGGACAACATACGTGCCAGCTTTCCCAATTTTTATGGGACACTCCAGATCTTTTCCTATCCTCCCGACTGTGTGGGAACGGTCATGTCTCCCTAAAAAGTGCCCCAACTGCGCCACAAAAAAAAAAAAAAGATACACATCAAGTGGCACTGCCGCATCGTAATGCCATCATGAGTTAGGTAGCCAGCGAAATACACCGAAGTCGTATACAGGCTATTTGAGTTGAATGAGCGTGCGATTTTTTTATAGCTCCGTTGACAACATGGCATTGTCGAAGCTGAAGGAGTTCTTTCTGCAGTCTTTGCAAAGGAGTCTTTGCAGTTTTTCCTAAGGATTTATGTGTGTTGTGCCAGCCCGGAAAGGCGAGCACTTCTTATTTTGCGCGATTTGTGCATGCAACATGAGTGTGGCTTATGGCGGGAAAAGCAGTGGAACTTTGTTGGCGCTGCTGAGAAGCAGGGGACCGTGGGCAATTTCTTGGTCCACAGCAATGTCATTTCGAATTTGCAGATTGTGGCCTTGAACTCGAGGCTCATCTCGTAGGCTAGACAGGTCACGTGTGCTACAAAAGAACTCCCTCCTCCCCTCTGCAGACGATCTCCCGATTTTCGTGGCCACCAGGTTGGCAGGTGTGGGACCGTCATTTAAAGGAGACTTTTCGGACGAAACCCTTGCATCCATGTTTGCTAAAAATATTCTCAAAGCAGTCGTCATTGGATATTCTCAAAGCAGTCGTCATTGACTTTTGAAGTTTCCCAAATCATTTTGAAGTAGTACTCGCGCCAGATTCAGAAGCCTAAAAAAAATGGCATAATTGGTTTCCATAGTTTGTGCAGATGATTTATTCAAAATAACTTTGATATCCCTGGCTGCAAGTATGACAGACACTGGGGTAATTGCTGCCGTCACGATGATAACAGGCTATTCTGTGCCTTTGTAATGGGCGTTGTCGTAGAGGGCTTTCCAGAACCAGAAAGCCTCTGCTGTGCTGCGGTTTCTGGTACTCTCGTTTCACCACCCGTCATCAGGCGGTCAACTGGCCTCATCAACTTTGGCAAAGTGGCCAGAAAATTGACGCCAGGCTTTCAAAAACCAATTGAAGGTCAAGACTGTGTGTAGAAACAAACTGAAGTGTGTCCTATTTAGAAAGTGAGCCTCGTAAATAACATCTAATTACACAAATTTCTGAGTGACTTTTAGAACGGTCGCCACCCCCAAGCTCTGTCTGCCGAATGGAAGAAATGCGCAAGCCAGTGCAGACTGCATCACAGCAGGCAGTGCAGTGAACGTGCGTGACGTCACCGGTTTTTAATTGACGTCACTGTGATGTTACAAGGGCCCACCTGCCCCAGCACATCCATGTGTACTCCCGGGTTGCAGTGAACATGGTGCAATTCTAGACTGGCCACCTTGGTTCAATTTTTCACCATTACTGGGTGGAGAAGTACTGCTTACCACATGAAAACCAAAAAGCAACGTTTCATTATCAGTATTTGAATATTGCCGCCCTCTACATCTACAGAAAGTGTTCACAATAAATTGAAGCTCTCTCTTGCTAATGCTTTGGTGCAGGTGATGTGGGACGTCATGGGAGGCATTAACTTCGGCCAGCTATTTTTTTCTTTTCACCCTTTATGTTCTGTCATGTGTTTCTCGTCCAGCTGACTGGCACGAACACCATCTGTAATTTGGTAAAAACTTTGACCGCGATTGAACAAGGACAACAGAAAGACGACGCATGCAAGCACTTGTGTTTGTCATCCTTCTGTTGTCCTTGTTCAATTGCGCCCGAAGTTTAAACCAACTTGCCCAACAGCGTGTTCTACCATCTGTAAGATATGTTTTTTAACCAGGGCCCATGTACCTGACTCTTCTGTCTTTAAACGTTCTGTAGTTTGCTACTTATCCAAGGGGTTTGTAAACAAATGCGTCATCATTTCAGAATCATAAATTAACCTGTGTCACAGAGCGTAGGCGTTGTTTCCGTAGCAGATATATCAAAATTTGGGGGGGCTGCTGGATGAAGTCTGCTGTGTAAACAAGATGATGTTTGCCATGACAACATGGGTGATGTTACATGCAGTCCTTCAAGGTTTGTTGGAATGTAAGCAGCAAATGTGCTACACGAATAGCTTGCACATTGTAGTATACGTGCATTGTTACTTACTTAAGGAAGAGTGTTTTGAAACTGCAAGCCAGTATATACGTGCCAGTTGTCTTTTGATTTGTGTGCACCATGGAACAACATGTACAGTTTAAAACAACACATTAAAGACATGTTGTCTATCTGTTTTGTGCAGATTTCCTGTCTCATTGATGTGTTCATATTCAAAATTTAACTGCGCGAAAGACGGATACAAGAAAGGACACGGACGAGCGCAGTTCTTGTATCCTTTCTTGTATCCGTCTTTCGCGCAGTTAAATTTTGAATATGAACCCCTTCCGACTCGCCCAGCTGTCTCTCACTCATTGATGTGTTTGCTGCATATATCATTCCAAACTAGAGACAAATGCGGTTTGTAGCATCTATAGAGTGTACAACACTTGTTTTGAGCATATGCATTATTTTAAGGTCAGAGAAATGCATCGCAAGAACTGCCATAGCTGTTGTACAACTTAACTGCATGCATATTTGCAATCATTGCCGATTATGAACTATGAAAACGACTCGTAATTCCTGGAAAATATAAGGTGAAGTCTGCTGTTAAATGTAGGGTGGCAACAAGCCATTTTAAAAAAAGCTGCCATTTTATTTACCGGGTGGAAATAACGCTTTCTGGCCAAAAGTGTTGCATCTGCGCTTCAAATGCGAAGGATTCAATCCAAGCGGATTAGTTGAACGCTACTGGAGTAATGCTACATGATTTTTTTCTGAAGCGAAATGCAGTGATTGTGCAGCAGAACAAGCTTAATCCCAAAATGGCCAGAAAAACAATAATTTGCTTCAGATGAAAACAGTAGCTCCAGGTTAACTACTAAATAGCATGATTAGTTGCTAATAACCAAGCAGGGCAAATTAATTTTACCTAAATTAGTCGGGTATGTGATCCCCTCAGGGCATTAAGTTTTGGTACTGTGTGTGTAGCACAAAGCTTCATGTAGCCCTAGTATAGATGGTTTTCACTGAAAAGTTTAGCTGTCAATTTCTTCGCTTGGCAACACTGGAAACGGACATGGCTGAAGCACCGCAGACATGGTGCGGCTTGTGCAACTGCGCCCGCACGCCTCAGAAAAAAAACACCGGTGTGCATCATCTGCTCGGTTTCAACCCGATTCTCAGTGGTCATGCCAACAGAGATGTTATTAATTGCACTCACATTGGAGTCGAGGCATTACTTTGCGTTCGGTGCAGTAGAGTTCGGAACGTCCAGCGCACGACATCTGTTTAGCACGGACGAGTACCGCCATCCCGCGGAGTCCGATGTAACCAGTGACGGTGCACTCACATGCGTGCCTCGCCACTGTCGCCAGTAAATACAACCTATACCGCCGAAAGCTTGCTTCATTTATGCGTAGCTCCTGCCTCGGGCAAAGCGAGAAAGCTGCATCTGCATTCCAAAAAATCCAGAAGTCGAAGGTTTTGATAAAGTCAATGAAGCCTTGAAGGGAACTAATGCAGCCAACCCATGGATGTTCAGTTTCTTCCATGGATGGAGCTAATGACGTAGAGGAAGGGTTGAAGATGCATCTCCCTGTCTCTTTGGAATCTTTAGTGCTCCTCGGCCACTTTATCCCGGCCGGGTGTCTCAAGCATTTTCAATCTTCCTTCCTGCCTCTGGCTTACTCTAGTCCCGTTAGCCACAACAACAAAATGATGTGAAAAGGTAAAATTCTTTCAGATAGCCTTTTCTTTCTAGCTCATTTGTAAAATTTTCATGCATAAGCACTGACGCCTGTGGTTGCCTGTGGCATGGTGCCTCACGGTAACATCATGTGCCCATGAATCATCAGTGCTGGGTAACAATGTTGCGGAATGGCCCCAGTCTGTGCTAGCTTGTACATATCTTGGCGGAAACCAGCTCGAACATTAACAAACAAGGTAGGACAAGGCGTGAAGGCCCTGGGAGCCTTCCGGGGGTTACGACCTGTCACGAGTGGCGGCTTGGCAACAGTGATGGGGCCGGCGTGACGTTCGTCTAGCAACCCCCACCAGCCGTAGCCAACGGAAGACAAGCGGTCCGGCGGAGAGAGGTCTCTGAGCGAGTGTCTTCTTGAGGTGCCTCGCATGACTGCGCCAAGTATCTGAAGAAAAGAAACCTGTGATCGGTGGGAAGAACTCGCCAGCAGCTCGGCGTTCAGCCGCCACTCCTCGGGAGCGACCGGGAAGCCACAAAATCGGATTCCATGGCCGCAGCTGGCGTGGTGCGTAACGAGTCTTTTTTTGGATAGCCCGCGTGCATAGCTGGGCCGGCCCTCGAGAATGCCGGCCTTCTACAGGTGATGCTCGCTGCGGGAAAGCCGCTCGAGCCTAAAAAGGAACGAAGCGATTTTTAGGGCCAAAGTGTGGCTTCGGTCGAGAGGCTGGAAACCGTAAACTCAACGGGCTTTCCGTGTGAGTGCGCTTGTGCGATGCGCGTAGTAGCTCTTTTTTTTTTTTTTTTTCGTTCTCTCTTTTTTTCCAATTTGTTAACCGCATCGAGTTAGCAGCTGGCCTGCAGAGAGCTGTTTCAAATTCTGCCCTTCTACTCGTATATCCTCCTGAGTCCCAGACTGATTTTAGTGCAACGGATTTTTGTGAAACTTTCAAAATTAGTTTATGAGGGCCTCTGGATATAATAATAACAACTTATTATTCACTGCAAACTTTCGGACGTGTGTGCCGCATTGTCCTTTATATTGGACATTGGGACTCTATGCGGTCTTTTCTAATGCAGTGGTATTGTTACACGCAAGATGTTTTTTGTGATAAATAATTTGATCAGGTAAACGTAGGAACATTTTATTTACAAACTGCTTTGTTCACTTTGTGTGAGCTCCTTCATTCACTTGGTGTGAGCATTTTCGAAGCATCTCCTGTCTTTGGTGACGCAAAAGAACAAATGACACTTTGTGCAGAAGAACTTCGTCTTCTTGTTGCATCCTTCGAGCCTGCAGCGGGCCGCATTAGGAGCATCTGTCAGTCTTGGGAAATGGCCTAGCGTCTTTGCTCTTGCTTCGACTGGAGGCAACGGAGCCCTTTTTGGTGGTGGGCACCACTCTTCGTCGGAGTCACTCTCCGCTTCATTTTGACTCTGAGCTTGCGCGATTAGTTCCTCACCAACAGACAGACGAAACTCCAGGAATTTCAAGATCTCTTTCTGGCGCTTTTGTTGCGCCCGCATGTCTTGCACGTACTGCATCCATGAGTTGCTTAACGCAATGTCGAATAGATGGAAGATGCTTCTGATGGTCCACTTGTTCACTCGAGCTTTGATTCTGTAATAGCTGATCATACGATCTGCGAGATCAACTCCTCCCATGTTGACATTGTACAACCGTACAACATCTGGCCGGGGCACATCAATGTGTTTTTTTTTTCTTTCCTGGACCACCTACGGCATGTGTCTTCTGGGTGCTGGCCATGGATAGAGGACATCAACGTAATGGGCTTATTGTCGTACCAACGTACAACTGCCTGTTTTTTGTCGTTTCTCGCAAACATCTCTGACGTCCCTCTTCCTTTTTCTTTTAGCTCTTTCTCGCTGGATAGTTTCACCCCTTTTGGGATCCGGTTGTTCATAATTGTTCCCGTGCCAGCGATTCCGTTTTCTGCTAGCTTATCCAGCAGCGGCCCTGATGTGAAGTATCTGTCGAAGTAGACCTTCGTTCCGGGAGGGAGCGTCTCAATGAGCCTCAGCACTGCGGATTCTCCTATTCCGGAGCTGCCTGGATACAATGCTGCCTTTTTTCCTTGATAGATCTCAAAATCGAGGATTAATCCACCTGGCGTTGCGAGCACAAAGTTTTTAAGCCCCTCTGGGTTTGGCTTGCGTGGTACGAACTGCTTCAGCTGCTTTCGTCCACTGAACGGGATCATTTGTTCGTCGATGCTGACATTCTCTTCCCGAGGAAGCTTGTGACACCCTTCCAGTAGAAATGACACCAGTGGTCTTATGCGCCAGAGCCTGTCTTTCTCTTTTTCTTGCTCACTTACATCAAGTTCGTTAACTAGATTCAGCCGGCGCCGAAGTTGAAAGTACCGGTTCTTTGTCATGTTATCCGCAACAAGAGGCACCCTTGTCTTTTTCATCCAGTACATGCGAATCTGCGGGTAGCACAGGCAGGACATTGTCAGTGAAATCCCAAAAAACATTTTGAGTTCTTCTACTGAGGTCTCCAGACTTTTTCCAGTCTCCTGGACATGTGTCGTGTTCATGGCAAAAGCCATCATCTCGAAGACTTCATGTGGCACATACTGAACGAGGTAGTCACTTGGACTCCACGAAACCCGTTGTTGACTGTCATCAGGGGTGGATGTGAAGTCAGGAATCCAAGACGGAAGCGGCCTGCATGAAGAAAAACAGCGTAAAAGAGCAGAGTTGCTTTTGATCCGTTCACATGGCAATGACCGACCGTCACAATGCACACTCCTGCAGTACATTAGCCCACCCCCCCCCCCTTCCCAAAACGCATACTACTACTATTCCTTACCCATCATGGCGTTTCCATGACTGCCCCTTTGTCGTCTTCGAGGTGGACGGGCGTTCATCGTCGCTATTTTCGTCCTCTTCAGAGCTCAGGGTATCAAGTGGAGCCGAAAATGTAGTGTCTACCAAAGTGTCGTCGTCACTGTCCGAAAGATCAATGTCGGACGTGGCCGTTCCAGCGATTCGTTCAAGGATTCTTTCGGCCGTCTCATCACTGACGCGTGGCCTTTTTCCTAAATGAAAAAGAATTTCATATCATACCGCAACCTAGTAGCAATCGGAAGCAAGCACGTTCTGTTCACACTGCAGCGCGCCACGTAATTCACACAAAGCAACTTGGTTCAGTCCCGACGTCCAATCTTTTGGACATGTCAAAGCTCACACCGCGTAGGCAAAAGGAAGGACGTTAAGAGCTGAAATATTTAGCTGCGTGTGCTCTCTGCAACATTATCTTTGACGTTTAACCGATGAAATGACATTAAATAAGCTCAAAGTGCGAAAAAAAGTACTTACGGTTGCGGTTGGCACCGTAGAACGCCGCACCACTCAACGCCGCCATTATGAATACTCCTAGCGGCGCTTCGAGACCTCTAATTTCAAAACCACGGTACAGATGGCAGCACCAGTTGTCCAAGGTATTGGACAACCGGTTTTACGGCGATAGGAGCTTTGGAAAAGCTGTAATCGCTCGGTCTTCGATGTCCAATATTTTGGACAAATTTCCCATTGCTGGTACTCAGGAGGATATCGGACCCGAGACTGGTACAGGGCTCGCGGGTCTGGAACGACCATCTGATTTGTGCGCGGAAATGGCTTCTGAGGCTGATTCCAGTGAGCTCGAGACGAGGCGCCACGAGATTCCCGCAAATTTGACGAGAAAACTTTGTTCCGTACATCTCCGTGTATGACAAATCTGTGAGCCGGCCAGTCCGGAAAGCGTTGGCGTAACAAGTACTGTCGCGTTTCACTTCATAGCGGGACGGTCAATTTTTCCTTCTCCGTTTCCGTGCATATACCAATCGCCGTGTGGGTGGCTCTAAACCAAGAGCACTCATTGAATGGGTTGTTTTGCTTGATGTTAAGTCTTCATCTAAATGGTACTCGACAAGCGTAGCTAGATCTGCGAGCCTGCAGTATTGACGTGCGATATGTTCACCCTCTTCCTGTAGTGTTAAAGGCAGAGAAAATGTGTTCGCTGGGTCGAAACCCCTTGGCGCGACGTTCACGGCTCTGTATGCGTGCGTATCTTTTGTTCTTGTTAAAGGAAGTGAGGGGTACTGAAGTATACCTCCTGAGCACCGTAAGTACTCTGGCTGTATGCCAGTCTTCACTATAAAGCCATCATCTGCAAATCTTGGGTAAAAATGCAACTAACTGTATATCCTATGGTTGCACAGTTTGTGTGCGTAGCTATGTGTTGCCCTCATGCAAGCTCGCTTGTGTTTGCCAGGATGGCCGAGTAGTTTCGCAATCGACGATAATTTTGCTGCTCGTGTTTAGAGAAGCCCAGACTGGTTGAAATTTACCTCTAACTACAGGGGTGTCATCGTTTTAACGCAAGATTAGGCCTACGGGAGTAATTTAAGCATGGTATGTTACAGAAGCAGCTAATCGCGGTCATACTAATGGCGTATTTGTAGGGATAACCGAGGTGGTTGGCCGAGCTTCTCCATCAGAGGAACAGAAATAAGACGGAAATGGGGCGATTGGAGCAAATCGTGGCGATGGTAATGGGAGGACACAATCGCCTCACTGGACGTGCTTCTACTGGCTGTGTTTGGCAGCTGTGAAGCGGGGTCACCCTCGGGAGTATGCTGCTTCAGCAGAAGACCCAAGGGAATGGGACAGTTGCATCCAGCGAGCCCAGGGGTGGCCGTTCGCTGCAGATGCAACTGCCGCCGTTACGTCAAGATCACACATCCCTGTGATGATGAAGACATTGTTGCAACGGGAGGTGCCATAATCGTGACATCACCCGCTGCGGTGGATCAGTGGCTAAGGCGCTGTGCTGCTGAGCACGAGGGCACGGTTTCAATTCCCGGCCGCGGCAGCCGCTTTTCTGATGGAGGCAAAAAGCAGTAACGCCCGTGTGTTCGAGATTTCGGCGCACGTTAAAGATCCCCAGGTGGTCAAGATTAATCCTGAGCCCTCCACTATGGGGCGCCCTATCGCCTGCGTTGCATCGGTGCATTGAGCCCTACAATCTGTGAATGAAATCAATAATCATGACATGGCCACCTTTAGACATGGGGGATCACATAGCTTGCAGTAGAGTGCAATGCTTTCACATTCCCACATGTAAGCAGCCTTAAAGGAGGACTCGCACCTCATGCATAGTCCTGAAAAATGATATAGTGGTTTGTCAAGATGCCTTCCAGCAATTTTTGCAGCCGGCTGCGCTGCTCCTGTGGGAGGCCTCATTCGCCTGGGGTGGGCTCTTCAGTGGGGCCATCAAATTTGGCAAAACATTAATGCCACCTTTTCAAGAACCAGTGGAAGGCCAACATCATAGACAGAAACAAACTCAAATGTGCCCCAATTAAAAATTCGACCTAATGAATAACGTCTAATTATGCAAATTACTTTTCAAATTTCCCACGGCCCGGTTGCCACTGCAAGCCCAGGCGGGCCTGTGCAGACCTCGTGAGGCTACCACAGACAAGGGGGGCATGGGTTTTGCAGTTTTGCGGCCACGGCAACGTGACCTTCCGGCATTGCCCAGAACTGCTGTCTGTTCTGCTGGTGACATTGGTCCAGCATAAATGCATTGTAACGATTTCTTTGCTGACTGCTCACCAGTTTTTGATCAATTTCCATTGTTGTTGGCGAAGAGGTATTGTTTGCAGCATAAAAACAGTGCTCCTTCAAGTGCCTGTCTGATGGTTCTTGTGCGAGTAGAAAGTGATATCATCCTGGCAGTAGCCACAAGGAAATGTGCATGGCAGTTGAGAATTACCATCACTGCAGCATATATTTGTTGCATTTTATTTGTCATGGAGTCTCAGTGCTAGGGCCATCTCCAAGTGTATTTGTTGTCATATGCAATGCAAACGGGCTACTGCAGCTGCAAAATTTGCACTTTGTTCTGGAATTGTAGAAGTAGAGGAATAGAAAGGGTGTTTTTGGTGGGAGCGGAAAAACGGCGAATTCCCATTTGTGTAGAACTTTGTGCCCCCCGGGATTGCAGGTGCCGAAAGAAAGCAGTCGTGTAGTGTTGGCTACAGAGTGGGAAATTGTGAGCTCACGAAGTCGAGTGGGAAATTTGGGTGAGCTTGAAAGGGCAAAGAAGCGTGTTCCGCATGAGGGCAGGCAGGGGCACCCTGTGGATTCTGCTCCACATCTGGCTAACGCTGTTAATAAATGAACGGATCAGATTTTTGAAAGAAAGGAGAAGCTTGTGCAAGGGTGATCGTGCACAGGATGTACAGGGGCTAAGAGACGGACTTCACGAAGGTAGAACGATGTGGTAAGAACCTCTACGAGGTGCCCTGGCATGGGATAGGAGCAGCCTGAAATCACTGGGAAGCAGCCTTTGTTGAGCAGTGGGCATCTAACTACTGGCTAAATATGAAGGCAAGCAGTCATTATGGCTTGTAATGTGTGCGTGGGGGAGGTCATAGATTTTGTCTTTGGTCTTGTGTGTAATCAAAAGAACCCTACCCCTTTTGCCGTTTTGGCACACACTTCTGCATGCACAGTAATGGGGTGCAGTTAGAATCACCGTGGAATGAGCGGATAGTGCTGCTGGTTTTGATTATGATTTATCTGCACTCTGTTGAATACTGATGAAGTACCTGCACTGAGGACTGGTACTGTTTGGCATTTTTTTAGGTTTACAGTGCCAGGATCACGTGCGAGTCGTGTAGTGTGCTTTTTTGACCCCCGCATCTGGTCTGCCTGTAGCTTTGGGGCAGAAGAGAGGTGAGCAAGCACCGTCAGTCAAAACGTGGCTTTAAAGCGAAGCTTTCAGCCTCTCACTGATGATGTCCGTGCACGAAAATGCACTGCTGGAAAGCCAACTTTCCCCGACGACGATGACGATTGCGGGTGAGGTGTAGAGAAATTAAAAGGCTTCCGGGCGAAGCTTGGTGACAGCTCTGTTGTGCCCCCTCCGCTGAATGCTGACGTGCAGCAGGGGGAGAAGGTGGCACAGACGTTGGGCCTAACATCGCATTTTGAGGTTTGGGGTGTTAGGCCTAGCGAACAAATGTAGCGCAGCAGAAACACACTGGATGAAAAGAATACACACGGACGAGCGCTCTTTCCGTCTTTCTTTCTTTATTCTTTTTTTAGTCTTTATTCTTTCCATCCCGTGTGTTTCTGCTGCGCTACATTTGTTCGCTATGAATTACCAACTAGCCCAGTCTACAGCTTTACTTAGGCCTAGTGCACATTTTGAGGTTGTGCATTGATGAAGTGCCCACTGTGTACGCCAAGCAGCAGGCACCGATTCAGGCCGTAGACCCCGAACCCAAACATAATGCCTCCTCTACTTGTGGGAGGCATCACAAAACATCCGTAAATGCGCGTCCGCACAAATGCCAAGTGGTGAGCGAAGTCTCGCCACATTTTACAGAAACCATCGTAGAGCTTTGCAACTTTTCACTAGCGAAAACCAGCTTAAGGAGGCTGCGTGCAGCTTTGTCTGGAAGGGGGCCTGTGTACTTCGCGGCCAACTCAGCCTGGAAGCGCTTGTGGCTGCCTCACTCTATTCAACGTGCTGTTTTTGCTGGACACGGCTTTGGGCAGGCTCCGAGGGCTAGGGCAGCGGCGATGTTCCACGTGTCAGGCACGCTGGCCTCCGAGTGCACGGTTGTTGCTGCTGTGGGTGACGGGTCTCCCCCTCCTCTTGTGGCCGCAGCCCAAGCTGTACAGGAGTGTGATTGAAGATGTGATCAGCGGAGTGAAGGACGTCTTCCTGGACGAAGGCGTCGACGAGCAGGCTCTGCAGGAGCTCCGCCAGGTGAGCGCTGCTTCCTCTCGGCACTGCTGCTGCTGCTGCGCGCGGTGGTGCTCGTGTGGGGACGTCGTCAGGGGCAGAGCCTGCATTGTAGTGCCTTTGCTCGCGGTAGGGTGTACGCATGGCTGGCCCATTTGCAGAGGTGCCTGCTACACAAGGTACGTGTGTGGAGCCTGTTTTGTCAAGTGAAGAACCCAGGAAGTTATTTATTCACGTATTCATTCACGTTACCTTACAGATTCCCGTAGGAACATTGTGTGAGAAAAGCAAAAATGCAAATTGAACAGAAGCAATGATTTGATGCACCAGCTTTTGCCTGTACAGGAAAACTTGCTACACAAAC
Source organism: Haemaphysalis longicornis (assembly GCF_048455015.1). NCBI lineage: Eukaryota > Metazoa > Arthropoda > Arachnida > Ixodida > Ixodidae > Haemaphysalis > Haemaphysalis longicornis. Next base: position 193,759,793 of record NW_027526445.1, read on the forward strand.
ACATATCTTTAGTTACAAGTCACGAGGCCTGCAGCTTTTACACAGGAGAATGTTGTGAATGTCACCTCTGTGTACAATACATTCCAAAGTGTGGTATTTGCCCAAAGGCTGGTGTTGCAGTCCAGATTCCAGTAAACAAGATGCACACACACACACACAGTCGACGACCGATTTTTCAAGCATGGTGGATTTTTTCCTGGCACCAGGACATACCTCAGTTTGGTTCGACTTTGTTGATAGGTGATTGCTCATTTTCGCCTGTGAACTTTCGGGTTGGCTTTGCTTATGTGGAGGATGGTCCAGCATTAATTGTACCTTCTAACGGGCTCTCATTACGTCTACAAACATACTGAGTGCTGCAAATACACAACACACAAGAAAGAAGACACGGTAACGCCTGTCCGTGTCTTCTTTGTGCGTTGTGTATTTGCGCCACTCAGTATGTTTGTAGACCTCAACCAACACTCCCAGCAACACGTTCTCTTGAAGTTCTCATTACGTGGTCTGCAGCGTACATTCGGCAACTTGCAACCGCGTGATGGGCAAAGAGAACGAGCTGTGTTCTGCTTCGCATGCACAGAAAGTGCTGTTTGATAGAAGAAATGCAGTCAAGCACCTTGTTTTGTGGCGTGCTGCTGTGAGTTTGCTTCAGACTGCTGCCTACTGCACACGAAGCCAGGCCTGCTGTCTGATCCCCTCCGACTCTGCGCGTGAGGCTTACCCTTTGAACGGTGACAGTGATTACGCGGCACACCCGTTGGGGCCGAACATAAATAACTCTGCATGTTGTAAATTTAAAGATATAGTGCAGGAACTGCGCTTCATGTGTGGAGTGCACGGTATAGCACCTAATATGGAAGATAAAAGAATAAACTTAATTGCTCCAAGTAACTAACAAAAAAAATGCATTCACGTCTTCTTACAGGCTCAATAACCACACGCTGAAACAAGTAGACGAATATAAATATCTAGGAGTTACTATAACAAGCCGACTAACTTGGTCCAGTCACATTAACAAAATTTGCGCATCGGCCTCCAGAAAACTCGGGTTCCTCAGGCACAAACTAAAAGCCGCTCCTTCACATGTTAAATTGCTAGCTTGTAATTCCATTGTTAGGCCGCAACTCGAGTACGCAAGTGCAGCATGGGACCCATTCCTTAAAAAGGACATTCACAAATTAGAAATGGCGCAAAGAAAGGCGGGCCGGTTCATTTTTAGCAGCTATCATAGCCGAGCTTCTCCATCGCTTCTCACGGCCAACAACAATATAATGACCCTGGAAAACAGGAGGCAGGTTGCACGACTAAGGTTTCTGTTTTTGCTTAATTCCCAACAATTTAATGTTAATCCAGGACTTTATATTCAGCCCCGCATATCTCGTTCAACTCGAAGCACCCATGAGCACAATCTAACTCCAATTTTTGCACGCACTAATCTTTTTAAGCACTCCTTCTTTCCCCACACAATCGAGCAGTGGAATAGATTGCCTGTTGATGTGTTTTCGGCGCGTGATGTGTCGGATTTTGAAAAGCGTGTACTTTCTGCAATATTTTAAGCATTCACTGTGCCGCTACTTTTCTTTGTGTACTGCTATCATTTCTGTTTTTTGTCAGTTTCTTATTTTTTCTTTCTGTTTTTTCATACTTGTTTGACTGTTTTCAGAAATATGTACCAATTTACCGTGCGGATTGATGCTTTTGTTTATGTAATTAATCCCTGCCCACCTGCTTGGTCTTCGGACTGCAGTATGTCTTAAATAAATAATAATAAATAATTGGAAAGGGGCCCATGCCAGCCAAGCGGCCTTTCTGGCTGCTCCCAAAGCCCTGCCTACTTCATTGGTGGGCTAACAGCTGGTGGGCATTCGGGGAAACGTTCCTGCCGCGCAACACTTGATGTGAAGAACAAAAACTTGTGCTAGGTGGGAATTGCCGAGTGAGTGCCCCAGCTGCTGTGCCACGTACAGAGCCCCTTGGAAGTGTGTTGCTGGGGAGGCCTTTGCCCAGGGGCAGTCACATCGGAAGGTGTGCAGTCCTTGTGGTCAGTAGCGTGTTGCTGCGCGTGAAGGTGGCTTGCAGGGGGGGCTCCGATTGGGTTTGTGGGGCGCTGTGGCAGGATGCCTGCTATGCTGTTCAGCCTGTTGGCAAGGGACCGAGTGGTGTGAACGCGTGCTTTCAAGTCACGCCCGCCCGAGACGTAGGCTTGGCACTTGGACGCTCTTAGTGGGCCGAGTTGGGGCTGGAGGAGGAGTGGAATGACGCCCGAGCGGCCCTGTCTTGTTTGTGGCGCGGCCAGATCTGGGAGAAGAAGCTCCTGGAGTCCAAAGCCATCGACCCACCCGACCACCCGTTGCCGACGCCGGCTGGCCGGCCACAGGCAACCGCCGCCACCCTGCAACCCACCGCACAGGGTGAGTGCACTCACTGCCTATCAGCTGTTGCACCCGTGGCGTGGTGGTGGCACCTGGTCATTTTGCGGGAAGCAGCAGCCGTGCTGGCAGTGGCCGAAAAGGGGGCACGTAGTGGGAGTGGCCGAGGAGAAGGGGGGCGGTGGTTGCTGCCACACAGGGTTTGGGGGGTGGGTGATTGCAGAACAAGGAAGGGGGCGTTGTGGGCAAGTGCACTGGCCTCACCCGTGGGGCATCCAACAAGAGTGGGGGGAGCTTCTGGCAGTGTTGAAGGCTCGCTAAGAGAGTGTGGGGGGGACTGTGGGAGAACTTTTCCCTGCTGTAGCCGTGCACAACAGCTGGGCAGGGTTCTCCTCTGCCTGGAAGGGATTGAAACATGGGAAAAGTGCAGGGATTCCTGGCAGCCCTGTGCGCGGTTGTGTTTCTTCAAGGTGCTTGTGTTTTGGTGGGGGCGGCTGCTCGTGGAATATGTATGTCTTGTCTTGACTGGGAAAAAGGGGGGAATTGTGGATGGCTATGCAGACAAAAACTGGCGGGGATGGGGGCGGTGGTTTAGATTCAAGGGTTGAGGGAGCGACTTTGGTTCTACAGTGGCTCTGTAAAACCCAGCTAGCTGCCAGTGTGAAGGAGAGACGTTGTTGCAAAAGCCACCTAAAAGAAAAGGAAAGGAAAACTGGTGTGCTTGTGTCACTAATGAGCCGAGAGAAGGAAAGCATACCACGAACGAACCATCTTGCTCGCAGTGTGCACTGAGAGTTAATAGCCAGGCACGTTGTTTCACCAAGCGCAGCCTCTGTGGGAGCGTTTTGTTTCACCTGTGGCAGAGAGACGGGGGTGGAGGGGGAGGTGGTTGGTGCGGGCGAGACGTGGGCAGGCGTGGGCTTGTGTGTGTGTGTGTGACCGGCTGTCCGCCGCCCTTAGGAGGCCGGCCGCCTCCCCCGTCTAAGCAGGCGGCACTGGCGACGCACCACCAGGGCGCGCTGTCCACCTCGGCCAACCTGGCCACGCTCACGTCTCCCCCCCAAAGGATGCCTGCTGCCACCGCGTCCTTTTTGTCCCCCCAATGTTGTAAGTGCCCCCTTCTTTGGCCCCGCCAATCACCCGCCCTTCCGTGTGCCGGCTCTGTTGTGCTTGTCCCTGCGTGCGGACGCCGTCTCTGGCTCTTGCTGGCACGGGCTGGGAAGTGTGTGTTGTGCTGCAGCTAAGGATGGCATGATGCACAGCTCCGCATTTGTCAAGGTTGACTTTGTCCCCGTCATTGTGCGAGCTTCTTCCATGAATGGGTGCCATTTATACAGCAAGCACGAATTGACAAGCAGTTGAAGGGAAGAAAAAAATGTTCGCAGAACTTGATTTGTGGACGTTAGGTTAGTTTATCAGCTTTGTATAGCGCAGTACTGGTGTTCACCGTTGTCTCAAATGGGACATGCTGTTGTCTTACATTTGGTGAATATAACACCCAGACAAAGCCACGCACGTTTTCACTTGGCATCAATGTTTGTTATAGGTTCATGTATTCAGTTACATTTCGACAAAGCGAACCCTAGTGCGTGTTCATCCTAGCTGGGTGGAACTGGCATAACGTACCAGACGTTGTTGGTGTAGCAGCTAATGCCACTGAAATTTAATTGGGCTTGCTGCCTTCCCTAACTTTTGTATCCGTGTTTGTAGTTTAATTATTTCGCCTTAAGCTTCACTGAACCGCTTCCACAATACGTCGCCTGCAGTTCATCTTACCTGCAGACAGGCACTACAGGCGTGTTAAATGGTGGCTGGCATGGATTTGTCGCACTTGTATTTGCGGGTGTGTTTTTTGTAGTTTCACTCGTGTAATTCCTCATTTCAGTACTTGGCGCAAGTCCAGGGGTTCAATTTAGCGGTAAAGCTGAGAAGAAGCATGCCCAACGTCTGTTGATTAAAGGCCACTCTGCCAGCTTGAGACACACTAATCTCTGAAAATGATTGTGCAAGCAGAAGCACTCTTCGGATGCAGTTTTCTTGGAAAAAGAAATGCTTGTGCACTGTCCTAGAAGCTGTCCTAGATACGCTAGAACATTTACAATTCATTGCAGTGTCCCTTTAAAGACTTATGTGGGTTCAACATTGATGCTCTTGTAGACAGGCAGGCCGAGGCAAACGGGGTGTGGATAAACATCACACGTTCAGGGAATCCTCCGAGCAAGCCAAGTCAGCCGCAAATGGTACCCGAACAAGGAATCGCGAACTTGGACGCACTATACTTGGGTGCAACTTTAGAACGACATCGAAAGTTGTCTTGGCACCTCAGCACAGCCTGTGGCCGTTCGTGTGTGCGCTGAAAGGGAACTGCGTTACTCACTGCAAGTATTTTGAGTGATGTGACCCGAGTCATTTCCGGGATTTTCCTTACTTAATCTGCTCACAATCTACTACAGGGGCGACAAACAAGCTATGGGAGAAAACGCAGACGACGTCAGGCATTGAGCGCGGTCTCCTTTCAAAATGTGCGTGCGTCAACGTCACGGGTCCGTCGTTCACTGCATGAGCTGTTGCCATTCTTAACTGGTACCCGAGCATAGTGTCACTGCTCTTATTAATGCTTGTGACGCAGATCAACTAAGTTGGTTGCGCCTACAAGACATTGCTGGACATCAGGAGATCCTAGAGGTGCCAGCTTATGCAGTAAATTGCTCAATGCGAGCGAAAATGGGGACATTTGAAGTACTGCTTGCTAGCCTTAACAGGCAGGCCTCGCGCCGCTTTTCCTGCTGGCACAGAGGCCAGCTTAATGAAGGAGTGTTCTGAGGGAGTTTGTCCAACTCTGAGGCCAAGAGTGGAGTGTGTGGACCTAAGTGGGCTGATGCCTGTAGCTGCACTTTGAGCCAGACTTGGTCTTGGCCCCTGCTCACCCTGCCGCCCCCGTTGTTTCAGTTGCCCAGCCGCTGACCATTGGGCCCAACGGCCTGGTGCAGCCCACGATGCTGCAGTACCACACCACCGCCCAGCTGCGCGGCACCCCGACCCTCATGGACCAGAAGCTCACCATCACCCTGCCCCCCGGACAGCCCACAGTCATGGTCAGTGGCGGTGGCCTCTTTAAAGTGTGCCCGCGTCCCAACGGCACCCGACAGTGCACGTGGCCCATTGCTGCCAGGTAGTTGCCACGGCAAATGTCTTTGTTGCTGCATCGGTCGTTTAGACAACAGCCGTGGTTTTGCCAACTTGCGGGAGCTCTTGCCCTGGAAGTTGGAGGCCATCTTTCCTTTAGTGGAGCAGCAAGGGCCCTGTTGTGACAGTTTGTGTCCAGCAGCCGGAAGTGTTGAGCTGCCAGAGAGGCTCACCACTTCCAGCCGACTCCCAAGACCAGGGGCCTGCCGTCACTTGTTGTCATGGTGCAGTTTTGTGGGGACAAGGCCTGCAGGCGCCACCAAAGCCTGTTCTGTTTAAAACTAGAGTGCGTTTTGCTGAAGAGGCCCCCTCGAGGGAAACCTCGTGCTGCTGTTCTGTTTTCGTGAGGATTCCGTTGAAGCAGTGTCTGCCCTGTTTTTGTGCAAGAAAAGGGAGAGGTTTGTTTCTGGGGCGTTGTAGCACTTGCTTCCTTGATTCGTATGGGTTCACTCGGTGAGTAGGAACCCCGGCCGGTTTCTCTGAGTGCAGAGCCGTTCTATGCGAAGCCTCCAGTCTGCGTTTGCGGGCTCAAAAGTTCGCAGTCCGGGGCACCCAAGTGCAAGCAGCCAGTGGCATGTGGCCAGCTGCTCAAGAGCAGTGCAGGGTAGCAGCCTTGCACATGATAGAATGCTGATGGCTCCAGCGTGATGACGGAGCGGAACTCCTCCCTGGCAGCTTTTTAACAAAAAGAGCTAAAGAAACTCAGTGAAGAGACTTGTCAGATTTACCGTTACCTTTGGTGCAGTTGCTTAAAGGAGCCATGAAGAGAAAATGCAGGTTGGTTTTATTCGAAAGATTTCGTGTTTTATAGTGCCCCCAGCGCTTGTCCGGATACAAACGGTGCTTTATTCACTGAGAAATTAAACAATTTAGGTTAAAATTTTGATTTTCCCGCTCAATCGTGCGTTTTCGTGGTCCCAAGTGACATCACGGGAACCGACCGCTCTGCAGCCTAGAATACCTTCATTCACGCATCCGCCGTACAGGGTAGAGACACGTATACGCTGGCGCCGCCATTTTCGGTTGCTCGCTCGCTGCCGAAGCAAGTCATTGTGTCAAAACCGCGCTAAAATTATCGCCGCAACGCGGTTTACTGAAGAAGTTTGAATCATATTGTCTGTTTCGCGTTGCTAGGTCTCGTGGGAAACGAAAAGAATAACGCGTTGAGCCCGTTGGCCCAATTGCGGCGGCACGGGACCGTTCAAAGGTTTTCTCCACCCTGTACAGCGGTGTTGGTTTGTTCCCGCGTTTCTTTACGTTCCGTAACCTAGATGGCGCCACCATACCGTGGCAAGCGTTTGGTTTGTTTTTGCCCGCATTTAAACCTGGCTTGTTTTTGTTCTGGGCGAAAATATTCGTTCCCTGAAACAGTGCTCGCTCGACAAATGGGGTCACGTAAGACACCGTTGCTTGCGTCAATCGGCCAGTGTCCCATCATTCTTATTGCTTTGTAAAGAATGTGCCCTAAATTTAAGCGCAAATCGCTCGTTCGTCTAGTTTGTAAGTTCTACCTAATTTGCGTCTGCTTCTGCCAGCCTCCGTCAATCGCAGAGCTTAGCTCATGTGACGACATAGGTTCTGTTGCGGGAAATGAGCTGGTGGGTCGCATGACCATTCCCGTTTTTCCTAATTATGTAGCTTATTTGAGCGAAGTTTACGTTAAAAGTGGTGTCAGTATGATTCTAACGAGACAATCTTTTGAATGAACCAAACTTGTGTTTTCTCTTCATGGCTCTTTTAATAAAGGATTGTTGACGTGAAATTTTCGTGGTGCCTTTTTTTTTCACTGCTACGGATGCCTACCAGCCCAGTAATCATAGAATGGCACGTTAGATAGTCAATCGCGGCGTAAATAATTATTTACAGCCTCGTTTATTCGTCTCAGTTTTGGATTCGACAAAACAAACCCGAGGCGGCTGCCGTGACAGCAGGGCGCTCATGACACCACCGTTTTCGTCACACAACGGCCGGTCTGGGACATGTCTGCGGCTGGGCTGGTTACATCGCGTGATGTTGGCAGAGGTTTGGCTCAGGGAAGCGCTCGCTCGAAGGATTGAGCGAGCATACTCTGGACGCGTGGGGGGCTGTCTGCACGCGGTGAGAAGTGCAACCGGTTTGAGGGTATTGGCAAACATGGAGGCCGAGCGAAAGCATCGTTGTGTGGTGGTGGCCGTAGCATTGGCCGAGCTTGGCAAGGATGAGCCGCACAAAATGGCTTACACGAGAACTTGCAAGGGCAGGAAGGATGTGAAGCCCACCCGTGAGCTTCCGCTTCCTTTGCTGCTGCTGCTGCTCACAGTGTTGTGGGCTTTGCGTCACTTCTCATGTCGCCGCTGGGTAGGCAGTGTTTTGCCCGCCAGTCAGATGCGCCTGGCACAAAAATCCTGTACCGCTGGGCAGCTATGCAAAAACAACTACGCGTCCCACGCCAAAAAGGCCCAGGAGCATAAAAATGCTAGCAGATGAAGCAGGGAGTCATGGTTGCGAGACGGTCCGGTTTGTGCACTTCAGAGGGGCAGTATGTGGCTGTAATCCTCCACCAGAATTGCAAAGGGGAAAAAAAAGGTTTGCATTGTCAGATCAGGCCATCTGCAGTCCGTTCTCTGAAGTCACAAATCGGTGATGTCGCATCGCACGCTACACGTTCCACAGTCGGCATCCGTGATTTTGTCCGCCGTGGGAATCGGCCCAGCGCGAGTCCAGGCTGGCCGTGGTGGCATGTGGTGAGGCCGTGTGACGTCTGTCCCAAAACTGTGGTGCATTGTGCAAGGCGGTGCAGCGAGGGCCTTGGCCACATCGCGGGAGCCCCGACGTCATCAGTTTGGCACACATCACTCCACATGCCATGCTGATGCCGATGAAGAGAGAGTAGCCATTGTGAGCTTTGTTTTCAAGCGAAGGTTGAAATGGGTTTAAAATATGTTATACCAAATGGTTATGGTTGAAACTTCGTGGGAGATATGTCCACATACAGAGGAAGATTTTTACGTAGTTATCTCGGCTTTGGAATTTTGGATCAGTACTCCTTTGTGCAGGTTCTTTTACTGCAACTTCTTGTGGAAAGTGCATAGTTGTAAGTACCATTGTAAGACTTGTGCTAGTGAACGCGAGAGCTGTTGCCCCCCTTGCAGTATTCACTTATCCAGCGGCAAAACTGTGTCATTAGTGGTGGGTGGCCCGAGCAGCCCTTGCTGCTGCTCGTGGGTGGCAGCATCGTTTTGGCTGGAAATGTGTTGTGTTGCGTCGAGTGAACGTAGGTGGGAAACGGTGGGGAAAGCAGTGGCGGCCGTAATTGTTCCCCCTTACGCAAGGGAGCAGAGCGTAGTTTGCGGCTGGAGGAAAGCCGAGGCAGCTTTAAAAGGTGACCTGTGCGTGCAGTCCTCCCCGGCGGCGGCCGCCGCGCTGGCCCTGCACCCGAACGTGGCGGCCAGCCTGCTGCAAGGGGGCGTCATCAACGTCGGGGAACGGCCCGTCGTCACCACAGCCGCCGGCACCCTCCAGTTCCACCCCGTGGCCACCCTCGCCGGAGGAGGAGCGGCCGCCTACACCACCACCGGCGCCCAGCCACAGGTGCGCCACTGCCTCGGGCACTCGCAATTGGCCTGGCCTGTATTCGTGCGGCCAGGCACGCCAAGTCGACACTTTTGCTGTGCTGCGTAAAATTGCCGGCTGTGCCACCAACCTGCTGGGTCTCTCATCCCCTGCAAAACCCAGGAGTAGGGCTTCACGTTCAACGAAGACCGGGAAGTTGTCAGCGTCCTTCACTAGAGTCTGCCTGCAGCTTTGCAGGGGTCGTGTGCTGGCTGCATTGTGCAGAGAATTGTTGGCGTTGGGTTTGCTTTTTGTCTCGCTTTCTCCCCCTCTCACTCACTCACTCGATGCTGTAATGCCAGTGCCAGCATTACAGCATCATATAGTAGACAGTTTTTTTTTTCTTCCCAGTCCTGATAAGAAAGGTGTACTTGTTCTTTCTTCTCATCTTTCAGTCATCCATGCCTTGGAGCAGGGCCATAACCAGAAATTTTTTTCGGAGGGCGTCATGGGTGGTGGGAAGGGAGCAGTTTTGCCAAAAGCAGCACAGTCCCGCTTACGCACTGCCTGAAAAAAATTTTCGGGGAGGTTCGAACACCCACGCCTGCCCTCTGGCTGCATCCCTGCTTTGGAGATCTTAATCACCGCCATCGTCAACAGCAGCAGCCAGGTCTGCTGCAGGATGAAGGCCTCTCCCGTTGACCTCCGGCCACTGAGAGGGCACGTGGGCGGTGGGGTGCGCCGGTGTGAACCGCACACGTTTTGACAAGGCACGGGCAGAAACACACGCCACAAGCATCGACACTGCCAGCTGGTCGCTTTATTGAAAGTTGCGAAAATAAATGGTGCACTTACGTAGGTGGACACAACTAATGCGCACAAAGGAGAGAAGGGGATGACTGCCCAGCCTACCGAATCGTTTGGGCGTTGCTGAAGTTATGGCCACATCCACTTTTTCCTGGCCTCGAAGGATGCGATTTCTCTCTCGGTGACCATCACTGAAGGCTCACTAACGCTGTTATCACCAGCCTTTTCTACCCTTACAGCGTCAGCAAGTTCCCTCGCGATCTGGCTGCTGCTCTTGAAGATTGCGGTTGTATTATCGCACTTGGGGAGGGCAGCCTCCACCGAGCTCAGTCACGTACCGTATTTACACGATTGTAAGTCGACTAGAACGTAGGTCGACCCCCCCCCCCCCCAAAAAAAAAAATTGCATCTCTCAAAAAAGAAAAAAGAAAGAAAATGCGAGCGCAGCAAGCAGCCCGTTTGAACACTGCTTTGAACGAGCGCCAAAAGAATTCTTCGGGCCCAGGCGCCACCCGCTGAAAATCTTTTCAAAAGATTTCCCGGGGTGACGGCCCAGGGCACTTATGACAGACTGGACGATTCAGCGCAACACAAGCTAGCGGCAACGCAGCCGCCTAGAATATCGTATTGCAAGTAGAAGCTCTACCGCCAACTACCAATACCCCCCATACAGCGGCTCTTCCATCAATGATCGATGCTCCCTCAAGAGCCATATGCTCGTGGTGCGCGCAGTAGATGTTAAAAAAGTACAGCTTTTGTATAAGCCTGCGCACTAACCATGTGCTGTAGTTTGAGCGGGAAACTTTATTCCCCATCATGAGAACATCCGCTGCGAGACGACACCCATCGAAGCTAGCGGCAACGGCACTGCCGCGCGATATCAAAACAAACAACATGGCGGCTGACACTAGCAGCTGCACGCAATTTCCTTTGATTCGTGAGTACGTTACTCGTATTCAAGAAGTGTTTTGTTCGTCTCTAGTAAACAAACTGAGTATTAGCGAATCCCTCGATTCACTGCACAGCACTAACATAGCCACAATCATATCACATTGTTCAGTGCACTTCCGGATGCACTGGTGGGAGGTTAGCCGCTCTAGTATACGATGGACAGAGCGCACAGATTGGGAACGCCACCTTTCTATGTCGGCATCAGCTTTATTGGCGCTAAAATGTATGCAATGGTAAACGCTACGCTTCGACCGTAACCACAGAAACGGGGGTGTTACGCTTTCCCCAGCTCGTCGCACCCCTGATTTCTCATTTCTCTTGCCGTTACAAGTGGCACAAAGTTCGATTTCGATTCCAAGTCGACCCCCCCAACATTGGATGGTCAAACTTGAAAAAAAAGGGGTCGACCTTCAATTGTGTAAATAGGGTACGTGCGGCCCCACGGGGCCTTGTGACAGCTGACGGATGTTGCATCATGCTCCTTCAACCATTCGTTTGCACTCTGGCCTGTCTGGCCTATATTCTCCTTGCCGCAGGCCATAGAAATCCCGTACACAACTCTATTCTCACATTCAACAAATTTTTTTCCTGTGCTTTGTGATGTGCTTGCTTTGTTCACTGCAGCCAGAGTTCCTTTTTTTACTTAGCTGGGACAGTTTGTTTGGCACCAAAAATACGACATTAACGTCAACGTTGTGGGAATCGTGGAGAACCGTGATCCCGAACTGGCGCGTGCTTCGAGAGAGACTTGTGCGCTGAAACCGGTCACTGCGCTCCGCTGGTTCGTCGGCGTCCCTCGAGAGATGGCACCACCAATCTGTGCGGGCATAGGCGGGCGGCGCGGACATGTGCGCGCGGCAGTTGGGACAGTCTCGTCGGAGACTCAGTCGGGGCTGGTTCGGCGGAACATGGTGGCGGTGGCGGATACATGTACCTCAGGTGGGAGCTTTGTTTGTCACGCGCCGTGAGTGCCTGCCTCCCGTTCGTGGTCACGACCCGGACGGCGTGATTCGTGAACGCTGTTGAGCCTTCCTTGTGCTCGCATGCTTTGGGATTCCCCCAATAAACGGCTGTGCTTCGGCACTGCTGCTTACCGTGTTGTGGTATCGGCGAACCTCGCTGGGCTGCCGTAGGCATGGGAGCCCGCGTGGTTGACACGCTGGGAGCCAGCGGGGGGGGCCTGCCCCACTGTGCTGGCAAGGTCGCCCCGAGGAACCCCTCATATCCCGCAACGTGCTGGCCAATATTCTTCAGGTTGTGGGAGAGCTTATGGAATCACCGCTATATTTTTTCTGGGTTGAGTTGTTCCTGCAACATGTCCATGACGGTCCGTGCTGCGTTTTTCTTTTTGGGCACAAGTAGCAGCCAGTGGTCAGCACGTTGATGTTAATGTCGTATTTTCAGCGCCAAAAAAATTGTCCCAGCTAAGTAAAAAAAGGAACTCTGGCTGCAGTGAACAAAGCAAGCGCATCACAAAGCACAAGAAAAAAATTTGTTGAATGTGAGAATGGTGTTGTGTACGGGATTTCTATGGCCTGCGGTAAGGAGCATGTAGGCCAGACAGGCCGGTGCGCAAACAAATGGTTGAAGGAGCATGTAGTAGTGACTGTCGGCTTAGTAGAGGCTGTCCCCCCCCCCCCCAAGTGCGATAATACAACTGCAGTCTTCAAGAGCAACCCGCCGCGGTGGCTCAATGCCTAAGGCGTTCCGCTGCTGAGCACGAGGTCGCGGGTTCGGTTCCCGGCCGCGGCGGCCGCTTTTCTGATGGAGGCGAGAAGCGAAACCGCCCGTGTGTACGAGATTTCGGCGCACGTTAAAGATCCCCAGGAGGTCAAAATTAATCCCTAGCCCCCCACTACGGCGCGCCTCATCGCCTGCGTTGTGTCGGCGCGTTAAATCCTACAGTCAAATCAGTCGATCAATCTTCAAGAGCAGCAGCCAGATCGCAAGGGAACTTGCTGACGCTGCAAGGATAGAAAAGGCTGGTGATAATGGCGTTGGCGAGCCTTCAGTGACAGTCACCCAGAGAGAAATCGCATCCTTCGAGGCCAGGAAGAAGTGGATGTGGCCATAACTTCGGCAACGCCCAAGCGATTCGGCAGGCTGGGCAGTCATCCCCTTCTCTCCTTTGTGCGCATTAGTTGCGTCCACCTATGCAAGTGCACCACTTATTTTCGCAGCTTTCAATCAAGCGACCAGTTGGTAGTCTCGGCGCTTGTGGCGTGTGTTGTCAAAGTCCATTCTTTGCCTCCGAATTTCCTTATTTTGTCCCTCCAATGGCCTTCAAGGCCCCTTCTTCCGGGCAGTCTCCTGTTACCCTGCTGGTCCTCCGGTGGTCGTTTCGTCGGGCCACTTGTGCTGTGATGTCGCCTACTCGAGTTTGCTCCCTCATCCAGGGCGCTTGTTTCCTGTCCCTGGGTGATACTTCTATCACTATTCGTTCAATGGCCCGCTGAGCCGACCAAGTATGCTTTCCAGCTGTTTAGTAAGGCACCTAGTTTCAGCTCATCACAAAGAAAAAAATTTATTGATTTTAACAGAAAGAATTCTTTTGCGTAAACGCGTTACTTTACTAGCGTGCCACTCTTCTGTGACTGTGTCTTGAGAAGGCTATGGATGCCCTTTTTTAGGTGCTAGATCCTGAAGCGCAATACTGCACGAACAGTGTTATATTTGGGGCAGAGGTAAACACTTCCATTACCTGGTGTCGCACTCTGCATTACTATCGTACTGTTTTGGTACAGAAAATCTCCGAGCCCATTGGAAATTTACACAACTTGCAAGAATCCCAGGCTTGGCTGCAGTTGCCCACCAAAGTCAGCAAGGGCCAAACAGTGTTATGAAGAGCAGTAACTGTGCAGCCATCTTGGAAAAAGAAAACAACGCGAGTTGTGGTCAGTGGCAGCGCTAATCCCAACTGTGGAAATGAGGGATGTGTCCTGCGGTTGCTTGTCATTATGTGGTGCCTCTTTTGTGGCGTGAAACTGCAGTCCAGCCCACTTGTAGCAATACTGGTTATGACAATGAACAGCCGTGGCACCATTAACTTTGCTATGTGGTAAAATAAACTGCTTATAACAATGGTCATTCTCCTTATTATTGGTTATAACAGTTGCGCCCGACAGTATGAGCCTACGTAAAGTATAGTGTCTGGAGATCTGTGAGAGATCATGGGTGCATTATGTGCAACCAAGCATGGCTTCATGAGCGCGCAACAAGTTGCGGCATCTTCTATCTTTCCAATTCTCAGAAAAAGTTGGTGCCTCTCGTGTAGCCACGCGCTATCCCCGAAGGAAGAGACCTCCTGACTGCCCCTGCCATAGCTGCCGGCTTGCCCAGGCAGTGAGGGAGGCAGGGGCAGCTCTTCGGCACTCTCCAGATTAAAACAAAGCTGCAGTGGGGTAAAGGCCACTGTTGATTACCAGTGTTAAAAAAGGCAAGAGATGATGCCCCTTTAGTGACGTGCAATCTGCCAGTCATTAAAAAAATGAACAGTCGAGGATTTGATGCAGAGACTTCCTCCTATGTGAGAGATAAAGGTCTTTCCTAGAGGCCCTGTGGAGTCCGTTGGCACGTGCGTGGCTGAGTCTGGGGGGTCGGCTGTGCAGTCGCATGTCCGTTTCGTAAGTGTTGTGCACAAACTGCAAAGTGATTACAGAAGTACTTTTTCTGCCCGACTGGTCATAACAGTGGCGCAAGTGGGTTGGACTGTAGTTGTGCCTGATGTGGTGCGGCGCAGGTGGTGGCCCCCGCGCAGCAGGTGCAGCCGACGCCCTCGGGGCTGGTGCAGCTGGACGGGGCGGGGGACACGAGCGACGAGGAGGAGGAGGAGGACGACTTCAACGAGGACGAGGACGACGGGGCCAACGAGGAGGGCGCGGGGGGCCCCGAGGACGACAACGAGGACGGCCCCCAGGAAGAGGTGGAGCCGCTCAACTCGGACGACGACGTCTCCGACGAGGAGGCCACCGAGAACTTCGAGATCGACAACGTCGTTGTCTGCCAGTACGACAAGGTGGGCGAATGTAGCGCAGCAGAAACACAAGGGACAGAAAGAATACACACGGACGAGCGCTCTCTTCCAGGTGGGGCCCTGGGGACGGTCAGAGTGGCCCGCACTTGTGGCATTCTTGAACGCACGGTGCAGAAAGGCCGGCTCTGCAGTCAAAACGTGCACAAGCCGAGACCTTTCCCGTGTGTTCACTGCACACCACAGAGGCGCCTACTGCTGCTGGTGGGCACAGCCGGGATGTCGAGCGCACTCTCTCCACACCACCTGCTGCACACTTTCCCCAAATCGCAGACACCGCTCCCTCCCTCTGGCCGTTTCTAGGCATTGGAAAGAACGGGGTCAGGACGCAGGAGTGCGCTACTTCGCTGCGTGTTTTGTTGTCGATGCAGGGAGGGGCCCCCTGCCTCCACACGCACTCCCAGGGAGAGGGGAGCTGTGCAGATGTTGTGGCACGAGTGCTGCGTACGACGTGCGGAGCCTTGTCGTTAATCTTTCTGTAGCTTTAGAGGGAAGAGCACTACACATGGCTGTGTCATTCTGTTGGTTGCTCTCGTTCTGTCTAGGGCCAGAGGCCTTTTCACAGATCACGTGTCAGAAGGATAAAGCTGTGTTGCAGCCAATTCAGGTGAAATTCAGCTCTGTAGTCGCATGCCGTACGCTGATGTTAGTGCCGTGTGAAAAGTGAGCAGTCAGCCGGCCATCATTTTTAAAGGAAGGTCTTACTACTTCCATCCAGCGGTTTCGTGGAGGATGCGCAAGTTAGCCTTTTGACCGGAGACACACGCCCGGCGACGCTCCCCTTGAAACGCATCGCGTGATTCGCCAGGCCCGCTGTCGGCACTGCGCACAGAGCCCAATGTTAAAGGAGTACTGACACCAAATTTTTACGTCATGTTTCTATTGCTTAGATCGGTGCCTATGGGGCTAGCTATCATGAAACAGTAGTTCAAATACATCAGCGCACGATAAATGAGGAACTATAAGGCAGCGAAAACTGCCGTCAACGGCTGCCGTTTAAAGAAGCCCGGAGTTCGCGGGCGGCCAGAAGTACGCTAGGACGTCGCGGTTTCTGCTGAACAGGGCCGGCGCTATCACGTGGGTACGCGAAAACCTGTGACACTTCATCCACGCGCCTGACGGTTGCACCTTGCCATTAGCCGGGTGCCGGGTGGACGTCACGGAGTAGGGGAGCACGTGGCTACATCACCTCGTTTGCTCTACCACACCCTAAAGTCACATGATGTCGATTTCGGTAAAAGCCTCCAAGCACAGCAGTCTCGTCGGCGCTACATTCGCAATCAATTTAGGATATGTTCCACGCGACGCATG
Organism: Haemaphysalis longicornis; assembly: GCF_048455015.1. NCBI lineage: Eukaryota > Metazoa > Arthropoda > Arachnida > Ixodida > Ixodidae > Haemaphysalis > Haemaphysalis longicornis. Next base: position 193,775,978 of record NW_027526445.1, read on the forward strand.
CTGTTCATACTTTATGCAGGGCATCCTGGTGGGTAAAGGAAACGGAACTGTACAATAATATCAGCCCCGAAAATTGGTGTCAGTACCACTTCAAGGGGGAGACGCGGGTCTTGGAATCCCAAAATTTCACCAAGAAATCATTTTTCGAAACTGCCATTTTCAGAAAGTAGAGCTATTTTTCTTCTTGTCAGCTAAATATTAAGACCAAGAGTACGTATTTGAGCCATAATATCAATTTATAGCACCGACGACCGCTACAATCAGCCAGTATTCGATGCAAAAATACCATTTTTTTTTCGGCGGCTCGCCGCTCGGATTCTACTAGCGCTATGGTGTCCATCTTGGTCTCATTTGAAAGTGCATCTTTCCGTTTTCAAATCCCCGCAAGAACCGTTTCATCCATTTGTTGCGAGTAAAACCGGGGTAGGAAAGAGACGGAACGCGCCGCCTAATTGGTTACTGACTGCATGTGACCCCAGGGCGCTATCTCATTGGCTGGGCGTCGTAGGTCATCGGCTCAGCACTCTCATCACAGTGCAACAGGTCATTTCCTCATCTATGCGATGGCCGGCAAAAGGCATAAAAATGATGTAAGTATGTCCATCGATAACCGAAAGGTTGAACGGACAGTATTAGAAAGCGCGCCTGAAATACGCTTTTCTGCGTGTCTGGCGGCAACTTATCACGAGAATGGCGCTGAGGCGGAAGTAGGCTTAGCGCACTTGTGGGCTGCCGAGACGATAGCGTTAGCGATATGATTACACCTGAGGGCGCACTAATGTGCGTCTATCTTTAGATCAGCAGCAAGTAGATAAAGTGGGGGGTACCGCCTGCCGACAGCGCAAAGGAAGTGTGTTCATTCTGTTATCGACGATGCCGCGGCGGGTCGACCCACTTCTCGGCGCACGCTTCCTCGTCGGCAGTTTACCACATAGATGAGCGATTTGAGAATGATAAAGGCTCGCACTGTGCACAATGAGCAGTGGTGACGTGATATACGAGTACCGTATTTTCCGGTGTATAAGTCGCTGGGTTTTCTCTCTCTCTCTCTCTCTCTCTCTCTCTCTCTCTCTCTCTCTCTCTCTCTCTCTCTCTCTCTCTCTCTCTCTCTTCTTTCTCTGAAATTTTTGTTGGTGCGTCTTATCCACCGGTGCGACTTATGTATGGAATAAATACGGTTCGCGGAGGCCGCGCGTGGCCAGCGCACGTTAAAAGACAGCTCTATGGTCTGAATGAATCCGAAGCCCACCGATGCGGCATTTCTCATAGCCCATATGTTGCTTGGGGACGTTAAACCTAAGAATTCGCAGCTTTTTTTAGTCAAAAACAATGATAATGGCCTGCGACAACCGCATGTCACTTCCTGCCATGCGCAGTAACTACAGGGCGATTCCACGAGAGAACGAACATGCGTGTGCACGACCATTTTTTGTTCATTCTTGGTTTTTTATTATATATGCGCGCAATATGGAAACCCCCGAAGATCAAGTTTGTTTTCTCCTGAGGTGCGTAGTGCGGGAGAAAAAAATGTTTGAATGTGCCCGGAGTGCAGCGGTGGTTCCGGCAACTGCAGATTTTTTCAAGTTTGCGTCTCTGTGTTCGTCAAGGAGTACAAGGGGTGTGTATAAAATGTTTCGGGCCATAAACTAGACCAGAATGCTAATCAGTGTAATGCAAAATCAGCGTCCAGCAGCGAACAAAAAATTAAAAAAAAATTGTGAAATCGGCCCAGACGATAGTTTGTTACTGTTTTTGACGCCCCCTATCTGCATTTCTTCTTTTCTAAAAAACTTGTGTCGGCCATTTTGTTGGCCATACGTGTCTAAACACATCAGCAAAAGATGGTGTTAGTAGAAAATTTATAAGTACTAAAAAAAATTGAATAACTTCGGCTCCTTTTCAGAAATTGCGGAAATTCAAAACTCAATATAAAAAAAAACCCATACGCGATTTTCTTCACAATTGCGGAAACAAGACTGCTTTACTTGGACAACAAAACTTTTGAAAAACATGTTGCATCATTCTGTTCAGAACAAAGTTATAAGGGGCCAAACTTGGGGCCCACGCTACGCGTCTTGGCGCACCGCGGTAAGTTCCGGCCGCTGTTGCCGGACGTTGCGCGGGTGTACACGGGCGGTAATTCACATTTAACTGCCACATGCCGGCGTGGTCAATCTCTTTCCAATATTCCCAAACGAAAAAAAACTATTCTGGAGATTCTTCTTTTTTTTTTTTCCGCCTCTGTTTCCCTAATGTGTTCTTTAACGAGCTAACTTTCTGGCCGATACCAGGTCGAAAGCGCCCCTTTGCGAACGCCACTCTTATAGGGAAAGGAAAGAAGGATTCGAAAGTTTTTCCGGTGGTTATACCGGGTAGAAGTGGTAGGAGTGGTCGAAATTTTTTATTATTATGGCGCTGGCGCTTCGGTCACAGCACGAGTAAATTACTAAAGGGATTTCAGATTTTCTTCACAAGAATATTTATTCAAGTAAAAAGACACAAGTTTGGAAATTGGCTGTCAGACTACCGTGATTAATTATTTAGTCAGGAACACAGCAAAAGGCATACGTGTGGGAATACAACTCAAGTAAAATCTTGATAATATCTGCACCACACCTTCCTCGGGCGCTCATACAGTCAAGCACAGGAAACTGAAAATGGGCAAATGGCAATGGGCTCACTTTCAGCGGTTCTGGCAACAGTTAAACGCTGTTCGTTTGGGTATTGCTTCGTGACAGATCACACGTGCCAGGACTGGATGCCTCGGATGCGTGGCAGACGCTTCCATTCTTCGCGCTTTTCCATGCGAAACTCTTTGATGCCTGCAGCAGATGCGTGAATCAGGGTCACCTTCTTGAGCTTGCTTTGCAACTCGGCAATCATTTCAGCTGCTGACCGAATGACGTTGGTGCTGCCTGCCCTCAGGTTGTGTAACGAAGCGTGATGTTTTACAATACCACCAACTCCATCACACGAGTTTTTTTCCGTGTCCGGTAGCAGAGAACAGCCACTTCGCAGACATGTAGTTTGCTCTGGAAAGTTCGTACAGCTGATATTTGTTCTTGAAATGGCTGGCTGCACCGTCACTAACGTAAACAACGTGGCTGTACACAGGGGCACTTTCTTCCAGGCATTCGTGCACCTTGTGGAGCGCATAGCATGCATGTGCGGTATCGTGTTGCATGTGATCGCTGACTTCTGCGAAGCTCTGAACCGATTTTCTTGTAGTTACAACGCACGTAAACAGTGAAACCGGTGTTTTGTGCCAGTGGTACGACTGGACTTCATTTGGCAGAATAACTGTCCAATTTTCAGCGAAGTCGAAGTGCAGTACAATGCTTGATCGCCGTTCGCATCTTTTCGGTTTGTTTATGGCAATGGCCTGGGTACGCCTAATATAGTCATGGGAAATCCACTTGGTGACCCATTTGCCTAGCTCCTTCACGAATGCAGCTGGCGGTACACTCTTTTTTATCGGAGAACCATTTTCCCATACAGCATACGTGACGTCTTTTTTGTCCGAAACGCCCAAAGCGGGCATGGCAAGGTTGTCGGCCATTGGGCATTGCCGGCACTCGCCCAAGAAACACTGCGTCGATGGTGAGGTGCAAAGACAAAGCTCCTTTAAGTTGCTCATTCTTCGGTCAACCCCGGTAACGTTTTGCAGGGCCAAAGCAGACAGGTCGGCATTTGCACAATAAACACAGACGCACACTTCATGCTGGGGTGAGTGCAAGACCCATTTCGGGCGTAAATAATAAAACTAAAGGTCAATCCATTCCCTCCTTTGTAACTGCCCGTGCGCCATCTGTTTCGGTTGCCTGCGCATCGGAGGAACCTTTGTTTTTTTGTTTTCCATCCTGCGAAACACTGGCGCCGCAAAGGGGCGCTTTCGACCTGGTATCGGCCAGAAAGTTAGCTCGTTAAAGAACACATTAGGGAAACCGAGGCGGGCAAAAAAAAAGAAGAATCTCCAGAATAGTTTTTTTCGTTTGGGAATATTGGAAAGAGATTGACCGTGCCGGCATGTGGCAGTTGAATGTGAATTACCGCCCGTGTACACCCACGCAACGTCCGGCAACAGCGGCCGGAACTTACCGCGGCGCGCCAAGACGCGTAGCGTGGGCCCCAAGTTTGGCCCCTTATAACTTTGTTCTGAACGAAATGATGCAACATGTTTTTCCACAGTTTTGTTGTCCAAGTAAAGGAGTCTTGTTTCCGCAATTGTGAAGAAAATCGTGTATGGGTTTTTTTTTATACAGTCTACGCCCGTTACAACGGACCCTCTGAATCCGGAAAAAAACGTCCGCTGTAGCCGAAGTATGCAGTAGTATCCGACGGGTGGCTATGAGCTCTACAGTGAGTACTTTGACCGATATTGCATGCATAGTATATACACTTTGTTCTTTCTACATGCCTGCAGCACCTCTGCACAGTGTTCGCGCGAGGGCAAAGAATCGCGTAAACACCGTTTCCAAAACTTAGCACCGGCACTTCGAAAAGGCCTAGCGCATGTGGTCAAGCGTGTAAAGACGCAAGATAAGCTGAGCAAATAACGCAAGAATATAACTAGGCGCAATTATAAACCAGCTATAAAACATCAGTCGTGCCCATCAGCATTAGCTAGGCTCTTTTAAATCCCCTCACGACGAGGCAGGTTTTCCCGAAACCGTTCGTCAAACAAATCGGATCGCTGCCTGACGTTCCCTCAAGGCAGATTCCACATTTTTAGCGATTTTATTCTGATCATTGAAACAGATGTAATGAAATAATCTGATGACGGTTAGCTGTAAAATCGAAAGTTAGACCAGTTGGACTGCGCACGGTTACCGGCAGATTGCACACAATGGATGGGGAACAACCCCTACTTGAGGCATTTCTTACCTTTTTCACCGAACGGAACGGGAACGATGCATGCGTGGGAATAATAAAAGCCGAACTTCACTGAACCCGAGTTTTTTATTACATAAAAAAACTGACGAGGGCACACTCGCCTCCGAGTGCACCACTTCGAGTATTCGATTGCCCTGTTTTCAATCTCACCGGAGTCGTGTTTATCGGCAGCGGCCTTGTTCTTGATGGTACAGCGGACACTGTGCTTAGAAAGGCCTGTACGTCTGGCGATGTCAGCCTGTTTTTCCTCGTGTTCAACAGCGTTAATTACGCTTAATTTATCCGACAGTGAAATCAGCTACCCTGCCGCTCATGCCGCTGGTCGCACAAAAAAAAAAAGCCACTGGCTTGGCTTGGCTGCCCCAACGAGCCGGCTGCCAGCAATGTTGCCAGACATAATAGTTTTCTTGCCAAAATAAACGAAAAAGCACACCGGGCGCCAGCCCCGCGGAAGTCCGCTATAAACGTTGAGTCGAAACAATTTTCGCCTAAAATTTAGTCCGTTGTAGCCGATAGTCTGCTCTAGCCGGGTCCGTTGTGAGCGAAGTGGACTCCATTTAAAATGCATGGGTACCAGACAAACCAACAGAAATGGTCTGTTGTAACCGAAAGTCCGTTGTTGCCGGATCCGCTGTAACGAGCCTAGACTGTATTGAGTTTTGAATTTCCGCAATTTCTGAAAAGGAGCCGAAGTTATTCAATTTTTTTTAGTACTTATAAATTTTCTACAAACACCATCTTTTGCTGATGCGTTCAGACACGTATGGCCAACAAAATGGCCGACTTACAAGTTTTTTAGAAAAGAAGAAATGTAGATAGGGGGCGTCAAAAACAGTAACAAACTATCGTCTGGGCCGATTTCACAATTTTTTTAAAATTTTTTGTTCGCTGCTGGACGCTGATTTTGCATTACACTGATTAGCATTCTGGTCTAGTTTATGGCCCGAAACATTTTATACACACCCCTTGTACTCCTTGACGTACACAGAGACGCAAACTTGAAAAAATCTGCAGTTGCCGGAACCACCGCTGCGCTCCGGGCACATTCAAACATTTTTTTCTCCCGCACTACGCACCTCAGGAGAAAACAAACTTGATCTTCGGGGGTTTCCATATTGTGCGCATATACAATAAAATACCAAGAATGAACAAAAAATGGTCGTGCACACGCATGTTCGTTCTCTCGTGGAATCGCCCTACAGTTCAGAATAAATTCAAAGTAACATCAAACTGGGTTGCAAAAACAAAATGCAGCCTATAAATTATTACAGAGTTACTCTGAAGGAGGTAAATGTGCTACTAATTTTTAAAATGACAGCTTGCTGATAAGTTTCGATTTTCAGGCCGCTTCCGTTCGCGTCACTTCTGTCCGCCATGACACCTTTATTGCGCTGATTTATGACAGCACGCAAGAGACGCGCGACGTTTGGAGAGGTGGCCAAATGGGTCTTCGATGCTTGGAATTCCATTTCTACAAAAACAGTTGTAGCCAGGTTCATAAAGGCTGGAGTGATGCGGTCCGCGAGTGGTGACGATGTTGGCAAAGAAGACATCAGTGAGTCGGAGGACGACAGCGATGCGCCGGCGGAAGTCCCATTTGAAGTTGCTGAATTATTTGTTGGCGAGTTGGAGGAAGAAGACTGGTGGTTTTGCCTAAACGCCGTCTATAGGACATGCCATCTGTGTGTATCAAAATAAACCATTTTTGAGAAGTTAGTTCTGTCTAGACTTTGGACAGTATATGCACGTGTCTAGCCCTCCTTACCGGGGGATGCGTTCATAGGCGGCGGCCGCCGCAACCATGTACTTTCGCTGCACTTTCTAACGATCTGATTCATTATGAGTTTACCTAATTAATAAGTGCGCCTTGTACACCGATGCGTGTTATACACCGGTGCAACTTATATACGTTTTTTTTTTTTTTCGGGAAAACTGTCGTTTTGAGGGGGGTGCGACATAACATGGTGCGAGTTATAGACCGGAAAATGCGGTACAGTGCTTTTGTACGTGTGCATCGAAGTCCCGATCACGGGCACAGTGGATACTCCTGCAGGCGCGCTTCTCCTAGGGGTATGGATGCCATGGACCTCTCGCAGGCGCTTCCACGCTCGATGAGGAGGAGGCGGTGGTAGTGCCACTTCTTCCACACCTGTTACCCGCAAGCTAGCACGGGAAGCAGCCGCGTGGCAGTGAGAACGCAGGGAGCGATTGGGTGTGGGAGGCAACAAAGGAGGAGGGAAAGCCGCTGGGTTTCTGGCATTCTTTTCTGCGTGTCCGAGCGGTTACCACTGGTGGCTCGCGCAGGGTGGCGTGGTGCATGTTTATTTTGTCTGTGGCACGTGGTCACGAAAGAACAGAAGAATTTGGGTTTAGCAACGAAAGTGGATGTTACTTGACTGGTGCAGGCCGGTGAAAAGATGTCGGCTGCAGAGGTATTAGACAGCATTTTTGGGCGCGATACTGCGCATCAAAGCTGACATGCAGGCGAAGGCAGCTCAGTGGGCTCGGTCGCAGCCTGGCCGGTCGGAGCGGGTCGTGTGCGAGCGACTTCGTTGCAGTGCGGCTCCACACGAGGGGTGCTCGGACACCGAAGACGACAGTGCTGAGTGCCTCGAATACAGGGAATTCCCGCGCGCCATTTCGTAAGTGCCGACGACGATGTGCAGGCTGTGGCGGGCATCACTGATGCCGAACAAGTGGACCCTGACAACGTTTCCAACCGCCTGCTGCAGCCGAGCCGGCGTCAGTGTTCAGATTCGCCACTGGTGTGGCACAGTGTACAATGCAGGTTTTCTTGTGTGGACGGCGTTCGTAAGTTTGAAGACAGAGTGGTTAACCTTTTGACACAGAAGAAGAAGCAAGCGAATTTCACACACTCTTTTTATGCTAAGTGAAGTGTGGTGGTCGTGACACTGTGTTTCAATTTTTCATGCTGTGAGGAATAAATCGTTAAGCTACTGCATGTCACAGTCTTGATTGATTGATTGTAGGGTTTAACGCGCCGACGCAACGCAGGCGATGAGGCGCGCCGTAGTGGAGGGCTCCGGATTAATTTTGACCACCTGGGGATCTTTAACGTGCGCCGAAATCTCGTGCACACGGGCGTTTTTGCTTTTCGCCTCCATCAGAAAAGCGGCCGCCGCGGCCGGGAATCGAACCCGCGACCTCGTGCTCAGCAGCGCAACGCCTTAGCCACTGAGCCACCGCGGCGGGTGTCACAGTCTTGGAAAGCTGTCAGTGTTGTGTAGAGTTATCAGATAATCTTCAGACAGGCATATTTTTTATTTTGAATTGTCAATATAGCGAACTTTTTGCGATCCCCTCGGAGTTCGATATATCTGTGTTAACTGTTATTGGACGTAACGATGAACTACAGCACCATCCACTTCTGTATGCGTTCTGTGTTAAACAAACTGCTTATTACAATGCTCCAGTGCCGCGGTATTGGATAATATATTGAATCCATTTACGCAGTGGATAAATGCCCTGTGCGTCACTGGAGACGCTCAAATGCAATGCGCTTTTCCCCGGCCTTCGGAGCTTGCCTGGCTCGTGCCTGTATCATAAAAGATGTGTTCGCACCAGGCCAAGGGTCGGCTGATTCAGGACTGTGCCTGCAAGCAGTCGGTGTTTATGGCAACACCATGCCAACGAGAGCTCGCCAGCGCGTCAATGTCTGCTTGCACGCGTTTTTTCTGCAAACTCGCTCGTGGAGCAATGAACGTTACAGTGCAAAATTGGTGAATTCCATATAGAACACATTACTCAAAAAAACAAATAAATGAACTTCAGAAAAATTTTGTCGGGCATTTGAAGTTGCGAATTGCAAAACAAAGCATCTAATGCTGCAGATCACTCGGCCATGAGCTGGCGCTGCTAGGAAGGGAAATATAAAGTACATATTGTACAGCTTGTTTACTTTTTGCAGTCAAGTCCACTTATAATGATACCGTTTTTAACAATATATCTGTTGTAACGATGAACAAGGAAGCACATTTAGCTTTTGTATGTGCGAAATAAGCCACTTATTGCAATGCTCCCGTGCTGCGATGTCGGATATAATGACGGAATCCAGTTACAGGTGCACCAAAAACGCGAGCTGCCGTCGGCATGCACCGCGAGCCGCGATGCGTCTCGCATCCTTTGCACCCCTCGGAAAGTGAGCCAACTGAACCGCCTACGAGGAAGCAAGAGGGGCAGTTTTCCTTCCCAACACCCCTCTGTCACGTGCACACTGCTTTGAATTTGACCTGGTGCCTCTTGAACTGCCTACGTTTTTCCGCGGAAGGGACGTCGGGGCCGATGTTTTGGAACCGTCCGAGTGCCTTAGAGGCGATTGTTGCGCGGATACGGGCAGCAGACAGCGGTGACAGGGACAACTCTGACGACACGGTTGCGCAGCCAGGGACTTTGTTTCCGCCAAGGGCCTTTCGCCACTTTCGCTCAGCTAGGTGCTCTTGGAGAAGATGTGCACTAGCTTCACGTGCAGCCGACAAAGCTGACTGACCATGGCTTCTTTTCTGCAAATGAGTGGCAGAACCACCTTGCTTGCATGCAAATAAAATATGTTTTGAGCTCTGTTTTGTATCCTTATTTCAAAACCCGCCTGTTACAATTATCGGTTATATCGATGGGATTTCTTTGGCGTTTGAATATTGTTATAACTGGACTCGACTGTATCGGTAGTTCGAAATTTAAAATAGGCCTATCTGAAGTACATCATTGAAAGCTTCCAGGGATCATGACATGCGGTAGCATATGGGTTTATTTCTCAGAGCACAAGAAATATGAAGCACAGCGTGATGACCACCACCATGTAATTAGCGTGAAAAAAGTCTGTTTGGTGTGCTCGCTTTTTCCACTGTGTCGTGAAGTTCACTGAACTGTCTTCAGGCTTACTGGCACCATCCCAGCGTGCAAGTTCTGCATTGTCCATTGCGGCTCAACAGCGGCACGTGATGCTGAAAGCTGATGCAAGGTCACATGCATTAGGTGGTTGAGAGTGTTGTCGGGGCTGCTTGTGGTGTCCGTTTGTCCGGCGTCAGCGAAGATGGCCGCATAATTGTGACCTGCCACAACCTGCACATCATCGTCAGCACTCCTGGGCTGTTGCGCCATCTGGAAGGGCGCTGGGAATGCTGACAGCTCTCTAAATTCGCTCTTGACGCACTCGGTGCCGTCATCTGCTGTGTCCCAACGCTTCTCGTCTGTGGCCACCATGAAGCCGCTTTGCAGTTCCCGGACAAACCCACACGATGCACTCCAGAACGGCCGGGGGACGCACTGCCTTCACCTCGACGTCAGCTGGGTTGCGCAGTGTCGTGCTCGTAATTGCTGCGAAGAAGTTCGAATCTTCTGCAACCGACATCTCTTCACTGGCCTCCACCCGGCGAATGATGTCCGCCATTGTTGCTACATCCAAATTCTTCCTTTTTTGTGCAACCATGGCTCTGAAACACATGACGCGGTGCCACAAGCACAGCACGCATTACGCCTCCCTGTGCTGCCAGAAGACCAGCCTCCGCTGAACGGCCATGCAGAAGCCGTTGGCGTCAGTCCCTTCTTGTGTACCCCGGGTGAGTGCAGCAAGCGGGCGTCGCAGGCCACCCAAGCGATGCTGCGCAACTTCCCTCTCACCAAGCACGGCAGTGCGGTGTCTGGAAAATCTAGTCAGCCGGTGAACGGGGATTCGATATGCGCGGCAAAAACACTGTACTTTTGCATGGGCTTCCAAGGGCATGCTGAGACTGTTCGGTACGTGCGGGAATTCCACTTCGATATATCTGGGTGCAATATGTGCAAGTTTGACTGTAGTACCAAATTTTTTAAAAACCGTAGCCTTGTAGATTTTACTGCTTGGCAAACAAGACAAGTTGTTGCAAACAGTGTTTAAAGCAAAGCATTTTTATTTATTTTTCATTTGTTATTTTTCCCAGATGGTTTTACAGTGAGCAGAACAGGTGGCTTGTTCATTCTGCATTATTTTGGGGACTTATTTGCAAGGATTCAAGACAAATAAGAAAAGTCTGCAACATTTTCGTTGCTTTGTAAAGCAGTCAAGGCTACTGGAAACAGCAAAGAAATTGGTGCAGTAAAACATGAGCTAGGGCTTCCGAAAATCTGTACGGTAACTCCCTTGAATGTCGAAGATTCCGTTATCCGTATGACTGGGTGTAGTCCTTCCCAAGGACATCATATTTTCCGTGGTCCTAAAACTCGTGCACTTCGAAGCATCCCACACCAAGATTCGGCTGTACACATAACGTTTTAAAGAAAATCGTATTGGCTAACGTCAAGTGACGTCAACACCAGGATTTTTGTGGGGTATAATTTTACGTGCACAGTTCTATCTGGCACGTATCTGTTTAGGTGCAGTGACCTGTTGAAGGGGAAGGAGGTCTTCCAGTTGGTAAGCTTTTAGTTGCACCCTGTGCAGAAATGGCACACAGTGATTGAGTTTGTTGTGAGGAGTGGTGCACATTGCCTGTGAAGTCGGCCAGGTTGAGAGACGTAACGGGGCTGCCTTTCCTCCTTTCACCGTGCAGATATCGCGGAGCCGCAACCGGTGGAAGTTCCACTTCAAGGACGGCATAATGAACCTGCAAGGAAAGGACTACGTCTTCCAAAAGGCGGTTGGGGACGCCGAGTGGTGAAGCTCTCCTCCGTGCGAGAGCGCTGGATGCTGGGAGGGCCGGGGGAGAATAAAACGCTTGCTTGACACCTCCTCTCGTCCCTTCAATGAAGGGTCATTGGCACTGTCAGTCCTGTCTGTCTGGCCTGTGAAAACAGAAACTGGGTACACTTTTTTTGACAAAACACAAGTAGCTTAATTGAGGGGAGAATGCAACTGCAGTAAGAACAGCGCTTCTCCCACATTGCTGTGCACGTGCAGCAACTTGCTCAAGTCTCAAGCCTGTGTGGATTTGTGCGTGACTTTCCAAGTCCCGGTGCAGGATGAGAAACTATTTATCCCGTCCTTTGGCAGGATTCTAAGCTTATCTACCATGCAGCCTTAAAAGCAACCGTTAATAATAGTGTGTAGTGTGCCACCTAAACACTGAGTGGATCCCCTGAGCAGTGAGCCCGCTTGCACCATTGCTTTGCACCCGTAATTTGCAGAGTGGGATGACATCACTGTGCATGGTGTGTGGTGCTGTGCACAGACTGACTGATTGGGCCCCAGGATTTGGTGGCCCTATCCTCGGTGGGGGCCGAATGAAGACGTCCATTCGTGTGCCCATCAACCTCGCCTGCAGTGGGGCATCAAAGCCAGCCATGTGTGTGGCCCCAGGCTCCCCATTGGCTGGGCAAGGTGCGCACGTGCACGAGTGGCACCAAGAGCTCTCCTTTATGCGGCATTTTGTCAGTCGGCCATTAACTTCGAATCAATGTGTCGCCTGCGGAGTGTGCAGGCAGATCAACTGGTGGTGTGCATGAATAAACATGAAGGTCGGTTTTCGTGGCACAGTGAAATGCAGCATTGAGAGCTCCGGTTGCCATTGACGAGTGTCATTGCACTCGGGGATTTATAGAGCCTCCCAACACCTCTTCCCCCCCCCCCCCCCCCCCCCAAATCAGAATTCTGAATAAACCCTTGATTGCACTGAAAGCAGTTTTCTGCTCTTCCAAACAAGGGCAGTTTACGGAACTGGCACCTTTCAGAAAGAGGGTGAAGGGGCAGAAAATTTTTGTAATGGTAATTTGTGTATCTGGGCCCTTTGGTTATTTCATTAAACACCATCTCTGACTTGTGCAAACCATTCACCTGATTCTGCATCTGGCGCCTTTCTGCTGTTACACACCCTGGAGGGGAGTTGCGTAAGAACCTGTACGCCCCGAAGGGCATTCGTACAGTGACTCGCGCAATGTAATCAAACATTTGGCTTGCAAATATGCGAGTTCCGAAATTCGGGGGGCGGGGGGGACTGTAGGCTATTTTGCTGCCACGTGTGAGAATTTTCGAATTTTTGTGTGCTGCTCATCAATTAAAGCGTTGCATTGCTTCCACAAACAAATCAAGCGAACTCGTGTACAGGTTCGTAACGCACACTCGTTCGCGCTTGACGTGAATGTTGTACGTTGTTCTGTTACCAGGAAAATTTGCAGAATTGAGGCGCGTTCGAGACTTTTCGACATTTATATTTGGCTTAAAGTGCTGCTGCATTAACATTGATCGCCAGACGTAATGACTGATTTTAAAGAAGCCTGTGAAATGTCAGTTTAAAATTTCCCGCGGTTATAAACGCTGCAAACTGAAATAGTTTCTTTTAAGGTTATCCATTTTTAATGTTGTTAGAATAATTAAATTATAAATAAGCAACTAACGCAAAATTTACTGCAGATTTTGTTACAAAAAGCTAAACAACAACAATAAAAAGCGAAATGGTTCTCGGATTGGATTTCGCATTGATGTCAGTCACGAGGCTGATTCTCAGGTCGACAGATGTTATGGCGGGCTTATCCGAAGATTCCGAGCAATGGGTGGCCGACCTGAAGTTAACGCTACTCGAGCTGCGTTTGTGCGGCGGGCTCTCAAAAGCCGAAGCAAGCGAACGGCTATCAATAGCGTGTCGTCGCGTAGCAAGCGGCACAGAGTCGAATCAAGTGGACTCGCGGCATCTGAGCGTGGGTTGCCCCGTGCTGGACGAGTATCTCGGCGGCGGCCTGAGCAGCCGTGGACTGACCGAGGTGTGCGGTGAAAGCGGCAGTGGGAAGACGCAGCTCTGCCTTCAGACAGCCCTGGCCGCCGCCACCAGCGCGCACGTCCTCTACGTGTGCACCGAGGAGCGTTTTCCCGAGCGGCGTCTGCGTCAAATGGACCCGACCGGTGTGCTCAGCGACCGCGTGCTGGTGGCCCAACTGGGAGAGTGGCCCATGCTCGTGCAGTGCCTGGAGACGTCCCTGCCGGCGCTGCGTCGGACGAAAGCCGTCGGTCTGCTCGTGATCGACTCGGTGGCGGCTCTGCTACGCGCCGATCCCGAGCGCACGCAGGGCATTCGGCGCCTGGGCGCGGCTCTCGACGCGCTCTGGCGCTCGGGCCTGGCGGTGCTGTGCGTGAACCAGGTGACGGGCGTGCCGGGAGGTCGCACGGCGCCCAGTCTGGGCCCCGCGTGGGCCGGCCTGGTCACCACTCGGCTGTGCACGAGCCGGGCGCCGTCGGGAGCCCGCTCCCTGCGCGTCGCCTTCGCGCCGGCCTTGCCCCGGCGAGAGCCGTGTCCTTTCGTCGTCACTGCCCACGGTGTGCGCGGTCTGGCCCGCGAGTAGACGGGAATGTGGCGAAGATGCGTCGGTCGGTGGTCACCCGTGAACAGTGCCAGTGAGTGGTTGTGCAGTTCAGTGACCGCGGAGGAAGAAGAGCCCGAGTGGGCCCGCGACGCTGGGTTGAGTGCAAGCTTGCAGTGCAAGTGTCGTGTCTTGAGGGGTGGTGTATGCCGCAGACGCCTTGAACTGAGCTGAACACGAGTATTCAACCTTATTTATAAAATTTTGGAGCAAGCGACAGTTCTAACGAATCATTTTGTGCTCCCATTCTGGGGCTTGTGTGTGTTCGCGGCGTGACCACTGATCCCAACCACTGCCGAGAATGCCTGTGGAGGTTGTGCTTGACGGAGCACTTGCACTGCTGCAGGGAGGAATGCACAAAAGGCGACACGAGTTTTGGCTGAAGAAAGATGGCACGTATTTGAGTACGCAATTCGTACCTCTCCAAGTGTGCATTGTTTGGCTGGGGATAAATTGCTTGGTGGAACGTTTGCCCTGCATCTGCTACTTTGGGTGCTCTGCACTTGGCGGCTTTTACTTGACTGCTTCAGAGGGCCCATGGAGACATCAAAGGGACTATTCAAATAACATAAACGGGCTGCAGGGGACTGGTGGACGAGGGAGATGAGGTGAAGGGTGTCGAGACAGCAGGATTTGGGGACGTCAAATAAATGGCGTTGGACAGTAGCAGTTGAAGGTTCCACACGGAGGTAAGCCTTCCTCCTGCAACACACAAATAGCATTTAGTGCGGGGATGGGCTTCGGGCATCTTCGGCAGGTTTTCTCGTGTTTAACATAGAGAGTGACCACACAGTGCGCCGCTGCTATTATCGTCAACCTGTGAACGGTGGTGTGATAGCCAGGAGCTTCCCGTTAAAGGTTAACAGTTAACAGTTGAGAAGGCCCATTTGGCATGCGGTGTTCTGCCGTGCACTGCTTGTAGTTTAAACTAAGGCTCTAGACTTGCAGTAAATAGTCAAATAATGACTTACATGAAGTAAATAAACCCAGCCACAAAAGGGTTTGAGGGCACCGAAGCACCTAGTGTGTTGTGCATGCAGAAGCATGAATGCCTCAGACGCCTTGCATCGTCTGAGGGCCTTGTAGTCTTGCCGCCCGAGACTCCTTGCCTTGACGCTCCGGAACGGCTGTCCCGCCTGTTGCTGGCACCATCTGCTTGGGGGGGAGTCGACGAGGGTGGTGGACCTTGTTGGGCTGCACTGGCGTGGACGTGGCGTGGAATGCTTCCCAACGAGCCTTCTTGCTCCCCCAGACACCGGCGGTTTCTTCTTCTCTCAGTGGGCCATTTCAGGCTTTTGCACAACAAGACTTGGACAAAGTCACTCTGTCAGGGCGTGGGGGGATCAAGTCCGTGGTTCCGGTGCTTCAGTGTTTCCCTACACGTTCCCTGCAGCAGTTTCGCCTTGCACAGCACTAACACTCAAAGGCAGGTGTGATGAGCCTCTCAACAGTGTTTGTACCCTTAGTAAACATTTTACTTCTGCAAGTAGGGCGTGGAGGAGTTGAATGATTCTGTTCGAAAACCGCCCAAAACTGGTCAGTTGTGTGGTGACTAATTTAGCTCGAACTAATCCTAGCTCACAGCATCACAAAACTGTTCACGGCATGTCTGGAGAGTGTATTCAGGAGACTTGGCTGGAAAAACTTAGGCTTGCAGATGAACGGGGAATACTTGAGTCATTTGAGGTTTGCAGACTACATAGTATTGCTCACTGAATCTGCAGAACTCCAAAAAATGATTAACTGCAGTCAGAGAGGTTTGCTGTGGTGCTAAAGATAAATACGAATAAAACCCAAGTGGTGATAAACAAGCATGCTGAACGCGCCTTTTTCAGCATAGGTGACAAAATACTGGAACGAGTAATACAACTACCTTGGCCAGATGGTTAGTGCTAATTCCGACCACGGGAAAGAAATCCAGCGCAGAATAGGACTGGGTTCGGGTGCATTCAGCGAGCATTCGCAACTACTGAAAAGTAAGCTACCTCTATCCCTAAAAAGAAAGGCATCCAACCAATGCATCCTGCCAGTGATGACACACGGAGCGGAAACTTGGCACCTTGCTAAACAACTAGAAAGCAAGCGAAGGTCCGCCCAACATGCCATGACGCGAACGATGCTAGGAGTAACGCTTAGGGACACAAAACGAGCAACCTGGATTAGGGAGCAAACTCGTATAGAGGACGTACTAGCTCAGGTTAAGGAAACGAAACAGACCAGGGCTGGCCATGTGGTACGACGAACTGACAACAGGTGGACCATTTTATTGAGCGCGTCTGGGGGATAGGTGGGGGTTACAGAAGGGTCCTTTTCCGTCGATGGAAGCACCTGGAGTGCAGGATCGCTAATCATTGAGAAAATACTTTATCTGCATATTCAAACGAGCAAATGTGTGACAAAAGATTGGGGGAACACACGCAGGAATAAGTGAATTGCAGTGTTTCCCGACACATTGGTGTGTAAGTTCTTACTGAACGATAGACCCAGTAGTTTGCCAATGTTGGAACTGAACGAGTAGTTGTTTTTAAGTACTCGGGGAAAAATTGCGGTCACTGAAGGAAGGAACAAAAACACGGGTGTAGCTGTGTGCTTATTTTGTGTGTGCGTATTTTCCCAGCATCTGTGTGCTCCACTTTCAAAGCATTCATCCTTGTGTGTCGGTGCAGTGTGTCACTTTTTAAATGAGACAATGCAAGAAGTGTCGAGTGCTTTGAAACCATCTTAAAGAGCTGCCCTCCTCCCGTAGAATATTTTGAAGAATTGTGGGTTATGTAGAGTGCTTTTAATATGCACTGTTGTACAGCTTCTATAAAAGCCTACAAGAGCCTCTTCTCCTGATCTCAGTGCACACACAGACCGGTCCAAATGCTTCAGTGAAACTTATTTGCTAAGGCATCCTTCAGCCTTGCATATATTGTGTGCAAATTGCTTTTTAAAACAACCGTAGTACTTTATTTTCAGTCAGAAGAGGTGTTTGTAGCTATTTTAATGTGGGCACAAAGTTTGCATGCTCTACATATTCCTGCCCTTCATGGCAGCAGCTCCTCGGCAAAAAACTTATTTCGAGTTCATTACAGGAGGGCACAACTGAGCGCTCACTGCGGTCGGTCCCTGGACAAGGAGTCTGCCTGGGAACGACTCCCACGTGTTGTTGCTCTACAGCAAACCCAGCTAGGGTCTCAACAGGACATGTGGACCCACAGTTGAAGTGAATAGGTTGAATGCCGACTTGGGGTACCTGGTACATCGCGGAAATAAAAGCGCTGTGCAGAGGACATGCGCGTCAAGTGGACCTGTCCGTCTACTTCCCTTTTCTGGTTTGTCTTCTGTGTGGTTTTGCGTTATCGTCGTAACGGCTATTTTCACAAAAGGCTTGAATGCAAAAACAGTCTGTAGTTGCAGAGTGGACTGGAATAATGAATGGTGCATCAACGCATGTTGAATTCCATTAGCGCACCTGTGCAGTTGTTCAATACGTGTGACCATGCAGTTTGCAAGCTCCGAACTGACACATGAGAAGAGCGAAAGCAAACTACCACTGGGTTTTTCAACACTGCTTTTCGTCAAAATGCTAAACCCTAAGGTTTAAATCGGGTTTTCTTGGGGAAATCAGGAGTAAATAATTGAAACGTGGGCGTCGTTTGCAACTGCACTTGTGGTATTTGACCTTCAAGCAATCTACACCACTACGGCGAAAATAGTCACCTAAAGCGTCTAACAGAAGAAAAAAAAAAACGGTGATATATGCAACATAAACATTTTTACTATTATTGGTATTTGTTAGTCCCGCAATGTGCGTCCCGAGTCTAGGTAAGACTGCGCACCAACTGCGAAAAAACACCGGCGAATCGAACACCATCGCCAATTGATCTTGTATGAAGTTGTCCCGATATTGATGTAGCACTCGATCCGTGCCCGCCGCGCGCTTTTAGCTGCGCAAAAGAAAGCACGCACCCGAGGCGTGCGCCCCAGTCGACCGTCAACGAAGCCGTCTCTTTTTTTTTTTTTTTTTTTTTTGCAGCAGAGCGCATGTGCGAATACTCGACCAAGCAGAGTCAGTCGAGTTTACGGCGCAGAGTGGAGGGGGCGTCATGCATCAGTTGACGTCACACATGACCTTCATTCCTGGCGTGACCGCAATGTCAAAATAGATGAGAATTCACCAAACACAGGCAGTGAAGAGCAAGTCGCGGGCACTTGTGGACCACCGAAGGTACACGCTACGGCAGAATGAAGAGCATTACTAGATTGCGTCGCAATATACTTCGCTGACCCGCTTGCACTGCGGAAAGCGTGCCATCAGTGCCATTGCGTGCGACGACGTCACGCGCGTGTGACGTCAGCTAAGTACGGAGAAACTCGGGCGGGGCGGCGACCTGAGGAGGAGAGCAAAGGGGAGAAAGGAGAGAAGGTCACTATCATCATCGTCGGAGCGGAGGGGGAAGTGACGTGTGCTCCTTGGGAAGGGGCGGCAGCAGCAGCAGCAGCAGCAGCAGTGGCAGCCAGCAGCAGCAGCCTGGGGCGGCACAGCGACGGGCAGTAGCTGGACGCGATGTTCAGCTGGCTGAACAACGATGACGGCCGCAAGCGGCACCCCGAGATCTACAACACGGTCGTCGAGGGCCTCAAGAAGATCTACAAGGCCAAGATCCTGCCGCTGGAGGAGCACTACCTGTTCCACGACTTCCACTCGCCGCCGCTGGACGACCCGGACTTCGAGTCCAAGCCCATGATCCTGCTCGTGGGCCAGTACTCTACGGGCAAGACCACCTTCATCCGCTACCTGCTCGAGCGGGACTTCCCGGGCATCCGCATCGGGCCCGAGCCGACCACGGACCGCTTCATCGCCGTCATGTACGGCGACCAGGAGGGCGTCATCCCGGGCAACGCGCTCGTCGTGGACCCCAAGAAGCAGTTCCGGCCGCTGGCCAAGTTCGGCAACGCGTTCCTCAACCGCTTCCAGTGCTCGCAGCTGGCGTCGCCCGTGCTGCAGAGCATGACCATCATCGACACGCCGGGCATCCTGAGCGGCGAGAAGCAGCGCGTCGACCGCGGCTACGACTTCACGGGCGTGCTCGAGTGGTTCGCCGAGCGCGTCGACCGCATCGTGCTGCTCTTCGACGCGCACAAGCTGGACATCTCGGACGAGTTCCGGCGCAGCATCGAGGCGCTGCGCGGCCACGACGACAAGATCCGCATCGTGCTCAACAAGGCCGACATGGTGGACCACCAGCAGCTGATGCGCGTCTACGGCGCGCTCATGTGGTCGCTCGGGAAGGTGCTGAACACGCCCGAGGTGGCGCGCGTCTACATCGGCTCCTTCTGGGACCAGCCGCTACGCTACGACTCGAACCGCAAGCTCTTCGAGGCCGAGGAGCAGGACCTCTTCAACGACATCCAGGGCCTGCCCCGCAACGCCGCGCTTCGAAAGCTCAACGACCTCATCAAGCGCGCCAGGCTCGCCAAGGTACGTCCCCCGCATTGCGGCATCCGGCTAATGAGCGCCCCCCCGGTGGGGTGCCGCCGTCTCCCGTTGCCTCGAACGAGGCGACAACGGGTGTACCGTTCAGCACTCGATCACTTGTCAGGTGACGTACGAGCTGTCACCCTCACGAAAGGGTCGTCCAGACTGCCCAAGGTCGTAACCTTTACGTCTAGCAGTACTATGGTTGAGCCGGAGGACGTCGTAACCTGTCGTCACTGGTGTTTTCCGCAGCATGTCTGTGGTGCCATAAATACCTTGGTGGTCTGCCTTGCAGCAGCAACAAGTCTGTGACCACAAAGCTGTTGCGACAGCACTTGTTTCATTTTTCAGTACGCACTTACCACTAGGGCTTCTTTGGGGTTGAGGAAACTGAACCTACTTGCGAACACTGCGAGTCGTTGATGCTTCACGATGGAAGTGGGGCTCACACACAGGTCACTGACATCTGATGGAGTCTCGCTTGACAGACGCTAGCCACAAGAAAGAATGGAGCACTTAAATGGTAGCAGCACACAAGACAAGTAATAAAAGTGAGGTTGGCTCAGCTGCTTAATGTATGGAAACTTTTGAGAAACAGCTGGTTGGGAGGTTTAATTCGAGTCGAATGAATGCAAGCGTATAATAGTTGCACTGATTGTATTGTGCAGATGGCCCACTATACATGTTTGATGTTTGCAAGGTGTATTATTCCTGCATTCTAAGGAACATTGCACCTGTGCTATTCGAAGGCATATTATTCCGTTATCAAAAAGCCCGCCATAAAAAGCGCGTCCATGCGTAACCTCCAAACAATAGCTGCACACGTAAAACATTTGTAAAAGCTTTGTCTTTTCTTCGGTCATAATTGGCATGCCCTTTGTCTCGTTCTCTTGTGCCGCTGCTAGCGTGGGAATCACTCTCGTACATGTGTGTGCACCTACACAAAAAGATTATGCGTGTTGGCAGTTGCACAAGCAGGTCATCCAAAGGCCCCTTGCAAACCATGGAAATTTCTCAGTGGCAGTACAACTGACTTCGTACGCACAGCGGCCTTTTTCTCGTAGTGGTGCACCAACATAGCTTTGCCATATTCTCTTCAGCATCATACTGGGCGTTGGTTGTTATGGTATCTCATGGTATTCTCGTGGTATGGTGATATTCTCACGTGTCAAACATACACCAATCCCCGTATTTTTTTGTCTAAGTACTTTCTGTACCCTTGAAAGAAGTTCACTCTGTAACGCCGACTGCTGTTTTTATTTTCGAACGTTCACGTGGCTTAAGATGTGGCTTTTATTGAAATCTTATTGGCAGTTGCTTGTTCCACGCATCTTCAGCAGCAAAGTTTTCAGAGTACGGCAGTAGCAGTCCTGAGGCACGGGAAGAACCGAGCAGCAGTGGAGCAAACGCTGTCTTCTTCAATAAGAGTGTGCTGAAATTTAAAAAGAAAATCGGGCTAGCCTATAGCAGGTGACAGGTACCAGAATACAAATGTACCACTCTTGGAAACAGCAGAGGTCATGTCCAGCCTAGCAAGACTATTATCGTTGTTCAAAAGCTGGGAGAGATGTTGAAGGTGGGACCTTTCAAACAGTCATTCAGCCATTAGTGTCCCTTTACAAAAGGGAGTTGTTAAGCCTCGGAAGCTTACAATATTATAAACCAAGTCCCTTACGATCACGTGCCAGTACCAGTAGCCCAAAGAAATTGAAACATATATTTAGTCCACAGGAAAGGTCATGGCAAAAAGGTCCACACTCGCAGCCTGCTTTTTAATATACGCAAGTTATTCACCAAAGCAACACCCGAGTTCACCGAGCAAGTTGCACACCAGTCTTACTAATACAGGAAGATGATAGAGGAGTACAAATGCCTCACAATTAGTACCCACCGCGGTGGCTCAGTGGCTAAGGCGTTGCGCTGCTGAGCACGAGGTCGCGGGTTCGATTCCCGGCCGCTTTTCTGATGGAGGCGAAAAGTGTAAACGCCCATGTGTACGAGATTGTGGCGCACGTTAAAGATCCCCTGCAGGTGGTCAAAATTAATCCGGAGCCCTCCACTACGGCGCGCCTCATTGCCTGCGTTGCGTCGGCGCAATAAACCCCACAACCGATCAAATCAACCTGACAATTAGTGGAAACTCAAGCCACGTGAATGAAACTGGGTCAACAGTTAACACTGGGCAGGGTGCTTTTCGGAAAGGCTCCCCCAAACATTCACAACTGGAACAAACTGGTATTGTAGTGTGGAAAAATTTTCAGCAATTGTAGGGGCCTAAGTGCAATGTTTTCACTCCCGATAAATCTGTAAAGGCCCCTCTTCACGAGCCACACGTTCCTCATGAAAAAATCCTGTAATGAGTGTGTGGGGCATTTGCAGAGGAATGCTTATTCCACCGAGTGACGGAAAAGTGCGACGAAACAACCCAATGGAACTGAAGCTTACTGCTCTCGGAGGAAGGTTTCTGTCCAGGCGCCAGCAAATTTTCACCCTGCAGTGGACGCCCAGCAAGTGATGACCTTTATGCGAGTTTTTCTCCACAATGCAGTCGTTTCAATGGCATTGGGGGATATGGTTGCACGTCAGGTGGCGCAGTCTGGTGTGGATGGTTGTAAAGTGTCTTGGAATTTATTTCCAAGCATCTGAAGTGTAATGGCTTTTTTATGGCACAATTTCTTGTTTTCACTTCCGCCTGGCTCTCTGTGAACAGTCAGTCTTTCTGCAGTGTGCCTTTTTTGTTAGAGGTGCATTTGGCTGGTATGCTTTGGGGCTGCGAGCATTTTTTGCATCGCTTCAAAGATTAATGGATGCATGTGTTTGGTGGCGTTTGTTGAATCGTTTTGTGGATTAGTTGGGCGGCCGTCCTTTATAGAAATGTGGAAAGGTTCCAGTCTCCTGTGGCACTCTTTTCAGTTCCATTGTTCGTTCCATTCTGATTCCTCAGCACTGTGGAGTTTTTGAGAGGGAGGAATGTTGGAGAGGTGCCCCGTGAATGGCCACAATGGGCTGATTGCAGGTCAGCGTCGCATCGACTGCTCCCGGTCTCCGCTCTTCAGACTGAATGAAATCTGGGATAAGGCCACGCAGAGAACGGGGGACAATGGCTTCACCTCTGTAAGAGGGGGCAGCAGCAGATAAGCGCAGAATGTCCGGCCATCCATCGATGCAAATGTCCCGATGCAGTTGTACGCCTTCTCCCGAAGCCCAAGGGTGTCCAAGAAGGGAGCAGTCGCCGAAAATGCACTCTGCTTGAGGGTAATGAATAGCTTGCCGTTTTTGTGCACAGCCATTATTACCCCCCTCCCCCCCCCTTTTTTTTTACTGTGCAATCCTGTGGTGTTAAACAAACGTGCCTCCCAGAAAAAAAGATGCAACTTAGTCTTGGGTGAGCAAACCTACACGCACACGCAGAGTACTACTGAGTAGGGCAGTGCTAATATCCACGAGGAGCAGCTTTCCTCTTGTTGTGATCCATGACTGTCGCCCTGCGGTCCTTGCCACCGTCTCTTGTGAGAAATCCTTTTCCTCCTCTCGGGTGAAGTGCGACGAATGGCCTGACTGTGGAAATTTCAAGAGGCTCCTCAATTCAAGGAGCTCTATGTAGGACTGCGAGCCCTCATCTCAGAATGGTGTTTGCAGCAGTATTGTGTGGCCTTGAAGGCAGAGAAAGGCTTCAAACGAAACGTATCACTTTAGCAGTGCTCGTTGGGCCAGTCTGTTCACTACTTGCGGCCAAAAAAGCATAAAACAGACAGCGCAGGCCGGGGCTGCATTCTTTCGACTCGCCTTTCCCCCTTCTGGCACATTGCTTGAGCAGTGCCTGCTCTTCTCAAGTCTCATGACAGAGCTGTGCTGCTGGCTGCAGCCTCGCTCCCACGCCTGCAGAGGCCTTGGGCGTGCACAGCTTTCACGGCGTACTTTGCCCTTGTGATGCCGAGCTCCTGCTGCACTGGGCTGCCACCCTGGTGGCTCGTGCGCGACTCAGACGAGGAGTGCAGGGGCCTGTTGCGAGTCGTGTGGGCCGTGGCGCAGGCACTGGGGGTGCGGGAGGGCGTTGCACCGGGCAGCAGGGCCCACACGAGCACTGCACAGCCCTTGCCGAGAACACTTTCTACCTGCTGCGCTTGACTGACGTCATGTCTGAAAACTCTTGTTTGACATGCCATCAGGCTAATTAAGAGGGCCGTGACACGGGCTCTGTCAGAAGTGAGGGAGGCCATTGGCCGGTACCTTGGTAGCATCAAGTTGTTTTAAAAGCTGGACCCCACTTGAGGTTACCAATCAGTTAGTGAGTCCTGTTTGTTCAAAGACTTAATCAGTCAGTAGGGCTAGCATATAGGCTGCTGTGAACGTGCTGAAGGGTGGTGAAATATTAACAAATGCTGTTTGGTAGAACGTTTGGAATCGTGAAGCCTTATTTATGGCATCGTACTGAGGGTTCATTCATGCTGTTTTATTTCATGTAATGGTTTGTCTAAGGTACCGAGGTAATGAATGGTGAATGAATGATACCGAGGTTATGAATGTCGTACACGGGGTGTAGGAGTTAGATAAGCGAAACAGGGCCACTGTGCATCTCTGATTAGCACTGTGTACGTTGCATGTTGTACCCGCAATGAAACTGCATAGATAAGAGCCAAGTTACGCGCTTGTCAGTAGCTCTTTCAGAATTGCACGTATCGCTCTTGCAGTAAGGTTCCGTAAAAAGGGGTATGAAATTTCAGATTTTTTGTTTTATTCGCCACACTGATGTCGGGGCAAGCAGGCAGTCATTCATTCATTGTGAGCTGACGTTCACTGCCTCTTGGTGCACACACCACAGGCGGAACTTTAGCTCTCAAGCATGTTGGCAGAATGGGGCCAAGCGTTTCTTTTTTCGCATTGACCTGGGAGGCTTACTTGACCTAGAACAATGGTTGAACTTGGAAACACACAGGGTGGGAGGAGTTTGCAGGCATGTGTGCGGACAATGACACGAACAGAGATATTGTGGCAGCTGTGCGAGCTAATCACTTGCACAGATATCGCTGCAATACACTGGTCTCTACTCACGAGAGAATCCAGTGTGGAAAAATTCCCAACCGGGCAAAGAGTTCCTGGTGCTCGAGTGTGGCAGATGACCGATGGGCATGATCCCATGGGGGGGCGGGTCAGCAGCAGAATATTGTGGTGCATTCTACGCGTCGTCAATCTGGGGCAATTTCTGCGCTATTTTGTTTTTCACTGCGCCGATCATCTCGCATCAACGCACTCCAAGGGGCGTCGCTTCGTGTTACTCTGATTCAGCTAGAACTGATTGTGCCGTACTGCTTGATTCACATTCAGTCGCTCTGTTGTTGTGTGTCTTTCTGTTTTGTTTTCCTGCACACTTGGTTAGCGCTCGAGGTAGGCCAGTGGAGTTGAGCATTAGTTGAATTGCCAGGGTTAGCAGTGCATGCTCGGGATCGTTTGTTTTTTTAATTAGAACCCAACAGTTTTAATTAGAACCCAACAATTCATTCCTCACCATCCTGTAGAGACGTGTAGGAATTGGGTTTCACTGATTTAGCCCGATTTCTCCCCATGAATTTGCCATCCGTAATTTCTGGTCATCCCTGGCATTATGTGCTGGTTGTAGATTTTTCTTTTGAGTGACAGAGGTAGCTTACTTTTCGTTATTTAAGAGTGCCTGCTGAGTGCTCCCCAGCTCATACCTATTCTGTGCCGAATTTCTTGTGGTTGGGCTCAGCACTAACCATATGACGGAGGTAGCCGGAGATGCCATGTGGAGCTGAAACTTTGCGCCTTACTAAACAAATGGAAAGCAAACTTATACCGGCTCAACGGGCCACGGAACGAATAATGCTAGGAGTAGCAGTGCTCAGGGACAGGAAATGGGTGACCTGGGTCAGAGTTCAAGTTCAAGCAAAGAAAAAGAAATGGACTTGGGCTGGCCATGTAGTGAGACAAACCGGCAACAGACAGAGTGGATACCAAGAGATGGGAAAGGCCAGCAACACGATGGAGGGATGAAATACGGAACTTCAGGGGCCAACTGTGGACCAGAGCAGCGCAGGACAGGACCGGTTGGAAGTCCGTGGGGGAGGCCTTGGTCCTGCAGTGGGGCCGAGTAGGCTGATGATGATGATGATGATGACGACGAATTCCTGGTCGCAGAATGGGGCTGTTCTTTGAAAGCAGGTTTTTGGGACACCGTTAAATTGAACTGGATTACCTAGTGTCTCATTTGGCCGTAAATTTTTTTCTCTCTTTCAGTGACATTTACCCTCAGAATTTCAAAAGTTTCTCATTGGCTGTCTTTACCGTACCTTGCCCAGCTTAGTTGCTCTGAAAGCGGCCTCCAGGAAGTTGGGCCTTGCGTAGTGGGCATTGGTGAGTGGAGGCAAGAAACGCACACAAGACTTGGTGCACCCCCCTCCTCTCCCACACATTCTTTTGTTTTTTGCACAAAGTAGTAAACTACAGTGTGTGTTTTCACAACAGGCCCATTGGCAAACTAGCCGACAAATAAACAAAGCTGAGTATTTAGCTTTAAAAAAGTTTTTGACTGCTTCGTTTGGCTGTTGTAAGTGGAGGTTGAAGAAAAACGGCGCTTAAGCATAGCCTGCAGCTTCTCAAAGTAGCGATTCTCCTGCGGACTTCTTTATGTCTGTACTTTGTTGCGGTCACCTTGCAAAACATGTTGTTTGTGTGAATGTTGTTTGCGAATCTGTTATGGGCTGTGATCTCATCAGGTGGTTATGGCTATGGCGAGCTACAAGGAAGAGTGCAGCTACTGGAATGTCCCACTTTGCGCCGTTTGAAGTTCAGACTCAGTATACAATAATCTTCCTTGAAATGAAAGGCAAGCACTTGCAAAGATATCAGATTAAAGCTTATGATTTAGCTGCTGAAGGTTGCAAAACAAACAAGTTGAGGATGTTTTAGCCTGAGATGTTGGCTATAGCTGTCATCCATGTACATAAAGCGCCTGGAGTAATGTAAGCGTTATGTTCAGATTTAACAGTAGTTTGAAATTTGGAGCCACTCTTGACGGCATTGTTGTTCAAGCACATACTAAAGTAAATGTACTATTAGAGTACCCTACAAAAATGCTTTCAGTTTGGGTTTAACAAGATGAATAATTAGAACCAGATGAAGTGATCAGGTCACACTTTCTGGTTAGTACAAGTTTCAGCCAAGGACCAGTTGTCTGAGGTATATTTTCCTGCAGTTCTAAGGAGAAAGCCGCCAAGCAAGTGTTTTGTGATGAAAAGGAAGCATGGGGTGAGTAGAGCACAGATCAACTATCACCCGTCCGTCAAAACAGCAGTGGTGGGGGAACGCGGGGCTGTCCAAAATCAAGTCCAACACCAAGCGAATTAGCCCAGAACCTGTTTCCATTGTTTCTTGTTGCGATTGTGCTCTCTGAAGCTCCATGCAGCCCTCTCCAAGTCCCCACTGCTTCAGCCGTGCCGGAATGGCGCAGCTGGACGGACGTCTGCTTCATAGCGTGGGAGACCCAGCTGTGATGCTGACCACGGGAGGCAATTTAATTTCTCTCCATTTCACCCGCGATCATCGTCGTGCCCGGGGAAAGTTGGCATTCCTCAAGTGCACTTTATACATAAGTGAGAGGCTGCTTTGGGAGCCTCTCTGAAACGTGTGAAAACGCTTGTGTGCCAGTCACTTAGGGGCCTTATTGTAGCAGTACTAGGTAAGCTAATCTCGTAACATCACCTATTCCTCATCGGCTGAGGCCTTTGGCTAGTGATCTACGAGGCTGTGCGCCGGATTCCATCAACGCTGGGGCTGCCGCATCTCTGACCATCGCAATATACAGAAACTTGACGCACAAGATTTCAATGTGCCACGAAATGAACGAAATGAGCTCGTGTAACGGAGAGTACTCAGGTGTTGTGTACTCTGCCTAGCCTGTGAGCATGACGCTCCAAATTTGAATTCTTGAAGGGCGACATTGCGAATGACGACAGTGTGCGTGCACCCTCCCGAAATCGTTATCCTTGGTGTAGTTGACTTGCTAACTGTTCCTTGGATATGGCATGTAATCAGAGGACATGGTTGTCGGGACTAGAGCCTTTGTTCGCGGTCGAAGATCACTGCGCAGGGATGATTGCATTCCTCAACGGCCTTATGGGCACCCCTCCCCCTTCACCTTTTGAAAATGGTGCCGTGGATCGTTTTTCACTGATTGTGGCCAACTTCTCGTTAAAGGGCACATTATATGAGCGCAAGCAAAGTTTGGCACGGCTATCAAAAATTCCGTGCATGAAAAAGGGTTGGGTGCTGGGGCTCCAAATGCTACATCTACGCCTAACTCCCGCGGCCCTAGTTCAGGAGGCCGGTCGCAGATCTCGTTGCAGTGCGGTTGCTCGTGCCGCTGTTACCAGTGGCTCTGAAAGCGTTTGAGTAAAAATCCTGCCGGTGTGAGGGAAGGAGAGGGGGTGACTCCATTATATTTGCCCACCACCGACGATCGAAGTGCCTTCGCATTTTGCTTCCTGCGGCGTCTGCTGGCGTTCTTTCCGCTATCAGGCCTTGTCCCCCTTCCTGCCGCAGTGGCGGCAACAATTCGGCGACAAGTAAACATAATGACCTCACGTACGGTGCGTCAAAGCGGGACGCGCCGCACACACGCGCACAGTGCTGACAGGCTCGTGGAAAGGGGGCGAGTGTTGCGAGAAAACACGCCCCCAAACGATCAAACACCTTGCATCGAAAGTCAGCTAGGGCAAAAAAAAAAATCTGCCCCGCAACGCCGACTTCTTCGTTTCCTCGTCGAATGTATTATCACGGCCGCTGGATCCAACGGCCGCTGTCATTTGGACGACCCCTACTCTGCCTGGCTTTACGGTCTGGTGAGCGTAAACGCCGGATCACAGCGTTCGTTAGTTCGCAACTTAGGAGAACTTGACACCCGTCAAAGCGAATGCGACGGCACACTACGCGAAGACGTTGGTTAATTGGCCGCTTCGAGCCATTCGGGAGGGGGACGCGGGCCGCCTTAATTTAGCCAGTGCGTCGTCTGCTCTCGCATAGTGTTTGTTTAGCCACGTACCCCCGGTAAACTTTTTTTAGGCTCCGCGCAGCCTGTTTATCGCCGCAGTGCGTGTTTTTTGTCGTCGACACCGCGCTTGGGGTTCTAGGACCGCGGAAAAGCATCTATGGGTTGCATTTTTGGTAAACGAATCGGCGGCTACGTCTTGTTGCGGCGCTGCCCAGTTGCATCGGCCGCCCAGCATGTGTGGCTCCGAGAATCTGCGTCCGAAAATGAGTGAAGAGTGCCAGTTTCACGCAAAACGTGGAAACGCCGATTCGCGTTTGTTGAATCATCGCCTCCTTTAAAAAGGCGATGGTTGAATGCGACGCGAGGACATGCCTACGCCTCTGGGCGATGCTGCGTGTGTTCACAAAAAGAAACGCGGAGGTGTGGAAAATATTGGGCGTTCGGTTGTGTACATTTGGAGCCAGCTTTTTGGTCGAATTTTCGTATTCTATTCTGTCGGCCTTAAAAGCGTCATCTGAATGATGTTCGGCGCTCTGTAGCACCCGTGGACGCTGTAGTGGCGTGTCGTTGCAGGGTTGCAGGGCCGGGTACTGAGGACCCGTTTCACAAAAACAAGGGCCCCTCCCGCCTTACCCTCTCGTTATTCTTGAAACTTTGGCGCTTTTGCTTTTTGCTACTAAGAACGCGTGCCGTATTTACTCGAAGTATCTCCAGAGTGCTTATGAACATCGCCTAGGCGTGTACTTTTTCGCAGAGCACACGTGAAGAGACTGTAATCGGAATTGATCTGTGCCAGGAGACGTAGAGAGCATCAAGACTTTTTGAGCTAGCTGATTCGTACTGAAGGAAGAGTAAACTGCGCGAGAAGTTAAGACAAGAGTAAGCAATACATACGACAATTAAAAGTGAGGTCCAAGTGTCGTTTCTTCCATTCGTCTTAACCGTTAGCACAGTTTACCTTTGTTTCAATCGGCAACACCTTCCCTCGAAAAGTCGTGACTAATGGCTTCCTCTATCGCTTCACTAATTCGACAACGCGCGCTGTGGTTGCCTGCGTGTGGGCACCGTCGAAGTAGATGGGTGGGCCTTCTTTCAGGAACTGTTCGCACATCCTTGCAGTAAACACGCTACTGGCTATTTCTGGCTATTTCGTGATTTCATCCAGCAACACAAATTTAAGCGCTCCTGAGGCAGCGTTTCCATACAAGCAGGTATAGGCCGATTGAGCACAACAAATAATTTACATAGTTTATTATTCATACGTTTTCATCATGCGGGGGCCTAAACCTTTTTGAAAAGGTGGCGCCAATAGAAAACGAGACTGATACCGAACTTGCAAAAAAATATTTTAAGTACACTCTCGAATAAACAATCGTGTATATTTTCATTTATGCACAGATCGTTCACATTTAAAGAGATAATACATTTCCGTTTTTGCAGGCAATATCCACTTTTATAAAAGTAGAAAACACAATCATATTGCACACGCCTTTTTTTGTTATTTAATTGCGGAATAAATTTCCACTTTTACAAAACTTTTTCTACTGTAACGCAGTGTAGAAAATAGGCAATGCATTTCTCAGGAATTCCACCTTGAAATAGGGCGTGCATACGTATTACCATGGCACTCTTTTTATTCATATTTTAAGAAAAGAAAGAGAGGTGTGTATGTTTCTGCCAGCGTTTGCCTGCCTTTTGCTGGGGCAGTTTGGTGGTGAGATCTCGAACATTGAGCCTTGACGAATCCCGGTCCGGAAGCAGTTGTCCATCAGCTGGATCAGCTCCGTCGCTCTGCGGGATGCGTGCTTTTGGGAGAGTGCAACATTTTTACCTCAGACTGAAGAACTGTGTGCTGGCTTCACGATTATGCACCAAACAGGTTTTTTCAATCAGGGTTGAAATTAGCACGAGTCAAACTTTTTCGAACCAGACCACGAAATGCGCCATTTTTATGAGTATGTTTAGGCCGGTACAGATCCGTCCGGTGTAGATAGAAAACCCCGAAGTCTCGAGAAACAGACGGTCAGGGACGTCCTGGGAAGTCGAACCCGGGACCTCTACGCCGTGAAACCGACAACCTAACCACTGGGCCACCCCAACGGCCCGAGGGGTGCAAGATAGCAGCGGTGGGAAAGGAAAAATTGGATAGAAAAAAAAAAAACGTCTCCGTTCGTTGTCGCAATCGAACCTGCAGGCTCCCTCGCGTTACGAAACATTCCTCTATTCGATTGAACTATCCCTTGAGTTCGGTGCGCGGGCATTGGCTTTGGACTTTGCCGCGGGTTCTAGCGCGTGCTAACGCGGTCCGTTTTGGGAGAAATGCGAAAGCCTGCGGACGAAACGATCCGGGCCTGCAAGTCATTGAGAGCTTCCAGCGGCAAGTTCGGAAATAAATGTGAGAGGACGACATATGGAGCGGAAACTTAACACCCTGCTAAATAACTAAAGCAAACTTCGGTCGCTCAACGGGCCACGGAACGAGAAATGATCGGAGGAACACTCCGAGACGGGAAACGAGCTTCCTGGAAGACAGAACGAACTAGAGTAGAAGATATCATGGTTCAATTGAAGAAAAGGAAAGTAGGCGACTACTAGGGTGACAGCGCGGACACCGAGAGAACGGTCTAGAAAACGAGGACTCGATGGAGGGACGGAATAAGAAATCCGGAGGCAAACAATGGGCGGCTCGAGCGGTTGCAGGTCGAACCATGAGGCCTTCGTCCTGCAGTGGACCTGGTAGGCTGTTGCTGCTGCTTTGTGATGGTGGTGGTTATGACGCAATATCCGCGTCTCCGACGAAGTGAGGGGAGCTGTCTTCCCGCCTTGCACCAGTAGGGTAGCAGGCTGCGGCAATGTTTGTTCAGCCCACGGGGGGGTCTAAGCTCAAGGGGCCTTGTTCATTTGAACCCTTTGGACCATAAATAACCCCCCCGAATGGGAGTGTTGGATCCCTTCTAGCGCAATCTGTTTGCAGTCCATGAGGAGGGCTGGGTTGGCACAGCTGAGGGTGGAGGGCAAGACTCATGGGAGACCCGAGGGTTGCTATGTGGACGCGAAGCAGGGGTGCCGAGTGTGTCTCGTTTCCAGTGCAGCTGTGCCGAATGGCGGGACGAGCACCGGGCAGTCTGGCTGCAGAGCGTGGTCGGGACGGAAACGTCGCCGTTCACCGCAGAGCAGTGCCAGAAACGTCGTTGCCGCATTTTCATTAAACTCGCAAAACTACGTTGGTGAAATGTCGTACGCCTGTGGATTGTTTGAGGCGACCAAGCGTTGCGCTGCATGCGGCGGCGAAAGTTTCACGCTTTCTGCCGCAACCACTTGCGGCGTGTCCGGCCTCCTCACCATCGTAGCCAGCCTGCAGGTTGAGTCTGTCTGCTGCAAGACGAGGCTCTTCCCACTGACTTGCAACCGCGCCTGCCCCGCGCAACCCGGGTCTATTTTTAAATGCAGAGCATTTCAGTAACTCACGATGTCACCCGCGTTGACGTCCGTAGTCCGCACCGCACCCTCCCTGCTATATAAAAAAAATACTATCCGGCGCCCGGTTTCGATCCCTCGACCCTGCGGGCAGAACGCCATGTACATGGTGCTCTACCCACTGCGCCACAAAGCCGACACAGAATAGGACGTTACGAACGCGCCTTATATCGTTGACTCATCAAATTCCTGCTGACGAGCGCTCTCTCGTCAGCAGTTGCCACAAGTGCAACAACATTACCGTAACGCAAACTACTTAACGTCGTGCGCCCCCTGAAATGCTTTGCATTTGATCGTGCCCCTCGCTAGGGGGATGTTTCACTGCGTCTTCTCTCGGTCGCGGGACCCGTGGCGCCATCTGGCAGAGGCGCGGCACAACTCGTAGCACTTTCTTTGAAAAAGCGCCTCGAAAGCGCGGCAAATATGAAATAGGGATGACGCGCTTTCGAGGCAATCCGCCGACGCGGCTGCTTTGTGTACAGACTCGGCGGCGAGCGTCCCGGGATTCTGGTGCCGACCGAACCCCATTCTCCACATTGATGAGTTCCACGCTTTAAAGCGAAGCTTTAGTGTTCTCGCTGTTATGGGAGTTTTAAGGGTTGTTATGACGCCATTATTGGAGAATAATTTCGCGTGGTTTGTAGAATTTAGGGGTCGCCGAAATTTGTATTGACTAAAAATTACTGAATAATTTGTCGTCAAGTTATCCGAACCTGCAGTTTGAATGCAGTTGGACCTTGTTAATTCACCGTTCAGGCAGACTACACATGCTAATGTTCGTAAAGGGAGCAGACACTACAGTGAACGCTGCGAGGACAGCTCAAAATTTTATACGCTGTGTCTAAAGGTACGTCGGACGTACCCGCAAAATTTCTTAAAGATGCGTCGGACGTACCCGCAATATTTCTTAAAGATACGTCGGACGTACAGGGCCCAGAGTGGCTCGAAAGCGGCGTTGTTCGAAACTAGCGTGGTTATCTCGAACCATCGACGGCAAAACCATCACGCGTTTGCTGTATATAAGCCAAGAATCTAACGATGCCTAACCTGACGCAGCATGTATTTTTTTTCCTTTGCCTCCTTCATGAGAAAAAAGAAAGGTCGCATAGGAGAAAAGAGCGTGCATTGTTTAGCCGTTTTCGAGTGACCGCGTGAAGAGCTGACATGAAGACGAAGTCATAAATGAAAGTTTATTTTTGACTTGGACACGGACCTTTTTCGTTGCTAGCAAGATGGTATTCCGTTGAGCACTGGACTGCGCTAACAAATTCTAAAAAAGCACTCCGAAACTGTACAAACTTAAAAAAAAAAGAACCTACAGGGGCGCACAATAGGGACTCTTGGACATATTTTCCTTTGCCAGTGTTATGCACGTGTGTTTAATCTTCGAGAGGGCCAAAGGTTTGTTTTGCGATGCAAAAAAGCTCACATGTGCTTAAGAGTGCTATGATAATTTGGTGTGACCGTGATGTTTCGTGTTCTGCTCACGCGTTGTTTCCTGCACAGTACGGCGTCCGTTAGCTGTCTTGTTGAAGAGACAGAGTGCGAGAATGTGTTTGAAAAATTGAACCGCTAAACAAAGCAGGCAATTTTCGTAGTTTAACACTTTTATAAACAAACCAGATGTTCATTAGCCCGCGCTCTGAATAACCGTGCTACTAGACCTCCTTACCGTTGACTTCAGATCCGAAGGGAAGGGGGGGAGGCAGGAAAGGTGTTCCTCCCTCCACACTGCGACAGCATTGCCCTCGATGAGCGGACAAAAGGGAGGCTATATGTGGGAACGTCGTCCGATGTCCACCGCGCTTGCGTTATCCGTCAAGGTTCCGCGTCCACGTCCCGGGGCCCCGCGTATCGCTCAGTTCTTTTACGCTTCCTCCTCCCTCTTTATCTGCGTCGTTTTCTTTTCCGGCGGTGACGTATGGGCGGAGGAAGGCGACTTGGCTTGCTAGGCACGATCGCCGTCGCTGATAGCACGGGCTCTGGATTAGGCAACCAGGTGTACGTCCGTCTCTGCCGTTATCTCCGGAAATAACGCAGCCTGGAGGTCGAGACCTCGGTGGTCCCGTGAGTCCCCAGGCGTGGCATAACACGCCGGCATTCCGCGTCACGCGACGCATTCGCGCGGGCCGATCGCCGTCTCTCCCGTTGCAATGTATGCGGGGTCGCCGAACAGTCTTCATTCCTGCCTAGAGGTCACGTGAGCGTTTCAGGGTCTCACTTGTGGCTTCCTCCAGCTTTGGTCCAATATGCATGCGTGGCATTTTACACACCATACAAGCCATCCTGCGTGTACCCGGGTGTAAAAAAGAAAAAGGAAAAAAAAAAAAAAACCCGACTTGACGAACAAAAAAAAATGTTGGGTGTGGATACATTTCTTTACTTTGCAGTCTTCTGAATGGCAGTCGGCGGATGTATTTCTGTTTAGTGTTCGGAATAACAGTGAGCCGATTTATTTTGCCATTAATCGCGGTGCTTGGCGACCGGAAGTAACACCACTAGTTGCAACAGACGCTGTTGTGTGGGCGGTAATATGTCATACTTTTTAACGTTTTTGGCTGCAGGTCGAATGTTACTGTAGATATGTATAAAACAATGTCAAAGCCGAGCAGTGAAGTCGTTCAGAGTGCATTGGCAGTGGAGGGAAGGGGATGAGGGCATTTATCATTGACACGCGGCCAATGCACACCCTAACCGTGACAAAAAGGAAAATTAAGAGCAGAACGACGAATCACTATAGAGTACGGTGTGTCGCCGGATCACGCGAGTGAACAGCTACTTAGCGCTGCCGGGCTTTCTTAGAAAAGAAGAAAGAATGGATGCGAACACTAGGGGGAAGGGGGGGTCTTCTTGCTCGCGCCCATAAAAACGAGAAACAACAGACACGCGACGTTATTAGGCAACGGTTAATTCTATAACTCCTGTCTGTTTAACTATCGCCCAGAGCAAAAAAAGTTGGGAAAAGTGAGAGCGTAGTTAGGGCTGAGCTTCTTCTCGCCTCCTCGTGAACAGCGCGCGAAGTGCATGAGCGGGACACGCGTGTTTCCGCTCGCTGTGAGGCACGCTTGGTTGCAATTCCGCGGCCGCCGAGACAGACGCACGCGTAACGCTTCCGGCATGAGTCTCCTTTCGTGCACTGCGTCACACCTGCTTGGGAAATCTGTTCGTCTGTAGTCTGTACGAGCTTTACCCAAACTACTTCGGCGGTCTTTAGGAGCGCGTAAAGGTATAGTTTTGCGTGTGCTCATTGGGTAGTAGACTATACTCGTTATGCGTTGTGTTCTAATCGATTTCGACCAAGATTACTGATCTTTGGCGGCTCTTCGGAATATGCATCGAGGGTCATTGATTACCGAGCTGAGAACACTTTCTAGCTGGATTTGGTCAAACGAGTGAGTGGCATTGGGCGACAATTAGAAAGCCGCGAGATCTACCACGTACCAAATGTTTCACATAACTAGGACCAAAGATTAAAATTGGAAGTATTAAACTACCAGCAGCAAACGTGTTGGATGGTATTTTTTCGGCGCGTTATAATATTGCTCTTAAGATTGCATTCAGCCAAAGGTTTTCAAGTTTCTGAAACGTCCATAAATGCTGAGAGCAGGGAAGTTTCTGCCGAAGTATTGAACCCAAGCAACCACCAGACGTCCGTCGGCCTTCCCGCCGTACGTCCATTCCGGCTCTAGCGGATGTCCGTATGACGTCCGTTTTAGTGCCGACGGACATACCATGTACGTCCGTGGGACGTCCGGATTTAACACTTCCGTACGTCCAGTCGGACGTCCGAAATCGGATGTATTTTAGATGTTCAGTGAAAATTTCCAGCATCGCATAACGAGAAGCTCCCACAATGAGTACTGCAGTACACGAGCCCAACACATTACCGGGCAAACAGGCATACACGAACACAGTGAACTTGCTTTACATGATTCGTTAGCGGTTCTCCATTCTTATGTATCCTTCCCAAACAGATAACCGTTGAAGACGGTGAGCTGCTTCAAAAAAAGTAAAAAAAAAACTAGTCTTAGTTTTAGAAATATGCAGATGAGACTTGCAATACGTATGCAGATAGCGTACAAAATCGCAGATGACGTACGCAGATGAATACGCAGATGACGTACAAAATCTTTTTAATTGAAGAGCAAAGTAGCTTATTCGTTTTTGCTTTTATATTCAATTTAAGCCGGTATTTGATGCTTCGTAGTAACTTTGTGCGCCCATTGGCGGATGTCATTCGGACTTGTACATCCGTGTCTGGATGTCCGCTGTACGTCCGAAACTGAACATCCAAACATGGACGTACAGTGGCCGTCCAAGCTGGGCATTAGATGTTCGGCTGTATTTCGGACGTCTGACGGACGTCCGTGGTTGCTTGGGAACAGCAGAGAAGTATTCGGGTAGCGCAAAGTAGGATGATTCGAGAGACAGGCACGTTCGTCACACATTGGGCATCGGCTGTGATACACGTGAGGGTATTTCAAAGCGCGCAAGGTTACGATTCGCTTTTCTCCCAAAAAGAGCCGGACTCGGTTCATCCGCCTCGTTCGGTTCTCCATCGCCGACATGCTTCCGTGCGGCCGAAGCGAATGACCGCGCCTGGCTTCCGCGCGCGTGCGTCCACTGCCGGCAGTGTTCACGCTTGTTCGTGACGGACGCGTGCTAGCATATGACCCTGTCTAGTGTCACAGCTGGAGGAAGGCCAGCTTATTTAGTGGCTCGGCGCCTGCATGCGTTCGCGTCTGTCCCTGCAAAGTGTGCGCCCCCTCCCCAAGTAACGTCTGACGGGCCACACGAATGCCGTTCGAGCTGTGCGCCAGGCGCAGCCCCGGTTGCAGGAGCCGCAGCTGGTCGTGTATGCCACAAGTCACGCTGATCGGTAGTATGGCGTGCTTAATCGAGCGAAATCGAGAAAGCGCCTTTATTTCTGCAGTCCTTTTGAGTGCCGGAAAACGTCAGTGTCGGGGAAGGGGGGGGGGGGGGGGGGGGGGGGGGGGGGCTGGCATCGTGTGCCCGTGGCGTCGTTGGGCATGGCATCGTGTGGCCGCATACGTCAGGCGGCGCATGGACGCCCGCGAGTGGGCCCTCTGCGCTGGGCCTCCTCGCCTGAGCCGTTGGCGGATACAGGGCCCTTTTCCCAGTGGTCTCCTTTGCGAGCCACCGCTGCAGCCTATCCTTGCTGCTGCGCACCTCCGACGCCCTTCTTGCACGACATGCAGCCGAGGGTTGGAAAACTCCCACCACCTGCCGAAGCCGTGCGGCGAGTGCGGAGGGAGCCGCCGCCTGGCTTTCGTTTGCGGCTGCTTCGGGTGAATGGCGAATTTTCCTTCCGCAGCGTCGTGACTCGGCGTACGTCCAGGGGAAGGCAGCGTTCGCATTGCCTTCTAGAAGGTGTTGATTCTTTGCGAAAGTAGGAAAAGCTGCATGCGCATCAACGACAAGACCACTGCATAGGGAACAGGACAGGACCCCTTTTCTCTACTCTTGAAATGCAGCACCAACTAGCCCCACAACACGCTTTTTTTGTTGATTCTTTGGTGCCGTGCAGCTGCTGCGCGCTCAAGTGTGGGATGCCTGGCCTGTGACGGCACCGAGGACGAGACGAGGCCGAGATCGCTCGGCGGGGAGGGTCGTCGGAGGTGCACGCGAGGGATGCGCGCCCGACCCTCGTCTTCTCTCTTTTTCTCCTGCGCTTCTTGTGGCAGTAGTGTGCCACTGCTCGGTGAAGTCTGCCGTCCCTTGTCTCTTGGGCAGTCCGGTCGCTCTGTATCGCCAATCCGTTCGCTTCTTCGGTACGCGAAATGTCCCCGCCCGCACCGTGGAGCGACGCGCATGCGCACGGGGCAGGCTTCGCCGGAAAGCTCCCAGGCGCTGTCGTGGTGGCACCGCGTGCGAGCGTCGAAGCCGGCGAAATGCGCTGGCTAGACCACTGTTTCTGCAGGGATACCGTGGATGACACTGTCCTGTCCGGTTGTCATCGGTGGGCAACGGTCACACTCCGACGTATTCGGGCGAACACTCCTTAACGCCGCCCATCGCGGCCCGCTTTCCACTACACCCTGGCCTCGCACGATTAGCGAACCCGCGAGACCCGTGCTCTGATGCCACACCAAGTCTGACCCAGAACGCGCACAAGAGGACCCAATATCCCGAATTGTTCAGTGAGCGCAGTATTCGAGAGGTTGGCATTTAATCCAATTAACCGCCCCGTCCCCCTTTCCCCCCCCGGCCATGATGAGCGAGGTCGAGGTGCTGAATGTAGTCGGGTTTAACGACAACCATGATTGCGCAAGCGGCGCAAGCCTGCAGTCGGAGTTGAAAAAATACCAATCTCGGAAGCCAGCCTGCAGCTTTGAATTCGCTTCCCCGTCGTTGCAAGGAGAGGGCTCCTCCCTGTTTCTCCTCGGAGGAATGCCCACGAGTTCTCTCTCGCGGTGCTACGATGCGGCCCCGCTGGTGCCCAGGCGGTGATCACGTTGGGGTGCCGTAACCCATTACGCGAGAGGCCTTTTTTTGTTGTTCTTTTCTTTTGTGCCGCGTCGTCGATTCCACACGGATCTATGATGGAGCGCAGTTCGGCCGATGACTTCCTCGTAGCACCTGAAGCGCTGAACGAGCGGCGGCGGCGGCAGGATTCTCTTTTCATCTTCCTCGTGATGGTGGGCGACGGAACAATTAAGCGAGAGGCGGCTCTGCTTGTACGACGTGCCGAAGGAGAAACGAGTGTGCTGGACCCTCCGCGGTGGCTGAAGGCTGTGCGATTCGAGGCTGCGCTGGCTGCGTTTCCCAGTGAAACTCGGTGTCGGCCGAGATGGCGCGAATGTGGACCTGCCCTTGACAAGACAGAGGAGTTTTGTTTCCTTCACGAGACAGGATTCCGCGGAAATTTTCGAAGCCTTTGCATTTCCGGTGCTGGCGATGTACGATGAGACGCTCATCCGAGGAGATTTCGGTGCACGTTAGATTCCCAGGTGGCCGGGTAGCCAACCACCATAGCTTATATCTCCCAGGGGAAAATATGTGATTGTCCATCGATTGATTGTCCATAGAGGCCGCGAGCGTCATTGGTTGCAGAACCTCCATTTTTTGACGTGCGACTGATACGCACCGGTGGCAGTCTCGACATTGACGCGTTTACGCTTCGTAGTGGAGGCGCGCAGTTGAACTTGACAGAGCTTGTTGAGCTAGTTGGTTCATTTCCGGAGTGAATAGGGCGCTCAACGGACGAAGACGAAGGTGGACCCAGACGACAAACGGCGGAGTCAACAGAGAAGCACAGTTTAGGTGACGTCACGCAGTTTTGAGTGGCTCACTGCACCCAGCCGGGGCGGGAAAAAAAAAAAAAAACTCCGTCGGCGTCTAAGCACTTTTTCGCTTGCTCGTGTTTTAATTGCGGAGTTGCATGAGTGAAATAACCGAAGGTCACCCACTCGCTGAGGAACAAAGAAAACGAGATTCGGAAAATACATTGCCGTCCGAGCTGATGGAACTAATAGGGAGGTGGAGGGGAGGACGGGGGGCGTCAAAAATGTTTGTTGAGAATAAATGGGAAGAGAGGGTTTGGTGAAAACGTGGAGCACTGGGTGGCTATCCTATTGCGGTGCGTCGCCGGCCGTATAGGCGAAAAGCGAAAACGCCCGTGTGTACGAGATTTCGGCGCACGTTAAAGATCCCAGGTGGTCGAAGTTAATCCGGAGCCCTCCACAACGGCGCGCCTCATCGCCTGCGTTGCGTCGGCGCGTTAAAGGGACACTGAAGTGATTTGTAAACATTGCGGGATTACGAGCGCAAATTGTTGTCCGGAGTCCCTAGGCCCTGTTTCGACCACTCTGAGCGTGTTTACGCGAATTTATTTAGTATAAAAATCAATTCGAAAATGCTGTCCTCCTCTCTGCACCCTCGCCAATTTTCTGTGGCGTTTTCGTGTGACGTCAGGGGGGGATCTGCACGGCTCGCCGACCATCCGCGACCGAGTCAGTCGGCCCAGCGTTTAGTCCGCCGGCCGCCAACGGGTCGTCGCAATTCACTCGATCAGTTGAAACTAAGCCACAGCACGTTTGTGAATGGAAGAATGCGCCTTTCTTTACTTCGTTAGTTTGTACACTGTATCTAGCTCCAAGTCAAGGTCGCTTCACACAAGCTGCACAAGCGCACATGCGACGCTTCGCTGACTGGTACGCTAAGGCCACTTGAAGGCGAGAGAAAAATCAGCGAAGTCAATACAGGTACTAAGGAAATAAAATCAACTGATACTTTTACCGTACAGCGTAAAACTTGGGGGCAGGAAGCACTTTTTTGCGCTGGGCGAACAAGCACAGCGGTCAGCAGCACGACTACGCATCTGCGAACGCTTTTCCGTAAAAGAAATGCAATTGCTAGACTGAGATATTGTGGAAACTTGGGGGACGCTTATTGCACGAGCGCAATACAACGAATAGTCACCTAAGCTGCTTGAAATACTATAACTAAATAAAAGTGGGAACTGTTTATACATTATATACCTTATATTCCCAAGGCTAGCAGCGCTCGCCCGTGGCCGAGTGGTCTGGAGCGCTAGGTATGTTACTGTTATATAAGTTGACTTTTTCGTTTCCGGCCGATGTTTTCTATACTGAGTTCACCTTTTTGGGGGCCGTAACGTTCACTGCTCCACGAACTAGTTCACAGAACGCGCGCAGGCTGACACTGACGCTGACGCTGACAGTCCTTGTGCTGTTGCCATAAGCACCGACTGCTTGCAGGCAGTGGGCACAGGCCAGAATCAGCAGACCCTTGGCCTGGTGCGAACACGCCTTGCACGATACAGGCATGAGTGAGGCAAGCTCCAAATATGGGGGGACGCGGAGGGCGTTCATCCGCTGCGTATAGGTCTCGGCTAGTGATTGCTACTATTCGAAGACGTCCTGGGAGGCTTATCTCAGGCATTTTACAGCCGACAACATGGCAGAAGCGCGGTACGACGATTGTTGAGATATCGAGAATGATCATCCAACGATGCCGTCGGATGTCAGGCATGTTGTTTTACAGAACCGAACCCGAAACTTGTTTGAATGCTAACCTTGGATATCGTCCAATCACGGTGCGTCTCCTCCCGTCGTCACAGCCTTTAGTTGGTGCGGCCGCCGCAAATCGCGCATGGTAGTTTTTCTTCTTTCGAGACGATAAAGGCGTCCATCGCAGAGAAGAGCAGGCTGGACCACGAGCGGTTCGTAAAAATAGAGGGGGCCGTCCAACACCTACAGAGCCACATGCAAGCAGTTATCCAATATCAGGACCCGCGCAGCGCACCGCAGGGAGGCATCGCTAGAACGGAACAAGCATGGACCCAGAACCAACAGTGATCATCTGGCAGTGGAACTGCCGCGGCCTGGTAAGGAAGTGGGCGGTACTACTGCAGCACGTCGAGAACAGCAAGATGAAACCGGACGTGATATTACTGCAGGAAACACTGACGACGCATCGGCCACTCCACGTCTACAGAGCGATCTGGTCCGACGAGAAAGACAGCAGGGGACTGTGCATCATGACCAAAAAGGAGCACACTATGCTGGAAATTCAACTAAAAAATGTCGCAGTCGACCACGTACTGGCCGAGGTGGTAATTGGCAAGAAGAGGAAAGAGAGCGTCTACGTCCTCAACGTGTATAGCAACCCGAGCAAGCGCAAACAACGCTTCAGGGCACTCCTGCACAGGGCGAGCTCGCAGGCAAACGGCTCCAAGCTGCTGGTCTGTGGCGACTTCAACGCCGCTGACCAGTCCTGGGGGTACGCCAAGAGCAACGCCAAGGGCAGGAACCTGGCGCAAGACGCGATCGACAGCGGATACGTCCTCGTCACGGACCCCGCCAACCCTACAAGAACGGGAAACTCGGTATCCAGGGATACTACTCCCGACCTCACTTTCGTGAAGAACGTTGCAGCGGAAGACGTCGTGTGGAGAAACACCGGGACGGACTTGGGCAGTGACCACATGATCGTGGAAACTACGATTCGAATGAAGGGGGCCCAAGCGGCACAGACGCGAAAACACACGTGGATTGATTGGGAAGCGTTCAGGAAGCAGAGAAATGAAAGTGCGGAGGGAGATCAACAGATAGAAGACATCGGGGCCTGGATGGAAAGAATCACCGGTGACGTCAAGGCAGCCACGAGAGAGATCGAAACGGACGACCAGGTAGACGGCATGGACAGCAGACTGGCCCATCTTATCGAAGCTAAGAAGTCCATACAGGAGAGGTGGACGAAGCAAAGGCCAAATAGGAGGTTGCGAAAGAAGGTCGCTGAACTTAACCGCAAGATAGAGGAGCACTGCCGCACGCTCGGCAGCCAAAAATGGGACGAGATATGCAACGCGGCAGACGGACAACTGCACAACGGAAAGACCTGGAATCTGTTCCGGCATCTTCTGGACGCGACCAAGACCAAGTCTCACCAGAGGGACAGGCTGGCGAAGATCATACACGCGGAAATCAAGGAGAAGGGAACGGTGGCGGTGGAAAAGAAGCTTCTGGAGAAGTACATTCCCACCACGCAGAAGGTCTTTCACGGAGGCTATCTCGGAATACCCAACGAGAAGCTAGATAGAGACATTAACGTAGAAGAAGTGCGCACTGCCCTGCAAGAACTCAACAGCAGGTCGGCGCCGGGCCCGGACCGCGTACCGAACAGGGCGCTCAAGAACCTTGACGACGCATCTATCGAGGCACAGACTAAATTCTTCAACAAGTGCTGGAGAACGGGAGTCGTGCCGAAGGAGTGGAAGCACTCGAAGATGATCCTGATCCCCAAGCCAGGCAAGCCGCCGAGCACAGACAACCTCCGGCCCATTTCGCTCACGTCATGCGTGGGCAAAGTATTGGAGCATGTATTGATGGCGCGATGGCAGGACTACCTGGAGGACAACGACCTCTATCCCGAGACCATGATTGGTTTCCGAAGACACCTGTGCACGCAGGATGCTATGATCCAGCTGAAGCACCTAATCGTTGACAGGGACTCCCGGGACTCGAGGGCCATAATGGGTCTCGATCTGCAGGGAGCTTTCGACAACGTCAACCACTCGGCGATTCTAAGTCAAGTATCGAAGCTGAACATGGGAGAGATAACCCATGCGTACATCAGAAGCTTCCTGACGGGTCGGACGGCGGAGATCACCGCGGGTGACATTGCAACGAATGTCAAAGAGGTCGGGAGCCGAGGCACCCCGCAAGGGTCGGTGATTTTGCCGCTCCTATTCAACCTAGTTAGGATCGAAGTCGCCAACAGACTCGCAGAGGTGGAGAACGTCGGTCACACTATATATGCTGACGATATCACGCTGTGGGTC
Organism: Haemaphysalis longicornis; assembly: GCF_048455015.1. Lineage (NCBI taxonomy): Eukaryota > Metazoa > Arthropoda > Arachnida > Ixodida > Ixodidae > Haemaphysalis > Haemaphysalis longicornis. Next base: position 193,819,427 of record NW_027526445.1, read on the forward strand.
GAGGGCGGCAGTGATGCTCGAGTGGAAGAGGCCCTGCAGCAAGCGGTGAGAGTAGTCGAGGACAGCCTGGAGGGCACAGGCCTGAAATGCTCACCGACAAAGTCCGAGCTGTTGTACAGACCCAAGGAAGGCACGCGCGCCGAGAGAAGGGAACGAGAGGAAATCGCGGTCTACACCAAAGACGGCTCAGCGATCCCCAGGGTATCAGACATCCGCGTCCTGGGCATGCTCCTCAACGAACGCGGAAACAACGGAAGTACGGTGGCACTGGTCGTCGGCAAGGCGGCCAATGCCATCAGACTAATCAAGAGAGTGTCAAACAAAAACAGGGGGCTACGCGAGGAGAACCTCACAAGACTCGTGCACTCGTTCGTAATGAGCCACATCACGTACGTGGCCGACTTCCACAGTTGGAAGAATGGCGAGAAGAATAAGTTGGAAGGGACCATCCGAAAGGCTTACAAGGCGGCCATCGGAGTACCCGAGTCTACAAGCACCGGGAGACTGCTCAGCCTAGGCATCCACAACACCCTCATAGGTCGGCAAAACAGAAAGAACTCACTCAAACTCAATCACAATTTTTTTCATTCACGCTGTACTCAATCAAACTCAGACTCAAAAAGTTCGTCTGTTCACAAAATCACTCGTACTCACTCATCAAATACTCATTTGTAATCGTACTCACTTGTACTCAAACTCATTTGTCCTCACGAGCATTCGTACTCAATCTGTACTCATGAGTACTGAATCTGTACTCATGAGTACTCACTCTGTACTCATGAGTACTCAATCTGTACTCATGAGTACTCAATCTGTACTCATGAGTACTCAATGAGTACTACTGCTCATGAGTACTACTCATGAGTACTACTCATTTTGCACTCATGAGTACTCAATCTCTACTCATGAGTACTCAATTTGTATTACTCACGAATAATCAACTTATCTGCACTGTTAGCTAGGTCGTAGCTCGAATGAAAAACTAAGTAGAAAAATAAATTGTTTAATTGATTAGAAAAACACAGGTTACATATAAATCAGGACAGAGGAAGAAAACGGCTGACGCGGTGCACTGTCGTTGGGCGACTTACTGCGCGAAGGCAAGTACATGTGAGAAAGCGAAACGGAACGTAAGCACTCGCGTTGCGTCTGGCATCTGCTCTTGTTCTCAGGCCGGGTCGTGCTCAGGGGAGCTCGGGGCTTGTCGGTGCAGCTGTGGCCGTAAACTGCGTTTTTCTGCGTGTCTTCGGGTGGCAGCTTTTGTCGTCCGTTTTCTTGTTTGCACTACTGTACTCAGGGGTGCATATACTCAAGAGTGCAAGCACTCGCAAAAACAGTATTCATGAGTATTGTACTCATGAGTGCTGTGTACTCATGAGTACTGTGTACTCATGAGTACTGTGTACTCATGAGTACTGTGTACTCATGAGTACTGTGTACTCATGAGTACTCATACTCATGAATACTGTACTCATGAGTACTCATACTCATGAGTTGTGTACTCATGAGTACTCTCGAGTAGTGGACTTACCCCTGTACTCACTCGTCATCGTACTCACTGTTTTTTTCTGGGTGTGTGATCACTCATCATCGTACTCACTCGTGAGTTTGAGTACAAATGAGTGTACTCACGAGTGAGTACGCCGACCTATGAACACCCTAGATGAAGTGATTGAGGCTCAGAGAACGGCGCAGCTGGAGAGACTGGCAACAACTAAGACTGGAAGGAGAATCCTCGAACGGCTGGGGCTTCGATACCACGAGCAACAGGGAGTCAAGATGCCGATCCCGGACGAGGTCAGGGGCATGATCCGGGTGGATGCGATCCCGCGTAACGTGCACCCCGACTACAACGAGGGCAGACGAAAAGCGAGGGCCAAGGCACTGGCGGAACTACACGCCGGAGACGCGGGTGCCCGCTACGTAGTCGCAGCCGAGTACGAGAACGGAAGCGGTTTCGCCGTAACCGTGGTCGACGCCGAAGGCAACGTCAGGGCGGCGGCCAGTACGAAAAGCGACAAACCAGAAGAAGCTGAGGAAGTGGCCGTAGCACTGGCCCTTAAAGACCTAGGGTGCACCACTGTTCTCAGCGACTCAAGGCAAGCGGTCAGGAACTTCGCACGAGGAAGGGTCTCCCGAGCTGCGGAGAAAATCCTGAGAGGGGCGCCAACAATCGTGGAAAAGAAGAAAATCAAGTGGTTCCCGGCACACGCAGGAGAGGTGTCGGACGTCAGTGCGAACCACAACGAAACCGCACACGCCCGGGCGCGCGAACTAACAGGCCGCGCCGGGCCAAGCGGGGAACGCCCGTGGCACAGCACGAGAGACAGAATGACGGGATACAAGGAAATAACCCAGGCTTATCGACTCGCGAGACGAACGCTCCCACCGCCCTGCAAAGGGCTGAGCAGAGAGCAAGCAGTCGTGTACAGGCAGCTCCAGACAAGAACGATCATGAGCCCGTCCCTAATGCACAAGATGTACCCGGAGACGCACCCAGACGATACGTGCAGGGTGTGTCGTAAAGCCACCGCGACCCTCGAGCACATTGTCTGGGACTGTCTCAACTTCCCGGAAGAATCCACGACAGGAAGACTGCCACCCGCCTTTGAGGAGGCGAAGCGATCCGAAGACCAAGACCTCCAAACCCAGGCCGTCCAGCGGGTTCTCGTAGCGTTGACCAGGCAGGAGCCCGAGCGACCCGATGACGGGAAGCGATGCTCGGGCCTGGCGGCGACGGCGAGGGCGACTCCGGCCAAGTCTGAAGTCTTAGTGTAAGGCTTTAACCGCCGGCCCAATAAAAGTTTTTCCAATCCAATCCAATCTTCTTTCGCGCTTTGTAAAATAATTACCGATTTGTCAACCGGATAAACGATGAAAAGTGTGGTAATTTGAGCCAGTCTACGCAGTGCAAGCAAAAACGGGAGCTTGACAAATTCACTTGTCTCCCTTTAAACCCTCCAATCAACCAATCAATCAATCAGTCAACATCGCCGGCCGTAATTGCAGTCTTGGTCCGAAGTATAAAGATTCCTTTTTGTTCAGTTGGCCCTTCAGCACATAAATTTATGTGGTATACCTTTGCGCTGTCACGAACTGGGGAGGTATTTCGACCCCACCCACACGTCATCGGCGCAGACGCACTCGCTCAGAACTCTGCCCCCCGGGCTGCTGCTGCTGCTGCTGCTGCTGCTGCTGCTGCTGTTTGCGTCCCGATTGCGTTTTTTTTCTTTCGATTTGTTTTGCATGTAACGTTCGAGCTGCAAAGGGGTATTACAACACTGCTTGGTGTTTAGACGAGACCGGCATGTGTGCGTCTAAACTTCCCGGCCCCCCTGTTTCGCTTCTCCGCGCGGATGTGAGCGGCTGCGGCCGCCGTGTTGTGCACGTCGGTCGTGCGCGACCTTGAATGTCCCTCGTCGGTTGGGTCGCGGAAAGTGCGCGCTGTAATGAAGCGAAATTAAACTCCCCCCTTCGAAGAGAAAGGTATGCGTTGTTCGGGCGCTTGTTTAGCTTGTCACCGATCCAGCGGCGGCGGCGGCGGCGTCCCAAGCCTCGGCGCTTGGTTTCATCGCCTGTGACGGTGCAGCGCGGCCAGTTAGGTTTGTGACGAAGTGGATCCGGAACGTCAGTCGCGCTCAGCCGCAGAGCAGGGAGGGCAAGCTAAGCCTGCCAGAGTTGACCGACTAAAGCGCATAAACAACAGAATGGCGGCGTCCATAAATCGTCGCGGTGTGAACAACTGTCACGTGATGCGAACTGACCAAAGGTCATGGCGGCGGCACGGAACAGTAGGAGAAAAGAGTGCCGACACCCTTTGCTGGTATGTCGAAGATGGCGCTCAGCCCTGCCTTTTGCGCTGTGGAACTGGACGCTCCTTATTCGGTTTTCAGTAGTTATAAGGTCGAAGAAAAAAAATGGCAACAATTTCGGCAGCATATATCACGCATTCAGGTTTCGTTTTTACGAGGAAGTAAATACCGTGCGATGTTGTTTTGCGCGCAGACAGCTTTGCCAAGTTTATGTTCACTAAAATTGTAGCAACACGGAGGTCGTTTTCTTTTCTTTTTTTCTTTTTCATTCGCGCAATCTCTGCAGCAAGCGCGTGACCTTCTCGTGCTCGTACTGTGCGAACGCCGTTTCAATTGACAGTGGAGAGTGACGCCGTTGAGGCCTGTGTTTATGCTTTGGCTCTTCTCCTCGAGCATGTAGTGGTGAAATTCGTTTAAAAACGAAGTTTCCATGTCGTACTAACGTAAGCGCAATTTTCTGACGATAGAATGACATCGACATGTTCGGTATTGACGACGGATTGCTGCTACGTTGTAAGCCTCGCGCGCGTTTTTTTCTTCGCGTAACAATTTTCTTTTGGGCTAGCTACAGCTTCATTTCGGCAAATTATCGGGGAAAAAATCGGATGTAGCCTTTATATATATATATATATATATATATATATATATATATATAATATATCAAGGTTGCAGTCGTCATTGCCAGTGCTATTCGGCTTTTTTCGAAATATTAATTAGGGCCGCATGACGTGCGTTTGTCACGTTTCTTTAATACATTGATAAATAAGCGAAAATATAAGTCGAGAAAAAATCCGCCGTTTTTCCGGGTCTGCTATATATATATATATATATATATATATATATATATATATATATATATATATATATATATATATATATATATATATATATATATATATATTATGACGTTTTGGGGTATATCGGGCGATGTCTTTTTTTGTTTTTTCTTACCCGGAAATTGGGGTCCTTAGGTATACCCTATTCTAGATCGGAAGTGTCCTGGAGACGTGTGGGGCTCGAAGACCAAAACTAATAAATAAACAAAGCCGAATACGCGCAGCATTGAAGGCAGCAATTCCAGCGACTTGGCACATGTGGGGGAGTGTGCACGGGAGACGCAGCTGGGCATCGTCAATGTCGTGCCGCGCACTGTCGCTGCTTTCGTGTTTTCTCTTCATTTTGGGCAGTCAGTTGCTTAGCTTCACCTGCCGCAGCGGCTACGGCGTTTCGCTGCTGAGGGTTGCACCCCTGGTTCTATTCCCAATACCGAAAGCACCTGTGTACACGAGGCTTAAATTATTTCGTAGCGCTCCACCAGGGCGTACTTCGTAAACCCCTGTTGTATAGCTCGGGCAAGTTGAACATCACGTGCGTGTTTTTATTTTTGCCTAGCTCTTCTTCATCGACTCTCAGGCGCCATTTATAACGCTATCGTGCTAACGCTATAACACGTACCAAAGCTAATACCGTTTGGTATGCTAAGTAGCCTGTTGGTTTTTGTGGACTGCTTTTTGAGCGCGACAGCTCTCTGTCGATTTCGGCTGCGAGCGGTGAGGAGCGTAACGTGAAAGAAGGGCGTCTCGCCTCTGTCGCCCCCCTCTCTTGCACTGAGCGCGAACGCCCGAGCAATAAACACGAGCCACGCTGCGTACATTCGGCAGCCTGCGTGTACCCGCGGGAACTCCACCGCCAGCCCTCGTGCTCGCTCGTGTGTTGCAGGAGTGATTTTCTTGTTCACTCTCCGCTAGCGGGGCCAAGAATACAGCTCCGTGCACGCGTGCGATACAGCATCTCTCCAGCACGCCAACGCTGCACGCGCGCCCGCACTCACCCGGAAGCGAACGTATACACACTCGTAGGTATTTTTGTTGAAACGAAAAACGCCTAAGGGCATTCGCGTGCGCTTAAAACGTGTAACAGTTTCGGAGCTGTTCGCCTGTATAAACAACTCACAGCGAAAACTATAGGGAAACGAACAAAAAAGCGCGCGTCTTCAACGTGCGCTCTCACGCTGGCATCTTTGACTCGTCAGTTGCGTTCGCTTGTGTCGGCCGTTTCTCGCCATGTTAGCTACATATATATTCTGCGGCTTTAAATGAGGCGAATCTGTGTAGGAATTCGCCGCCAAAAGTTCTACAAATTTGAAGCCGCAGCATTAGGGCAGTTTACAGCTATCTTGTGGCGTGCAGCGTCGTCGCAGTTTTTGTTTGTTCGTTTGTCGTTGTTTTTTTTTTTTTATTGCGAGGTTGTTGGTTTTCGCTATGCGTTGTTCTTTTCGCCGCTTCCGACGCCAGTCCTACCTTGCGTAGCTTATTTCGTGCAGGCCCCTAGCCCTAAGACTCAGTGCGATGCCGCAAAGGCGCGAGCGACGGCCGCCTGCAGAATGGCGCCCAGTGCAGAACTGTTAACATTCTGGCAGGGAAACGCCTGCAGCTCGTCCTCCTGGCCTTGTGATTTGCAAGCACGAGGTTTGAGCTTCGACCTACTCCGCAGCAGCGCGACTTTAGAGAGCTGCGCTCGCGTCGCTTGCCACAGCCGTGGGAATAGTGGGCGGCTTCATTAGAGTGTTCGCTGCTGTCAAGGAACGTGTTTAACGTTGCTGTTTACCGCCGCTCGAACTTGGCACACGTTTGGCTGCAGCTGCGTGAATTTCGACGGAGGAAGCATTCTGGTGCTATCTCCGCCACTGACTCGTTCGGCTTCTCTTCTAACCGGCAATTTCTCTTGCGTTTTTTTTTTTTCTTTTTTAGAGGGAGGGAATTTGAGATTTCGAGAGACCGAGAGAGAGCATGTTTCCTTCACAGAAATGACCCCCAGCGAGACGTGCACCCGCCCTTGGAACGGGAGTCCCGGTAAAGCGAACAAGGTCCCCCTGCCCCTTCAGTCATCCGCTTGAGAATGGGGTTCGGCCCTTCCGCGGGGATCTTGTTGATGACAGAGCATTTTTGGTTCTGCAGCTTCTCGAGTTCCGCTTTGCGTCGATCTATTTGTGCAGAGGTGACGCGTCTCTTTGGCCACTGTGAAATTGGGCGACGTCCGCCCCGTCCTGCTCAAAATATTCGCGGCAGTCCGCCGAACGAGTGTCGTGCTGCAGCGATCCCACTGGCAAGTCTGTGAGGGGCTGCGGCTCCGTACGACCGCGGTTTGCAGACAAGCGCGCAGATGGCCCGTCGACATTATTTCACGTCACCCTTCGTGGCAAAGCGCAGAACGGGAAATGTAATCGAGGCAGCTCCGCGGCCATCATTTGCCGCGTCCGAATGCCGACTCCGGCGGCATCGTGCACTCTCCGGTGTGTGGCCAGATGTCGGGCGGCAGCGGCAGGCAGCCTGCATAGTTACTGCGGTGTACGTGCGGGCCGTGCTGCATCTCGCTAGCGGCAGCTGCTGCGCTCGAATCCACGTGTACCTGCGTGCAATGGAGCTCTGCGCGAAGTCTGTGCACCCGACTTCGCGCGTCCGACGCGTCGGTGTCTTGTGCGGGGACAGTGGTTTGTGCCATCCATCGCTTTGCCGCGGCCTCGCGCTCTTACCGCTGGCAGCAGGTCGCCTAGCTGTATCGCGGCAACGCCGTGCCTGCGCGGGTAGTAGACGAACGTCCGCCCGAGAGGCGTGCACGGGGCCAGGCTGCATCCTTGCGGCACGCCCTCTTCTTGCACACTGCGTCTTCTGCTGCCGGTGCGAACATGCGGGCAGTCGTCGATGCGCAGGTTATCTTGGGCCCTGTCTTAGACGGCTGATCTTGGTCGATCTGCTACCTTAGCGTGCCTAGTTTCGCTGAATATATCCAGCGCCCGCTCACTGCCCGTAAGTTGCCGCTGTTTGCATTGGCTGGCACCCACCGTCTCGTTCTTGCTGACACTTTTGAGGGCTGCCTGCGCCACAGTGTCGCTGTTTTGCCCTGCCACCGAGGCGCGCTTTCCGTCTTCTGCAGTGTTCGCGACAAAAGCCGGACGGAGAGTTTCGTTGCCACGTGCGGGAAGCACGTCCCCCTCGCAATGTGTGCGTGCGCGCGTGTGTACATGTTACGTCTCACCCGTGAGCGCGGAATCGAACAGGCCGAGAAAACGGCTGCACATCAGAGTTCGTCTTCAGGGAGCAAGCAGCGTCTGTATGCTTGCATGTTATTCGACTGATCGGGCATCCTCGGTGTATATAGAACACCAATAACTTAACTCGATGGACGGACGAGGTGAGGAGGTTTGGTTGACGACATTGGGTTCGGACGGTGCAAGGTCCGAAGCTTCCTTCGAAAGGCCCATTTCTGCTTGGTGCGTTGTTCTGCATCAAGTGGAGCGTGAAACAGGGAAGTGTCCCGTCCCATTCTCTGCCACTTTGTCCCGCTGCCGGCGCTCCACGGCGTAACCCATTGTATGCCCCTCGGGAACGGGGCCGTCAGCGCCCGCACTGTCCTCTCGAACTGGGAGGCCCCTGGTACATTTACGCGTAACGCGTCTAGTTCCGGTGGACACGATGTGTTCCTTTTTTTTTTTTTGTGCTGACTAGCCTCACATTGTGCTTAGCGATATACCACAGCATTTGCCACGTCAGTCATATTGGAACTGAGAGTCTCGTTGAATGAGCGCTAAAAGGAAATCCAGCAATGAGGATTTGGATATTTTTGGACAGAAAGTCAGGAATAGCATGATGTTCGGACGTGCCCGATGCTTCACCACTGCCACTTTGTACGCTTAAGGGGCACGTTTCCAGGGCTGCTCTGATTGAAGGGGGCACTATTTGAAGGGGGCACTATTTTTGCTCCCTGCGGCCGCGGCTCGAGTATCTACTACTTGTCAACAGCAGCCAGCTGGCCGGAAATCCTGGTACGCTGCCTGTGGCACCGAGGCTGCCAGAACGGGGGCATCGCTACGGACGTTAGCTGTCGTACCTCGGACTGAGGGCCTCTTTGAATGAACCTGGAAAGAAAAAAAGCCAGCAGTCGTGAAAGTCTCTGAGGAGGTCCAGGTACCGCAACTTGGGCTTTCTTCCTTTCATTACGGACCTGTCACTGCGGGGGCATCTAAAACGCCCGGGAGATTTTATTGACATTATCTTTATTTATTTATTTATTTATTTATTTATCTATTTATTTATTTATTAACATACCTATATTCGGCAAGAGGCATTGTTGTAGGGGGGTGTCAGACATGAAATAAAATAATCACAAGCACGGCATGCACGAAAAGCGAGTCAAGTAAAAAAAAATGAAGCGTGTATGACTATTCAAAAGTCTCGATACTCGCGAGGACCCATTTTTTGGTTGTTTACGAGAAGAAATGAAATGAGTGCCCTTCCACTCCGCGAAGAAGGCTATGACGAGCCGACGACGTCACGAGACAAAGCACGCTTGTTTGTAATTCGCGATTGAGCAAACGACCTGCTGGCTAGTGTAGCGCTGGATGAAACTTGTGAGTACTCCTTCCCGCGTTGTAGGCATTCGTACAGTCTCCGTAACACACTGCTTCAAACCGCTCGACCACGAAGGACAGCGGTGAGCTCGCACAGGGCAAGAAGCCCCCAGCTGCGCGTGCACGCACCCACGCACACTAATCAGTGCACGCGTAATTGTTCTCGTGAAACGCCGGCCGAAGTGTCGCCCCGGAACCCCGTTATGCTGAGGCACTCTGATGTGTGGAAACCAGGGCACCCAAAGACCAATTGCTTCCACCGAATTCCTTGAAGTCGGCTTCACCTCTGAAAACAAATGCATTACTGGGAGTACTTCTTTCCAGGTACAATATAGGGCGTCCTTTATGAACATATAAAAGCTCGAGGACCTTTGTTTTATAATTTATGGATTTTTGCTATACGGGGAACCGGTTTCTGCGGTGTGCAGATACCTGTTCCCCGCTGTCGGCGTGACACGATACCAGCGGAGACTGTCGTCAAGGCAAGCACTGGAACATTGCCGCTGTTGAAACGCTGGGGGGGGGGGATATTTTCCTCCCTCCTGAATTAGTGAAGCGAGGGGGGACCTGCAGCCCGAGAGCGGCTGGACGGGTTGTCATGCGAAGCTCGAATGTCTAGAATTGAAAACGAAATTAGTAGAAAATCGCGCTTGTAAGGCTTCAGTTCTCACCCTTAGGGACAGCATGGCTGCCAGTGCTCACCACTGGGTATTTCATTTGCGACATTCGCCATCTTTGCGGAGGCAACGTTCCCGTCAAAATGCGATTGTACGCCGATGGTTGCGTGATTTACACGGAAGTGGTTAGTACAGCTGATTAAATGCTTATAAATGATGGGCTCAGAAATTGTTCATTGGGGGTTACATGGGCGGCGAATGGGAAAGAAACAACGGTGTTCACGGGAGCTGCTGGCAAAAAATGGTAATTAGAGGTTAGTTACTCTTCTAGCAACAATGTTCCTCATGAAGTTAGTAATTACAAATACCTGGGCTTCTGGGCCGTCGATTATTTTGGCTTGAGCACATTGATCATGCACGATTAACTCACGATGTCACCCGCGTTGGCGTCCGTAGTCCGCATCACTACGTAGTCCGCACCCTACACTATATAAAGAAATAATGCCTTCCGGCGCCAGGTTTCGATCCCACGACTCTGCGGGCGGAACGCAAGGTACACGGCACTTTACCGACTGCTCCACGGAGCCGACACAGAATGGAAGGTTACGCACGCGCCTTATATCCTTGACTCATTCAACCGTCGGCCACAGGTGCGCCCTCTCCCCCGCGTCCTCCTCGCCTTCTCTCCGCTCGCAACACCCTCTCTCGCCGCGTTCGGTTCGCGTTCATGTGGTGGCGCGATTTCGGCGCTATAACACTCTCTCGCGAAGGGCATTGGATTGGATTCGATTGGCTTGGATTGGCTTGGCTTGGATTGGGTTGGATTAAAGTTGATTGTGTTGAATTGTGTTGCGTCATAGCCGCGCCACGTTGCGTCGTAGCCTCTCCACGTTGCGTAATAGCCGCGGCAGGGGGTTCACGGCACGTTTCACGTTTCACCATCGACTTCATCGACAATGTCTACGCTGGAAGACAACAATTACAACAACAACAACCAATACGTAATCCATAAGACTTGCAGGCACGCCCCCCGCGGAAATGCTCTGCATTTGATCGTGCCCCTCGCGAGGGGGATGTTCTGATTTTTTTTTTTACGAAAAGCTTGTCTACTCCTGTGGCGTACGCATGGCCGCATATGAAGCACTTGTGACCCCATCATCAAATTATGCAGTCATAGTTTGGAACCCCTTCACACGGACCGATATTAACCGGAACGTAGCGTTTAAAAAGAGGTGTGCGACTTGTATACTAACAGCTTTGGGTGTAGCTGTGTTCCTTCCGTTTTAAGCAGCAGCACAACCCAGGAAAACCGTTCATCTAGGCTAAGATTTGTGCCTGAAATCACAAACGAGCACTGTAAACTAGGCATTTCAGACATAATACCCTTTTCATCCGGGTATGCCACTATACATAGGCGTTAATTACACCTTGCTAACACTCAAATTCACCAGCCTTCACTTACCTTGTTTACGTGGTATGGAAATGAGTAATGACCGTAGGCCTTCGGTGTTGGCTCGTATTGATTTATTTACTCCAGCGCATGCATGTGTTCTCTCCTTTTTGTGCTCTGAACATTTCTCCCTCCCCCTCTAAAATGCCGAAGTTGGAATTGCAGCACAAGTGGCTCAAAAAATACATTTCACGAGCATTCCCTTTTATTGTGCCGTGTTGTCACAGTGCATCAAAAAAAGCTGAAAATATAAAAGCAATTCCGCTCAACGGGAAAGCTGTCAAATGCGGAGCAGTGATTCACCGAACGGGCTGTGGCGCGCTCTCCTGACCACTTCGAGTGTCAGCCATGGCGTTGATTCCGAAAGTAGTCGAGAGCCCCTGAAAATGCCCGTGAAGAAGCACTGGGTATAGTTAATGCGTTAATCCATGCTTCCTTTTTCTATATCGTGTACTTATTTGCGGCCCAGCAACGGCGGCAGCGTCCGTGGCAATGGCGCACTTAATGACGCGTGCCTCCAGTGTGGCCCAACGGAATTGGCGTCGGCTTCGAACGCGAGAGACCCAGGTTCGATCCAGCGTCTCTTTAGGTGCGGGGCGCCGCGTCACTGCACGAGCTGCGACGACACGCCGGGCCCCTACACTTTTTTTAAGTGCGAATGCACTTTATAAGCGACCCCAAACCATCCACCGCCGGCGGCGGCGGCGGCGTCCGCAGTGCTCCTCTATATTTAAAAAAGAAACAGCATCCGGCGCCAGGTTTCGATCCGAGGACTTTGCGGCCGCAGCGCGACGCTCTACCGAATAAGCCACGGACGCGACGCTGATATCGGTGTCAGTAACGCGTCTTATATCTTTAACGCATTCATACTACGTCGTCAGCGGCGTGCGTTGGCGACTCAGCGGCGTTATAGCGGCTTGATAACTGCGTGGTGTATACGTGATACTACAAACCCGATGGAAGAGGTGGAAGAGAAGGCGGCGAGGCGGTGGGCTGCGGGGGCCGAGCGCAAGCGCCGCAAGCGGGCCGACAACCGTGCATTCGCACTTTCACATTCTCCCCCTCGGGGAAATGCGGGGGAATTTTTTTTGTTAAACAAGGGCTGCGTGCCTCGAAGGGTGCCCTCTTCTCCTCCCTGCATGGATGCAATGGATTTTTGCCCAATTCAATTTCGCCGCGTTCGCCCTGCTCGGGAACTTTATGTCGGGACGTTTTGTATCTTGTGGGGCTTGAAAAAGCTCGGAACGGCATGGTTTAAATTGTTTTATCTCGCCCCTCTTGGACGACACCGTTTCTGGCGCGCTGTATTTTTTTCCAACAGCAGAGCTGTTTATGCTTTTAGTTTCGCGTTACCAGAAGAAAGCGTATCAAGAACAAAAGACCCGAGCGCACGTGAGTGTGCGCCGCCTGAGGAACGTTCGGCGTCGCCCAGGCTGGCGCCTCGTGAGCAAAATGCCGAGAAAAAATACCGAGCGCACGTGCGCCCCGGCGTGGGCCACTTCGAGAACACTCTGCCCAGCGTTCGTGGCGTGGTCGCTCGCGTGCTCTTCTACTCGCCAGCTCACGTGCGTCCGCGCCTGAAGTGGGGAGCACAGACGCCGAGTTCGCGAGGCCGGTTCTAGCGCGTGCTAATGCGGTCCACTTGGGGAGAGATGGGAAAGCCAGCGGAGGAAAATATCCGGAGCTGCGAGTCATGTAGAACTTTCAGCGGCAAGTTGTGAAATCCGTGCGAGGTGCAACAGCCGGGTCTTCGACGAAGGGAGAGGGGGCTCTGCGGTTTCTCCAGCCTTGCACCACGAATGCAAGCTGAGCCATTTTTTTCTTTCACTTGCTATCGTAAAAACCAATATGCAATGTGTATACTGTTGGTTAAAAGGACACTGGTACTCTCGGTAACGTGCGTACATGTTTCCTTCGCGCCGAATAACAGGGCGTTTACAGGCCATGGCGGTAGTGCAAGTTTATAGCACTTAGGAATCTGCCTCTCCTATAATACACGAATCAAGTGCCACACACACAGATAGGCCGAAATTTTCGAGTTTAAGTAGCCCGAGCACGGCTACAGTCTTCGAAGACGGAAGTAAATGTAGCAGGCGGGAAAGGTATAGGGCAGGGCTTGGCCGTGGGCCTGACCACTCGCCTGCAAGCAAAAGGGACGCTGGAGTGGGCTTGTCGAAATCTTATTTGGGAATGCGTTGTGCAATTTTTTTTTAGTCTCTTTACCGGGTTATGGCTGTAACCGACGAGAGAAAACGCCACTTGCCGTTCGCGGACTTGCAGCGACTATGCAGTGACGTCACAGTAGTTTTCATGCACTCACAGCGTTCCAAGTTTCGATTTTCACACGTTTCATGAGTAATGTGGACTTTTTATTTGGTAATTATGCGCAAGTTCGACAGGTCACACATGCAAGCAATCTGATAAATTTACCCATGCGGACTTACTAAGTGTGTCGTCATAGCTTACGTAGGACATTACGCGGAAGAAATGCTCTTTTCTTGTTTAAAAAAATGACATAAATCGACGGGAAAAACTTGGAACATAGCCGACGCATTCCATGGCTTTATTCTGTAAGAATTATTAGACAATGTTTGCCACTCGTTTCGGTGTCCCTTTAAGCCCCTGCAACCTCCCTGGTAGCCTACCTGGCATCTGGTAGCAGGGATAACACTATATGAACCCAGGCGCAGCGAAACAAAAGAACTTTCTTGGGAGTCTCTGTGCCCTTTGGCAAAATTTTCTACCCGAAAAATAAGCAGAAGGTGATTATGGAGCTCGCAAAGGGACATTCGTTTGGAGTATTGTAGAATTACGCGCCACCAATGAGCGGTGGTTTTGCTGGAATCCTCACGCGCACTCCTGTTTTCACAACGAGGCGCACTGTCTTCTGTTGGCTTTGCCAACTACTGCACGAACAGCCGTTGTTTTTCAGTTCCATCGGCGGCGCACTGCGACACTTCCAAGCATTAGTGTTATTTTTCTTCTAGAATATTGGAAAACTTAAAGTCATGAAAATTATTAAGGCTGCCTTTTTCGCAAGACATGTGCGTCTTGGTTTCACCACAAAGCACGGCCCGGCTGACGCCGAAGGGATGCGTATTTTAAAAAAAAAATGTCAGAGAATAAATCTTGCGAGCTCCGCTGAAATAGAGCAAGCTTCGGGAAGTTTTTGCGCATTTTTGCCCGCTAAAAGTAACGGCGAAGGAATTGCCGGTTGGCGGCGATGCTCCGAGCCTTGATAGGCCGGGGTGTTGTATGGCGCTGCATTCCCTTTTTTTTTCGCTTCCAAGTTTATCCTTCCTTCCTTCGCACGCACGGTAGCGGTGCCAAGTTGGCGATTTTGGGAGTTTATGGCCATCGGTGTCGTGTTCGAAATTGAGCACTCGTGCATGGTGAGCGTGCTGTCCATGGATGGTATCAAGCGGTATACGCTCTTTAACCTTACAAGGGCCAACCAGATAAGCAGTAGGAACTTTCCGCGGGGCAAAAACGCGATGCCGAAGCCAGGCTGGGTCATTTGTACATCTGAGACACAGCTTAGTTCGTCGTTCACGTAGCTGATGAATGAGCACCAAAGTGGGTTCTGCGCATGCGCCCTTTGCCATTAACCGGCGTTGTCCACTGTTGTCGCAGGTGCACGCGCACGTGATCAGCTCGCTGCGCAAGGAGATGCCCTCGATGTTCGGCAAGGACAGCAAGAAGAAGGAGCTCATCAAGGGCCTGGGCAACCTGTACGCCGAGATCCAGCGCGAGCAGCAGATCTCGCCCGGCGACTTCCCGGACCTGCGCGAGATGCAGGAGAAGCTGGCGCAGCACGACTTCACCAAGTTCCACGCGCTCAAGCCGCGCCTGCTGGAGACCGTGGACCGCATGCTGGCCGAGGACATCGCGCAGCTCATGGCCATGATCCCGCACGAGCAGACCGAGCAGCGCGACGACGAGCAGCGGGTCAAGGGCGGCGCCTTCGACGGCCTCGAGCAGAGCCCCTTCGGCTTCGGCCGCGGCGAGGGCGTCGACGCCGGCTCGCTCGAGCCCGACTGGATCGTGGCCCGCGAGCGCTTCAAGTACGACGAGCTCTTCAGCGCGCTGGGGCCCGTCGACGGCAAGATCTCGGGCGCCGCGGCCAAGGCCGAGATGGTCAAGAGCAAGCTGCCAAACTCGGTGCTCGGCAAGGTGTGGAAGCTCTCGGACCTGGACAAGGACGGCATGCTGGACGCCGACGAGTTCGCGCTCGCCATGCACCTCATCAGCGTCAAGGTGGCCGGACACGACCTGCCGGCCGAGCTGCCCGAGCACCTGGTGCCGCCGTCCAAGCGGCCGTTCGCCGCCGCCTAGTAGGGGACCAACGAAGGGGGCCCGAGTTGACTGTGTATAAATGATGCGCGATGCAGGCCTGCAGCTTTCGTCGTAACTCTCGCCGCTTTTTTCCAGCCTCCCCGCAGTGAAAAAGCGCGCGCGCTTCTGAAGTCGCCGCGTGCACAGCCTTATGTCGCTGCTTTCGAGCACGTCTGGAGCAGAGGGGACCTGCGTGTCAGACACGCGTTTCCCGCGCCGGCGCCAGCAAGCCTTCGGAGGGGAGAGAGTGTGCTTTGCCTTTGGGAGAGAACGAAACGGGTTGTGTACCGGTGTCTTTTGTTCGTTTGGGCACACACTTTTAATAAAAAAGTGTTCGTCGAGCTGCCTCTTTCTTTGCCTCCAACTTTTCATGTGCATCGAAAATGGCCGAATCGTCTTCCACGTGAGGTGTTCGTCGCGTAAGGCCTGACGCAGCAGGCCTCAGTGAAATGTGACTGGTGCGAATAGGTTTAATCGTAGGGTGCTGGAAAAAGCGATCGAAGTGCAAGGCGGAGCAGCCGGTGGTTTCGACTCCGGCGCGCTCAGGTGGTGACAGTCGTCGGCAGGTGTCGCGCGCACGCACAGAGATTTGACGGTCGCTCAAAGTAACCAACCAGAGGGCAAGCGTTCTTGGATCACTCCTCGTTGCAAAGGGCACCATCTCGTCATTCGGCCTGTCGCATCATTCATTGGGATTAACTGTATTAACGGCATTGGGATTAACGGTATTGAGATTGCGGGAGATTCGCCTCCGTTCTGACGCCAAAGACCAAACTTGACTGTTCAATACATGTCGAGCAAAGAGAAACGGTAGTACGGCAGCACACTGGCGTGCCAAAACATGACACCTCAAGCAAGCAAAGTAGCGTCCCCCAGCTCTGTCCACAGCGCACTGCTGGGTCGTCAAGACGCGAGCCTCTGCAATGGTCAAAACGTGCCTTTTCAAGCAGGGTCCAAGCACACACGGGCTAAAGTACTCTCACCGAGTTAGAGTCGGGCACCGCGAATAACAGCCGCGTCGAGCCCGCGCATGAGCATGAGGGCGCTTGGGCCGCACGGCAATCTCGAGGCCACCTGCGCGGCAGGACATTTGCGGACCTTCCGCGGGGAAGTCCGATGGTGAGTCGCGGTGTGCGCTGTCGAAGCATGGTCGTCGCGTCAACACTCACACATCGATTCGCACGTGGGGCGGAGCGAGGGGGTCGCTATTGGGGTATTAGGCTTAGTGCTATTTCGTGTTTGCAGTGCGGGCGGCAAACACATTCACGTGATTTCACATTCCCTTACTTTGACAGTGCATGAATATGCAAGCCCTTCGGTCAGTCTAATGCAACAATGAAGTCTAACATGGTATGTTTCAGTTTATTTCTGAAAGTGCACTGGGAATGTTGTACAGCGTAGGGGTACACAAGAGTCTTGAATTCACAGCGCAAACAAGAAACGAGGACGATAGGGAGAGCACGACACACAGGTGCTGACTATGGTGTCGCTTAATCTAAAATTTTAGATTATGGTGTCGCATAATCTAAAGGATTGCCAAGCGTGCCGATATAATTGTTGTTTTTTCAGCTCCAGATAAACTTTCCAGACTATCACGTGAACAGCGATACCCTAAGTTCTGAGGTTTGTAGGAAGAAGCACCAACGACAGTTCATCCCATGTGCCACAAACGTAGTTTACAGCATACCTTTATTGTGTGGCAGAGAATATATCGGGCAAACGGGGAGATGTGTTATTGATAGGCTAAAGGAGCACAGTTACAACGTGGAAAAGCAAAAGTGGTCATCTAGGAGTACATTGTAGGGACTGTCCTGGGTGCGAGCCTATCTTCAGTAGTACTGCAATATTGTGTAAAAACAAACATAAGCTGACGAGGGATATTATTGAGGCTCATAAAATAGCGAAAATAGAAGAAAAGTGTGTAAGCATCTCTTCTGTCGCGCTATCATAAAAAAAAATCAACTATCTATACGGTTTGTAAGAACATGGTGGTAGTGATGTTGTGGCGGAATCGTGATATTTTATTTTCACGTTATGTGTCGATTTCTTTGTTGCCTTGATTTCTGCTGTATATATAATTTTTTGCCAGACGTCACAGCAATAAACTTGAGTTGTTAGTCAGCGCCTGTGTGTCGTGCTCTCCCTATCGTCCTCGTTTCTTGTTTGCGCTGTGAATTCAAAATTATGGAACACCAACTCGCCTAAGCATCAACTTTAACCGGTATACAAGAGGTCGGAGGTCCCAAGGTTGGAAACCGCAGGCGGGACCTCCTGCGTATCCTGGCGCAAGGCTGAAAAAAAAAGCTTTGGCTACTGCAAAATTAACACCGTGCAGGAAATGATCTGACAGTCCGTACCTCAGCTTACATATAGTACTTTATGGGCCACTTATAGTAAGTTGCAGATAGTACTTTATGGGCCTTTTATAGTTAGTTGCAGGCTTTGTGGTCTATCCTACGGAACGGGAACTGCCAGACCGTTCTAGCCAGTTGGCGGTATCCAAAGGTTCACACACGGTAGACGGACTGCAACGCGTCAGCAACTAAGATGTGGTGGTTTTATTGCCGGTGGGTACAGGCGATTTACCAAACAGCACAACTTTCGCTCACAGTGGAGGGCTTGACTGATATCCGTCACTGTGGTCATGAGGACAGGGTACCTGCCAACGCCAAGTGGCGAGAACGGCGAAAACGGCGCGCGCGTGCGAAAGGGAGGCCGACGGAAGAGAGATTTGTTGAGAGAGACAGAGAAATGACTTTATTGGATCTCCTGCAGTCGGGGACGGGTCAGGCCTCGCAGAGCTTCACCGTCCCGTAGTCTTCGCCGCTCACTGCGGCGTCGGGCCGACCCCGGGGCCTGCGTCTGGTCGACGCGGGCTACTTGGGGTGCCGCCGCTGTCTCCCCTAGCCCTCGCTCCCGCAGGAGGAGGCCGAGAGGAGTGCGGGTTCTCCTTTCGCCGTTGCTTGCCCAGTGCAGCCTCGAGCCGCTGGATAGCCCTTAGCTGGTGTTCGCGCTCCGAAGAGCCGATCGAGTCCGTAACGTCCGGAGGGAGGGTCGGCCTCCCGTCACTCGCGTCGTGTCTTTCACAACCCCACATCAGGTGGGTCAGGTCCGCGGTCACTCGCGCACAAACACTGCACACACAGTCTTCATACAGGTCCGGGCACACGTGGCGCGCGAGCGCCGGCGTCAGCACCGTCCGAGTCTGTAGTTGCCGCAGAAGCACGGCCTCCCTCCTCGCGAGCCCCGGATGGGGCGGAGGGTAGGCCCTTCCCTGTACCAGCGCAGCGTCGCGCCGTACGTGGTCAGGGGTTCCGCGTCGTAGTCTTCTCCTTCTTCGCTCGATTCCTCGTCGACGTCGGCGTCCGTCGCTGGCGCGGCTCGGCACGTGGCGAGATCACGGGCCGCGGCGTCGGCTACCTCGTTGACGTTTCGGTGGCCGTTGCGGAGCTCCCGGCCCATGTGAGCCGGAAACCACCGGATGGTCGTGCTGGTGTTCTTGCGCGCTCCCTCTCCGATGCCGGAAAGGACGCGCATCGTCGTCTTGCACACCGTGCCCCTGGCGAAGTTGGCTATCGCGGACTTGGAGTCGCTGAACACCGTCTTCGTCCCCGGGTGGAGCAGGGCCAGCGCGATCGCCGCCTCCTCCGCCTGTCTGGCGGACTTGGCGCGCACGCTGCCGGCGCTCAGTAGTTCTCCCGTGGCGGCTCGCACCGCCACCACCGCGTAGGCGTCGTCTCGGTCCCGATGTTTGGAGGCGTCCACGAACACCGCATCGCCTCTCTCGTTGTACTCCTTGGCGAGCGCGCACGCCCGCGCCATTCTCCGTTCCGAGTTCCGTCCCGGCGCGACGTTCTTCGGGAGCGGGGGCACCACCACGCTGTTGGCTATGTCGTCTCGTAGCGGGATCAGCTCGTCCTCCTCCTCGAAGGGGCAGCCCAGTCCTACGCGTTGCAGCAGTCTCCGGCCCGTCCGGGTCGACTCCAGGCGTTCCAGCTGCGCCACTCTCTGCGCCTCGCTTATCTCCGCGAGCGTGTTGTGCACTCCCAGAGACGCGAGGGCCGCGTTGCTCGTGCCGTTGAGTAGGCCCAGGGCCGCCCGGTATGACTTGCGGATCGCCGCGTCGATCTTGGCTCGTTCCTGGGTCCTCCATTCGTGAAACGCTCCCACGTAAGCCACCTGGCTCACGACGAACGCCTGCAGCAACCGCAGCAGGCTCGCTTCTCTCATGCCGCGCGCTCGCGTCGCCAGTCGCTTGACGAGGCGCGTGGCGATGCCCATCTTCGTGATCAGCCGTTCCACGGTGGTGGTGTTGTAGCGGCGGCTCGCGTCCACGTGCATGCCGAGAACGCGTATGCTCTTCGCTTTGGGTATGGCCGTGCCGTCGCTCGCTCGCACCACGATGCTGCGCTCCGCTTCGGCCGACGCCTTCTTGTGATACCGGCCCGACGGGGGCACGATCAGCAGCTGCGACTTTTGCGGGGCGCACCGGAGACCCGTGCCGCGCAGACTCTCCTCGATGCCGTCCACCGCCTCTTGCGGCGCCAACTCGATGTGGCCGTCGCTGCCGCCCGACACCCACAGCGTGATGTCGTCGGCGTAGATCGTATACTTTACGTCGGGCAGCTCGTCCAGGCGACGGGCCACGCCGATCATGACCAAGTTGAACAACAGCGGCGAGATCACCGAGCCCTGCGGCGTGCCGACGCTGCCCAGCTCTCGCTCTTCTAGTTGCGTTTGGCCCACCTCCAGTCGGGCCGTTGAGGCGTAAAGGTTGGAGTGGATATTACCAGGAGGCTATGGCTTGTCCGCGCCGTTGCAGCCCGGGTTACAAGGAGTGATTGGCCCTCCAGGCGACCGCTAGTCAACAGTACCTCCCACTGCTCAAGGTAAAGGGTATTTGAAAGGGGTGGTAGGTCGGGGTCTTCCTTCCAGTCCACAATGATATGGCGGAGCGTTTGCATTCAGCTGCGTACTGTGTCAGGAAAAATAAATGCATTCTTGCGGGGTGTACGGAAGTGCCTGTTTGAATTTGTCTCAGCGCAATTTCTTCAGCTTTACTAAGTGATGTATGAGGGCTCGGTAGTGTTTGTCTTGTAGTCCTGTAATACTGGGTAATTTCTTTATAGGTTAGGAGAGGTGAGGGCTGCCGGAAACTCAGTAGCTCGGTGGGCCAGATCTCGAGCCTGTTGATGGGCGAAGTTGTTAGCCGTCAATGAGGAGTGGGCAGCGGTCCACAGGATGTTGACTTGGTGTTGGGTAATGTCTCTGGAGCTCTCGGAGCGCCGTGGGAGCCACCCGTCCCGTCAAAAAACCTCCGTCGCATGCCCCCGCGCGAGGGACACGAGTAAATGCAGAGCATTGGGGGTGGTCACGTGGCGTAGGTTGTGGTAGTTGGCGGTGGTAGTTATAGTTGTTGTCGTAGGGGTTGGGTAGTTGGGTTGCGAGACGAGAGAGAGAGAGAGACGTAAGTACGTAACGTGTTTCAGACGCTTGCGTTCGGCGTCGGCAGCGCGCCGTCTCGCCGCCTTGTCTTCTGCCGCCGTCGATGAAGAGGATGGCACGATGTCTTGAACTGGTACTGCAACGCTGACGTTGGCTCGCGTCGCGGTACTGGTTGAAGGTGTTGCTTCCATCGCTTATGAACTTCGACGACGACCAAACTCGAAAGTAAGCTGAACAGAGCGCAGGAGTAGAATGGGGTGAGCCGCGCCGATACCCGCTTTATATTCGTAGCGCGCGCAGTAGAGGGAGAGGAGGTAGGACCTGCTGCTGCAACGCCTCTTTCAGCGCCGGAGCACGCGCATGCGCGCCCGCACCTGTTGTTGAGAGCGAGGAGGAGCGGGGGAGGGGCGCACGTGCTGGCTGGCTGCGGACGCCGATCGCCAATGGACGGGTGACATTGTGAGTTAAAGAAATGCTCTGCAGTTAAAAACTCCGGCAAGCTGCTTGGGAGTCTGTTATTACAGTCCTTGCCACGAGCCGGTCGTGGTCCTTGCAGAGCATTGGGTGATGGCTAGGGCGATGGCCAGTTCTTTGGCTTCCCTCGCGGAGGGCTTACGGGGGGACGCGCAGCTTACCAAGGCATTTTAGATGCGCAGCATCTCATGCTCGGGGCTGTGTCCCTCCCTCCCTCGTTGTCCGTCGCCCGCACCACTACAAAAAGAAATAGTTAGGCGGCGCCCGGTTTCGATCCCACGACTCTCTGGCCGCAACGGGAAGTACGTGGCGCTCTTCCCACTGCGCTACAAACCGCGACGGGAGCATGTGCTACGAACGCGCCTTATGTCCTTCACTCATTCAAACTACTTCAAGAAGCTACTGATACAACGAAGGCACGCGAAGCTGAACGTCAACGGAAACGACGAACTGAAAACTAATGGGAACTTCAGTCGACCCCATGGCTGCTTCGCATACTACTCATCCCCTACGGGAAGAGGGTTTTGTTTGTTGCAACAGCCACCATGGTCCGGTTGTCGTCGTAGAAAGCTGTGTCCTGTGTTTATGCTACTTGAGAACTGTTCCTTTGTCGACCGTACGCAAGAAAGAACGATAATTATCGTCGTGAAGTCAGACCACCAAACCTGGCGATAATGACCCATGTAGCGACGATCACGACAGCTCGCTCAAAAGAGAGCCGATAAATAGGCAGTTGTGTAGTCTATATTATTTTGTTTATCCACGAGTAAAACTTGAGCTCAAACTGACACAAGGACGAGAAAGGGAAACGACACCAGCGCTTACGTTTCACTCATGGATGTTCACCAACTAGCACGCGTCTTTTGCTTCAGTTTACTCTGCAAGGGCTTTAAGGGCTATTTAATTCAGTGTGCAGTCATTTAAACGCACCACAACGCTATCAAATTAAGTATAACCAACTTTCGCTCTGGCTTGTAATTTAAAACACATAGAGAGCTGCGAGGGCCGTCTGCTTTTGTACTACCCAGATGGGTCGGACACGAGGGGGCGCTGCATGTCGCCAAGTACCTGTACGTGAGGAGCGTGGACACGCGGAGGAGACGGAGGACCAGACAGCTGACCAAGCGGTATGGAAAGTCGGTAGGGGAAAGTGGGGTTTACACAAGCACGGCCGCTCGATGGAAACTAGTTTCCATCGAGCGGCCGTGACACAACAGTTAAAAAGCAGGTAAAGGCAGCAGAGACGACAAAGTGGGCACAGAGAATAGAAGCGAATAAAAAAAAAAAATTCCCCCGCATTTCCCCGAGGGGGAGAATGTGAAAGTGCGAATGCACGGTTGTCGGCCCGCTTGCGGCGCTTGCGCTCGGCCCCCGCAGCCCACCGCCTCGCCGCCTTCTCTTCCATCTCTTCCATCGGGTTTGTAGTATCACGTGTACACCACGCAGTTATCAAGCCGCTATAACGCCGCTGAGTCGCCAACGCACGCCGCTGACGACGTAGTTTGAATGCGTTAAAGATATAAGGCGCGTTACTCACACTGATATCAGCGTGGCTTCCGTGGCTTAGTCGGTAGCGCGTCGCGCTGCGGCCGCAAAGTCCTCGGATCGAAACCTGGCGCCGGATGCTGTTTCTTTTTTAAATGTAGAGGAGCACTGCGGACGCCGCCGACGCCGCCGCCGCCGCCGCCGGCGGTGGATGGTTTGGGGTCGCTTATAAAGAGCATTCGCTCTTAAAAAAAAACCTGGCGACTTAGAGGAACGGGAAATTAAGGAGGGATACTATGGCAATACGAGACGCAGTGCAGTGGTCTTCGAGGCAAGGGCGGAGTGCCTGAGAACCCGGGCATACACGGGTAGCTACAGGCAGCAGGATGAAACATGTGAATGCTGCAGCAGGGACATAGTTCGGCAAAACTGGATGCCACTTACACTCACTCAAAACAATATATTTGTACTAAAGGACTCACTCGCACTCACACTCACGCTCGCCACTCCGCTCTCACTACTCGCGCCCACGCTCTCCACTCGTGCCCAGCACTCGCACTCCCTCGCGTTCACGCTCGCCCCTCCGCCCTCACCACTCGCACTCACGCTCGCCACTCCGCTCTCACTACTCGCGCTCACGCTCACCACTCCGTCCTCACCACTCGCGAGTGCAAGTGCTCTCACCACTCGCAAGTAGTGAACCCCGCCCGCTACTCGCGAGCGGCGGGTGCACTCGCGCGATGTGCGGTGCTTACCGCTGTGAGCGCCGACCCTCGAGCTATTCTTCGCAGGAGCCGCTCGTTGTGGTGGACCACCACAGCGAGCGGCTTCTGCGATGAATAGCCAACACGAGTAAAAGCTCAAGGGTCGGCGCTCACAGCGGTAAGCTGTGCACATCGCGCGAGTGCACCCGCCGCTCGCGAGTGGCGAGCGGGGTTCACTACTTGCGAGGAGTGAGTGCACTCGCACTCGCGAGTGGTGAGTGGGGCTCGCCGCGAGTGGCACTCGCACTCACCAGCCTACAACGATGGCGAGGCTCACTCACCACTCACTCATGAGTGGTGAGTGGGGGGTGTGTGAGTGCACTCGTGAGTTTGCCGACCTATGAGCATGGATCGGGAAACTATAGACCATATTGTCAGGGTCTGCATAGAGATACGACAACCGCGGGGTGAGGGGGAAACGACACTGGCGGAGGCTTTGGGGCGAGGGGGAACCTCAACTTTAAGGCCGTAGAGGTGACGACGAGGCGACTGGAGTGGTGGTGGAGGAAAAGTAGGGAAGGGATGGGTACGCAGGCGGAGTAATCATACGGATGAGAATTTAGAACAGCCAGGGGTGAAAAAAGGTGGGTGGGAGCGATGAGTTTAAAACAAGAGGGGGAGACGGAAGGGAGGAAGCAAATCTATTAGGTTAGCTGGGAGTAGGGCAAGTAAGCGTAATAAAACAGGCAAGTCGGTTGCTGACAACTGACGCCCCGATTTAACGGGAGAGCTACTAATCATCATCATCAACTCAAGCGCAGGAGTAAACCAGTAAAGTAAACCAGTATGCAGTAACCCAGTTAAAGGCTAACTGCACTCAAATTTTTCTTTGTTCAAATTTCACCAAGATAAGTAGTCTAAGCTCTTAAAATCACCATGGCGAAATCCTAAGCTTCGTAAGCAGAGAGCCCGATGTGCCGTCGTTCAAAGTAGTACCTCCGAGCAGACGACGTTAGCACCTGGCGGGAAGTCGCCGAAACAAGTTTCGAGCGGCCTGTGACGGATCCAGGGGCATAGAGTTTCTAGTGAGAAACTCTATGGGTAGGGGAACCTGTCGCGTGGAGGTCGCGCTTCTCCGGCGATTTCCACCAAACTAGAGTGAACTAGAATACAACTCTAACCAAACGGTTGTCCAGGATTGTGGTCAGGCGCACTTCCGACATCGTGTTGCTATATCAATCGAGATGAAGTGGACCTTTCGACAGTTATTTTAAGTGCGAATGCACTTTATAAGCGACCCTGAATTCCGGCGACCGCCGTCCGTCCACATAGCAACAGCTGCGGGTGCGCGCGCTCCTCGTCTTCCTTGGCAACGGGGGGAGATGGGCGCGCGCTGCCTGGCCGCTGACATGGCACATACCCACGTGGGGGATTGGCCAGGAATCGGGCGTGAGAAGGGCTAATGCACCCGCTTAAAGGAGTACTGACACGAAATTTCAAAGCTGAGATCCGCTCTAGCAATCAAGTACAACGACAACACAAATAGGTGTCTGTGAATAAATGCATCTTTCTTTCTTTGTAGTTGTGTGTGTGTGTGATCTCTCTTTCGCGAACATTACCGAACCGCGCAAATTCAACTCGTGCATTCGCACTTTCACATTCTTCCCCTCGGGGAAATGCGGGGAAATTTTTTTTCACCAGAATTGGTGGAAACATTTAGAGTCTTAGTCTTAGAGTCTATTTGAAACATTTAGAGTCTTAGCCGATATCCCACTTAATGTTCGAGAGCTGTACTAAGCTTCCCTTGCTAGGCAGAGTGCGTGCGTTGTACGCAATTGCCGGGGTCAAGTTGCAATGGCGGCCTGTCCAGACCCAGAGATTCTTAGCACCCTGTGCGGTATCGCTGTTCTGAACGCCGCCGTGGACGGGTGCTCTACAGCTGCTGGGGACAGGGCCGAGAGTTGAGTTGGTTAGCCATGGGAGGGGGCGGCCAACTACTGCACCAGGGTGGCCAGATCCTTCTCTGGAGAGGGAGTGCTGTTTGGGGTGCTGTCACTCCCCAAACACCAGAGACAGTATATTACGTGAACAAAAAGGTGGCACATAGCCATTAGTAAAACTAATTGGAACAAACAAACAACCATTAAAATACCGGTAGTCAGTTTTTTTCCCCACTTTCAAGAAGTACCAGGCAGGGCTTGCTACGAGGAAAATACATTTGATAACAGCCGGTCGCAGAGTTTTGCAAGTGATTTTGTGAAGCATCTCCGACTGAAAGAAACGACAGATGCTTAATTAAGATGCAAGGCTGAATTGCGTATTCTTCTGACACATGCAATGGAGTCAGAGAAAAAATGTACAGAAGATCCATAGGTGGATCTGTAAGAATGCATAAACTTAAGAACAACAACGAAAGTTGCCACTGCGCCTCATCACTGCAGTTCCTCCGCATGGTGCAAAACGTGCCTTGCAGTATTTCGAACAAATACGTGGGTTGTTTCAGTGATTTTGCAGATCTGCTTATAAGTTACTGCAGTGACAACAAACAAGCTACGTGAGAAAAAACAGGCGATGTCACGCATTAAGTGCCATCTCCTTTCAAAACGCATGCCTGCGCTGACATCCGAGCTGTCACTTCAGCAGAGTCATACACTGCATGAGACGCTATTTCCGCTCATCACTTCTACCCGAGTTTATTCCCTCTCCCCCATAAACACAAGGGGCGTGGCCCAATGAGCACAACTGGCCCGGTTTAAAAATCCCACAACACAGCGCTTCTCGCACGTTCCTCGCACACCGTGCTGATCGTGCTTTGCATCCTAACCGTCCCTTGCTCACTTGAGCAGCGGCACCAGCTGCCCGCCATTTCTTTCGCTGTCCGCCAGCATTGGCAATCCGTTGCCACCATTCCTATTCCATCCCGGTTTGCTGCCTCTCCAGCCATGCCCTCATGTTCTACTCTGTTGTACTTTATACTCCATTTTGAAACATGCACAAGCGCTGCCGGGACGCCCCAAGAAGCCGCCCGACAGACGCCTAGGGCCGAGGCAGTGATGCGAGCCCAGCGCCACTGCGCATGAGCTTGATGTCACCTTCTCCACATGCGTTCCGTCGTTGTCCCTCCTCCTGTCTCCATGCATCTACGGGGTAAACTAGTGCTGACTGACATACCCCTCTTAGCAGACTGCTATGTGCAGGTAGCGAGGGTTTACTCGCAGGCGGATAAGCTCGCGCTCAAGGCGGCTGACTGCCGCCCCGCAGCGCCTTGCTCTCTTCCACCTCGCTTAGCTGCCTCGTCGAAAAACCCCAGCCGACTCTTCTCCACTTCACCAGTTCGCTAGCTGTGCAATGACAGCGTAGCAATGCACAGCAGTTGGTGAACTCTGCTTCAGAATGCGGGTTGTGCAACGAGCACCCCTGCTCTGCTGTAGCTGAGGGGAAAGGGCATTGGTGCGGGCCTGGGGGACCAGAAGGGAGCTTTGCTAAATGCTTACTTATGAGCACAACTTAGTAATACTTGCTTTTCTGATCAGAAAACATTAAGTTAGGTGCTTCCGTTTATGGCAGCAGCCACAAGCACTTCATTGCGCACTCCTTCAGTATTCTGGCGACAGAATGCCCCACCGACAGCCACTTTTTGAGACCAGGGGCCCACGGGGGAGTGGTGCGCAACAGCGAAGGTTTATTGCTCGGCGTCGTAGACCTGGATGACGTCCATGATGAGGTCGGCGAGCCTCTCGCGGGACAGGCTCTCGCACAGGGTCTCGTACCAGCTGAGCACGCTGTCCTCCCCGTGGGGCACCCGCACGTCGTAGGCCAGCAGCGCCACCTGCAGCACGGCCACGGCCAGCTCCTGCGGGGGGTGCCGCAGGCAGGCCGGCTGCAGGTACGCGTCGCACAGCAGCGACCAGGCCACCTGGGCCAGGGGCACCGCGCAGGGCGCCCCCCCGCCGCCGCCACGACCGCCGCCCGCGCTGCCGCTGGTCAGGGGGCCCAGCCAGTCGGTCAGCGACCGCAGGTAGTGCAGCAGGTACTGCAGGGGCAACAGAGCCAAGGCCGTCACAAGAGGAACGCGCCAAAGCTACACCTGCAGGGCTGTGAGGCATGGCGCCATAGTGGGGGGCTCCCCCGGAATGATTTACACCCGCCTGCAGAGTATCCTGAACATGTACCAAAATCTCGACACTTGGAAGCCGGGGCGTCATAACACCGGAAGCACTACCCGAGTACGTTTTAAAGAATTCTAGATGTCTGTCTGTGCCCAAAACTACCTTTTAATACGAGAGGGATCGTGAACTGTGACTGCATTTGAAGACAGCATTTTATATTAATCACGATACACATTCAAATGAATCTTTTCCCTCGTGGCCAGGCACAGATCCCATTCTGCACACAGCAGAGAAACAGTGGATGCGAGCTTTTGGAGGCTTTTCACATACAAAAAAAGGGCACAGATTGCATCATCCAAATATCAGTGTGCTTGCGGGAAGGCAATTTCGTAACTGCTATACCACGGACTACATACAGCCAAACATTTGGTGGGGTTTCGCCAGTTCGATGCGTGTGCAGGAGCATTATTTCAAGAGCCGACAGAATGGCCACCGAGACAAGAGCAAGCCAGACACAAGAGGGGGAGACGTGCGAAGGCACGCGAGGGTGTAAGCAGCTGCGAGTTTGAAATGAACCACTGGTGAGTTGTGGCTCCATCCAGAAAAGTTCACTCCCCCACAACCGAGCCACCAAAAACTGGTTACACGTTGAGGGGGTCGTGCTCCTAAGCAGCGTAGCACAAGATTAAAAGAATCGAGCCCCCTTCCTGTGAGCAGTGGGAGAAGGCTCCACCCAGCTCTGATCTCGACTCCCAGCTTAGGCTGGTCGAAAGGGCAGCAGGGGTCTCCACGATAAAGGTGCGCATTGTATGTACCTTTCGGCCAGCATCACTGCACGTAAACGTGCTGCTTGCAAAGAGGCACGCAGCAGTGCATGGGCACTGTGCCTTGTAATGCTACAAGAGCACTAGCAGCATTTACAAAACAATAAAAATATCTCTTTCTGAGGCTGCAGAATGAGGAAGCGATGGGCCAAAACACGTAACCGCAACAGTGTTCCTGCCCGACGCTTCCTTTAACCGCCAGTGTTGCCGCCGCTGAATGCTCAGTGGCGCCCGCCTTCTTGCAAAGGGCCTATTGCTGTCATGGCTGAAATTTGGGCTAACTGGTGCAGGCTTGGATATAGCTCACCACGAGAACAAGACAAGAACGAAGAAGGAAGCAACGAGGATGCTCCCGCGTGCAGCTTTATTCATCCTTGTAGTGTTCTCGCGGGTGAAGTGCATTCACTATGCAGCTGTAAACAATCCTGCCTAAACACTGAGCCATGTTTCAGTGCTTACGCTGAACCCATGCACATACGAATGAGCAAAGGCATTCACACAATTGGTTCCAGATCAGGACACGCAGCTATTTACATTGAGGTATGCAGCAGCAAGCAGGGAGAGCCGAATGAGGCAGCCGCTTGTGTTCTGCTCAGCCGTTGCGCATGTGTGCGGCAACGCCCCGCTGCTTTCCTGCTATGGCAGGATCGGCCGTTTGTGTCACTGCTCCGCTCCTATAGCATGGCATTCTGCTGCAGGATCAACTGTCGATGCACCGGCTCTGTCCATGGTCGTAAGAGAGGCGAGTGCTCTCTGCACACAACTCATGTATGTGGGCTTCAGCGCCAGCCTCAGAGCACCAATGTCGCTGCAGCTAGACACCCGACGGCAGACCAGCAGCACTTGTGGCACAGCAGCGAGCCGGCAGTGTGCCTGGGCGTGGCCTAGCAGCGGACACGAGTCTTCTTCCTGCTACCTTCACTTGCTCAGCGGCAACAGAGACGAGCTTCTGCTTGTCTTCAGAGGTTTCTCGTGCACGGCGCATTTAGCGCTTAAGCGGAAGTGGCGCACCACTGGCTGCAGAGCCCCTGCATCTGCTCCTCATCTCCCGACAGCCGAAACCAAAGCCAGCACAGCAGCCCAGTGACCCATCATGTGCAGCAAGTTGGCCAGCCTTAATTCATGCACTACAGCTTGTGGGCCAGCAGGGATTCGCAAGAACGGAAAAAAAAGGTGCAAGCTTGGTGTCTAACATGCCCAAGGATCTAGCATGCCTCCCCCCCCAGCTGGCACTCACCCGGTGAGGATGGTCGACAGAGACCTTGAACTGCAGCACTCGCAGCATCAGCAGCTCGCACTGCACGATGGCGTCGCGCAGGCACCAGTACTCCTCGGCCAAGGGCAGGGGGTCCGACTTGGGGTACGCACTCCTGCAATCAGCAGCGGGGCACCTCACGGCTGGCCCTCTTGCTCCAAACTGGACTTCCGAAAGAATTCTGACCCGACAAATAAACTTCCATACAATCTGGACTCAGAGAAGTCACGTTTTCATATCACGAGTTGACTGGCGTCATTGACTGTGAATGCCTGTTGCGCTGACAGACCCAGGTGACAAACAATGGCGGAAGCATGAGCACCGTACATTAGGCAAATGAAAAATGCCGCATCGTTTATGGAGGTTTTCACACCAGCCATTCTAACAGGGCTCATTCACGACTGAGAACTACTCAAACACTGAAATCGTGTTAGAGATCTACTACATTCAGCAAGAAAGGATAGGTTTTCTCACAGTCTATGGTAGCAGCTAAGGTGAAATAATCTTATGCAGCAAAAGGCGCGCTTTGTTAGTGCTTTTGTACCATGCAATTTACAATTCCATTAGCAGGCGTAGCCACGGATTGATTGATTGTGGCGTATAATGTGCCGATGCTACTCAGGCAGTGAAGTGCGCCATAGTGGAGGGCTCCGGATTAATTTTGACTGCCCGGGGATCTTTAACGTGTGCCGAAATCTCGAACACCTGAGCGTTCCTGCTTTGCACCTCCATCAGAAAAGCGGCCGGGAATCGAACCCGCGTCCTTGGGCTCAGCATAGCCAGGGAGCAAGGCGTTAGATGAGGTGAAATAACAGCAAGCCCACTACAAAATGGGTACTTTCATGGAGAGAAGAACGCAACACTGTCGGTCCTAGAAAATGGACAAGCGGAACGATCCCTTCATCCAGACGGCTGCAACTGCTAGAGAAATGCCCGCACTTCAGTAAGCGTCCAGCTTTAGAGGTTATTTTGCTGCTCTGGTCTCACATTGCTGTATGCATGCATGCAGTAAAACCCCGTTTAACGAAAGCCCAGGAAAAAAAGAACTGGCTTCGCCAAGAGCGCACTTCGAGAAAAGCGGGGATGGTTTGCTCGGCATGCCCCGCGGTGGGATTGTGAAGAACGCCAATTAAAGCGACATTTCGAACAAACCGATTTCGTTATAGCGATGGTTTACTGTATATGCATATATCAACGGTGCTGCATTTGAAACTCAGCAACATTTATAAAGCTCACTTTGTCGTCTCTTCTCACTCACTTGTGAAAGACGTTCACAACGTCGCGAATTTTCAGGTAGTCCTCTTCGACTTTGCCGGCCAGATACATTGCCGTTGCAGCCACGAGCTTGAGACCAAAAAAACAAAGCAGTAAGTTGGGCATTCCGGCAACCAGATGAACGCAACTGTAGCCGAAAAACCGCGGTACTTACATAGAAATCGTAGTCCTCCTGTGAGCACTCCTGGAAGAACCGGTGAAAGTACGTGGCAGCAGTGGCCGAGGTCTGCGGCTTCGCTTCTAGCTTGGTACCTGCGATGCCGCACGCAAAACAATCGGACATGAAATCGGCCGCAATGGCTTGAGCGAAGAGTCATTACCTGCTTCGAATATGAGCCTCACAGAGCCGACGTAGGATGGTGGCTTTGGGGAAGTCATTGTAGACGCGGATGGCTGCCGACCCTACGAGAGCAAGAAGCTACGCCGGTGTCGGTAGATGACTAGCGGAAGGAGATACCTTTCCCGTCCCTTTGGCTATGTGTGCAGCAATCTAAAGTCACATTTATCAGCTACTTGGAGTCCATTTCTGCATGCCGGAACCGCCGAGGCACTCGGTAGCAGCACGCGCGAACAACAAACGCGAATTGAGCAAACAAATCTTGCGATTCTCGCGCTCCCTGGTGCCGAGAAACCTTTCTTCAGCGCACACCACAGAATCGTACGTTATGAAAGCATGACATAAACAAATCATGCAGTGGTTGCTAAAAGCCTTTATAAAGACCGCTTAAATAAATGGTTATTACTATAATAAACCCGGAAACCTTCTTTTCGAAATGTCAGCCAGAATGTTACTGCTGAGCTGCAGTGCAGCACTGTGCACTGTGGCCCATGGACTGTGGCCACTACAGCTGAGCGCGTTTAATTTATCGAGGACGCAAATGATTACGAGTGGGTAAATGGGCGTGTGGAACAAATGACTGTTGCGGGAAGGGAAATGGGTGATAAGAAGTAGGGAGATGATGAAGAATTTAACGGGAACAAGGGTGGCGGATTGGTGTAGGGGAGGAGAGAAGAGGGAGGCGGATGGTGAGTGGGAATGGTAAACATGAACGGGAGGAGAATGGGGGATCTGAAGAGGGAGGGGTATCAGGTAATTAAGTGGTGAGAGACTGGGTCGGAAAAAGGGCGGTGGATATGCAAGACAGGGCGACAGAAATTGCATGACAGACGATGCGGCTGCGCCTATCCCCGCAGAATCGGGAGATAAGCACTCATGCTTAATGCCATATTCCACCATCTCCCATTCTCCCCCAACCTTTATAATTCGTATCAAAATTTTGGAACATGTCCCTTTTCCACCATTCTTGAATTCTGGAATCGCACTCTGCAGGAGTCATTTAGCACTGTGAAAAATTAATTGTCTAATCCACTGTCATTCTTCTGGGGTCCTATAGTAACATGATGAGTGCGGTCAGTTTACATTGGCAGCAACGCATTCCACTGTACGTGTGCCAGGGGGAAAAAAAGCAAGAAAATAGGGAGCACACTTATTGCTGCAAAGTGCTCCATATTGTGTGCGTCAGGAAATAAAACAAAAGGTACACGCGCAGATCTGCCGTATGGAAAAGCAGACCGTGCCTCCTTTGCACCTGCAGTTTGATTTCACCATGTGGTGCGCCGAGCTTGGCAAAATGCCAAGTGCTCTGCAGCACACGGAGCAACAAGACAGCGCGAAAGACGAGGATGAAGACAACAGGGTAGAGATGTGCGCTGGTTCCAACTTTTTGCATTAAATGACATGCAATACCTTCCACCGGTATCACCGGCAAGCCAATAAAGAGATGCACCGAATATAGCGTAACAAAAGTCACATGTAAAGCACAACAAAACAAATCGACAAAACGAGGTAACCAAATAGTAGGAGCCTAGTCCTGCCACCATCTTGTCTTTGTCCTCGTCTTTCACAGTCCTATTCCTTCGCGTGTCATGAACCAACTATAGCTGCAGCAACCAAGTCCAATTAATGCTCTGCGGTGCTCAGTCCGACATTATTGCTTTCACACATTTACAACTCGTAAGCGCTTGCATGTCCCCAGTTTTTGTAACAGAGGAGCTGTTGTAAGTCCGCTGTAGGTCGTACATCACACAGCGGTAGGAGCAGGTTGCCAGGTCCACCGTTGACCTCGCAGAAACCAGTTCCCAGACCCATTGATAGAGGGTGCAGTGGTCTCGCAGAGGCGGCACAGAATAAAAGGCGACACAGAATAAAAGTTTCTGGTGCACGATATATATTGGACATGACGGCTGTAGTAAATCAGAATCCTGCTCTTGCTTCTCCCACGGTCTTCCACGTTGAGGATCACTTTCATCCCACCCCAATGTTCACAACAGCGGCTTTATTTATTTATTTTTTAAAACCAAGGCTGCCTGGGTACGACACCCGTTCAGTTGAGGTGTGCGAACATTTGAAACTTCAAATACTGCACAGATAGAGCGTGCCATTCGGTTCGCATAGCAGTTTTGCCATTCAAAGTATTCGAAATTTTCGAACGCTAGAGCAATAAAAGTTTGCTTTGCCCTGCGATATAACAACTTCCAAGCTACACCGCATGGCAGTCCCTCTTTAGTTGGCCTTTTCACATGACGGCATGGTGCGCCAAAAAGCCAAACGCACGTAAGCCTGGCGCTGGACATGTGTACGCCAACTCTGATGCATGCTAGTAGTGTGGACCGTAACTTGGGTAAAATCTGCAAGTTTAATTGCATGAGTGAGAAATAAACATTTATTACTCATGGCAATGCTCGCAACAGCGTACTGGCTGCTTGCAGCAAGGTACTTGCACAAGCATGCATTGGCAATCATCTTCCCAACGACTGCATGGACAGCGGTGGCCAACGCCTCGGCCACGTCTCCAGAACGGTACGAGCCTCCCGAGTGCACCCCCCTCATGAGCTACGGGGACATTCTGCTGTGGTATAGAACTAATCAAAGACGGTGACCCCCGCCTCATCTGAAACTCTCACGCGCGGAAGCGGTGACATATCGACAGTTACAGACTTCTAACCCCGGTGCTAGGTGTACATGTGTGCCCCGAAGTATACGAGACAGATGTGTGCCGATTGTGCGCGAGTGCCAAAGCAACTACAGCCCACATCCAGTGGAACTGTGAACTGAACCCGCGGGAGGCTGCCACACAAACGCAGCTTCCCCCAAACATTACGAACGCGATGACCTCGTTGGACTACAGCACCCAACACCTGGCCGTCCAGCAAGTGCAGGCGGCTCTCGAACGCCAGCTGCCTAGGATTGCACCCACGGGTACAGGACGCCTCCCGGAACTCGGGGCGTGCGGTCTGGCAGCGGCAGAAAGAGCACGCCGACACGACGTCGTGGCCGCGTCTTAGAGGCTCACCCCTACGGGGCTCGCTCCTATTCGCAGGCTTTCAATAAACGTTGTTCTCTCTCTCTCTCTCATGAACCCACATTCTCTATGGCGGTGCACGACCAATTTTGGTTCCACTGCATTACCATTGTGTTCATCTTTCATTCTTACAATTTTCACAGCGGAGATGTAGTGGCGGGTCAAGCCCTTTCGTCCGTCTGATGTAGGTCGTGCGTCACGCTTGGATAGGAGCAGGTTCCCAGACTCGTGGATAGAGGCCGCAGTGGTCTCGCAGATGCAGCTTCCTCTCCTTCCCACTGCTCATGCCGATTTCCTTGAGCGAACTGCAGAATTTGCACGGTGTCACAAACTGCAGGCCAGGCCCTCCATTTTCTATATTCGGGCGGCCGACATGACGGCCTCCTGGACGGAGCCGGCCATTTTGCGCCTGGCTGAGGAATTTGGGGTCTCCCCTTCGGCTTTGTGCTCACCTCCTTTGTTTCGCACTGCCTGCTACGGGGACAAAAGCGGGCTGCAACATTCCAGCGGATGTGCAGGTGCGAGGGGTGTCGTCACGATCGCTGGCTCGGACGCGCGCTTGCGATCGTGGCGTATGGGCGAGGGCTCCAGGAGGGGGAAAAGAGGAACAATGGGAAGACGTCAGAACAGGACTTCAGCGGCCGGCGAAAGTTATTTAAGGGAGCGCACGCGGTCGCTTGGGGCAGTCGGCTGGAGATTCGTTAACGTGCTACGCGGGGAAGGGTCCGGGGGTGACGCGCTTTAGCAGAAGCACATCGGTAGGCTCACGACGGATCGGTCCACGCCTCGGCTCAGCGCTCGAGTTCGCCCGTTGCCGCGAGTCCCATGGCCGACCAGCTTCTGCACCCCCGAGCCGCTGCCCGGCGAAGTCGGCTCCACCTCGTCGCGACTTTGTCGGTGAACCGGTGTGTTCTCCTTGCCTCGTAGAGACTTCCTTTTACAACGCCCCTCCCGCCGTATTTTGTTTGTTGCCTCGGATTAAGATATCCGCATCCTTCCAGGTTTTTTTTTTTCTCTAGCGTCACTTGTAGCTAACGAGCTGAGAGTTGGGTTTTTTGGTGTCTTGTTTGTAGTAGTGTTGTTGGGGGTCGTAATTGTCGTTATCAAGGGTAACGATGTTGATTTATTTATTTATTTATTCACGTTACCTTACAGGTTCCCGTAGGAACATTGAGTAAGGGGGCAAGAAAAGCAAAAACACAAAATATAACAGAAGCAAACAAAGTACAAAACATTACAATGTGGTAATATAACATAACTTAAAGAGGAAGGGCATGGAAAAACATAATGTAGTTACAATGATGGTGTCTAATACAAAGGTGTAGAATACGACAGGTACTCAAACAAATAAATGGTGCCAAAAACAGCACTAGGTACAAAGTCAGTACACATATACAGATATGTACAGATATACAGAGCTACATTTTTATGGTAATGCCGGTATATTTGGTTGCGGAATAATGTGTGGTCAGTGATTGAAACTATTGTGTTAGGAAGATCGTTCCATAATGTTATGGCTGTG
Source organism: Haemaphysalis longicornis (assembly GCF_048455015.1). Lineage (NCBI taxonomy): Eukaryota > Metazoa > Arthropoda > Arachnida > Ixodida > Ixodidae > Haemaphysalis > Haemaphysalis longicornis. The sequence goes on from NW_027526445.1 coordinate 193,855,503, forward strand.
GGCAGTGCTGATGAGTTAAATGCTTGGGTGTGGCCGAAAATGCGTTTGAAACTTCGCTGGTTGTTTAGTCTATTAGACATGCGCACGGGAGCTTCTAGGGGAAGGGGGGGTAGATAAGAGCAGTTTACATATTTGTGAAGTAAGCAAACGATGGCAACAGCGCGACGTGTTTCCAAGGGTTCGAGAGAGTTATCAATCTTTGAGTTGCACTAAAATAACGGCTATATTTCTGAGAGATGAAACGCGCAGCACGGTTTTGAATTGCTTCGATTATAGAGATTAAGTATTTTTGATAAGGGGACCAAACAGATGAAGTGAACTCAAGTTGAGGACGGACGTACGTTAAATAGGCCAGTTTACGGACATTCGTAGGGCAGTGTTTTAAATTACGACGTAAGTATCCCAAGGTTCTGGAGGCTTTGGCACAAACAGTAGTTATATGCAGGGACCAGGAAAGATTGCGAGTTAGATTCACGCCCGGAGGACATTTTGAGTGTCGTGTACAGCTTGCAGGGCTGCTAGATGTTTCTTATAGCGAGTGCTGTTGTCGGTGCTTAACGATGTTTGTCCCATAGGGTGTTTTGCGTGTTGCTAGTATTTTTTTGGTAGTTGCGTGACTGAGGTGTAACAAGTGTTTGCCTCTAGAGTGTTTCGCGTGTCGCGTACAGCTGTCAGAGTTATGTTTTCGAGGTCGAAGGTTAAGGCGTAGGCCACGGTGGATCGAGTGCCTTCGTAGTGGCCACCTTGTGTATTTGGTTGGCCTTTGTTGTGTTGCTACATAGTTAGCGCGCGCGTGCGCTTAGTGTCCGGTTGCATGGTGCCTGCGTGCACCAGGCCGATGGCAGTGTGAAGGGTTCTTTTTCTTGTGTTGGGCGGTGCCCTGTAATCTTTTTTTTTGTGCAGTAAACCTGTATAGTTCAAAACGTAGTCGAGCATCTCCGTTGTGATTTCATTCACCCCAGCAATCTCGGCACACATGAAAACTCACGGGCCGGCCACCCTGCTAAAATACAAATACTAACTGTTGTCTCGCGCCCTTCTTCTTGGTGTTTGCTAGCGGACGCAATTATCCGGGGGAGGGGTTTGTGACACACGGCGACGACACTGCTGTTTCCGGGTAAGCAGCCGTTGACGTTCAAGCCGATACAAGGGAACCACAGCTCTGCTGCTTCAGCAGATTGTGGAACTGGGCTTAATTTTTTGTACCACTAGAAAACACTACAGTACATAAACATTCGGATGTGCTGAGTTTTGACAGCCTAAGTAATCACTTTTTTGCAGCGGAGGCTAACCCCCCCATCTTTTTGCATCCCCAAGAAAGAAAAGTCGCTCGTTCTCTCAGCTCCCGGGCCAGTGTTCTCGGCACATGCTGTGGCTCTCGTGCTATGCGCACACATTCCCCTCTGGCCACCTGTTCACCTCCAGCACTTCATGTAATGACATGAGAAGGCACGTAACCCTAGCGAGACGAACGGACAATGGGTGGACCTCGAGGGTAAGCACCGAGAGATGGGGCCAGAACAAGAGGACTCGATGGGGAGACGAAACAAAGAAAATCAGGAGGCAAAGGACGGACTAGGGCGGTGCAGCAAAGGAGCGGCTGGAGGACAATGGGAGAGGCCTTCGTCCCACAGTGGACCCAAGCAGGCTGTTGATGATGATGATGATGATGATCGCCCTGGAAACGAGTTTGCAAGTGAAGCCCACTACAGGAAATCAGTGTGAACGGAATTGCCAAGCTGGCTTTTCCACACTGGTGCCCAGTGAAGTCTAATCAGAGAAAAAAGAATGTGGCAGAAGACCACCACCGATTGGCCCCAGATGTTAAGCACAAGCGAGATGCCCCTTGGCATCCTAAATACCACGCGGCACCAAACGCAAGGTTTCAGTGTGGCTACAATCCCACCGAACCCTCCCCAGCGCTGCTCGAGCAGGAGTTGCGGTCAACTGGTGACCCACAAACAGCTCCACTGGTCATCCACCTTCACGGAGCAGAAGAGCACAGACTTCTTTGGGTGATGTTTCAGAAGCTCGACACGCACTAAAGCAAAGATGCTTGTATTTGAAAATATTTGGTGTGCGGTCAGTTTTCTGACGTTTGTGTTTCAAAATATTTGATTCAATTCACAGTCTCAAAGTTCACATTTGCACACCTCTAAGCTCGAGTAATGCCACCATCACTTGCACCTTGCAGCGTATTGTCCTTCAGCACTACAGAGCTTCGCTTAAAGCTTTGGCACAAACCTTTGGCATGTTTAGAAACGGATTCCAGTACTACTTCACAGCTGCAGTAGAGCTAGACAATCACTAACCACTCGCACAATCTCCGAAACGAGCAAAAATGACGTGAGAAAAAAGTCTTCAGGGGCTGTGCTCAGAGATTAGATTTTATTTTTCCTTCGGTAATGATCGGTGCCCGTACAGACACACACCCAAGTGCACAGAACCTCCCGGCCACGGACAATACGCAGTTGTGCAACAAATCCCCTCGCTTCACTGCACCTTCGGCCGACCCTGAAGCCATTTTGTTTTGCGGAGCTCCAGCTGCTCGAACACGTGACGCAGCCTGCCACCACGACAAGCGGGCGAGTTTCCAGGCGCACCTGCAGTTGCCAACGTGGCTTTCAACAGGAACAGAAACAAAAGAACCACTTTTCCGTAACTTCGGCAGGCGAAGCAGCGCCACTTCACTGGTGCAGCCACTAGCAACACACGAACGAGAACTACGGGGCTCCCAGCGCCTAGTGTGTTCTCAACCGCACGACACGGGGCTCCCGTCGTCGAATTGATCACAGAGTCGAGACACGAGTCAACGGAAAAAACAAAAACAAGTCGCGTATGTAACACATGCACGAGAGAGAGAGAGAGAGAGAGAGGGGAAAAAAAAACAGGGGGAGGAGCTCTCTCTCTCTCTCTCTCTCACTCAATCTCAACAGGAACACAATGTGCATAGCACAGAAGAAGAAGACACCTGACATGCACATGCTTGACTAGACAGGGCACTGCAACCTCCCCGGTGGTGGTTGTCGACGCGAGCAACGCGGCCCACACTCCTTCAGTCTGAGTCGTCCTCCTCCCCCTCCCCCTTGGCACCAGCGGCGGCGGCGGCAGCAACAGTCGGGGCAGTCGGCTCGTAGGAAGGCGCCTGCTGTGCGGCCGAGGCCAGGCTCGAGATCTCCGTCTCGGATGGGGGCAGCTCGCCTGTCTGGAGCTCGATCTCCACACGGTACTCGTGCTTGGACAGGTAGCGGACGTACTTCTCCGGCGGGTTCTCGTTGGACACGGAGATGGAGCGCACCGTGGTGTGCGAGACACTCGTCGCGGGCATGCTGAACTCGACGGCGACGAACTGCTCGAACGACGCCGGGATCTGGTCGAAGGAGGTCAGGTCGAGCCGCAGCAGGAACAGCTGGGTCGTGTAGGCACCTGGGCACAAAGGGGGACCGCTGGCACCTTGCCTGCCCAAGGCACACATCTCAGCTCCCACGAAAATGCCCTCTAGTGCGTGCTCGGAGGCTGTGCCCGCCAAGTTTGCCCTCCCCTGCCGTTTACCGCGAAGCACCAAATCGCAGCAGCCCAAGGCCCCACCTTGTCCCTCCTTGGGCAGCCGCGGCACGCGCCACACGACGGCCTTGTAGGCGTGCTCGTACTTGGCCTGGCCCGTGGACACCTCGATCAGGCTCGTCTCCAGCGGCTGGGCAGTGCCCATGATCCGCTCCAGGCCCTGCACGGGGGGGAAAGAAGAGGGGGCTGGCACCTTTCTTCCTGCCCGTGTGCACTGCATGCCCCCCCCACACTGGCAGCCCGCTCCCGCCCGGAGTGCGAGCGATCTACGGGAGGGGGGAGACACTGTGTGGGAACCCTGCAGCACGGGCCCCCTTTCACCTCGTAGCTCGCTCCTACTCTGGCTGCGATGACTGTTCACCCGAAAGAAGAGGGGATCCGTGCAAGCCCTCTTCCTCTTCCTGCAAGCTCCGTCACGCCTTGCATCAACTCACGGGCCGACGCACCGGCAGGCATGCACTGCCTTGCCCCCGCTCGTGCTCAGCCAGGGGCCGGCCTCCTTTCCCCCGTGCCTTATAAGCTGTGCAAGTGGAGGAGGTGGAGAAGGGGCTGCTGCTCTGTCCCTTCGACCCGATCGGACGTGCAAGGCAGACCCATTCCGGCCTTGCGGGCCAGGCCTCGAGGCATGCGTTGCTAGAGTGTAGTTCAACATGTGCTGTACCATTCGGCCAATAAACCTCCTGGTTCGTCCTGGCCCTTTGTCAGTGAGCCAAACTTCTCTGGGGTGCTTGGTGGGCATGGTGAAACCCCCGCATCGCCCCAGAGGAGGGCGGGGACGCACCTTGATCTTGCCGGGGCGCCGGGCGGCCGACTTGAGGGCGCCGTAGCGGAAGTGCTTCTCGACGCGGAACAGGTACACCCAGCACTCGGGGATGGGGAAGCGGATCTGGACGTCCTCGCAGGGCACCTGGCCGTGCTTGCGGCTGTGGTAGCCCGGCACCAGCACGTCCGCCCGCAGCTCCACGTGCCTCGGGGACACCCGCATCACCACCTTCAGCTGCAGGGGGAGCTCCCGCGCCTTGGGCGGCCGCACCCGGAACCGCATCAGCTCAAAGAGGCACGCGTCCGGAGGGTGCAGCCTGCCGGCAGAGGGGGCCGAAGGAAAGCGACACTCTTGCAAGCCTGCTCTGGCACGGGCAGAGGCCACATCCCCGGTGCAGCAAGAGGACACCCACTCCGGGCACAGCGTAGCTCACCACAGTGCGCCTTCCACAAACCAGCGGCACCTGGCAGCCAACCTCCACCGTCTAAGCGTGTCCAACTTCTCAATAATATCATGGGAGCACAGATCGGCGAGTCGCTGCTCAGCGCTTTATCACGGAAGAAAGCAGCACAACAAGCGAGAGTGCTTCGGGTGCGCACAGCTGCCCTGCCAGTGCAACCGTCGCCTTCCAGGCTGTTCCCGCAAGCAGGAGATATTCACTGCCTTGCCATCAACAATGCACACGCGAAATCGCTCTCGCCACCCGCAAATGAAGGTAGCCTTATAAAGGGAAGGGGTTGTGTCTTGCTTGTGGAACAGCCTGGAACGCGACGGTTGCACTGGCGGGATCGTTTTGTGCACGCGAAGCCCTCCCGCTCGTTGGGCCACTTTCTACCGTGATAAAGCGTGATCAAGCGCTAAACAGTCAGTCACTCGCCGATCGACGCTCCTGTGATAGGTACTATAAAAAAAATTGGGCACCTGTACCTCCCTTGAGAGAAATGCATGTGGCACGAGATAGCTTTGCAAAACTGTAAAGTGAAAAGTGCATAGGCACCGAGGGCAGAAGAGAGGAACACACAGAAGCTCCCTCCTTCCACCGTATTTCCACTTTCCAGTATGCCCCAACTAGCCAAACTTTTGGTGCTGTTACAAAAATACCAACGCCTAAAAGGTATTTACTTCTGATCATGCATTGGCAATCCAAAAACAACAAAGGATGCAATGGTACAATGCAGGGAAATGTTGCACCGTGGTAGTGTGAACATTTACCCATAACATGAAGGACCGAAATCCCCCGTCTGCATCAAGGTGGTAAACTCCAAAGGTGCAAATGTGCAGCGTCTGTATGGCCCGTCCCAAGCCTGCGTAAGGATATTTCAGTGGAGCTGTTCTGTTTGTCTGTGTTTGTTCCCTACTACAGTTAAACCTCGATATAACGAACTTCAATATAACGAAATTCTCGATATAACGAAGTTACAAGGCACACACAACTTACTTTCCATTGGAAACCATGTATATTTTATTTCGGTATAACGAAGCAAATGTTGCTGTAATTCCATTACAACGAAGTCTCTGAACTTGAAAATTTACCCACAAGGACAATTTCCCCGTGACGACGTCTGAGGGGAAAGCGTTGGCAGCGCGAGCGACTTGGGTAACGCACGCGGCCGGGCCTCCCGGGGCGCGCGGCAAGCAAGGGAGAAGCAGCGAAATCCTCCCGCTGTTGCGAATGGGCATCCCACCGCAGCCACCAAGGTTGCGACTCGCATCCCAGCTTGTCTCCGATATTGGTTATCAGCCATCCTGATGCTGTATCCGCTGTTAGGACTGGGCCCGCTCACCGCAGCCACCACTCTTGCGACTGGCCATCCGAGCGCAGCCACTGGTTAGCGACGTTGCCATGATCCGTCCGCTATCGATGCGGCGTAGAGCAGAGCGAGGAAGTTCTCGAGTCGACGAAAAGTTGAAGCGACATTTATATGCCGTATGTACAAGGGTAAGCAAACGTTATATGGCTCGCACAAAGGCGACAGCACCACTCCACTCAGTGCCTCTGAAAAGTGCCGCCGATAAATGCAGACGATAAGTCATAAGTGCCTCCTGGTGGGTTTTTATACCCCCGGAAGTTCGTTTGAGCCCCGAGAAGTTTGAATCGCTCCAATCAGGACTCTCGATGGCTGAAGTTTCAAATCCAACGAATCGTAGCGAAGCGACGCCTACGCCGTCTCCGCGAGTCGGTCGTTCACCCGGTGCAGGATTTGGCCGAGCCGCCGTGACGCTGCATACCTCCTCCCCCCATGTGCCTTTGCTGCGACCCAAAGTGGCCTCCCTCTTTCTAGTGCCTTCGCATCGCCTGGTGCGTTCTCTCGCCGCTTTTGTTTCCCGCGTGCGACGCCGCCATGAGGGGCTGTAAGCGGAAAGCTATTTCGCTTGAGCAAGAAGCGGTGATCCTGGAGGCTGTTTCCAAAGGGGAAAAGAAGAGAGACGTTGCAGCTCGATTCGCGATATCACAAAGTACGCTGTCAACAATTTTAAAAGCTAAGGACGTGATTCTCAGCTCTGCCAAATGTGGCCGGTCAACATCAGCCGACGCACCTGAAGCCGCTACTTGGCTGGAGAAGGAAATGCCGAAAATATTGACGCGATACCAGCCATCGGAAGTCTACAATGCGGAGGAAACAGGATTTTTTTACCAGATGCTGCCGAATAGGACGCTAGCACTGAAAGGGAATCGGTGCCACGGCGGTAGGCAGAGTTAGCTGCGTATCACGGCTCTTCTGTGTGTCAACATGGATGCCAGCGACAAGCGGGTGCGGGTGAAAGAAGGTCATGGACTACTTCCAGACGAAATAAATGAGTGATTGCTTTGGTAGGTACCGAATTTCGATGCAACGAAATTTCATTATAACGAAGAATAGTGCCGATTTTTACGACTTCGTTATATCGAGGTTTAACTGTACTTGTGGCTCCATGGCCTGCGGTTTGGCATTTGCGTGTTGTGGGGACAAGTCTGTCCCCATGTCTCGCTCAGAGCTAGTAGGCTGGCGCCGCCGACAGCGACAAGGAGCACCCTGAATCTCACGGGCTCTCGTGCGAGACACGCACCGGCCGACGTGCCAGCCTGCCTTTTTAGCCTGGCCAGCCCAGGCGGTAGAGCAGGAGACTCAATCTCAGGGTCGTGGGTTCAGGCCCCACGTTGGGCGCCAGAAGGCGGGGTTCGCAGCTATGAGTGGCCTGTATTGCCGGGCTAGTCAGCCAGAACACGAGCCCCAGAGCCGCAATCGACTCACCGCAAGGTGCCAAAGACGAGTTCGGAGGCAAGCGAAGTCGATGAAGTGCGCTTTACTCCACAGTCAGTCAGATGCACAAGAGAGTGGCTGTCTCGAGCTTGGGCAGAGGACGAGCTCAATAAGCCGTTGTAGGCCGCCGGCTTGGTTCGTCTCCTGCGGGGAGACTCGCCTTTTTCTCCCCGCGCGGTCAAACTGCCCGGTTGCACCAGGAGCGCTCCGTTCCCCAACCGTGAGGCAAGGCGAGTCTCTCCGCAGGGAAGAACTAAGCACGGACTCTGTCCTCCGCCCAAGCTCGGGACAGCCGCTCTCTTGTGCATCTGACCGACCATGGAGTAAAGTGCACTTCATCGACTTCGCTTGCCTCCGAACTCGTCTTTGGCACCTCCCGGTGAGTCGATTGGACCCACAGCGGCGTCCACGCGATGCCACATGGTGGATTGTGGCTCTGGTGCTTATGTTCTGGCTGACTAGCCCGGTAATACAGCCCACTTTTCGCCGCGAATGCCACAGTGTGCTTGTGAAGCCCTCTTGGCAGGAGTGGCGAGATTTCTTGGCAAGGCACCCGCAGGACGTCAACTGTTGTAGTGAGTTTTAAGGCACAGGCCACCATTGTCCCTCATTAAGTGCTGCCACGCCAGCTTTGCCCCAACCAAGAGTCGGTGCGACTGTCCCGGAGTGTTTGGAACCCGGCCCACACCCGTGCGCTTTCCCCCGGCAAGATGGCTCCCGCGCAGCCCCCGAGCGGCAGCAGGGCAGGCTCACTTGATGATGCGGTTGTTCTCAAACTCCTCCTGGAGGACGCACGAGTGGAACTCGCAGTTCTCCAGGCGGATCCACTCCTCCGTGACCACGGGCATGATGTCGTAGCGGCCCACCACCTCCTTGCCCTGGCGGGTCAGGTCGTTGATGCCCACCTCGATGTCCGGCATGCCTGCACACAGTGGCCTCTGCTCGTCACGCCCCAGTGCAGACAGGGAGGGCCCCGTGGAGACACTGGCACGGGTAGCAAACGCGCCGCTGAGGCCGCCTTCCACAGCTGCCACTGTTCCAAGTTGGGCGCACTTTCCAGCCAGCTCCATATTGCCGCCTGTGCGGGAGCTCCAAGTGGCAGCTTGCAAAGCCCCGGTACTGAACTCGTTCCCTTTTAAGACCTGGCAAGTGGCTGCCCTTCCACACGGAGGAGGATGCTCAGCTGTGCAGTCAGTGGACGCGGGCCCCTGTTTCGACCACTCCCAAATGTTCCAAGCTGTAGAAGCGAACTGCATGTGGAAGCGAACTGCAAAGGTTGTCAGCAAGCACTGCATTTATTTTGTGACGAGCGGCTCCCGGAGGACGACTACACGGCTTAGGGGGTAACGAGGCGGCCCATACAGCAGCTCGAGTTCTTACTGTCCGAGCAGGCCCTTCGGTCACCCCTAACCACGGAGAGCAATCCACTCGAGATAGCCTTACTACGTACGCGGCTATCACCGCACACTACCGCCTCCTCCGCCTGAAATACCCCCCAGCCCACTCCTCACTTTCCACAAAGGAAGAACGCTTGTGGCGGCTCCTTCAAACTAATACCCTTCCGTGCCGCGCCAGCCTTTATCGCATATACCCTGATCAATACCCATCACCCCTATGCCCCCACTGCGGAGATGTCGACACCCTCTGCCACGCTATGTGGGCGTGCCCTCGAAACCCCTTACCCCTAATCCCCTCTGCTGATCAATGGGAGGCGGTGTTGGGCGGCTCTGACCCTGGGGTCCAGAAAGCCTTGGTGGAACGTGCTGCCGAAGTCACCGCTGGGCTGCACCCAGTGGTCACCACCCGCCCCTAAATTGCATACTGCAATAAAGTTTATTCCTCCTCCTCCTCCACAGCACATGTGGAGAACGTCTGCCATAGGCGACACACACGCCAAGAATACAGTGCATTTGAAGCCTTACTGTACGCAACCCCTATAAAGGTAACAAACATGCAAGGCAGGCTTGGCGACTCTTGCAGCCTTTTTAGGAAGCAGTAAAACAACAGCAGATCCACGAATACGAGCTCGCTCGCATGCTCCTCTGTGGCTGCTCTCCTCCTCCGCACTGTGGTGGTTAAAGGGGCAAGACAAGTGCTCAGCTGAAGACGTTTCCTTGTACTGCGACATTCCTTTCCGCTCTTCGACACAGGTTGTGCATATTGTGCCTGTTTTGTGAACATGCCTGCGGCCATAGAACGCCCTTTTGTTCATCTCAGTACTGTGCAGCTGTCTCCGCCCCATCCACGAGTATAACCTGTTTCCGTGTAAACATGAAAACGCTGGACGGGTTTCGCACGTGCTGTTGCCCATCGTAGGCAGCTAGCCAGGACACTGAGCCCTTGGTGGCACCACCAATTCCAACACATTTCAACAGCAGCCATCATTCAAAAGGACACCGTACAAGTTGGGTTCATTAGGAAGACTGCTCTGTCCCAATAACAATGGTACCAAGTTTATCGGAAACCCGAAAAAAAAAAAAAAAAAAAAGAGAAATAATGGAGATAGGTACTATTAAGATGTGAAGCAGTGGCAGCTCCCTGGCCACTTTCTGGCAACTCTCTCATGATGTCACAAAATCTTGCTTGTGCGAATGGCGGCCGCCGAAATAACCCAGCGCTAAGATACATTGCCAAGCGGGGACTCCAGCCCCGTTTGATTGCATCACTTGGATGATAAAGTGCAGTCACTACACTGATAACTACGACGTTTTTCGTGCAGGCCCATATGACATCACTCCTGTCCACAACACGTCACTGCAGCGTGCAGTTTGAAAGTTTTCCAGTACTGCTAGCGTTTTTTTCCAGTTCAAAAATGTCTCTTGTGGCTCGAAAGCACAGTGGGGTATGGAAGCCTGCTTCTTTCAAGTTAAATGAAGTGGCATTTTGTCTTTGTGGCCCCTTAACGAGGCAAGCGGATGCACAACAAGGCCCGGCCGCATACCCTTGCCCCCGTGCACCCACAGCCTCACTCAGTCAAGCCCCAATCACTGGGGGAGCCTCAATGAGCAAGCCGGGTGGAGCCTCAGCGAGTTCCACTCACGGCAGCATCAAGCCCCCCACACTCTCCAGGGGTGTAGCGAAGCTATCGGTTGAGATGGGCGACGCCCCTGGCATGTCCTGCTGGAGAGAAAGGTCCAGCTCAGCGCCCCCCCCAACCAGCTCAAGATGCCACTGACAGCACAGGCTCAGGGGCCTGGCACTGCCACTCCTGAAACAAGCCAGTGGTGAGGAGGTGCTTGGCACGGGGACACTAGCCGGCGCACAGAAGTGGCACGGGCGAAGCAAAGATTGGGTGGGAAAAGGAGCCAGGAAAAGAAGCAAGGAGGACTGACGTGGCGGGTCCTGGAAGCAGAGCTGCCGGCCAAGAGAGAACGCCCGGGGAGCCTTCCTCCTGGACCACCACACTGGTGAAGAAGACGAGGCGGCGTCCACAACACAGCCCTCGGGGACCGCCAAAAGCCCGTGCCCCACTCCCAGGCTCAACGACACCTGCCACGTGAGCCCCAACATTTGCGCACTCGACTTGCTCACTCAGAAGCTGTACCCATTAGTCTAGCTCCGGTTCTCACTTGCGCATTTGGAGAGTAATTTGACCCGTCAGTACATTTGTTTAGTGTCCGTCGCCAAATCGTCTCGCCTCCTCCGTGCCTTAGCCTCGTTGTCAACAAAACCACCTGCACAGCAGCACCTGCTCCCCTCTCTCTGCCCCTTGCTACACGCAGACCAGCCACACGACCCACCGGTGATGAAGGCGAGGAAGAAGACGCGCACGCGGGCCTTCTGCTTCCACACGTGGCCCGTTCTGTCCTGCTCCACGATGAACTCGTCCTGCACGGTCACCTGGATCTCCTCCGTCTTGTAGGTGAGCGCCCGGTCACGGTGGATCTGCAGCCGGAACAGGGCGTCCTCCACCACCTGCAAACAAAACGACTGCCTCAGGCATTCTGCCCTGCCAGTGCACTGCCTTAGGTGAGGCACAGAGGCATTTTTTGCTCTGCCGCACTTACTGCCCCTGTGACGCCTTTTTTCGCGTGCTAGGGACCTTACCTCTTTCGTGACCGTGCCTATTCAAAATCATTCAATTTGGACGATACCTCAGGAGCCCCTTTTCACAGCATTCAAGGCGTTGCTGGAACAAGTAAAGCTATTTGGAGTTAGCTCAAAAAATGCCCTTTCAAAATCACTTTTGTTTACATTTTTGCAACAAAAACGTGATTTTTGACACGCGTTTGAATCACCTGGGTGTGGAAAAGGGGCGTGGTCATCTCGCGTCACTGCTACCAACGAAGAATGTGTGCAACTCGTAATTACTCTGCACCACCGTTTGGTTTTTGTTGACAGGACACATGGTGAATCAGAAGATGATTTTCAAACATCAGGTTTGCACTCTGACAGTAATAATCCCTGAAATTGGCTGAAAATATCAAGAAGTGCCTGTTTGCAAAATTATTTATGATGTTAGGCAGTTTTATTGCTTTTGCACACATTGTTCTAATTGTGTTGTAGCTCTACTTACCACAGGACCATTCACAAACAGTTTACAACAGTTTCGGTTTTGTTTCTGCATCGTGAAATTCATATTTGGCGCTACTACACAGTTACCCAACTTAAAGCCTACCTGGCACGGTGCCTAGAGCATCCACTCATCATTATCACCGTCATCATCACCACCACCACCACCAGCAGCCTATCTACGCCCACTACAAGGCAAAGGCCTGTCCCATTAATCTCCAATTACCCCGGTCCTGTGCTAACTGCGACCAATTTGTCCCCGCAAACTTCTTGATCTCATCCGCCCATCTAACTTCTGCCGCCCCCTGCTACGCTTGCCTTCTCTAGGGATCCACTCTGTTACCCTTAATGACCAGCGGTTATCTTGCCTTCGCATTACATGCCCTGCCCACGTCCATTTCTTCTTCTTAATTTCTACTAATACAGTTGAACCTCGTTATAAGAGACACTGATGTAAGAGACAAATGGGTATAAGAGACACTATTCACCCACATGGTTGGCTGCCCTATCTTTCCCATTAAATCGACCTCTTTTATAACAGACATCAGATGTAGAAGATTGGTTATAAGGGACAAGTCATCCTTGAACTTTAATCAATATTCTCACCTGTAACAGACATTTTAACTTCAGATGCAGTGCTACCAGTCAGTAATTGCAGCTGCTTCCATTGTGGAAACACAGGTGGACGACAGACGCCTGCAGTCGCTATTTATTATAACTTCAGCAAACACACAGTGGTTCAGTCAGCTATGAAATGACGATGAGAAGCCCTGCCAATGGAAATGCAACTTACAGAAGTGGTTGAAGCTTACTGCCATCCGTTGGATGAAGCGCGATCGCACATGCGGGTTCTCCCACTGGCATAGCTCCCAATCAAAAAGCATCGCAGATGTTGAGTCCTGCAAGCATAATGAATAGCCTGAGCACACAGCGGAAGAAGCTGTGCGCTCCGCCTATTCATCAGGCTTGTGAACTCAGCATGTATGATTCATCTTCCACAAACGAGGAAAGAAAAAAAAGCTTGCAGAATCGGTTGTAAAATATACAGTGTAAATACAGTCATGAAGCAAACAAAGATTCAGAACTGTTTCATAAATTCTGGGGGCCAAACATATATTAGAATGAATCTTTTGAAACATGCTGTAGCATTCTTTTGAGCTTGTTTTAGTCATAGGGTGCCCACATTGAACTAGGGTCTGATTAGCAAGTGAAAACATGGTACCCTGCTTATAAGAGACATCTCGTATAAGAGACAGAAACTGCTCCCCGGAACGTGTCTCTTATAAAGGGGTTCAACTGTATGTCTTTAACACCAGTTTGCTCCCTGACCCACTCCGCTCTCTTTTTGTCCCTTAATGTTACACCTATCATTTTCCGCTCCATTGCCCGCTGAGTCGTTCTCAATTTAAGCTGAACCCTCTTAGTGAGCCTCCAAGTTTCTGCCCCGTAGGTGAGTACTGGTAAGATGCAGCTGTCATACACTTTCTTCTTCGGGGTCAATGGTAGGCTGCCATTCATTATCTGAGAATGTCTGCCGTATGCACTCCACCCATTCTTATCCTTCTAATCATCTCTGCCTCATGGTTGGGATCCGGGGTCACAACTTGGCCTAAGTAGATATATGCATATTCGTTTACCACTTCCACTGCCTCGCCACCTATCTCAAACCGCTGTGCTGTCCCGAGGTTATTGATCATTACTTTGATTTTGTGCATATTAATTTTCAGGCCCACGGTCCTACTCTGTTCATCTAGTGCGGAAAGCATGCTTTGCAATTCGTCCCCCGAGTTACTTAACAAGCCAATGTCATCAGCAAATCTGAGGTTACTGAGGTATTCTCCATTAACCCTTACTCCCACCTGTTCCCAATCCAATGTTCTGAATACTTCTTGTAAACATGCTGTGAATAACATTGGAGAGATTGTGTCTCCTTGTCTGATGCCCTTCCTTATAGGTATTTTACTGCTCTCCCTATGGAGGATGATGGTAGCTGTGGACCCATTGTAGATATCCTCTAGTATTCTTACATAATGCTCATCTACCCCCTGGTTCCGTAATGCCTGAATGACTGCTAGGGTTTCGACCGAGTCAAATGCTCTCCCATAATCTATGAAGGGGTTCAGTATACTCCACATACTTCTCTATCACCTGATTGATCGTGTGAATATGGTCCATTGTTGAATAGCCTTTACGGAACCCTGCTTGTTCTTTAGGTTGACTTATATCTAAGGTGGCAGAAATTCTGGTAGCGATTAACCTTGGTAAGTACCTTGTAGATGACTGACAGTAAGCTGATCAGCCTGTAATTTTTCAAGTCCTTCATGTCATCTTTCACAGCTGATCCTCAAAAGAAAAAGCACGGTGCTCCTGATTTCACCCCCCCGTAACCAGATTCCTGCGATAAGAACTTCCGATGCAAGTCAATGGGATAACACCCAGACGCAAGATATCAGTTCCAACAAGGAAAGCTGCTTTAAACCGGCCTTACACACCGCCGGCTGTTCGCCTGCCAGTTTCGTATCCAGACGAGGGCATCTCCGGACGTCTAGTGTGGCTCCTTGGTCAGACAAAGTCTCCAATAAGTTTTGTACTGTTTCATTTCAAAAATGTTAGGCGGTGTTACAATGTAGGAGGCTCGTCGATTTCACTGCGCAACAGCTACTCGGCCAAAGTTGGCAGGGCACGACTCTTGCGCATCGCACCTCATTCCTGTAAGCAGGGCTACAATAGCGACTCAGATGATGATAATAAACCGCAAGTTTATGTTTTGAGAGATAACTGACAGTGAACATCAACAAGCATCAACCACAGAGTTTCGTTTTCAACTCCCTGCAGATTTTTCCGCATTGCGTGCTTGTCCCAAATACTGTGCTGTCTGTAAAGGCAAATTCAGTCATTGACAAGATGTTCTTGCATCAGGTGGGGACAAATTGGGGCCTCTCATAATGTCAAACCACCAGATTTCTTCCAGGGAAGCACCCAAAATCGCACAATTTGAAATGGAGGTTGGGCTTCACTGCATGGCACGGGCTCCATGCAGGATAACATTTTTTTTTATATCTGACAAACTGTTCCGCGCAAGTCAACATTTTTTCTAGGACGTGTTTTTCAAATGTTTGCCCACAAAATGTACATTCAAATTTTTTCCTTCTATTGGTAGTTTGTTGCACACAACTCCTCTTTTATTACTTTCTTCGACAACTTGACAAAAATTTTGATTTTGATATTTTTCCCCCCTCAACTTTGATGTATGAAAACATTAAAAAAACTGGTGTTACTGGAAAGGGCATTAAAGCATCTCCATTATGTGTTCCTTTAATTAGTGCCTAACCAATCCTTTTAGCAGAAAAAAAAAGTTTTCTTGGACCTCTAAAAATCGGTCAATTTTCCTGCAGTAACAAAAGAGTTAAATTAAAAGAAGCACGGCAAGAATGCGCAAGTTTTACATCTTCTTCTTCTGAACCTGAGAGATAGATTGAGCAGAAAAGGTGTGTATGACATTTCCTTGCAGTTGCCCGTGTGGGCAAGACAGGTCAGCGGACACTGACATTAAGAAGTCGAGGCTATAAATAAAAAAGAAGGAAGAAAGAGGCTGTCACGGTTGATAAGCTGCTCTGGCAAGTGAAACGAAAAGGGCACTGGGACGCTAACGTCCGCGAGTGCTGTGGGTGGAATAATGCCAAGGAGCTGTGCAGACATTTCACCGCAGCCTGGCAAGTTAAAAAACGGTGTCATGCAATCCAGTTACGAAAGACATCTCTTGAGGAGGCTATAAAACTGTCTAGGTGATAAAACTAGATAAAACTGTCGATAAAACTAGATAAAACTGTCTAACATCACAACACAAAAACAGGAGACGGCACAAACACAGTGTTGATTGATTGATTGATTGTAGGGTTCAACGCAGCGACGCAACGCAGGCGATGAGGCGCGCAGTAGTGGAGGGCTCCGGATTAATTTTGACCACCTGAGAATCTTTAACGTGCGCCGAAATCTCGTACACACGGGCCTTTTCGCTTTTCGCCTCCATCAACAAACACAGTGTCGTCTTCTCTTCTCACTGTGTCGCGTTTTTAATGGCGCTAGTGGCTATAATGTACAGGGGGGATCGAGAGGAACGCAAACAACAGAGTGCACAGTCCGCAAGTTGCATGCATGCACCATCCTCACAATCCTCCCCCGAGAGCGTTTGAGGGTGCGGCCTACTCTGCTTACGGCACCAAGAAGCGATGCCGATCGTCTATTCAGAGGTGCCACCGAGCAGGCTGACAGCGGAAGTGCATCATGCTATTAGCAATCAAGGTCGACTCGAATGTAGGTCGACCCCCTCAAAATTGCGTATCTAAGGGCGCCGCCTAGAAAATTCTATCACGAAGAGAAGCTCTTTCGTCGTCAACTACCAATACCCCCCATACAGCGCCTCTTCCATCAATGATCGATGCTCCCACAAGAACCATGCGCTCGTGGTGCGCGCAGTAGATGTTAAAAAAGAAAAGCTTTTTTTTGTATAAGCACGCGGAATAATCAAGCGCTGCGGGTTGAGCGGGAAGAACACATACGCTGCGAGATGACAAGCATCGAAGCAACCGGCAACAGCCATGCACGATTTCCTTTTATTAGCGAGTACGTTACTCATATTCCAGAAGCGTCGTGTTCGTCTCTAGTAAACAAACTGAGCATTAGCGAATCCCTTGATTCACTGCACGGCGCTGACGAAGCCACCACCATATCACACTGTTCAGGACAGTTCCAAACACGATGGTGGGAGGTTCGTTGCTCTAAGTACGGTGGACAAAGGGCACAGATCGGGAATGCCAACTTTGAAAGTACGCATCACCTTTAATGACGCCACAATGTATGCAATGGTAAATTATTACGCTACGCTTTGACCATAATCATGGAAACCTAGTCGTCACTAGCGGTACATGGTTCAATTTAGATTGCAAGTCGACCCCTAAACATTGGATGGTCCAATTTGGAGGAGAAACACACACACACACACACACACACACACACACACACACACACACACAGAGAGAGAGAGAGAGAGAGAGAGAGAGAGAGAGAGAGAGAGAGAGAGAGAGAGAGAGAGAGAGAGAGAGAGAGAGAGAGAGAGAGAGAGAGAGAGAGAGAGAGAGAGAGAGAGAGAGAGAGAGAGAGGGGGGGGGGGGTCAACCTACGATTGTGTAAATACGGTACGTAACAGGCAGGCTGGCACAGGGGTTAATTTAAGGGGGCACACTGGTCTTAGAAACATTTTTTTTTGTTTTCCAACCAATTTTGATGAAACCTCATGGGCTTGTTCAGTTTTTTTAGCTGCTTTAAAATATCCAATTACTTTTCATCTGAGGTAATTAGTTCCTGAGTTACTTAAAAGTTTTCCTTGATTGTTCTTGAGAACAATAGGGAAAAAACTATTCAACAAAAAATTACCAGCAACGTATCAATAGATACCAGAAGTCGTGGAGGATGAAATGTGGGAAGCAGTTTTTTTGTTTTGTACTCACATACAAGTTTACATCAATTCTAATTTCTAGGTTTGAGTATGTCTGCTAGCCAATTAAAAACAACGCTGATTAAACAACTACTGAAGCAGAAAATGCAAAATCTGCTTCCATTATTGGATGGTTTAAACATTCAGCTTCACAGTGCAGAAGAAATGACCTTCCTAGCTGCACTACACGCTGGGATGTACCTCTCGAGGATTTCCCATCCCTGCAATGCCGCTCGTGGTCAAGAAGTGGGGAATTTTTTGTTGAAATTTGACCTCTATGGCTTTTACGAGTACCTGGTACTGTTCCGAGTATGAAATTATCGAAAAATAAATAAATAAATAAAAATGAAACTTTACAGTTCAAGAAAAAAGTGATACAAAAAAAAAAAACTTTTTTTTGGGGGGCAATTTTTCGGTCCCACAGGTACTGCCGCACGTGCACTTACAGCTGAAGTGCTTGGCCGCAGAAGGGAGGCAAACTTCAGTTGAGAAAGCCCTATGTTCATTTTAGTTGCTTCAGCTACAAAGCTTTTCTTTCATCAGCAGCACCAGCCAGAACAACATGCGCGCCGAGTGCTCACTCAGGCACTGCCCTCACTGAACACAAGCGTGATGACGACTTCTGCAATGCTCTTCGGAATATCCACTACATTTCTCACTGGCCCCACCCGACCAGAGGTGTATCCAGACTGCGCCCTTGGTGGTGAGCGGGTGACAATGGCCAAGATGGGAAGGGGGTGTTGTTGCACGACCTCTGGATTGCACAGCACTAGTCCTTGGGTGCGCGTAAGAACCACCGCACTCTCAAGTGGCAAAAATTATCGGCGGTCTCGGCCTGCTACGGTGGATGAGCAGCGAAGATCTGGCGAGCCAGAATTTTGAACAGAGGTACGATCTCTCGACGGAAGTACTGCTGCGACTGGCAGTCTGTGCCGAGCCGTCTCCGAGTGGCCGTTTGGACAGCTGCTCGCTTGTTCTGGCCAGTTGCACGGCTCATGTGTGCGGTGCTCCCATAGCTGTTACGAAATGAATAAATGCCGAATGGCCACCCTATTGCCACCTCTGCGCTCGTGGATGCGCCAGCAAGCCAGGCCCCTGACAGTGCACCCACCATCAGCCATACTGGGGAGCCAAGTGTGCAGCCAGCACGATTCCCTCCCACCCCCGCTCCTCGGTCCAGCACCTCCCCTACGAGTGGGCCACCCTCTGGAAGGACTCGCTCTGCGGCCAGCTGGTGGTGCAGCATGCGTTGCCAGTGTTCCTCGCAATCCCCCCCCTTGCTGGAAAACACTCCCTCTTCGCACTTTGTGCCCTTGCCAATTCCATCAGCTGAGTGGCCCCTGAATGACGATGAGGCTTTCTGGCCCGACTCGGAGGCACTGGGCACCAGAGGCCCCAGACAAGCAGTGCAAGAGCGAGATTCGGACATACCTGGACGAAGCTGCGGAGCTCGCCGGCGCTCTGGGTGCCCAGCTTGAGCAGCTGGGAGACCTGCGGGGCGTGCTCCAGGGGCAGGCCCAGCTTGGCGAACTGGCCCACGCTGGTGATCTGGCCCTGCATCACCTTGGAGATCTGGCCCGGCCGGACGCCCACCCGCTCCCGGTAGAACACGTACTGCAGCTTCACCGTGAAGATCTTGCCGTACGCGTCGAACTGCTGGGCCCCCATCTCCGACAGGGAGTAGCAGGCCTGGGCAAGGCAGCGAGGAGGTCGGGCAGAGAGCACTGGCCACTGCTGCTCCACGAGACAGATTCCCACACACAGGCTTCACCTCAACGTCCACTCAGACTCAGTCCCTGCATTTGCAAGGCCCGTTTTGTCCGTGGCGATGCACAGCTTGGGCCACCAGGCTGCACCTCCTCCCAACCAAGAAATGGCCGTGCTGTACAACGGGCATGACCCTCTGCTTTGGTCACACAGTTCCGAGCCACCAGCCTGGAATACTCGATGCCCAGTCGAGATGCACTGTGTTGCAAAACTGTTCCGACGGCAACGGATTCTGGCCCATGCGAGCAAACATGGGAGCAGAAGCTATGTTCTCGTTTCTCGGCAAGTTGCCACTTGTTTGCACACTGCACTCACAATACGGCTGTACTTTGGTAGTCTCGCAATCTCAAGGTAAGGCTGCTGTGTGTGACAGCAGCACCTCACGACTGGAACTGTGCACAAAACCGGACAAGGGAGGAAAAGACACACTCCCGTGTGCTGGCCACTCACACCTGGTTTTTACGCGCAGTTCCAATCATGAACCATTTTCAACTAGCCCCGGCTTTCCACGTCAGCAGCAATTCATCTGTTATTGCTTTTTTTTCAAAGAAAGCACAAACAGGCAACTGCAATGTTGCCGCGCTTGATGACTAGACAGCGCCCTTCTGCATGAGTTGGCAGCAACAGAACCAATTTACTACGACGCCACGCTAGCAATCAATGTTTTATAAAAATGGGCTTTGCATACGACGGAAAGTACAATGCATTTTTACAACAAAGCTTGTGCTATCTTTCTAATTTTTCCAATTAAATTTAATGAAGGACTCTCATGACAACAGGGGATGCCCCATTTACTCAAGCATAAGCACCGTTTTCTTTCTTTTGTTTTTTTGGCACCCAAGTCACTGAAGAGAGACGTTGCTTAGACACAGAGCATTCAGTGCAGCCAGAAAAATGGAGATGAAAGACTGGATAGCTTAAAGTGACAATAAAGACAAAATACAGGTTTGGGTTGCTCCAAAGGTGGCCACACCAGAAGAACAGCTGTGCCACTGTTGTCACAAACTTTAAACAAGTAAGCTGGGTTGGCGAGGCAAAGAGACCAGAAAGAAAGTGGCGTACCACCGGCCACTTCCTCGCACTGCTCTTGCGCTGTACAAGGACCAGTCTGTGTGATCGACAGCCAACTGGCAAAAGCTACCCCCAATGAACATCACTGTGCAATTGGTGCCTCTGATCCCACTTTTTCGTGCAATTAAGATGACGTGACGGCTACTCTTCACCAATGATGTTACTGACATTGCGCAGTGGGAAATTTCGCCTGGCAGAATTTGTGATCTCTTTTTTTCCTACGGCGCAAGCGGGGCAGGCACAGCAGCGTCGAGCAGCCAGGCCGCCCAGGGTTCGAGGGAAGCGTGCTCA
This sequence comes from Haemaphysalis longicornis, assembly GCF_048455015.1. Classification (NCBI taxonomy): domain Eukaryota; kingdom Metazoa; phylum Arthropoda; class Arachnida; order Ixodida; family Ixodidae; genus Haemaphysalis; species Haemaphysalis longicornis. The sequence goes on from NW_027526445.1 coordinate 193,876,207, forward strand.
CCTGCAGGGGCACCTCCTGGAAGGGGTCGCTGTCCTCGCGGCTGTTGTGCAGGTACAGGATGTTCTGCTCGGTCATGCGCACAAACACCTTCTTCCAGTAGCGGTTGCCCGTGATCTTCTTCTTGTTGGGGTGGCGCAGCATCATCTCCCAGCCCTCGCCCTCGAACTTGGGCCGGAACTCCTCCAGGGGCTGCGACGTGTCCTCGTCGAACAGCGGCGTCGACGGGCTCTCGGCCGACTCCCGCTGCAGGGCGGCCGCGTCGCCAAGCGCGGGGGGCGCCGGCCCTCCCGCCTCGTCCGCCGCGGGCTCGTCGCGCAGCGCCAGGCTCCGGTCAAACGGGTTGAACCGCGACCGGACGGGCGACTTTGGCGGCGGCTGCAGCTTGGGCGGCGGCTCGAGGCTCGTGGCGTCCGGCGCGGCCGCCTCCCGCATCTTCGGCCGGATCACCACCGACAGGTCTGGCCCGGCATCGTCATCGTCGAAGGAGTCCTGCGAGGGCTCCTTTGCGGGCGGGGGAGCTGCCTTCGGCTGGGACTTCCCCGGCAGAGCCGTCTTTGGAGCAAACGGGTCAAAGATGTCCATGCTGTCGAAGCCCGCGTCGCCATCTTCCTGGGGCAGCTGGTCGAGAGACTCGAACGCTGGCGCCAGAGTGGAGTCCTCAAACTTCTCGATGGCCTGCTCGAACTTAGCCGCGAAGGCCTCGAAGGCAGCCGTGTCCGTGAAAGGAACGGCACCTTTCGCGGGTTCCAGCTGGATGTTGCTCGTGTCAAAGGGGTCGCCGCCGACAGCGGAAGCGGCAGTGGCGTCGCTTGCACTAAAAGGATCGTTGCCCGCCGTTCCGTTGGCATTGTTGGTGCCAAAGAAGTTGTCACATGTCGCACCTGGCGCACTGCTTGTGCGGAAGGGGTCGTCACTCGTGTCCTCGGCAGGGACCGCACTCTCGCCCGCACCGAAGGGGTCGTCGCTCACGGGGGCAGCGGGGGCGTCGCCCGCACGAAAGAGGCCGTCCCCCCCGAGCCCAGAGGAAGCTGCACCGTGGCTGGTTTGGAAGGGGTCACCGGCCCTTGGAGCCGAGGCAGTCTCACCGCTCACACCAAAGGCGTCGTCACTGGCCGTCGCAGCTGCAGCGCCGTTCACACCAAAAAGGTCGCCGCCGCTCGCCGAAGCGGCGGTGCTGTTTGCACAAAATGGGTCGTCGGAATCTATCACAGCAGGGGCAGCACCTGAATCCTTGCCGAAGAAGTCATCAAAGTCCGACGATGCGGCCACTGGAGCAGCCTTCCCGGCGAAATCCGCAAGCAGCTCAGGTTCCCCGCTGGTTGCAGGGGGTGCCTCGCTCGCTTCGCTGGGCCCCAGGCCGAACGGGCTGGCGTCTTCCCTCTGGGGCGTGATGCTGGCCAAGGCTGCCGGGATGGGCTCCTGGCTGTCGCGGCTCAGGTCCGAGAAAGGGTCGAACGAGCTGGCGTGGTCTGCCGACAACCCGCCCGCGTCGTCTCCCGGAGGTGTGGTCGTGCCAAAGAGGCCCCCCGGGGGGTTGTCCGGCGAGAGGCCCCGGTCGAAGCTGGCCTTGCCGAAGGCCACCTGGAAGGCATCGGGCACCTCCGCTGCCGTGGCTGCAGGCGCAGCCTCCAGCTCGTCCCCAAACCAGTCCGAAGCGGGCCGCTGCTCCAGCTGCTGCTGGTCTTCGCAGGGAAATGTGGCCGCAATGTCCTGCAGGAGGTCACTGCCCACGTCCGACGACGTGCCCACCAGCGTCGCCTGGAAGAGGGCCAGGTCGTCCTCGAGGTTGTCGAACGGGTTGGTGCTCGAGCGGCGGGAGCTCGAGAAGAAGTGGGGCCCATCCGCGTCGCCCGCCTCGCTGGCACCAAAGAGGCTCTCGCCCGTGGTCGCGGGCGCGTCCGTCAGGAACGGGTTGCTCATCTCGGGGCCGTCCTCGGCGGCCAGGGGCCCCTCCTGGCGGGCAACGACGCAGCGGTCCACAAATGAGGTGTCGAAGGGGTCGGGCTCAGTGCTCGCGAGAGTGTCAGCAAACGACGCGTCAGCAAAGGAGGTGGTGTCGGCGGCAACAAGGGAGGTGTCAACAAAGGAAGTGTCCACAAACGACGTGTCAAAGGGGTCGTTGAGTTCAAGGTGCGGGTCCTCCGAAGGCAGTGGCTCCTCGACAGCAAACCCAAACTCTTCCAGAAGCTTCCGGGCCTGGTCGTCGTCCGCAGCCGGCGTTGCCGAAGCTTCCGGCAGCGCGCCGCCAACCGGCGGTTCGACGGCGAGGTCGCAGACCAGCTCGGCGACGACCCTGTGGTCGTTAAGCGGCTGCTCGGCGGCCGGCTCTCGGGCAGGAGGCTCGCCTGCAGCGGCCGGCTCGCCGCCTTCCTCGAAGTTGACCCACGACCTGGCGGGGCTGACGGGCTGCTCCGGAGGGGGCGCAGACTCGAGGTAGTAGTCGGGCCTGTTGAGCTCGGCAATGGCCGAGCTCTCCTTGATCTTGGTGAGCGTGTCCTGGGTCTTCTGCACCGTGTCCTGGACCCGCTGCGTGAGCTGCTCGAAGAAGCGCCACTCCTCGCCCGTGCGCTCCTTCCGGGGGCCCTCGTCCAACAGGGGCGGCTGCTGCTGCTGGCCCTCGGCTAGCTGCTTGGCATAGATGGCCGCTTCAACCTCGTCGCTGTCGTCGGGGCCGCCTCGCTTGTGGCCCTTGATCTTCTTCTTGAGGAAATTCATCTCCTAACGCTACCCTGCACCGGAGGGGGGGAGGGGGCACCCGGATAGCAGAGGAGAAAGGTCAGCACCTGGGCCACGTCGGTGCCCATTGCGCCACTCGTGCAACCACAACTGTCCCTTGCTCTTTACACACAACACAACCCACCAAACTCCCGTTTCCCTAAATCCAGTCTGTACCACAATTCATGGTATGCACTCGCACTCTTATTGCAGATTGTGGCAATAAGTGTGACCATTCCTGTAGAATTTTCCCATCCTTCCCCAAATCTGGTTCCCGGTATGTGCTTCCCTTATTATCCAAGACTGCAACGAAGAGTATGGTTTTAAACAGCAAACCAAAAGTGTATCGTTCTCTCCTGCACCCAACCTTGGCATGCAGTCAGAGCACAAAGCATCGCACAGGTTGAAGGCCGAGATATAAATACATGGGGTCTCAAACTTTTAACATCAACAGTTTAAAGGAGCCATGAAGAGAAAACACAAGTTTGGTTCATTCAAAAGATTGTCTCGTTAGAATCATACTGACACAGCTTTTAACGTAAATTTCGCTCAAATAAGCTACATAATTAGGAAAAACGGGAATGGTCATGCGACCCACCAGCTCATTTCCCGCAACAGAACCTATGATGTCACATGAGCTAAGCTCTGCGATTGGCGGAGGCTGGCAGAAGCTGACGCAAATTAGGTAGAGCTTACAAACTAGACGAACGAGCGATTTGCGCTTAAATTTAGGGCACTTTCTTTACAAAGCAATAAGAATGATGTGACAAACAGTGGAAGTTACGAAAGCACATGTAAACATATAAGTACTGATGCGTTCTGCTGTTCGTACTGCGCACAGCATGCTTGGTTTAGCTGCACAGCACTACGAGGCTTGGGGTTGTCTCAGACGACACTGGCCGATTGACGCAAGCAACGGTGTCTTACGTGACCCCATTTGTCGAGCGAGCACTGTTTCAGGGAACGAATATTTTCTCTCAGAACAAAAACAAGCCAGGTTTAAATGCGGGCAAAAACAAACCAAACGCTTGCCACGGTATGGTGGCGCCATCTAGGTTACGAAACGTAAAGAAACGCGGGAACAAACCAACACCGCTGTACAGGGTGGAGACAACCTTTGAACAGTCTCGTGCCGCCGCAATTGGGCCAACGGGCTTAACGCGTTGTTCTTTTCGTTTCCCACGAGACCTAGCAACGCGAAACAGACAATATGATTCAAACTTCTCAGTAAACCGCGTTGCGGCGATAATTTTAGCGCGGTTTTGACACAATGACTTGCTTCGGCGGCGAGCGAGCAACCGAAAATGGCGGTGCCAGCGTATACGTGTCTCTACCCTGTACGGCGGATGCGTGAATGAAGGTACTCTAGGCTGCAGAGCGGTCGGTTCCAGTGATGTCATTTGGGACCACGAAAACGCACGATTGAGCGGGAAAATCAAAATTTTAACCTAAATTGTTTAATTTCTCAGTGAATAAAGCACCGTTTGTATCCAGACAAGCGCTGGGGGCACTATAAAACACGAAATCGTTCGAATAAAACCAACTTGCATTTTCTCTTCATGGCTCCTTTAAGCAGAGAGCGCACAAAGCAATATCGGAGGAAACAAACAGCCATTCCGATTGCCTGCAAAGGCGGTCCACAGAAACACTGTCACCCCTTGCAGGCACCCGAATACACAGTGTTGAGAAACTGTCTTTTACCACACCAGTTATTTGGCCCTTTCTTGCACGTAGCACCTGAAACGACACAACAGTACGATCCCCTCCCCTCTGTCCTCAAGGTCTCAACCGACAGACAGTTTCACCACACACTGCCCAAGCGACCAAGAGCGGACATTTGAGGCGTTGCTGAGGCACGAAATAATTACCTACTGAATGGGCGACTCACTTGTGATTCTGCTAGGAACCAACGTGTGCACATGGGTGCTTCACTTGAACGGTGACAAAGCACAAGACAAGAATCCTGTCGCAGTCCAACGCCAGTCACCTGCTCAACCAACTTTCCTGCTTAAATGCATCAGCATCACATTTCCCTGTTTTATCACTACTCGATGACGAATGCAAGCCCCAGAAAACCTGGTTTTGAGCCTTGTGCACAACACTTGTATATGGCTTTTTTACTATAGAAGTCTGCGAGTACAAGGGAGATGGGCATTACATTCTTTTGCATGCTACATTGAATTTCATTTAGCCTTTTTAAAAGCACAAAGCTTGCACGTCTTAGAGTCAAAATTCAGCCCCTCTTTAGCGTGTATCAGTTAAACCAGCCCAAGAAGCCACCAACGAGTTGCCAAACAGCCCCAACTCTGCTCCCAGTAGATGGCTTGTGGTTGTTGGCTTTGTGCCATATGCCAAAGATGCCACGACTTCAGTGCTTGTGCACTTGAAAGCTGTAATGTTGAAGAGGTGCCTGCAGCAGCCTATGAACCTGATGCTCATCTTTTGTGTGGTACACTTCCCCTGTAGCTTGATCAAGACCCCCCTGGGGGACGGTTCCCTGCAACAAGAGAGGCTCCTTTTTGACAACCCTAACTGTAAACAAACATTTCTCCTCTCGCTCTTATTCTGCACGCCTTGTAATGTCTAAGAAATAATGCGCTCGGGTCGTGGACGATGGTGCGGGGAGAACACACGAGTGAACGAGCCAACGGCAGAAATCCCCCTTCGCATACTTGTCTGTGCAGCATGCCCATTATGCTCGCATGGCAAAGGTGAAACATCGACAAAAAAAATTAAATTCTTTCCCATTTGTACCTTATTTTCGAATTTTCCTCCACTTAATGTATGTCAGTCCCACTGTTGGTGTGCATGTACCGCGGCAAAAGTCAGCCCTCCAGAGTGAGCAAAGAAAAGGCGCCACAAAGTGGTGCAGATACAGCGAGGAGGAGGCGAGGGTTCCCCCTTTGGGAGCCGGAAACAGGCCTCCTTGCCCCGCACCTCGCTCACAAAGCCGGTCTGCACTGCACACCCACACACGCGCAGGCACAGAAACCTCGAGTGTGACAGAGAGAGCAACTCCTTCCGCATCTTCACGGGTGCCCACTCTCCATTCTGTACACAGCATCGAATGCGGCACTATAAATTACCCGGCGATAATACAGCGCCTCTGTTCTTTCCACACCGCCAGTAAGGATTTTTTTTTTTTTCGTTTTGTGCTCTCTCAAAACATTCACCGACGGCGGCTATAGACAAAGGGTTTAGGCAATCGCCAAGAAACGTTTCTTTAGTTAAAAAAAAAAAAGAAAAACCGCCGTAGTGGGAGCGAACATGATAAAAAAAAAATCCCGCGGAAGAAGCACGAATAAAGCGAAGGACAGAGGGGGACCGGCGATTCATCTTTTGCCTATCGTTCCGTTTGGCTTTCCCAACACAACCAGCTCGGGTCCTGCTCAAATCGGCCACTCAGGCGACGTCCCCACAACGGTGCCCCCCAGTTGAGAAACGCGGAAAGCGGGGCGGCCGTCCGCACAGCAGCCAGGGAGGGCGGAGAAGCCTCCTTCACAGGGCGCCGCTGCGGAGAAGCGCGCTTGCGGGGCGCGGTGGCCGTGAAACCCGCCGCCTCCGCTGGGTCCGCGAGAACACTCGACTCGATGCGGCCGAGGTCCCTGGAAAGCGGAACCGACGACCTCGCCATCTTCCCGATCGATAGCGCGCCGTATAACAGCGGCGCGCTCGGGGCCAAGGTGACGTCGCCGGCTCTGGGACTCGCACTCGGACTCGTGCTCACCCGTCGTGGACGTCCTCCCTGCGGCGGGCACCGGGCAGGCATGCCGCAGCCGGGGTCCGCCCAGGGCCCGCGAGGATCGGGGGAAGTCGAGCGGCTTCGCAGCGACCACTACGCCGCCCGAATGCCCACCACGGAGGCGACGACTTGCCCCTTCGATCCGCGCCGAGATCTGACGCCGACACCGCCGGACGCGCTCCCCCGTGCGCGGAGTCGGAAGCTGCTCGGCCGCACCACGGCGGCAACGCGCGGCGGGGGGGGTTCGTCACGTGGGCTTTTCCAATCACGCCGCCGACCCGAGCTCACTTTGCTGCCTGCAGCCGGCTGACATTATTGTACGAGGCGGCTGACATGCGACGCGGCTGATTAATAGCGACGGCTAGAAGCTCGCCTCTTGCACGCACAGATGCGCCGCCGCTCCCCCGTTTCCCTCCCGAGCGCCGCGGGTCGCCCGCGCTTTATCTCGCAGCCCGTTTTGTTTCGCTTCGATACGGGCTCGGCCACCGGCGGTCACTTGACGACTCATTAGTGGCCGCGGGGACTATTTTTACACTGCGTTTGAGCCAAGCGACCGCGCGCTGTCAACAGCGCATCACCACGAGCGTTCAACAGCAGAAAAAAGGCAAAGTCAGGTAGGTACGATACCACGACTGATAACCTGCCCGGCTACGCTCTGACGCACAACGTAACGCAGGTAAGTCGCGCCAAGAGTCATGCCGTTCAAACAAACTCCCCCCCCCTCAAAAAAAAAAAAAAAAAATCCAGTGCCCACTCATTGTCAGCCAGAGATTTCTCGAGAGCTTAACAAAAAAGAAAGGGGGCCACTAGCTTAATTAACTCATATTATGGAGCCTGCCGAACCACAGAAAAAAAAAAAAAAAAAAAAAACAATACAGAAACCTCAATCGCTCCTACATTCCTTTGCTGGTGGTGTTTTTTTTTTTTTGTCACTTCGTTGGTGCTATTACATCCTGGGGGGTGAAAACTCGCCCTCGAAAGAAGCATGCTCCCCATCATTGCTATGCCCTTTGTTTTGGGGTGAGTGACGTGTACTGATTTCAGCCATTCTATGATATTAACCCAAAATATCTTTCAGCTGACTCCTGCAATTCCCAGCTACTGCAGATATTTTGCAGATCACGACTCCACCCGTCAGTTCAGCACGTCCATTGCAGTCGTTCAGCTGGTGGGAGCTACCGTCGCACCAAGTGCAATCAGAAGCAGTGGCGAAGATAGTGCACAACACCAATTGGCAGTTCTGTCTGTGCAAATCTATGGGAATGCCAGGGCCACTGCTCTCCTTTAAATTACATTTCCATTGCGTGACGCTTGCCTAACGACATCGCACATCACTCTACTCGCAGCACCAATGTTTTGATCAAAACAATATTTGCCACTGGTCTCATATTTGTCAGTGCGCTACCATCTTTAGAATATTCCCTGCAGCTAACGGGTTCACCCAAGCCCGGCTTTTGGATCGCACCGTTACTAGCACTGGCCGTTAATTCGTACCTTTGATGCCAACGGCTGAAAAGTAGCAGTGAAAAACAAACTTTTTCCAAACGAAACACCCTTCTACTTCTAAGAAGAAGAAAAAAAAAAAGCACAGCAAGACAAACCTGAAACCACTTATCAGTGTTTTCACACTGCCCATAAATAGGGTGCTTTGTAAGTGCAGCGATACTGTGCACAGTACACAAAAGAAACAAGCTAGAGAGCTGCACAGGCACTTTGGAAAGAGGCAGCTTGGCGACAATGTAATGTCAATGCCAACAAACGCATCAGCCCTGAGCGGCCAACCAGGCCCTCTCCTGCTACTCCGGCCACTGTCCCCCAATCCCAGTGCTTGACACTGTCGAGTGACTCTCGGGGCGACGCGTGGTGGCGGAGAGCGGCAACGTAGGAGGCCTCCTCATCGCTCATCGCTTGCCTCCTCATCGCTCATCGCTTGCCTTGGCAGCCACGCCTGCACAGCCACTCTCCAATTCTGGACAAGCCGGTTGAGCGCGGTCACTCTGGCGGCTGAAACAGGCGGCCCCGTCACTGTCCCCATTAAGAGGCGGGCACTGGGCATTGACAAAATAAAGCAGGCGATGCTGAACTCTGCTTCGCTGTATAACTCGGATTAAGCGCCTATGCATGGCATTGTCATCATTCTTTCGTCGAACACCGGCTGAATAAATGAAGCCCACTGCAAAATGCCAACTGACAGACGGTCCCCAATCTTGCAAAAAATAATAATAATAATAATAATAATTACCAAACAGTGTGCGCATAAGTGATGGTTATACTCGGCCAAATGCAATGAGAGAAGGCATTACTTTGAACCGCGCTTCACTGACATGCTTCCACGCGATTCGGACCCTTATGGGCCCTTATGCAGAACCGGGGGTCCTGTGCTCCTCACCTGCTTCCTTCTTCCCTGCCATGTTCACAGGGTCACGCAATCAACCAACTCCCTCTTCCCGATTGGGCCACGGGAGGAAGCTTGCAGAGAGAACTGGCAACCCGAGGCCCTCACGTTGCCAATCAACACTTTCTAGGCAACACCTGTGGCCTGCAGTTCCCGCTGTTTCTACGAACCAAGCCTTCTCGAGATGAGCCAAGTCAGAAGGCAGGGCGGATGGATAAGAGAACCGCTGAGGCCAGCTTACTGCGCTATCCCAGAAAACAAAGTCAAGCATAGAGCCCACATTGTGCCTGGTGCAGCGACTTTGAACACATGCAGCCTGTTTCAGCCTCTGCCCAAGCAACTCGACTCCAGCTATCTGGCCAAATCGGCGACATGCTCATTCGTTCATTTGCCTACGTTTGGCAGCAGAGCGGTTGGAGCAGTTAGAAGTGTGTGGAGCCATTGCACGCCCATTTTCTGCTGCCCTGGGAGATCGAACTTAATTTTACGGGGCACGTCAACGGCAGAGCGGCAAGGTGAAAGTGACATGCTTGCATGGTCAATTAGGTTATGTGGGAAAAACAACAAAATGCACGTTTTCTCCCTATGAAGAGACCGCCATTTCTGCTCTCCTTTTTTTGCATGGACATTAAATTCAGAGGCAATAGCGGACGTCTCAGTTTTATGTTTGGGCAAGGTTTAAAACCTGTGGGTCAATAGGACGTTTTATAGAAAATTACTCAATGCTTGTTTTTCGCCCATTTACCATGTGCCACACAAAAGCACATATAGTACCATCTCAGTGCCCCGAAACAAACAAGTGGGGCCCACAGTTCAAATTTGCTAGGAATGCAAGGAACATAATTGCTAACGTGCAGGAAAAGCTCAAAGTGCATGGCTTCATTCGGCTCGTTAAAAAGAATGATTAATTACAAACAATAGGAACCGTTATGCGCACATTTCATGGAGTGTGGCGTGGCTGGAGTTTCGAAAGAATTCAAAGTGGTTTATCATGTTTGCAGGACACTTGGAGGCACATCGAGGAGTTGAGGCCCTTTGCCAGGCACGAGAAGAGGCTGGGTGAAATCGCACAGTCTCAAGGCTGCAATTCCACAAGGTTGTGTTGTTTCTTTTGGCTGTATGGGGGATTCCCATAACATGTGGCACTTTCTAGCGCCATTTTTGGGAAGGGATACCAGGCTCGACTCGGAAGAGGGCGCAGCAAGCAGCCGCGGTGAACATTTCCTGCGCTGCCTGCCCTTGGCACGACGGAAGTGGTGGGTGCCCAACAAAGCCGCGAGCTCAGACTGCAGTGCCTTGGCTGCAGGCAAGGCTTGCCGTCTTTCACCCAACCCACCCAACTGCACAGCGACAGCGATGTGTGCGCACCGAGCTGGTTGCTGCTGGGGAGTGCTGCCAAGCCACGCAATTCCTTCTCGAGCCAGTGCTCTGCCGCTACGTGGCAGCCACACAAGCCGGCCTCTTGGTGGCTGCAAAGTGGTCGCCAATCCCAGTGCGTGGCTACTTTCCCCTTCGCTGTGCCACACGCAGCTCTTGTGCAGCGAAGCCCTTGTTGGCAGGTGCTGCCAATCAGAAGCACCGAGGAGGATGGCCAGCCAAGTGCAAGGCGGAGGCTAATCTTTCTCTTTTATTAACCGATACCACCACCACTTTGTGGCTTCTCAAAGCCATCTTTTCCACACACGAGCTCAGATTCGGAGCACACTACCTGGTGGCAGCAGTGCGACCCCACCAGTGCAATTCCGGTGCACTACTGGGTGCGCCAGTGCAGGCTCCATCCCAAGCAGCCCGACACTGCTCTCGCCACTCCCGTGCAGAGACTGCACAAAGGGGATGCGCAGCTGCCGTGCCCTCACGCTGGTGCCTCTGCTGCGGCTCCAACAACGCCCACTGGGCAAGTGACATCTCAGTGGACTCCCGTGATGGGACAGAGAAGCTGGCTGACAACTTTGCCTATTGTGCCATCCACAGCTGCGCCGTGCAACAAGAAGCACGCAGAAATGAGCGCTGCGTTCCGTCTGCTTTGAGCCCTGCCACGTCCTGCAATTTTGACTCTGGTCTCCACCTGGGTGGCCAGCGGTGAACATTTCATCAAAGCCTTTTTATGCCCTCAGAGTCCAAAAATCTGGTGTTGCACACAGGGGAAGGTGTGGAAAATCCTTGTGCCACAGCTGTACAAAATGAGCATGTGCCCCTCGTGGCTCTACAGCAGGTGGTTCAGCGAAGAACTGCCGTGTCACGTGTGCCGTGCTTTTTCCTTTGCCTTCATTGCTTACCAGACCACAGACCACTGGGAACTGCATACCGAGAAGCCAGGAACCTGTATCGGAGCAGTTTTATGGAACCCACACAACACACATGCTCTGCACGAGTGAAGAGGTCACAGGGAGCCCCGGCGATTTTGCATCCAATGCCAGTGAGCCGACGCGAGTGCCCTGGGTATTCCACCCATCAACGAGCCCAGACGGCCCATTGCGCTTTTGCGCAGGACATTCCTGCCACCCAGCTGCATCGAGGAGGCCTGCTTTCCGTGCTGCGCCCACGGACGCCCTTCAGCCACCGGCCCAGCTCCAGCCTGCCGCAGCAGGAAGCCCCCATGCAACAGCTGCTCCCCTGCTGAGGGAGAACACACACGACCTCCCCGCTCTGGAGTCTTTATTCCTCTCGCGACGCAAGGCACTGCCGCCTTCGGCCTTTGTGCGTGCTCACAAGCACTCGCCAATCACAGGCCGCCAGCACGGGGCATCTTCTGGACGACACGATGCCGGGAGGAAACCCTCTGGTCGGCTCGGCAGGGGCCTGGCATGGGCAAGAGCGAGTCTGTGCGGTCCCACGGTCAGAGACCGACGAAGGGGGAGGCGACCACTGCACGGGGGCGGTCGTCGTGGGGGACGTGTTTTCAGGCCCCACTTCGCAGTTGCCGCCATGGGCTCTCGGAAGGCGAGCTGGGGTTCTCGCTCGGGGCCGACGGGCACTTCACCGGGAAGTGCTGCCCCGACCGTGCAGACGACAAGGATCGCGATCCTGCAACCCCCCTCCCCCTCCCCCCCATAAAAAAGAGAAAACAAGACCGAGCCAAATATTCTGCACACCCCCTGGTAACAAAAAACTGACTCGCATCATGGCCTCGGTCAACAAAACGGAAAAATGAGCATGGTTTTACTTAGTGGTTTGTTACAGCACTATTCTGCAATGGAAGTAGTACCGAGTAGCACACGACCCAAAACCAGTTTAACGCGTTAAATTGTTTTTTGCATCTATCAGATGATCAGGCTGACAGAACAGTTGATCAAATGAACAAGGCGAGTCCACTGATGTATTTTCTAAACAGCGTGGGATTCCAAATCTGTAACCAATTACTCTGGGTGAACTTCCGTTGCACATAACTTGTTCGAGGGAAGCCATTTTGTTCTGGATATAACAAGCGGATGATGTGCAGCCCGAACACGTACTTTTGACCACGCATTTGACGCCTCGTGTAGAAAATGCGCCATTTCTGATAAACGGCCTTAGGGGACACGGGTTGCCCTGTCCCACTCCAAAGCTGCTTCCACATCCAAAGAACAAAACACCACGCTTCTCAATGTTTCACCAGTCACGACCTTTTTATTGCGGCCCGTCACAAGGGACATCAAACTGCCGCCCCTCTCCGCTTCTGACAAAGCAATGAGGACGAAGCGACTCCAGTTGCTCGGGCCCAGTCGGGGAGGTCCGTGACAAAAAAGGGCAGCCCCGCAAAAACAGTTGACGCGACTGTGGTGTCAGCATCGTCGTACAGAAATGTACCATCCAGGCGACACTGCAAGTAGCCGCCAGTAAAGGGCACCTGCAGTGCCAGGGAGAGGACCCACTGTGACCTCTGAACTTCTTCACTAAGGCAGAGCTTGCGACCCTTGGCAAATGTGGTTTTGGTATCAAATTAACACTGTGCACAAAAAAGGAACAAATTCCTCCCGATTAACATTTCCTTGCCCACTATGGGCTTCTTAGAAGCCCAGTAGTGCGGCTGTAAGCCTTTTCGACCTTGACCATGCAAACATTAAAGAAAGAAAGCTCAGGTCCTTAAGGAGATGCACTTGCTACGGTTTTTGGAAAGAGCCAAGCACACCTCGGCAAAGGTTTAAGCAGTGCAGTTGAGGGGAAGCACTGTGGCACTGGCAGCGGCGGCTTGCGGACACGGAATAACGGCGCCCGTCTGTTTTTCCGGTTGATTGCACTTTTTGTTGCCTGCTATGTAATTGCCGATGCTGCGGCTGCCGCAAGTGCTTGCAAGTGTGCTGCTTTCTGCAAAGTGTTGCATTGCTGTCTCTTCCTGCGCTGCTACGCTGCGTATATGGCATGGCAGCAGCACATCCTGACCCTGTTAACGATGTAGTGGAGGAGAAGGCTCCTAATAGTATCAAGGAAGTCGTCAAGGCCATATCTGAACTAGCCACTAAGCTCGACATGTTCACGGTCGGCATTAAAGTTCAGGTTGAAACAATCGAGGAGTCCAACTCGGAAATGAAAGCCGAGGTCGGTAAACTGTGCGAATCTGCACAGTTCATGAGTACGACCTTTGAAGAGTTTAAAAAAGATGTTCAGCAATTTTAACGGGAGCTAACAGAGGTCAAGGGTCAAAACCAAGAGCCTGTGAAACAAAACAGAGATGTCAAGGCAACTGGCGGACGCAAAAAGGGAGATAATTGAACTCGAGCAGTACGGAAGAAACATGAACGTGGAAATACCAGGATTGCCATATGCGCTGAAGACGAAAACCTAAAGGAGACAGTGGGTAAAATGGCAACTCGAGTTAGGTGATGGAGACATCGTGTCCCATCGACAGACAAGGATAGGCCACATGTAGTGGTAAGGCTAAAGAAACGAGACTAAACACGAGTTCATCTATGAACACATCTGCTTAGAAATTAAGATATTTTTCCGCAAGGCTCGTGAGGCACAAGCAGCAAAAAAATGGAAATCTGCATGGACATCCCAGGGCCGCATTCTGATGTGGAAATAGGGAAACTCAACGTTTGTACACATTCAGTCTGAAGATGATCTCGAGAAAATCGTGTAAGGCCACAAAAAATGAGTAGAGCTCATTTTTTGCAAATGTGCTTCATCTTACTTACCTTCAAGGACCAAAACAGTGCCAAATTTTCTGTTTTTCATTGCAATGTGCGAAGCTTGTGCAGGAATTCAAACAGTCTGGTTACTTGTATTGAGCGCTTACAGGCTGCTTTCAACATTATCACTGCGAGTGAAACGTGGTTGCAAGCTGATGAAACAGTTTGTACGCAGGGATTCGGGCTGTTATCGCAACCCCGGGACTCGGCTGCGTGGGGGAGTGCCGTTGCCTTGCTTATATGGGAGAACGTGTCGCGACTCTGCCAAGTGCAAATAAAGAAACACTGTTTATCGAGATTGAAAAAAGGGCCAACCACTGGTGTCGTGCCCAGTTCATCAGTCAAAACGTTTGTGAAAGAATTTGAGGCTGTGCTAATGGAAACTTTTCCGCGCGTGCACTGCAAACACACATACAGTATTGTCGGGCACTCCAATGTTGATTTGTCAAGCGATAGCTCAAATGAATACACATTTCTGTTAAAATTGCTTAACATGCGTAATGTAATAACTGAGCTGCCTCTATGTATCACTAGTACATCAAGCACCCTTACTGACCACGCCCTTTGCAAGGTTGACAATGATGTGTCTGCTGGTGTGCTTCCTCTTCCGGTAGCTGACCACGTGCCCATTGTTGTTGCTTTTGAAACTGAACCTCTTAATGCTAAACCATCCAGGTCACTACCAAGGTCAATCACAAGTTATTACGAGACAAAGCGCTATGTATGACGAGGATGTTAACACTGAGTACGGGACTTGCTTAAAAATGCTGCCTCATTAAGCACCACTACAACCACCAATAATAGATATATCAACCCACTCTGCCCCTGGGTGACACCCGCTATTTTGGAGATACTGAAACAAAAGGACTGGTGGTTCCACAAATGGAAGCAGCACAGGAACAATGAATATTGCCTAAAACAGTTCAAGTTTTATAGAAATAAACCAGTTTCCATGATGAGGAAGCGGAAAAAAGAATACTTCACTAAGCTCGTCCAAGAAGCTGAGGGCAACACCAAAAGAGTCTGGGAGATTGCTAAGGATGCAGTTGGTCTAGATTTACAATAAACGCATGTTGCCTGATGTCGTTACACAGCACACAGTGGATAGTTGCAACAACTATTTTGCAGACGTCCCTGGCCGCCCAGTTTCCTGACACTTCGGGTCATACGCGCCCTTATAGACCAGTCTCCGATAGCTGTGGCATGTTTGAAATAGAACTGCCACACCTCTTATCAGTGGTGAAGAATTTAGATGGCAGTAAAGTGGCCGGGCTTGACACTATTACAGTTAAATTGATAAAAAATAATATTGACATTTTGGCAGTCCACTTATTGCACATGTTTAACCACTAACAGACTGCGGTATGTACCCAAATGAACTTAAAAGTCGGGCAAAGTCGTCCCTGTATGCAAAGATGGAGAGCATTCAAGTCCCTCGAGCTACAGGCCGATATCTGTGTTAAGTGTGATTAATACAATATTTGGAAAGATACTCTCAGCGCAAATTACATCACTTGCTTCCAAACATAGTATAATTTGCCGAAACCAGCATGGTTTCCGGTCGCACAGATCCACGTCTTCTGCGGTTCTGGTATTAGCCCAGCAAGTTGATGATGATTGTGGGGTTTAACGCGCCGACGCAACGCAGGCGATGAGGCGCGCCGTAGTGGAGGGCTCCGGATTAATTTCGACCACCTGGGGATCTTTAACGTGCGCCGAAATCTCGTACACACGGGCGTTTTTGCTTTTCGCCTCCATCAGAAAAGCGGCCGCCGCGGCCGGGAATCGAACCCGCGACCTCGTGCTCAGCAGCGCAACGCCTTAGCCACTGAGTAGCCCAGCAAGTTAATAAGGCTCTAAACAATAACAAGCTAGCCGTCGTAGTTTTCTTAGACATAAGGAAGGCCTTTGATTCGGTCAACCACAACATAATGTTAACCAAGCTGCATGATTATGGTTTCAGAGGCAGAATCCATAAGCTTCTTAAGTGCCACCTTTCCGACCGACAGCAACGAGTAGTGATTGAAGGTTTTGTGTCCTCTGCCGAGTCAGTGGTCGCAGGAGCACCACAGGGCTCAGTTATTGGACCTAGTCTTTTTTCACTCCATGTCAGTGACTTTCCCTCTGTGTTGCTGTACTCGGAAGCCCTAATGTATGCGGACGACACAGCACTAATTTTTGTTCGAGACCCCCTAAATCAGATCGAATCGGAAATCAACAAAGACCTTCATAGAGTTAATTTATGCTTTGAACGAAACCACCTAAATATTAATACAGACAAAACTAAACGTATGGTTTTCCACTCCAGGAAGATGCACCCCGAGTTTTGTAGCTTTAATTTACAGCTAATGTCTATGCTGTAGCAGAGAATAACGTTTAAATATTTAGGTGTCATGTTTGACTCGGATATGAACTGCAGATCTCATATAGATAAGACATGCTCGAAAGTGGCGCATGGCTGCCACACGTTACTAAAAGCCCGTGAATGCTTCAACACAGCCACCTGGCGTACCCTATATTTCGCACTTGTGCATAGCCATCTAAGCTACTGCATAGAATCGTGGGGCAGCACATAGCAAACACATTTGAAACCTCTCAGCCGCTTACAAAAGAGGGCAATAAGAATTATTGCACTTTCAAATGGGACTGATACCAGTAAACCGCTGTTCAAACACATGCGCGTAGTTCCGCTGGACTCTGTCGACGTAATAAGCATTGAGAATATAATAAACAGAATAGTAAGACATGACGACCCTCTAACACTAAGCATTTTTAAGCTACCAGCGCTCAGTACAAAAGCTGCGACGAATATTTGCTTTAATTTACCAGTTGCTAAAAATGTATACGGTAGGGCTAATAGAATTTCATGGTGCTCTAAGATATCTGGAATGCTATGCCGGCAAATGTGAAAGCCGCACAACTTTTTTGTGGCCATGAAGCATTTTATGTCACAGCATAGTGCTGTAGTTTGATTAATAATCTCCGCTTTTCTTTGTCCCCAAAAATGCATTGTGTAATCCAGTACATGCATTTGTGCCTTTTCCGTTTGCCGAGTTATGCGGTAAGTCTAATTATTTGTCCCGACACTAGCCAGCCAGGCTATAGGGACCAAAAATGTTTTTCAAAGTTTTTTTTGTACCAAATGTTGGAAGTGACAATAATAATAATAATAAAAAAGAACTACTCATCAAACTGTGTACAAATATATATTGGGACAGTATAAACAGAAAATTGTCAGCAGGTACGTTTTGTGCGCTCCAAATCAAGCACAATGTACATCACAAAGGCTCAACTAGTGTGCAATAAATGGCTAAGAAATTTCGAACCCCTACACACGACCTGGGAGAGACAGTAATAGTAGCAGAACGATTCTACACAAGGCTGTATGCCAGAGATATTAGACCGGGGGAAGCCAATGAGAGTGGAAGCTCAGCTCGCGAGGTCGCACTAGTATCCAAAGAGGAAGCAGAGGAGGCCCTCAAGGGCATGAGAGGAGGAAAGCTGCAGCTAACGACGGCATAACCGCGGATGTTCCAAAGGCAGGGGGAGAGGTCGTACTCGAAAAGCTTGCTGCACCATGAGTAGTATGTGCCCACAGCCTGGAAAAACACCAACACCATTCCGGTTCACAAGGACGGGGACACCGAACAGGTCAAGAACCACAGCCCCATCAGCCTATTCTAATAGTGCCACGAGAAGAAAACAAAGAAGTGGGCCATTTATTACACACAGCCCCCGGCTCGCCCACCTTCGGAAAAAGTTGAAAACACATAGCCGTGCTGGCGCCGACATAGCTGCCGCCCAACATCATGGTTCGTCTCATCCTTCTGCCGTTAACCGCATAGGCGACGGCCAGGATTCTCAACAACCCAGAGAGCAGGCTGGATTGAGCAAAGGCAATGTATGTGGTCAATCACGAGATAGGAACATCCTAGGTCCCTTTGCATGGCATTTATCGATTACGAGAAAGCGTTGGATTCAGTAAGCACCACAGCAGTGCCGGAAGCGTCGAGAGACCAGGGAATACAGGGGACCTACACAAGACTTCTCATCCACAAAGGATGTATGGGCAACACAAGCAAAGTGACGAATTCCCAATCCAAAAGGGCGTACGTATGACGGGGAGATGCCATCTCGCCAAAACTATTCACCGTATGTCTGGAGGGGGAGGCTTGACTGGGAAAACACGAGATTGCAGATAAACGGTGAACACTCGGGCTATTTGAGCTCTGCAGACAACATAGTCTTGCCAAGCGAGTCTGCAGAACACCCGCAAAAGACGCCCGTGGAACTATAATCAGAAAGTGAGGCTGTGGGGCTAGAAATAAATATGAGTAAATCTAAAGTAACGGGGAATACATGCTCTGATCAGCACATGCAACATGCGAAGAAATGCTCGATCAAGTGGCAGACTACAACTACCTTGGACAGGTTGCCAGTGCTGGCCCCAACCAGGGAAGAGAAATTTGGCGCAGAACAGGTGCGGGTTGGGGAGCACTCGGCAGGCACTTCCAAATAATATGAAGAGCCTCTGTCGTTCAAAAAAAAAAAAAAAAAATACAACCAGTGCATACTGCCGGTGATGCCATACAGAGCTGAAACTTGGCGCCTGACTAAACAATCGTAAAGCAGACTACTTGGGTCAGCTCAACGGGCCATGGAACAAAGTGTTAAGGGGAAGGAAACGAGCTTCCCGGGTCAGGGAGCAAACTCGAGTGGGGGGGCACCGCAGCGCAAGCAGAGAAAAAGAAAAGGAATTGGGCTGGCCACACAGGCAGCCAGATATGTGGCAACCGGTGGGCCACCAGGCAAGGAAATTGGGGGGCCAGGAATGGGCAGTGCAGGGGAGAGCCCTTGGTCCTGCAGTGCTTCTGCAAGGCCGTTTGTTGATGATCACGACGACGTCCACAGAAAGCTGCTTCTCTACGCAAGAGGGCGGCGCAATTCGCCCGGTCTTGAAGCAACTAGGCAGTTTGAAACAGTACTGCACAAGAAATTTCCCCTCACATGGTCAGAAAAAGATTTCACTGCATTCTGAACTGCACCAGAATGCCTATGCAGGACGCAAATAGCCTCTCTCCATTTGCACCATTAGCTTTTAGAAGGCCATTTGGTTCCGATATAGTGAGGCCGATTCGAAAGGAAGGAGGTTGGAGCATCTCTGCCTCTGGCAACCGTAGCCTGAAACATTCGCAGATACTACAACAGGTTTGCTTCTAACCATGCAACATATAACGGTTCTCGAAGAGCTTTTTTTCGGCTGTTGCCACCTTTCGAGACGCACGAGTAGTATGTTTGTTGATTGGCACAAGCGTGTCTACGACCAAAGAGCGCCAATGTCAGGTTCAGGGCCATCTTCACAATATTCATTTGTGCCTCGCAATAATTCCCATATAGTTGCTGCATGTGCCACGCGTCGATGTCTTCAAATTTTCTTTTCTTGTAAAAACTACAGTCGAGTGGAGCAACCATGAAGCAGATGTACGTATTGACACATTCACAAGTGAATCATTTGAGCGTAACCTGTTCGCTGAATGCATTGTTTGTCTACCATGGAACTGGTGTTACATGTTTGTGGAAAATTACTTTCCTCCCACCCCTGTAACAGCCCGCAAGGGCTAACAGCATTGGAAATAATGAAATAATAATAATGGCACGTGAAGGAGTGGTCAACACAATGGCAAAGGTTTAGGGATTCTGTCCCAATCAGGTTCGCTACCAGGAAGAAATTTTTGTTGGCACACTTGCATGAACACAAGAACGTGCCTGCAAGCCTATGTCCATTTAGGTTTCGCAGTTAGAACTATATTTGCACGCCATGTGTTAAAGGGGCCATGCAGACAAAACACAAGTTGGGTCCATTCGGAAGATTGCCGCATCAGAGGCACACAGACACCATTTCTAACATAATCTTTGCTCAAATAAACTATATAATTACTAAAAAGAGAATGACCATGCGACCCACTAGCTCATTTCCTGCAACAGAACCTATGACGTCATATGCACAGCCGTGCGGTTGGCTGAGGCCGACAAAAGCAAACGCAAGTTAGGCAGGGCTTATAAGCTTGCAGACAGCTGTTTTCATCTAAATGTAATGCATATTCATTTCATAGCAGTAAGAACGGTGGGGTAAACAGTCGAAGCTAAGAAAGTAAACAGAGAAGTACCAGAGCACACTGCCGTTGGTACTGCGCGCACTATGCCTGTTATAGCTGCATTGCAGTGCGGCACTTTGGGGTTGCCTCGGACGACACTGACCGACTGGGGTCAGCGACATTGTCTTACGTGACCCTATTTGTCAGACACCCCATGTTTCACGAAACAATTACTACCTACCGCGTAACAAAAACAAGCCAGGTGCAAATACGGTCAAACACACAGCAAAGGCGAGTAGCGGTGCAGAGCAGTATGGTGGCGCCATCTAGGAGGACTGACGGTAAACATAGCTCTGCAGCCCACTGCAGGCTGAACAGCTCACTAGACGTTCGCCTGAAGACAAGTACACGTGACGTCATGCCAGACGCCACGAAAGCACACGGTTTGGCAGAAGAATCAAAACTTCTCAGTGACCACAGCATCACTTGCTGCCAGAAAAACCCTGAGGGCACTATGAAACACCAAATATCTTGAAAAATAAATAAATAAAGTTGCATTCTGTCCGCATGGCCCTTTAAAGTGACCCAGCAGCACTCACCATCGACTACTTGGAATGTATTTTGGGGTGAAGTCTATTGTCCCTGCAATCTTCTCCCGCAAGAATTACGTAAATCCGTCCCCCTATCACCAAAACTACGTGATCGCGCATAACTGTTCCCTCTCAACTCAACCGCGGACAACGCGATAAAAGCTACGCGCTCTCTCCCGGGTGGCTCGCGGCGTTCTCTTCGGCGGCCTTTGATACGTCAGTTTTCTCCTTTTCTCTGCAACGTGGAGGGGTCTATTTCCGGTCTGGTGCCACAAAAAAGCAGGCACGGCTGCCTGCTCGCAAGCGCGCGCTTAGGCCGTTAGGGCATTCGTGAAGCAATAAACGTTGTTAGTCGAGTGGCCTGGTTGAAAGGAGAGTGTTGAGTTCGTCACTCAAACTATGCATGCACTTAAAACACAAAAGAAACGCCAAAACTGCGCGTAGAAGTTCAGGCATAGAAGAAGAAGCTACACAGCGCAGACGACTATGGGCTGTCACAGGAGATGGAGAAATAAGCTGCAAACTGACCAGTGACAGCCAATAGGACAGTCATGGCCGCAATGATGCCATTTCGGCCATGTCAAGGGTGCATAATGAGGAAAATTGAAGAGAGCGCAGTTGGTTTTTCTGCGTCTTTCACAGTGATATGGGACCTCACCACTTCATGTGCACATGTAATATTTGGCTCAGGTATTCCCGGCAGTGTAATCTAAACGTCGTGCATGTTTACTTGCACTGCTCAAAGAGTGTTGCAGGGTCCTTTTAAAGAGTCAATGGCACATATCATGAGATAAGAAACTGCCTCTACTGCCACAGTACTTTGTGGCTGGCAAGAGGTACTCCCTAGCCCCAATAAAAAGCAAACACAGAAATATGAACCCCAGAGCACAAATGTTGTTCCCAAGTTCAAAGTAACGGCCTGATTTGTACTAGGAAAAAAAAAGGAAAAGGAGCTCGACAGTTTTCTTCCGAAAATGCACTCAAATGACATTTAAGCCCCACTTGGCAAAGATCTTAAATTTGTACGCTCCAGTTATTGCTCTTCTGCTTGCACATTTCAGGGGCTTGACTGGATGTGCTGACAAATGCGGGAAAGAAAGCAGTCCACAAAAGTCTCGCCCACCTCCCCACTCACGGCAGAACCACAGCGCACAGAAGGCGCCAGTCTCACAGACCCACTACTTGTACCCACTGCAGCCGCACCACGAGACTGCCGTTGGTGAAACGGAGCCCGGGAAAGAATAACGACACGCAAAACGGAACGGTGGAGTGCACTTGCCCGGGAGCTGCACTACGAGCCCCCTGACGCCCGTCATAAAAACTGCCGTCTACCGATGCACAGCGTCGATGCGGGAGCGAGAGACTCACGGTGGTGGGATGTGCTCTAGGAGGCGTGCTCGGGGCTGCTCAGCGAGCTGCTCCCCGGAGATCGCTGGTGGCAGTCGCAGGGGCAGTCCGGGTGCGGGGCAGCGTCCCCCGCCGCGGGGGGCGGCGCGAGGAGGCAGTCGCAGCAGCAGCCCCCGGCGGCGCCCCCCGTCTGGCTGCTGCTGCTGTCCTCGGTGGAGCGCTTGCGGCAGCGCGGGCTCTGCAGTCCCTCCTCGCAGAAGTGCAGCCAGCTCTTGAGCGACCCGCGCCGGGGGCTGCGGGGGCCCCGGCCCGTGAACTGCTCCCCGGGCAGGAACAGGCGGATCTTGTCCGGCGGGCAGGGCTCGGGGGACACCGGCAGGAAGGCCTCCAGGGGCGCAATGTTGATGGGGGTCGTGCTGCGGGGCCGCTCAATCGGGATGGTCACCACCTCGAGCCGCTGCTGCCGCGAGGGCACGGGGCTGCGCGAGGGCGGGGGTGGCGGCGGCACGGCCAGCGCGGAAGACGACGACAGGGACGAGAGGAAGTCCTCCGACTCCACCGAGTCCTGGGCCAGCAGGGTCTCGAACTCGTCCTGGCTGCTCTGCTTGGCGAGCACCGAGTCGAGGGCCAGCTCAGACTCCGACGAGAGCTGGCCATCGGGCGACTCGCGGCTGCCCCGCCGGCTGGCGCTGGGGATGTCGGCGAGCGACTGGCATGCCCGTTCCAGCAGGCACGTCCGGTCGAAGGGGTCGCCGCCAATCTCCAGGTCCTGGGGCCTGGCGGCACTGGGCTCGCTGGGTACGCTGTCCAGCCGCTCGTTCCACGCCACGCTGTCCTGCCACTTCCTCGCACTGCTGCTGCTCGCCTGCTCCACCGGCCGGCTACCCGGCTGCACGTCAGACTTGTCCGGCCGCTCATTACAGGCACTGCCATCTTGCTGCTTCCTTGGGTTGCTACCTGCCTTGTCGACTGCCTTGCTAATCTCTGGCTGCCTACTATCCGGCTGGCTATCATCCGGCTCGTTGTGTGGCTTGCTGTTCGGCTGACAGTCCGGCAAGCCGTCGGGCTGGTCGTCGTGCAGGGTGACCGAAAGGCGGGGAGCAGCAGGCACGGGTGAAGGGCTGCAGGGAGCAGACAGGACACAAAATTAGGCCACCACACACAAGCACACAACGTGCAACAACTGTGCGTCGCAAAGTTGACACACCAGCCACTGCACTAACTTGACCAACCTGTCCAACAAACTGGAGTGCAGTCACCAAGCCTATATTCCATCCACAAAGGAACTCAAAGAGACTGGTAGAATTAGCGCAGATTGTGCGGTGCAAATTTATTTCACAACTCGAGTGGGGCATCAATTAAGAATACTCATAGCCAGGTTTACAAGCAAGTGCTTCTTGGCTCTAGGCAGAACGACAGATGCCACACCGGACACTGTTCTTTCGAGGCAAAAGCAAAAACAGTCACACTGGAACTGTAAAGCTGGGGCAAGCCAGCCAGCACATGCACGCTGCTCATTCAGGTCAGCAGATTCAGTTCACACCAAGAAAAAGTAACGGGCTTGGGCTGGCCCTGCAAAGCGACAAAACGACCACCGGGGCAACAGAGTGGCTGCCAACAGGCGAACCTGGGAGGAGGGGAGGCCATTGAGGGAGCAAATCCAGAGGCAAGGAATTGGCCCTAGCAGCGCAGCACAGGAGCGGTTGGAGGTCCATGGGAGAGGCCTCAATAGGCTGCTGCTGCTGACGATGATGGCGACACAGCGTTTGCATTTGAAGTACTCCTTGGCTAGTGCACGTACCACTGGGGCCCTCGCAACTAACCGCCACATTTCAGGACACAGCCCAGGGGT
Source organism: Haemaphysalis longicornis (assembly GCF_048455015.1). Taxonomy (NCBI): domain Eukaryota; kingdom Metazoa; phylum Arthropoda; class Arachnida; order Ixodida; family Ixodidae; genus Haemaphysalis; species Haemaphysalis longicornis. The sequence goes on from NW_027526445.1 coordinate 193,900,052, forward strand.
GTGCACCTGGAGTGCGTGATGCCCCGGTCCATCTTTGGTTTATTTCTTAATACGAGAATTTTTCAAATCAATTCCAAAATTCTCCTCTTGCCGGCAGCCGGTCAAACACCCACGCGCTGCCAGGTTGCAGGAAACCTGCCCTCTGAGCCAGCTACTAGGCGCATCGCCCCGACCCGTGTCCCACACTAGCTCCTTCCACAACGTGTTGGTTGGCAAGCACTTGGAAGCGACCAGCCGTAGTCGCACGCACCCAACGGGGGGACAGCGCACAGCTTGGGCGACAACGAAGAGAGAGGCTGGCTCTCTGCAGCCCAGCGTCGCTTGCCAACACTGTTTCCACCGCAACAGCGCCCCTGCAATGGCACCTGGAAGTGCACCAAAGGGGACGACGACGCCTGCCATGGGCAAGGCACAAATGGCAACGCACCAGAACAACACACAGTGGCAGGAGCAGCAAGGCAAGCACTGCACATCAGCACTCCTGGGGCGCACGTGGCCTGCAAAGGTCACCCGGCGGTGAGGGTTGTGGGCGAGCAATCTTTGCGCCCGTCAAAGGTCTTTCCACACGGCAAGCACCCTCGGTGGGATGCAGGAGAGGAAGCCAGGCCAGCACCTCCTGCAGCTCAAAGGGACGGCCGGGACGCGACAGCCCCGGGCTCAATGGGCAGCTGTGGGCAGCACCATACGTGGGCAGAGGAAGCAGAAGCTCCCCTGATGCGGCAGTTAGCCTGGTCCCACAGGGCACAGGTGGAGGCCCACAGCTCGCACTTGAAAAGTCGGTGCTATGGCCCATCGCCCTCAGTGGCACCCACAGTGCTTGGCCCAGGGGAATGCTAGCGGTTGACCACACTGCGTTGCGTGCAGGTTCTTGGGTCCCTACGCCTCGCCCACACACGTTTTGGTGAGCTGCCAGCATGGGCAGCCAGCGCTTGACACGAGTCGTGACCTCTCGTGACCCCAGGCGCAAGGGCGCAGGGGAAGGGGGACCAGCTTGTCACCTTCTCCCACACCACCCTCTCCCCCCTAGCCGACAAGCGGCCCGCAGGACTCTGCTCAGAGATTCGGTCCCGATCGGTTGCAAGGGAAGCCCCCCCTTCCTTCCCACGGTTTGAGCGAGCAAACAGAGCCCCTGTGTCCCCACGAGCGACAGCCGTGCCGTCTGCAGTCGTGCTGCCCGTATCTGCCAGGCAATGAAGCCTTAGTTTGGACAGCCGGAGGAGTCCGTCTACCGCATGCGAGTACCCGAACCTGTGTGCGAGTCTTCGGATCCCGCTGGGGCTGTACGCGGGTAGCACTTGCTCGAGCGAAGCCAGCCCGGGTCCTCCGCTATCCCGCACGTCAGCCCACAGCTGCTAGCGCACACGTGGTAGCCCTGTGTCTGGGTGGGCGTCGATGCTATCCAGTGTTGGTTTTGCCCACTGTGCTGGCACGAAGCCCCCCTTGCCTGCATGCCAAGACACGTTGAGTGAAAGCAGGGCACGTCTGCAATGCCCCCACCCGTCCAAACTTGAGAATGAAACCTTGTCAGACGATCCGGGAGAGGGAATGCTTCGGGGACGACAGAGAAAGAGCTCAGCAGTGGGCTCCACTGTAGACGGGAAGACATAACACCAAATGCCAGGCCAAGTGGCAAAACGGAGCTCCTGCGTAACAAGTGCATAGCGCCGGGAGCGGCAGACTGGTATATGTAGTTGCACTCACTGAAGGCAAGGCCACGCACAAACCAAGGGCAGGCAGACAAGGTGCTAAGCCAAGCCCTCCCAGAGTGCAACCATTTAGGACAGGTACTTGGTCCTAACAGTGCGAAGGCAGGCCCAGAAAGACTGGGTGCAGCGCTTCCATTTACTAAGGGATTCATCGTACTAGCGAACATTAAGACAGGGACAAAGCTAAAGAGGAGCCAAAACACACGCTAGTAGAACTTCAACGTAGTTTATGCCACAGAAACAGGGAAACACCAAGAAGTGCACGATATTGCTAAGTAACTCGGGGGACGAATTGCAAAGCATGCTTTCCGCATTGGGCGAACAGAGTAGAACCGTGGGCCTGAAAATTAATATGCAGAAAACTAAAGTAATGATCAACAACCTCGGGACAGCACAGCAGTTTGAGATAGGTGGCGAGGCAGTGGAAGTGGTAAGCGAATATATCTACTTAGGCCAAGTTGTGACCCCAGATCCCAACCATGAGGCAGAGATAATTAGAAGGATCAGAATGGGGTGGTGTGCATATGGCAGACATTCTCAGATAATGAATAGCACCCTACCATTGTCGCTGAAGAAGAAAGTGTATGACAGCTGCATCTTACCGGTACTCACCTACGGGGCAGAAACTTGGAGGCTCACTAAGAGGGTTCAACTTAAATTGAGAACGACTCAGTGGGAAATGGAGCGGAAAATGATAGGTGTAACATTAGGGGACAAGAGGAGAGCGGAGTGGGTCAGGGAGCAAACTGGTGTTAAAGACATATTAGTAGAAATTAAGAAGAAGAAATGGACGTGGGCAGGGCATGTAATGCGAAGGCAAGATAACCGCTGGTCATTAAGGGTAACAGAGTGGATCCCTAGAGAAGGCAAGCGCTGCAGGGGGCGGCAGAAAGTTAGATGGGCAGATGAGATCAAGAAGTTTGCGGGGATAAATTGGTCACAGTTGGCACAGGACCGAGGTAATTGGAGAATAATGGGAGAGGCCTTTGCTCTGCAGTGGGCGTAGATAGGCTGGTGATGATGATGATGACACGATATTTGAAGGGGTTATCACAAAAGCGCAGTGAAAACGAACAAAACAGTATCGCTCATATCACAGGCCGCATTACAGCGCCGGCCCACGTCACATGGCGCAAATTAAACCCACACGTGCGAACAATCCACCGCCCATGCACAACCCCATTCCCCTCTCCAAAAAATTGAATTCCTTTGTGGACAGCGCACCGATGCACCTTTCCCCTTCTCTGCCTATCAAGAAAGCGTCAACGATTCCTCCTCGGTCGGTTTGAGAGGACGACCTGTACGCGATGCGTGTCTGGCAGAAATCTGGAGTGCAACCCACGCACCTACGGCAATGATCAGCCAGGTGGCCGGCCCCCATATGTGCATTCACAGCCTTACACTGGGGCACCTGCCTGTGTGGCCAATGTGGCACTTTTTGCACGACAGGGGGACCCTGTAGGAGGATCCCCGTCGTTTATGGTGATGATGATGATGATTTCGGGTTTAATGGCGTGGCGTGGCGGGTTAAATACTGTGGCGTGCTATCTGGCTATCTGCTTTGCGTACAGTCATACCAGCATAATTAGTATGCTGTGGATAACTCACAGGCATGTCACACGGAGCTTGCTCACATGTACGCGCATCCGAAATGCCTACTTGAATGATTTCAAGTGAATCTACAGCACTGAGCACTAATGCTACTGTAACAACGCTAGAGACGGGAGGGCAGAATCGCAGAACACCGTCTACAGGTCTTGCATTCACCCTAGGAAAGTCGCCACCGCTTCCACGTTGACCTCCACTGCGATTGTTCATTTCCCTGGCACTACCTCAGCCCAATCCGTCCAGTACAGGACATTACTTATGACCCCCTTATTTAAGTGCCGGGAGCCTTGACAAAATAAAGAAGTATGGTCAGGCAGTTTGTTTCTACGAATGTGCAACCAACCATATGCTTGAGGACCTGATCAAAAATTTTAAACGGGACCTCCCTAGTTTGTACCCAGGCGCAAAGGCCATGTGCACAGAAGCACAGCAACCAAAGCACTAACAAGTTTGGCACAATTGGATTCGGATCGAAGCAAAGCACAGTGTCGCACTGCTGAGAGCTGTCCAAGCACTCGCAAAAAGGGTGCTGTTGGAGCCAGAACTGTTAGAAACAAACGGCTGTCGACAGCTGTGTTCTGCACTGTCGCATACGATATCTTGCGTAATTGTACACCCCAGCTGCCCACGACCGTAGCCTCCGTAGCAGAGCGTGGAGGTAGAAAGCTCAGCAACATATTCGAAGCTCGCTTCTTACGCTTTTGGCGGGTCCCGGGAACGCAAATACCTCACCCAGAATTTTCTGCTTGCAACCTTGGTATTGACCTGCTGGAGCCCCGCGGCCGCTGCAGCACACGGACAGACGGTCGACAGGTTGGCGCCGTATACCCGTGAGATGCCTACCAGGTCAGCTTACAAGCTACAACGCTATTCATTGTGCGCCGGAACCAAACGCTTCGCTGTTTTATGTGCGAACGCTTTACATTGCTAGCTCCAAGATTTCGCAGTGTCAGCTTGCGGTGAGAAATACCGCGGCTTTGGATGTGCGCCGTTCTTATCCCCACCTGCTTCTTGACGATATTCCCCGCCTGCTGGCCTGGCCACATGGTGCCTGCCACTGAGAGAGACGTTGGTCTGGCATCAGTGCCACGGACGGTTGCACAGCGAAAGCTATGCCTCAAAAAGCCTGCCGAAGCACGAAGAGCCGACCTAACGGTGCCACTGGCCAGACGCGCTTGCGCCACTCGAAGTTCCCTTTCATACGCGCTGTGCGGATTCAGTTACTCGTTTTCGTTGCCGGTGCTCCCATGGAGATATACCGACGCAGTTGTGCCAGCAATGGTAACGCCGCCATCCAAAAATCCTCATTCCATTCCCACTCCATTCCGGAATCTCGAAAAGGTGGAATGAATCCGGAGTAGCAACTCCGCAACACTGGCAGGCGCACATCCAAAAACTGCAAGACGCCCATCTCGGGCAATTCGCACGTGTACTTCAGGCCCTCTGCACACTCGGTGAAAATGCGCAGCACATGGGCAGCAACGCTATTTCCATCACCGGGCACAGCTTGATCCAACACCACAAGGTAATCATCGACATGCTGGCATCCCAACTCAGCGCTTCAGCTTCCACTTGCACCTTGGTTGCCCAAACGGAGAGTCTTGCAAAGTACCTTCGAGCTGCAAGTCTCGACAAACTCTGGGATGTGACACAGCCAGCAAGACGTGGCCAAGCTCCACACGAGAGAGAGAGAAGACTGAGGAAAGGGACTGGGAGTCAATGGCACAGGAGCAAACTCCGTTTCCCCACTCTGCCCGAAGGATGGGTGGGCAGGCATGCAAACCACTGGCGCCAAATCCTGCTCTTCCCTCAGTGCTGCAATGGCTGTGGGAAGAACCCGGCGGCAGCAGCCACTGCCTGCACCCAACTGCCGGCACCCAGTGGTGGAACTGGGCACATTTTGGATCGTGTCAACCGGTGCCACCCTTGCCAAGGTGTGCTCTGACAAGACACCGACCGACTTCAACCCGCTTCCAACCGGCACTTTTTCTTGAAACAAAATTTTCCGCCTCGGTTCTTGAAGATGACTCTACAAAGACCAGCCTCCCGTCTCTCAAACTCGCATGTCATATGAAAGTTCCGCTATGCAATTTCACATGCGTGGGCCTGCTCCCTAATACACAAACCTACTAAGGCAAATTTTACATTTGCCCACTAGAAACTGCTCTATAGCCAGCCTTTCTGATGAAATACAGAGTTCCAGAAATGTTTCGGCTTTCTCGCACACTTGCCTCTGCTATGCTGTCTTTCACTCCCATCATTTTGCGCTGCACCGCAGCCCCTTGTACGGGTGTAGCCCGGAACAACCCATTCTCGCTTGAACCCAATACCAAAACGCCCGCCTCAAATAGTCCAGACAAGTTTCTGAGCTCACAGTGCACTTTTAGGCCCCCAAAATTGTGCTGGGTAAGGTAGTGTAGGTTATTGAGTAATTACTACAACATATTTTACTCATTCCTTGCCTAAATATTTAGCACGGGGGCAAATTCTACTTTACATTGACTCTAACTCTACTAGTTAGATGGCGCCACTGACACGTTTTCTTTTTGAAGCTCTGCAGGTGATGGCTACAGTATTCTCAAAACAACTACAGTTATTGTGAACGCTTCACCCGAAAAGTGAAATATTCGAGCTACTTTAAACGAAAGCAAATAGATATGAGCAACAAAATTATGCGTGATTTGCTTTGAGACTAATTCATCAGAAGTCGGTACTTGCGCCGCGGCAGCCAGAATACGCACACCGCAAACAGTGTGCTCAAATGTGTCTTACCGTTTGCAGCGGCAAACGGAAACTCAGACTTCTGGTAACACGGTAAATGGTGGCGCAAACACGATAACGATATGCTAGAACTCCTTATTATAGACGTATAACTACTTAAATGTTTGCTTTTGCTTTTCCACGTACTGCGTGCCCGCCTATGCATTATCCGTAAAAAGTACTCGCAAGAGAATACAGCTTGGGGTGTTCTTAACGCCTGGATGAAAAATGTGTGCGAACTGTTTCCTCCAAGCAAAAATTTCAGCTTTAGAGTTCAATGGCCATTTTTTAAACAGACGTTTGCATATGAAGTGGCCGTTAGTACAGTTTACTAGCCCTTAGCCACACACTAAAATGGATCATACCACTGGCTTGGCCCATAACAGTTACCGCTTTCATAAAATACATTTTTTCTGTAGTTAGATTAAAATGGATCGTACCACTGGCTTGGCCCATTATAGTTACTGCTTTCATAAAATACGTTTTTTTTCTTTAGTTAGTTAGATTTGATAATTATATTTCGCGAGGTCTTTTTCCTGCGTAAAAATAATACAGTAGCCCTGTACTACCCCGAATAAATTAATACTTGCATTTGTTAAAACACCCAACTTCATTCTCAGCAAGAGCTGCGGATGCTACAAACTGGCACTGCGACTGCGGGAAGGTTCTATTTTGTTAATTCTCGTCCTTTCTTTTTTGTCTGGGTGTGGTGCATACAAGTGCATGTGCATTCATATATGCAGCCGTAGCGACTGGCACCATCACCGCTGCCGTGGAGTACGCATGCGAGCGACACGTTCCAGACCGCTCGACCAATGCAGCAGCAGACGGAAGGGTGTGGTTTCACACATACGCTGTACCGGGTCAGACGTAGCGCAACAATTGGCGCCGCGTATCGCAAAACGGACTACTGCAAAAAGTTTGCAGGTTAATAGGGTGTCTGCATACTGTGGCTCCGCCAGCCGTAACTTTGAATTTTTAGGTTACGGCGGACGCAAGTAATTTACAACTTTCGGTTACGTTAGATGTGACTGAAAACATGAGGTTAAAATACAGTCGGGCGCAACTTTAATTTCACAAATCGCACACCTCGGTCTGAGTCACCCGAGTCGAAACTGGGTTCGTTATTCCGGGAAGGGGCTATATGGGAACATACGAAACGGGAAGGGTACTGGGCTGAAGTGACAGGGAACAAAGGAGAAGGTTCAAACGGGAACAGGCGAAATGGGACAGGGCGAAAGGGGAAGGTCGTTTTGCGCCGGGTTGAAACGGGAGGGAACAAGCGGGAAGGATGAAATGGGAATGGGTTCAAACGGGAACCTCCCTCTCGTACACCTCCTCTCAACCAGTACAGGATTCAACTTCGGGCTAAGCTCACATGTCAGGTGTTTGCATTAGTTGACTGTAGAAGAACAGCCAGAGCATTGTTTCAATTACTCCTGCTGTTTAGTTCAAATGCGTCTAAAATGTTTTTAGACCATTCCGTGGACGTCAAGCAGTGCACCCTGAGTTTGAGAACAACGTGGCGGACTTCGTTCGGGAACTTCGCTCACAATTGCTGCCAGTTACAGCGGAGGCCATCCGTGGACCGGCTCCGCAGCTGCACAATGAGTGGATAGCCGGTGACAACAAAGAGGCACCCATGGGACGGCTGCGAAGACCATCCCCTGCGACCGCGTCAAGCTGGGTGTCCTCCCCTTGGCAGTCGCTGCCCGACGACACGATGGTTGCGCACGAGCGCTTAGGAAGCGCGCCATCAGCAACGTGCTCGATGGCACGGAAAATGACGCCCTGTGGGACGCCGACAGTGAGAAGCAGTCATCCTCGGACGAGCGACTTCGGCAGGCACACTGAGTGGCAGTGACGGACGGGCGTCGAAAATAAATGCAGACATTGTGTGTGCACTTGCGTGCCTAATTATTTCTTTTGTCAGCTTTTCCCACCTCAAGGTAGGGGGCCGACCTATATGCCAGTTTATACGGCAAGTTTACCGACAGTTTTTAGAACCAGTATTCTTCAGCTTATTACTGAACTTCCTTGTCGAGTGACGCACCACTACTGCCGAGGCTACTCATTCGGCCGATGAATGAGCTCCCCAACCTCATCTAGCTGCTAAATGCCATTCGGTACCCTCATGCAGCCGTGGGTGTCGGCAGGGGGGGCAAACCCATTGGGCTGAGGGGGAGAGGGCCATGTGCCCCTTTTTCAGCCCCCTGCCGACGCCCACGCATGTAGTGCCAAACTAATGACACTTGGAGCAAGTGACATTTGCATTTGCTCTAAATGTCATTAGGTTGGCCGTGTGACAGGAGTATTACGTAGCCGACCCTGCTCACCCTCCGTTGTGACACGCCCTTGGTTTTTGTGCAACAAAGCTCAAGTGTTCGGTGTTTTGGACAAACGCTGGGGTCAGTCGAGCGCAAGGGCGCATGCCGGGAGACCCTCGCAAGTTAAATATGCTTAGCTAAGTGTATCAAAGCTATTTCTCCGTTTTTATTTATGCACACAGTGTATGAACTTTAATTCATACGTCTGGAATTGTAACCACATGTCATCGTCTGTACGTTACAAGAGTCCACCCCAGGATATCCCAGAGCCACCGAGTAGCTCATCGTCGCACCAAGCACGCTATACAAAACCAGTGGCTACACTGTTACTGAGGATGAGCAGCAGTGCAGGGCGCTGTCCAATGAGTACACCAAACAAAACGCACTGGTTTCTAATCTGCGACCTATGTACTTCCCCTGGAGCGGACGAACACGGGGCTCTCCATTTTGCTCCCATGTATTGGCAACAGATGGGAATGCCACAATATTTACCAACTTCCCTGTGAACTGCAATTACTGAAAAATTAAAGCTGTTCCACTCAATGTGAAAGCTGTCGGAGGTGCCGAGCGGTGATTCGCCACAATGGGCTGTACCGCCGTTATCCGCTTACTGCTACCACCCAATGCAAATCAAATTCCCCACCTTCCCTGTGCTCATGCGCCCCCTGCCTGAAACTGCGCCAGCGGGAGTTCTGTTCTCTTTGTGCTTTCCTCCCCGCACGCGCCGGCGTTGCACTGTCACACTTTGCGCAAGCGCGAGGATTGGATTGGATAGGATTGGATTTGGATTGGATGATAAGCAGCAGTAAGCATGACAATCAGCTAATCCTAGACAACCAGGAAAGCTAAGAATAACCAGCTGAACCTTGGCTCACGCTACATATATCCTGGCATAGCCGATTGGCTTTCAAAGCCTCTGGGTCACGCCGCGGCGAAGGGACCGTGACAGGCCACACCACAACGCCGGGGCGATATGCTGGGCTCCAGCGAGCGAGCTAGGACGACAAGGCGGGCGCCTAAAGTGCCCTGCACTTAAAAAGTAGACCAAGCCTGCCACAATGTTAGAGTTGTCTCAGTGGCCAACTGTCATGTACAGTAGAACCCCGCTGTTACGCTTCTCACTGTTGCGTTTTCCTGGCTGTTCCGTTGTTTGTCGTCGGTCCCGGCATAGCTCCCATAGCATATAATGTATTGCGAACCCCGCTGTAACGTTGCAACTGTGGGCCCCTTCCCGTATGATGCGCCGCAACCTGACCCTAAGAGGCTGCTTGGGCACTGCCCCTTTGGCTTTTGATGAGTCTTGGCCAGGCCTTGTTACTGAACTCGCTACAAGAAGCCACAAGCGAGTGGGAGAGGCAGTCACTAGAAGATGGCCATCCGTCGAAATTGCTTTCACCATCATCACTGTGCTTACAACAGAAGTTTCACTTCGGAACGCCAAAACTGCGTGATGTTAGAGCCGCCGCACTGTTGTAATGGTGCCATGCAGCGTTTTTGGATTAGGTCAGTTGGCAAACAGTGCCGCCTTCCAGTACCGCGGCGTGGGCCACTGCTGCCGTCGACCAGGCGGTGGCTCTGCGGTAGCGTTGAGATCAGTCTCGGCACGTCGTCTGCTGCTCCTTCCGTGCTACTCTCGGCGCTTTCTACGCCACCCACACCACCACCTGCGCCAGTTGCTCCAAAGCTTGTAGTGTCCGAGGACTTGCCAGACACTACAAGCTTTGGAGAGGCTGTCGCGGCAATGGACCTCCTTCGCAGATTCATCGCACCTCAAAGAGATGCTAAAAGCAATGCGGCCTTTCAGGTTGTTGAGAAGCAAGTGGTGCTTACGAGCGGGCGAAAGAAACGGCAAGCTTCTATTCTCGATTTTTTTTTTAAGCGTTAGGCTCACATTGCAGAAATAAATCGTTTTTGTCAATAAATCGTTTTGTATCACAACGGCCGTGTTCGCGCCGCGAGCCGGTCAGAATGGTGATCGAGTGCTACCATGATTTCACAACGCCCGATTCTGTTGTCGACCTTCACAAGTAGGGTGACGGCGTGCAAGTAGTACAGTGATTTTACGACGACTAACATGACTTGACGCCCATCTTAATTGCTCTTGGCAACACTAAATGTGCACATTAAAAATGAAAAAGAAAAAAGAAAGACCACTACATTTGGCGGAATGATTTAACGGCGCCAATTGGTGCCGGCCCATTTTTGTGGCTTTCCTCACTGTTACGTTTTCCCAGCTGTTACGTTCTTTTTTCGCGGTCCGGTGAAAAACGTGTTCCACTGGGATTTGTTTCGGGATAGTTTCGATAAAACAAGAGTTGCAGCCGTTTCTGCAATCGTAGTCCCTCCAAAGACGTCCATGCATTGACAGCAGCCAAGGCTCTCTAGTGTTCCCAACTTCCCTGTGAACTGATGTCGAGATTTTTTTCAACACACCTACCTTAGCTTGGCAGCTACACAAATTTCACCACAAGGATGGCTGTGCCGTCAAATTGGTCAACACGATTTCTGTCGACATACACGGTTGTGATCAGAACCTAGCCTATAACAGCTCTGAAAAAAAATCACTGCAGTATCCTTGATGGGTTTAAAGCCTTCCCAACGTTTTAGAAACACTGCTGTTCGATTTTAAGTTTTCAGTGTGGGGAAAAAAAAAAAAGAAGTACATCCTCAGCAAAGTGCAAGGAGCCTGCATACTTGCAGGCTTATGCAGTCCAGCGATTCAGTTCTCCAAAAGAGGTCCCCCGCCATTCCTTTCTTCCATTGCTGTGCCCACACCCACCGAGGAAGCACACACACCATAGCATGGGCCAGGAACCGCGTTAACGCCCCAGAGGCGCTTGCACCCTTGGAACTCAGTGGCTGATTACAGTTGCGCTGCAGCATCTGCTTTCGAGCAGGATTTCACACTTGCCAGGCTTGAATGTTTTTATCAGGCCCCAATTGTTTTGCACCCAAGAGCACACAGGAATGCGAAGCTTTTGTTTCTTTGCATCTACTGCAGCCAGAACACTCGCACTTGTAACAAGGGCTGCACGTTTCGAAAAATGCGACAGTGCATTCAAACAAGTACATGATAATTGATTCAATGTTTAATGCCAGTAACCCCGCAACCTCCCCAAAGAAAATATCCGTATTCTCGATTACGGGGTTCAACCCGCCAAAGCTACACAGGCGACGAGGTGAGCCGTAGTGGAGGGCTCCAGATTAATTTTGACCACCTGTGGATCTTTAACGTGCACCGAAATCTCGAACACATGGGCATTTCTGCTTTTCGCCTCCATCAGAAAAGCGGTCACTGCGGCTAGGAGTTGAACCCGCAATCTTGGGCTCAGCAGCACGACGCCTTAGTCACTGAGCCACCGCGGCAGGTGAAACGTCCGTACTTGATGCTTTTAGAAAATTTCCCTTTCTGAACGCCTCCACCTCCCCTCCAGAAGGCCAGGCTGAAACGCTACAGCAACAAATTTTATTTCCTACCATGTGTTTTTACAATGCCGGTTTGAGGTCCTCCAAGCACTGTTTTTTTCCCGTTCTAGGCCGCCAATGGTTGACCTACACAAAGAGGCAGCTTGTACCAACTGTTGTCGACTTCACGCACCCCCTCAGGTCTGCCCCCCAATCAGGACTGCATGCGTGCAGGGTGTACATTCGTACTAGGCAGCCCAAGCCTGTCGAGTCCGACTGAAACACTCGCAACCGCAGGGAGTGGCCGTGCCCCGTCGCAGTCGCCTCGCCGGACACCCTGCCGAGCAAAGAGGAGGAGGGGGAGGACCTGGCGGCCCTTACTGCCAATGCAGTCGCAACGCTGCGAAGCCGACTTTGTTCTAGTGACGCCTTCACAACACCACACGCAGTCGGGGAACTTTTTCAGGGCCAAGGCAAAAAAATTTGAAGGAAGCTCGATCGTGTTGGGAAGGACCAAGTGCAGGTAATGGAATCCACTGGAACTAGATACGACGAGCAATTGGGATGCAGTCTTGCAGGAGACTGCCACTGGCAGTGATGATGATGAGAATTCCAAAGGCCACTCTTCGCTTCTTGCCGTGCAACGTTACAAAGGGTAGGTTTCAGGGACGAAGGCTGATCTGCGTGCCTCACACAGAGCACCACACTGCAACTTAGCAGAGACTAGTACAAAGCTTTGTGGGCAGCTTGGACGTGAGGTCTCTAAAATCCTTTAAATTTGGGTACAAAAACCAGGACGTACTTGAAATGCCAAAATCGGGAATAAATCAAGTTTTAAAACCTGTATCTTAAAAATACAGGTTTTACTTCTAAAACCAAGAAAACATTATCAAACGTTTCTTAATGCCTCCGAACCTTCCACATAGGTGATGCGTACCAAAGAAGCAAAGTTACAAAACTTGTGCAAACCGTCTTCTGGAATTGTGCCAGTACTAAAGATATCTCGGAAATTGGGTTTAGCAATTATCAATAGTATATGTGGGATGTTTGCTGCTAGCCCAGGAGAATCCAACCGCTTCCTCTAATGCCACCAGTGATGCTTGAAAAGCTCCCGCAGACGGTCACTGCAAAAATTTTGTTACGGTAGAACCATTCACTGTGCTGGTGCTTGAAAAACGGGGCTGCTTAGGGGCTCGCAATGCACGGCCAGCGGACGGCCCCACCAGCTCCGGGCAGGATGCAAGGGAGGCTTCCCCGTCGTGGACGGCCCACAGCTGGAAGGCTCACGGTGAACGCTCGCCCGTACGTGCGACGGAAACGGAAGAGCCAGAACAGCAGCTACCCTGTTTCACCAGATGTCACAAGCGGGGGACCTCTTGATCAGGACACTTGCTGTCTACTTTTACGTCACCAGCGAATATTCACTCAGCCAGAAGAATTAGATTCCAGGCTACAGTGCCAATCTTTTTCAACTCTGCCAGCACTATTGATATGGCCAATCTTTGAGGGGAAAAATATGGTTTAATCAGCTTCCAATGCCCATCACACGGGAGGATCGAGCAATAAAGGACATTATCGAGTTTTGCATTAAAACGAGGAACCCTGCACAGTGTTTCACATCACTGGAACCACATGCTGGAATTTTCCAGCTCCAAGGTCAATAATCTCAGCCTGTTCTTACATTTGCATTGTGAAACAAATTACACAAAATAAATTTTTGTACTGAGAAAATTTTGCCAAAAATTTCCATTTACAAACTTGAGAGTGTAAAAAAGCAGAAGTCTACAGAAAATTCCTGTAGAGCCAAATTTCTCTATGCTTTCAAGGAGACATGCCAAACTCAAACGAGGTAAGTTAGCTTACTTTGGCAATTCAAATGAGAGAAATAACGAGAGAGTCCGATGATGTGCACCATCTTTCCTTCCTCCGTTATGATTAGTTAACAAATTAGTTAGAGTACGTCAACCCATCTCACTTGAATTTCACACATTTTGTTCAAAGCATAAAAGAATCTCCGGCACTGCAGAAATTCCCGAGGAAACCGCTGCATTTGGCATTTTCTTTTTTGACACTTTCAAGTTTGCAATTGAAATGTGGCTAATGATTCCACACTCATTGTACACAATTAATTCAACGATACAAGCATGGTTAATGCCACCCCAAATGACTTTCAGGATAAACTCGGCATCAGTGAATCCTCAGCCTGAGCTGCCTGGAACGTCCTGTACCTATTGGTGCAATATGGTGCGTTTATCCGACAGAGAGCCTTCCCTGTTGCACGCAAGACGGCTTCGTCCAGGGCCTGCTCACCTGTGGGGGGAGGGGCTGCGGGGCGACTTGCGGCCGCCCAGCTTGAGCAGCGAGGAGAAGAAGCCCCCCCTGGTGGCGGAGGGCTCGGGGCTGGTGCCCGTGCTGCGCTGCTGCGGGGAGCGGCCGCGCAGGAACAGCTCCGTCCAAGAGCCCTTGCGCCGCGTGGGCTCCCCCTCGGGGGTCAGCAGCAGCGAGTCGGCCTCCGGTGGGGGGGGCGCCTCCAGCAGCAGCGCGGGGGGGCCGCCGGCCGCGGGGGGCGCCACGGGCGAGCAGGGCGACCCATTGGCCGTCCGCAGCGAGCCACACGGGGTCAGCGTCGCCAGCGAGTCAAAGTCCCCTTCCACCTGCGGCACCGCAGGTGGACCCCCGAGTCTCGCCATCACTGGATCTCTCCATCTCTGCCTACAGCGACTTTTCCACTGGCTGACACTTCCCTTGGCAACAAGGTGCAATCAAATGGCAGCTATCCTCCCATGTTTGTACAAGACACGCAACGCTTGCTAAGAACTCGTAGTTCAGTGAAGCCTGCATCATCTCTGGAAGAAAGACGAGCTTTAACAAAGCTTTAGGCTGCTTGCAAGGACACCGTAATGTTGGCTTTGCACTTCACTTTAAGAAGTCATAAGAGCCCCTTCGCACGCATATATAAAACAACCGTGCAAGTGAAACGTGTGCGCGTGCTTCAAAGCTGCTTGGACAGTACTTTCAGGCAGATCTCCCACCTCCCCCCACTCCTACCCCTCAGGCACACATACCCAAGGTTGAGAAGCACTGCTGCGGGGCGACCTGTTCTTTTTGCACAGCCTGATGACATCAGGCCGAATCTTCACACGGCTGAACTCCGTGGCGTTGATAAAAGGCACGGGCATTCCATCGCCGGTCAGCCCTTGGCCCGCCCTCAGTTCCACCGAGCCTCCCTCCCCACTGGCCGAGGATCGTCGCTGCTGACAGCTGTGCAGGCCTGGCAGAGCAGCGAGGGGCCGCAGGCAAGAATGACACACCAGCTCCTTCCGGCTAAACAGCCTGGCCCTTTGCGCTTTGCGAGCCCGACAACTCCCTCCCACTTGTGGTGGCCCCCATAGAGTTTCATGCAATAACAACTAGAGAGGAATCTGGCACTGCGATCGTACGCCTCAATGGGCGTGATGGGTAGTTCTGGATTCGCTCGATGGCTTGTGGAAGTTGCTATGGATTGCAGGCAGTTTTGTTTTCGTTTTGGATTTACATGAACACATTTGCCTACGCGGGGTGTTGGGAGAAGCGATCAAAAATACGTTTCTCCTTGAACCGCATGCCGCACGCGCACTGACGCCACCCTGAGTGGAATGTTTTATAACCAGAGTTGCAAATTTGGTGGGTTCATTTCCGGCACAGTGAGCACGAAAACACAAATGACGGCGCTCTGTGCGGCGAAGTTGCCTGCGAATTAGAAGGTGCGGCGCTGCCCATTCCGCAGAGCAATGTATTGCCCAAGCTGACGACGGTTGCGAATCGCTCGGAACAGCCACACCTTCCATGCGAACGCCGGCTCCTACGGCATAGACCAGTAGCACCGGCAGCTGATAGGAACGCAGCTTGATGAATGTCACTAATTCAGGCAAGAATAACTTCTCTAAAGGTAATCGGTTTCTTTTTTTTTTTTTTATGAGCACAAAACTTTTCTCTTCCTATTACAAACCACCAGCGCTGAAACTTTTACAAGTAGTTTTTAAAGTCTGCGTCCTGCTGTAGTTGGCGGCAAATGGCAAACCTGCTCAACAAACCTCCTCGACTCCACGTCTCCTTTTTATTTAAACGCGATGTTTTATTTCGTACAAAACCGGTTTTTCGTAATTAACTTTCTTGTTCGCCATGTAATTTGTTCACAGAGAACCGGGCAGTAAGAGTTTTTTTGTCAAAAAACACAATTTGCGCAGCCAGAACCCGCTTCGATCTTACGCAATCCGGTTTCAGAACTACCCATTATTCCCATTGAAGCGCAAGTGCTGCGGCCATGTTCGCGTTGACACTAGCGCCAGTTTCCCCTCTAGTTATTGTTTTATGAAACTCTATGGTGGCCCCCACCCGCTGCCCGGCCATCCGAGCGCCCATCACAAACGAGGCAATAGTGCAGCCAAAGCTAGGCCCGTGTGGACGCAACTGCTGGACACATCCAAGCGGCTGGCTCCACTTTCGCTGCAACGTACACAGACTGCCATGTCGCCACTAAAGCTAAGAGGCGGCCCTTCGTTACACTGGAGGTAGGAGCGCCACGAAATGCGCACCTTGGCACCTGTTCTGAGGACCGAGCGTGGGGTGCTGGCACTGGAAGCACGACAACAGCTAAACCAGTGTGTCAAAAAAACGTTCGGTTGCAGTTTTGGTTCATGCGAAATAATTTCGTTCCGGTTCAGTTCCGGTTCGACAAAATCATGTGCCAAACCGGTTCACGAACCGGTTCGGGTGCTTGAACCAGTTCGCGAACCGGTTCGATGAGTCGAATTATCACTGAAATTAGAAAAAAGCATTTAGTAGTTTAAAACGACAGTCAAATCAAAATACAAACAAAAATTCAAAATGCTGCTGCTACCCAAAGCAAACTTTAAAAAATTACGAGATATTAGAAAAACAGATGAAGTGGCGACAATTTAACCTATGTTCTCACCCAGACTTTATGTTGTCCTAGCGACAATTCATAAAGCCACCGACAAAAGATATGACGGTGGGATATATTTTCTGTTGTTTCCTTTTTAATCGCAATCGTTGCTATGGAATCGCCCATCACGCTAACCTTGAAGCCTTAAATTTAGGCCTGCGCACGGCGCGTTCAAATACCAGCGCTTAATACCAATGGCGCGCATTTTTTATATTTGTAACAAAACAGGAAAATCCTACAACAGGCACATAAATACTACCAATGAATTAGACTATTTGGTCACCCTGAATAATTTGTTAGCTGTCACCTTATCGAATGTATTAGCCACACTTTTGTTAAAAGTAAGCTTTAGTTAATGCTCAGTCACTGCGTTATTGCTCTGACCACTGCAATTCCTTTTGAGATAGCTATACCTGATGTGTGCATTACAATCAGTATGTTATCGTACCGCCTGACCCCCGGCCATCGTTCCGTGTGCTACATTGCGGAATCTTATAACAGATTATGCTGTTACAAAATGAAAGGGAAATTTGACGCATGGAGCATGAGATGGAACTTTTTTGGGTAGACGCTCTTTAATTCGTCCACAGCAGTACTCCCCTCTGCAACGAGTAGCAGTGGAAGTAATGTAGCGAGTTGGGCAGTCAGTACAAGTGCACCTTCGAAAAAAAAAGCCGATCTGAAAGAGATAAAACTGCAGAACAAGCAGAAAAGATCGCTAGGCGAATGGGACAGTGTGAGCTACCGGCCTGCCTTTCTGCACGTGTCATCTGCTTTATTACTGTTTCTGCTTCCAGGACAAGGTCACGGCTGCAGTTTCTTGCCAAGGGATTAAGTGCGCACCTTAAAAGTTTTTCCCGACATATCTGTTGTTATTTGTATCTGTAAAATGGAACTTTTCCACTGTACTGTCCTCAAAAACTGACCACAGAACTCACTTCTTTCGCATTGATGACACGTTTGGCTGTGAAAGGCAGGGCAAAGAAAAGTATAGAGAAATATCCGCGTTTTAGTGCTTTTTTTTTTTACTTATTTGGTTTTACTTACTTTTTGCACAATATTTTAAAACAACGTGATTCGCCTTTCCTTTGTTGTTGTTTTTCGTGTAAACACATTAAAAAAAAAACTGGCGCATTTGATGCCCCGTGCTATATCAGCGCTCCGAGCCGCAGCTTATCTTGCAGGCCGGCAGACTCATTTTAACCAGCTGGTGATAATAAACGTGGATAGAAGTCTCGATACATGGACGTTTTCGATTTCCATCTACTTCAGAAAAACGGTCGTGGGGAAGGGAGATTGAGGCCACTTGCGTTCAGCAGCAGACGGCTTAGCCACTGAGCAGCTCCTGCGGTCACACTTGTCAAGTATTAACAATTTGCAGGTGTCGGGCCTTTTAAACAAATCATGAAATGCAAAACGTTTGCACACGTCGGGTGTGGGCTTTCGCTGTTGCGCAGTGGAGCACTCCTGCAGCCTGATTGCTCCAATAAAGTTGCAGCTAGGGAAGGGCAAAAAGTCGTCTTACATCCCCTGCAAGCTGCCAAGAATGACATTTCGTTTGGTCAGCTTGCACTACTGTCACGCTTCCAGCAGACCATTGCTACATTGGTGCTCATTCATTTCCCCTCTTGTTACATGGAGCGTGACAGGGTTCAATTGTCGGAAGGGGAAAGTGCGCAAGCGCGTACGAAGTTGATGATACGTGAAAGAAAAAAAGGCCCGAATTGCATTGACTGTGCAATATCAACAATGGAGGGTTGAACCGTTTCGGCATTAACTGGTAACCGTTATTTCTTTTTTCGGTTCAGTACCGGTTCGGGTTCAGCGTGCTCAAAAAAGAACAGTTTGGGTTCAGTTCCGGCAAAAATACCGGTTCAGTTCCAGTTCGACACCCTGAGCTAAACACATGCGCAGCTAGGAGGGGTCGGCGGGCCGCGTGTTCTGCAGGAGATCCGAGCAGAGAAGAGCCACTGCGACGGCATTCGCCCAGGCTGCACCCACAGTGTGCAGCCATTCTTTGGCCCAGCAGCAGAAAAAGCACAATGGCCTTGACGCCTTACACCAACCAAACAAATGCACAGCTGGTCAAGTTGCAATGGTGCAAATGTAACTCACTGGTAGCTTCGGAATCGATAAAGGCCATGCGCTAGCAATGCACTTGTGCATGGCAGCAGCACTGGCAACTTTAAACGGGCCCAACACACAGCGGGGCGGCTGCAGAGTACACATGAGTGGACCATTCCGAGAATTTCTGCACCACCACTTCAAAGGGTAAAATGAGCACACTCGCATGCCAACTACGGGCTTCCGCTTTTCTGGTGGCCAGCTTTGTGGCGAACTGCAATGGCTCCATAGCTAACCACAGCCCTATCGACCAGGCGCGAGAACAATGTTCCTTCCCAAAGCGCTGCTGGACTGGGCTAGTTGGTACATGTTTGATTGGAATAAAAACCTTCCAACCTTTCTTCTGTGTCCTGTGTTTTCCGCTAGTTTTTTATTCCAATCGAACATGTTCCTTCTGCCAACCCAGATTAGTGTGCTGGGCGCATCGGGCATCGGCGAACCGAGGACGAGTGGCACGGTGCATCAAATGTTCCTCTCGCTATTGGCCCACGCCAGCAAGCAGGCAACGAAGGGAGGCCGACCTGTGGGGTGGACACCTCGGAGGAGGGCAGCAGGGTGTCGGGCGCCTCGGGGCTGCTGTCCTGGTCATCGGTGGGCAGGTCCTCGAAGGAGGCCAGCGGGGCGGGCCCAAAGCGGCGCTGCCGAGACGGGTAGCCCCCCTTCCTGGGAGGCGCCTCCATCACCTGCGTCGCAGGGGGAGGAGCCCACCAGTTGGCCACACTGTCGTGCTGCCGGGAAAGGGCCCTCCACTGCACAGGCAGGGCAGCGACGTGGGAGGAAAACCGCCCACCAACCGAGGGCGGCACATTCTCAAACAGACTGCTAGAAGCGTGCCGTCTTCCCAAAGCGTCTGCAGTGGCCACCAGCTAGCTTGCAGGCAGTCGGGACTATGCTGGGAATTCTAACGAGGGCAGCATCCGACAAGAGTCTCTCACAAAATATACCAGAGAGGAAACTGGTGCTGGAACAGCGCACCACCATGGGAATTAGGG
The DNA here is from genome assembly GCF_048455015.1 of Haemaphysalis longicornis. Classification (NCBI taxonomy): domain Eukaryota; kingdom Metazoa; phylum Arthropoda; class Arachnida; order Ixodida; family Ixodidae; genus Haemaphysalis; species Haemaphysalis longicornis. The sequence goes on from NW_027526445.1 coordinate 193,919,919, forward strand.
GAACCGCCGCTTCGCTTCATAACTGGCTTGGCCTGCAACGCTTCAGCGAATCTGAAAACATGCAAGGTGCAACAAACTAGTCTAAAAAAAATGTTTATTTAATAGACAAAAAATAAGAACACATTTCAGCAGCAAAATAAGGCACGTATCCTTCCATTTTGCAGCAGGAGGTTTACATGAACATTTATTGTCTGCAATCGTCTATGGTTCTGACAGCTCAAGCCAGCTCTCGCAATATACTCTTAAAGGCCCACTGCACTCAAATTACGCCTCAGCCAAATTACCAACTGACTGGTACCCCCGTGAAATGCATTGCTCACAAGTTAGACATGTTTAAAGCAGCTCTGTCGCAGGTGACGCTGCACCTGCCAGCCAGCCGCGTGTGTGCCTTGTCCTACGGGCGCACTTCTCCGAGGGCTGTCGCCCACGCAAAACTGCTGCGCGCAGGCTTGCTCCCGCCGGCCAGCTGAAAAGTCAATTCAGCCTGGCCGTGATAGCTCTGCTCTTCCCATTTTTGCCGGTCGTTTGCGCCGTGCATGCGCATATTTCAGCTGCCACATTTTTTCTTATCTCGCAGTCTTTTTAGGCAGACTAAACGGAAAGAAGGTTTTCACGAGGTCAAAATTTTGAGTGCAGTTGGCCCCTTTAGTCTTCTTGATTGCTCACGAAGATACGCATCACCATTGTGTCATCATTTTAAAGGAACACATGATGAGAACAGTTCATAAATGCGGTACACACAGAGCAAAATGTTTGCACTGCAGCAAGCCACAACATCAATGCAGTTCGTCAGCCTGTGCATTGGTTAGCTGTGGGATGACTGCAGTGCAAACATCACATTTATGAATTGTTATCATTTGTTCCTTTAATGGTTGATATGCACCTTTGTCAGGTATTAGAAAGTTGGAAGAATACTGTAACAGCTGGCTTGGCCTGTCAGAATCATCAGAATCACAGACAAAAGGCATTCACATAAACCTCCTGCTACACTAAAAAATAAAATAAAAAGAAAAGTACCTTATTTTACAGCTGGAGCACACTTTTATCTCCTATCTGCTTGAATGAAAATTTTTACTCTCAATAGAGAATGTTATGGAACGGGACGCAGACGCGAGGCCATGGCTGAGCCGGACCGGGGTTTATTCGCTTCTTTCTCCTCTAGCCGATAGTAATGATAGTACGCGGTCGTCTTCCTCTTCTTCCATAATTCCGTAACAGAGAACACTTGAGGTGTTTTCACATTTACGAAAGCCAGGACAAGTACAAAATAATGCAGAGAACTACTCTCTCCCCCCAGAATTGCCCCGATGACACAGACGGCCTCCGGTGAGTCGCATAGGTCCTCACACCAGTTTTCCCCCTAGTACACGCATCTGGCACCGGAAGCGAATTTGTTTTTCTGTGGCTTATGGGCTTGTATTGCTGAAATGAAAAGTTCCTGATGCAGTGGCCAGCGGGCAGGCGGACCTCATCGACTCCAAACGAGAAGTGGCCCACAAGGGGGAGGACAGCTTCCACCCGGGGAGGCCAGTTGGCGCCTAGTTCCCATCACATGAAGCGCAACAGAAAGACGCGCACGGCGGACGCAACAGGGCTTTTCTTCTTTCATTTTGCTTCAGCCCTGGGACGAATGGTGTGCACATGCCGGTGTGTACCAGAGCCCGTGCCAGCAGGGGAGAGGAGAGCGCAAAGGCTGGCGGGAAAAAGTGGCCTGGGGCAGCCCAACGTTCCGCACACCTGCAGGGGCGGCTAGTCAGGTGGCCGCAGAGTGGAGCAGCCAGGTCCAGGCGCAGCGAGCTCTCCGAGATCACGGGGCGTTCTCAGCACGCCCGTGCTGCATCGTCTCCACAACCCTCGTTCGACACGCGCACACCCATTAGGTGCACGACACCATTTACCAAGGGTGCATACCCACACAGGGATTGCGCGCCTCACTCTCAATGGGCAAACCCTCTGCACTACAGTTCGAAAGACGCCTCAGTGTTACGAGCGAGGTGGCACGTTTGGGAATTGGAATGCGCCTCGACCATCTCCGAGCGGAGTGCCAATTGGTCACCACAAGCCAGAGAAGCTGCCCACTGGAGGTGGAGAGGGGTGCAGAACAACTACTTTCCTCCCAGCTTTGCAAGGGGCCGCTCGAAACATGACAGGGCAGTTCAAATAAATGTGTGGCACGGCAAGGGCTATCATACTGCTGCACGAGGAAGATAGTTTAAATGGGGCACACACCTCCATGCTTGCAAATCTGCACGGTGGCTTGTAGCCGTGCCTTACGATGGCAGCTGCCTATTCAAATCATCCCGTCACCATCCACCATGGTTCGCGACATCTTTGTTCTGCCACCCCATTACAACAAGAAGGGAGAATGTTGGAGCCCACAAACAAAGCACGTCCAGCCTCACGGAGCAATGCTGCGATTGGAAAGTTGCAGAGGTGTGCCCGTTATGCACAGAGACCTGCTGCGGAAAAGGGTGAATGTGTGGCCAGCCCGTCTATTGAAGCGGCAGAAATACCACAATTGGAATTTCATGCAGGATAAAAGAAGGGCAATTTTTTAAAAGCAAAACCTTTCTTAGTGGGACCGATGGCGTCCTTTCAAAAAACTAGTACATTTCCCGAGAGACTGGTTGGTCAACCAAAAAGCTCCGGCAAGATCTCTGGAGACGCGGGCTTCCCTTGTGTCGAAACCCTCAACTCGAGATTGCGAGAAAGGCACGGCTCTGGATTACAAAATACACGCATCGACCATGAAGAAGGAGCACCATAAACCACAAAGCGTATACCGCCAATCAGTATACATTTAGATTGTTTGCAGATGCATTTGCCAAATATTTACACACAAGGAATATGAGACAGAGACAAGCGCATGTCTCTGTTAGGCCCTGCGTGTAAATATTCAGCTGAAAGCCTTGCGACGGAATTCCAACTGGCTCGAACCCACACTGTGTGCTTACTTTATATGCGAAAAATGGTCGCGTGGGTTCGCTCATTTGTGGTTGGGGTCTGTGGAGGTTCGACGACCAACCTGACGCACTTTCAGCGCAGGTCGGATGCACTTGTAGCAGAGATTCTGATGCACTGTTGATGTCACAAGGCTTTCCTGCTTCCTGGAAGGAATGGTATATGTTCCCATTAGAATTTTGCAGGGGTCAGCTTGGGCCCAAAGCCAGGTCATTTTGTTCTTTAACACTCATTGGCACCATGTTGCACGTGTGAAAACATTATTCCTTAGGAAGCCTACATTTGAGGACAGTTTTCACTTCAAACATGCATTGCATTGCCCATAAGAATTGCTATTTCTTTTATCACACATCTCCGTCAGGGAGGCTTCTCGTTTGGGGTTGCATGGGTTCTCAGAAATCATTTTGGCACCGAATTCCATTAGCATCAAGTGTCACTCGGTATACTTGTGCAGGGGCATACCAACGTCACTCACTCTGGGGGTACTGAAGAGCAGAGGGAGGGACCCAGTGCCAGTCTAGGGGTGGCGAGGCGAAGGTAAGGGGAGAACGGTTTGGCAGCGCCCACACAGACAAGAGGGAAGCCAACGCAGACTGCGTTAGCACAGCCGCCAAACTTCTGGAACGTCCTTCCTGCCAGCACTCGCACGGAGCAATGCTCTGCAGCCACCAAGAAAAAGCGCACCCAACTGCATGTTCGTGCTCCGTGGTGGACTGTTGGGCTAAGACAAGCGTGAAGGAGGCCCCATCGAATGCTCTGCCGAGGTTCACCGCAAGGAGTGCTCCGCAACACAGGGAACTTGCGCAGTGCTAAGCCAGCGTGTCCATTATCATGGCAACCGTGAGAATTACTGTCAGGAATTTCTCGCGGCAGTCGCCTCCGATTGGCTAAGCACGCCCCCCGGAGATTTTATGGGACAAATATTTCCCAAGAACTCGTTCCCACAGCTGCTCCTGTGGGACTGTGTTATAGCACTTGCGTTTAAACAAGAAGGTTCAGGTTCGAGTCCGGCATGGAGGAGGTTATTTTTTTCTTCTTTCAAAAAATTTGAAGTGTTCGCGCATGGTGATTTTGCAAATGCTTTCTTATTCTGGTCATTATTTCAGGAGATCGACGTACAAGACTACTAGAATAACTAGAGTTTGGGTTTGGGCTAGTTGGTTCATATTTAAACTGGGAAACAGTGCTTTAACCGAGGACAGCGAAGAAGAAGACACAGACAGTAGCGCTGACTATCAACTGAGCAATATTTTATTGCTTGCCGAAATATATTAAAGGAAGAATGCAATGACGTCACATGCGTGAAAAAGAAAAAGAAAAACACAAACAAACTACAAAAACCGCCACAGGAAGCAACTTGGCAACGCACTGCAAGGCCTGCAAGTGCTCCCCGCGTTTGGAAGAAACTAAGATACTCAAGAGGTTCCGCGACACACGCGCACACGAAATCTACGAGGCGTGGCAGATCGCCCAGCGTGGCGAAGAATGTGCGAGCACCCCTTCCGTAGCTCTGTATCAGAAAGAACTTGTGTACTTGAACATGTCATTTCGAGTTATCTCGGCATAGCAGATGCGCCTGTTTCTTTTTCTTTTTCACGCATGTGACGTCATTGCATTCTTGTTTTATATTTCCGCAAGCAATAAAATGTTGCTCAGTTGATAGTCAGCACTACTGTCTGTGTCTTCTTCTTCACTGTCCTCGGTTAAAGCGCTGTTTCCCAGTTTAAAAAACTATTAGAATAGGTGGGATTAGGTTTAATATAGATTGTATTCTGTGTCGTTGGGCTGGGTTAGGTTAGGATTGTTGCAGTTGGGCTGGATTTAGGTAGGTTATGATACGTTAGGTTAGGATACGTTAGGTTAGGTTTTGTTAGATTAAGTTGGGAGGTAATATTGTTCGGCAAATTTTAGGCCAGCCAACTTTTATGAAAACTGCCGTGAGAATTTTGCGGAAATAATTCTCCCGGTTGCGGTGAGATTAGACGCAGCCAATAGGTTTTTGAGGGGTGCCAAAAAACACTTTCTGGTCCCAATGAAACCTATGTGCGCAGTTTATGGGAAGAGAGTGGAATGAGCTCGTACAATTTGCCGGTACCACGCGAATTCCTTGCCTACGCTGCAAGGCAAGAAGAGACACTGGCCATGTGCAGTTGAAGGCGAGCCTTTCCGCTCTTGAAGCAAATGAAGACCGTCGGCGGGCCTACACCAATCACTGGCTTTTTCTCGCGTCGCCCGATTGGCCAGCTCAGCTGCAACCTCACCAACGTGGCTCACAGTGTAGAGCTTCCCACGCCACAGGCTAATGGCATCAACAATCTCTGAGCTGCTCGTTGCAGAGCTCCAGGCAAGTGCACTGAAGGCAATGCACAGCCCTACTGTAATGCGTGAAACTGACAATTGCAAAAGTGCGCCGCTCATTCCACTCCAGCGCAGCGAAGGAACCGTACCTCCCAGAGACGTGTAAACAGAAGGCAGTCATTAGACATGGCAGGTGATGAGTTGTATTTCCGAAACGTTTTCAAGCTTGCAATGGATTTACACCATTTAATCTGGCCCCCCGAAATGGTAGCAGTTTTGAGGGACTTCAATAAATGCCCACACTTTGCAAGCAACGAGCTGTAATCGAAGGACGCTGGCGCCAGCAATTTATTGTCGTCATGAACTGTAGCGCTTAAACGAAGTTGCACAAAACAACTATTTTGTAATGGACTTTCGCAAAAGGGCTTATTTAGGGGCCGGGACAACTGCAATGCAAGCGGCTTGGGCCATTTGTTTCGAAGACGCTACTCCATCAGCTAACTCTGCAGCCCATAAAAATTCCCGATCAGTTGGAGACGCTGGGTGCATACACAAGCGCGCGTATGCAAACGAACCCCGCCGAAGAATCGTTCGCTAGGCCGGCTAACATACTGCAATAGCAGGCGCGCCGTGATGGCCAGCATGCTCCATCCTTGTTCGACCGAGAAAACGGCCACACATAAAACGCGCAAGACACAAAGGGACGAGCTGCTCCTGCATGGCTACGCTGCCAGCAGCTGTGGTCACAGGTGGAAACGCTCGCGCCGAACGCCGCGCATAAAATAGCGCCAACTAGAGCAGAACTACTCGGGTTCGAAGGCTGCACGCACTGCAAGAGCAAAAAAGAAAAAAAAAACAATTTCGAAAGGCGCTCTAACGTTTGCCTGTAGCTGCTAAGGAGAAGCGGATACTCCACTTTTGGCGCATGCACAACAGCCCGGTTCGCGCAGGCGAAACCTTTAAGCCTAAGTTGCCGCTTACCGCATCATTCCTAGCGCTCGGTTGCGTCGCTTCCTCGGCAGACGTGTCGCAACTCAGTTCATTCGACGGCTTTCGGCTTGGTCCCCTTCAGGCCCGCCTCGCCAACGAAGCATCTCGACATCGACGAGAGCGTAAAAAATGCACTCAAGAGCAGTAGGTCGCCGCAACACACATCCCACAATGCACAAGGCTGGCGCACCTTTCTCCTTTATTTTTTTGTGCAGCGTTCCCGCACAGGCACATTTGCGCTATGTGCGATAGATTATCGCGTATTACAGACGGAACCGTTTATTTTAAATTGCAAAAAATTTTCCCAAATTTTTGGTGGCGCTTAGAATGTGCCCTAGGAAAGATTGCGCGTCACGCAACACGCGATCTGTCAGACCCACCAGTGCCTCGTCTTATTTTTGGTCCGACGCAACGCCAGCAACGCCACGCGCCCTAGTGACGAGGCTTGGCAACCAGTGGACGATCAGCTGCAACGTCGGTGAAGCGTTTAGAGGCGCGAATTAAATGTACGGCTATTTGCTGCACTAAACGCACCCCGAAGGTACCCAGACAAGCACTATCAAGAGCCGGCTGACGTCAACCAGCTGCGGTTAAGAGAAGGCGAGTAAATTCAAGTCTCCCGCGTGTTCTGCGAATGTCGCTCCCCTGCACGGTAAGCGTGGTGTGCAGGAAAGCCTATCACGTGGGGCGCTTTACCCGTGCACTGCCGTGCGGGCCGCGCGCTCGCGTCTAGAGAATTGAATTGTAGCATTTCACGTGCTGGTAGCGAATGTAACGGTCCGCACATGCAGGTATTGCGCGGGCATCCACACACACACTCGCTCATTGCGGGAATATCAGCTGATCGATGGGTAAAAGGCGATCGATCATTAGAACCGATACAGAACAATGATCGATCGTTCGAACCGATACAGAACAAGGTAACGGCAGTGCAGTTTCGAGCAGTTGTGCGTTTGCATAAGTATTTGGATTACGGCGCCGCAGCGTTACCGCCGGACGAGCCGTTTAATGCCGGAATGACGAGAAAAGTTCGGTTCAAAAGCGGCGGGCCACCTGCAGGGGTGCGGCAAAATGAACGAAAATCCGACCGAACGTCTAGGGCGCACTGTTCAGTGACACTCGTCCGAGTATCTGGCCTGCGTTACAGCTGTGCTGCTGGCTGAGCTGGCTGAGCCGCTCTACACGTTCTCTTCCTTGGCGGCCGCCTTAGCTCCCGGTTCGGGCGAGGGATGGCGCGGCGAGCCGGCGAGGAAACAGGAAGGCGGATGGTCCGCAGCGTCTTCCGGGAGCCTCGCGTTGACGTAGGTAGTGACGTCAGAGCCCGGACGTTTCTGCACTGAAGATGGCGACGGGTTTAGGAGGTGTGAATGGATGTCCTGATCCCGATATTGGAGATTCTAGGAAGAGGCCCCTGGATTCCGAGCTCGAAATTGGGGCGACGAAAAGGTCCCACCATGGCGGAGGTAGCGTACCATTTGCGTCCCGGGGGGCGTCTCGCGGCGGCTGCTTGGCCAGCACAACTGGGTGTGACGTGGGTCGCACCATATGACACAGCGGCCGGACCCAGGCAGGCAGGGCTCGCTTTTCGCCAGCCTCCGCTCGACTGGGGCGGGGGGGCCACGAACGCGTACTTGACAGCCACGAAACGACGTCGGGGAGCCGCTCCGGTGCCGGCACAGCCCGGCCCACTGAGTCAGGTGCCGGGGGCATTTTTTTTTATCGCCGCTGAGATGGCGAATTATCTGGGCCCCATCAGCCGGTGCATGCTGTCTGCGTCGCGATATTGCCGTCCAGGAGCAGTCTCGCAAGCGCCGCTCGTTCGCTGCTGACAGACGTGCGATCTCGCTTGCTCGGCCGCAGTTCTTTTCCTCCAGAGCGGCCGGGAAGCACCCGGCGAGTGTGGCCCTTTTTATTTGTTGTTTTTTTTCTCCCCTTCGTCGCACACCTATATCCCCGGCGATTTCGTCGTCGTCGTCGTCCGGCCGAGCAGCCCGGCGTTGTGGTCGCCGCTTTTTCTTCTTCCTCGATGAGCTAGCGGGGCCGGCATGTGGGACAGCGGACTTTTCTTCCCGAACCTGCTGCAGCAGCGAGGTGTTGCGCCGGGCCTCGAGCAAGGTCGACCATTTTCGCGTCGAGCTGCTCACGCTGTTCTCAGCCCCGAAGGCAAGTCCCCGCCGGCTTTCCAGCCACGGTTCACTTATTTTCTCCCAAACGAAGCCCCGGGGGGAACCTTCCGCTACGCAGGGGCCCGTGTTTGGCCGGAGATTTTCCGTTTTCCCCCTGACTCTGCATGTTTTCGGTCTGTTTTCCCCCTTTTCGCTTTCCGGTAGTTGGGCGGCCGATCGGGCTCGCGGCCGACGACGGAGGAATGCGGCGAATCTGCGGAGGCATTTGCTTCGCGAACTCGCCGCTCGCAGTCGACGGGGGCCGTGCATATGGCCTGCGCCGGCACGGCGACACTGCGACATGCCTAGGCCTATCGTGCATATTTGGTCGCCCGACGTGCGATCTACTTGACGAGCCCCCCTAGCGCGGTTCTGGCCAGGAAGCGAGGCGCCGATTGAGGGAGGACAGAAAGGCGACACCGTGAGGCAGCGTCCGCGTCGTACCGCTAGCGGTTGAGGACTCTTTGCCGGTGGCTGGAGCTGCCCCCCTTACGCCCTTGCCTGGGCAGTGCGCTCGACTGGCGGAATGCAGCGAGTCCGATCTCGACTCGGCCGTCTGCGCTGGCCGGCGTGTCCTTGTGGTTGACCCGGCTGTGCTGCGTCTCGGTACGGCCGCGGTAATCGCATTTATCGTCGGGGCCCCGCCGCCAACCCTTTTCGGGCCGCCCTGCCCTGCCGCCGCGGAAGGCGTGAGCATTTTCGCCTCGTGGGGCGAGGCCTGCTGTGGGTCGGCCTGAGCACCGAGCTGGGCCCGGGGTCGGCGTGAACGGGTTAGTCGCGTGCCCGAGCGACTAACGGGGCGGCCGAGATAGGGCCGGTGGGCCGATTGCCCGGCGGAACGCCCGTCGCGATTTGTGCACGACCTTGGTTCTGGTCCAGTTTTGCCCCCGCTGGCGTGGTTGCTTCCTCGTTTCCACGTCGCGGCACACACCTCCGGTGCAGCTCCGAGCGGAATTTTATGCGCGTGGCAGTTTTCTCGTCTTTTTTTTTCTGTGCTGCTTACGCGGCAGCTTTCATTTCCGGATCGAGTGCTTTGATTTCGGTTGTGTTTGTGTTGTCCTGGTAGCTTCAGTCCTGTCCCTGGCATGCAGTTAGCCGCTGCTGTCGGCTGTGCAATCGTTCACTTAGTGGCCGAGTTGAAGGTTTGCAGTACTAGCTGCTGGCTTAACACAATCTGTGCGTGCAGAAACTTGGATGCTCATTATTCCCAGTCCAGCATTAAGCCATTCATGAGGGCACGAGAAGCCCATCAGGGAAGGTGCACGACACCTGTATGCAGCAAGTGCTAGGCCGGACAAGGACTCATCGGCGCATGATGTGGTGAATGTAGTTTCACAGACCACGAGTGCTGGGGGACAGGATAAGGGCAGAGAGGTTGCCAGGCTGTGGGCTGTGCAGTTGAAGGCGTAATGCTGTGAACATTTTCCACAGTGATCTCTGCCGCATCTGGTTTTGTATGGCACGGGACTATGCATTCTGTATAATCCAAGCGCAGGTCGGTCGGGGTGCATGAAGGGATGTTGTGGACTTCTGGCTGATGGGGTGAGACAGGATGGTTGGTACCGCCAGGTGGTGATGATGATGTTTCGGGGGAGGGAGTGTTTCTTCTCGAGGGGCGGGTTGTCTCCTGCCCCCCAACGATGTCTCTCTCGTTTGCAGCCTCGCAGCCCTTTTGACGGGCGCCAGTAGCCGCTATGCTCAGGCGAAAGAAACGCAGTTAGAGAGCGTGAAAACGAAGGAGAGGGGCACGAAGCGTGCGTTGAGAGGAAACTGAGAGCCCGGCGCCTTCCTCCTACCCCGCGCTCCCAAAAGCTTTGCAAATGGAGCAATTACCACGACGAGCGTCAGGTACGGCCTTCGTTCCTCCTCTCTCTCTTTCTCTCTGCTGCATCGTAGCCCACATCACCGCATCATTCCTCATCTGGTCTCTCTCTCTCGTGGCCTCCCCCCTCCCCCCACACACCCCGGGGCTCGCCGAGAACGCCGCCACGACTCATACACATGCACCGGTAGTCCTGCCCATCTCACGTGCGCCCGTGTGTGCGTGCGTTCTTGCAAGCAGCCTTTGCCTTTCCCTCCCTCCAGGCAATGGGACGTTCCACTTCAAAATTCTGGTGCCCGCGGTGGCGGCGGGGGCCATCATTGGCAAAGGTGGCGAGACCATTGCACTGCTCCAGAAGGAAGCGGGAGCCCGGGTGAAGATGTCCAAGTCCAACGACTTCTACCCAGGTGAGAAGATGGACACTCGGTGGACCATCTGCAGAGCTGCCGGGTTTGATTCCGGCCATGGTGGCTGCTCTCCTGATGGAGGCGGAAACGCTCCCGTGTGTCGAGATTTCGGCCCACGTTGAAGGTGCCCACGGGGTCACAATTGATCCAAAGCCCTACGCTGCGGCATGCCTAGTAGCCCTGCAGGTGTAGCTTTGGGGCGTTGAACCCCACAATCTGATCCAGCGGTGGGGTGGAGGTCGGCTGAGGTTTGCCAATTCCTGGGCGGGTGGGTTACTCCCGACACAACAGCCAGTGTTAGGGTCTGGGATGGGGTTTAAAGGTGCTCCCGTTGATTTCTTGAAGGCCAAGCAATTCTAGGTAAAACAAATCGTGGATCTATGCACCACGGGGGTATTTTACAGCCTAGGTGGTAGCTTTGGTGTATTAAACCCCAGCATTGAAAGCAGCAAGTCGTGTCCCGCAGTGCGAAGGAAAGTTTGACATCCACCTGAATGCAGCCATACGGCTACAAAGGAAAGCTATACAGCTTTGAAACAGTAACGGGAAAAGACAAAAGTGCCATTGTATCTAGCTGCACACTGAGACTGATAGAACCGGCGAGTGAGACAAGGTCACATTGGGGAAGCATTGCTGGGTGAAACCTTATTCACTGGCCCCACCCTTTGCAGAGACTGTCACTGTGGCTTTGAGTAGTGGCATTTTTTCTTTTACCTTACCTTTACGCTGTGTCGCTCTTGCAATGAACTGGCGTTGTTGTGGTTCATACCGTTATAGTTGTATTGCCTTCATTTGTGATCATAGGCCATTATGTGTTTGCATGCATACACACTTGCACACGAGGACCCCATCATTGATGCATTTTGCGGGGATCTGTAGAACATGCATTGTGGGACAAACGTCGAGCAGCATTCAAATGGACTTTGCCTGTGCACACGTATGGGTACGTACATGATCTCCCACAAGCAGGGCCATATCGAGAGAGGCTTTGATGCTGCGGCCATGAAGCTGCCGATGAAATGGCTGCTGCGGTCTGGAGTACAGTTGGCATAACAGCAGTACCTTACACCGACCTCGAGACACACACGAGAAAATGGCTTCGTAGCACGTGGCAATCGCACAGGAGTCGACAAACTGCACGTATTAAAACCGACTCGCACGTCACGCATGGAAGTGGCCTTCGCTGGGCTACGGATAGGCCACACAGATGCAACGCACTCTCACCTGCTCACTGGATCTTCAAGACCCGTGTGTAGCAGGTGTGGGAAGGGCCTAGCTGTAGTCCACATACCACTTGCATGCAAGGCACTTGACACGTGACACAAACGTTTCCTGGAACTCTACAGCCGGCACATTCCACTGCACCGATCATACTTTTTAGCCGACGAACCAGTGTTTTGTGTGCAGCGTGTTTTTAGTGGAGATAAAATTACTGCAGCTCTTGTCATACCTTGCATCATCACCCTGGTCACCAGCCAGCTCCGTTGTCTTTTGTTTCGTTTCACTTTTGCTTTTACTCGCAGGCTTTTGTATGTACGGTTACGTCACTCGCTTGTCCCGTGGGGTGCTCTTTGCCCTTGTTAAACGTCGACCGCCATCAGCGAGCGAGCGATTCTGTGGTGTGCGTGTGTGTGCGCGCACAGCCCCCCTGAGCCGGTGTTTCCCCCGTGCAGGGACGACCGAGCGCGTGTGCCTCATCACGGGCAGCGTGGAGGGCGTCCTGCGCATCCACGAGTTCATCATGGAGAAGATCAAGGAGAAGCCGGACCCCACGGCCAAGATCGCCATCGACTTCGACCACAAGCAGCCGGCCGAGCGGGAGAAGCAGGTGGGCTCCTCCTCCTCCTCCTTCGTCCAGAGTCTGAGTTCTCAGACGTCTGAGCACCGTTCTGCCTACCGCTGCCAGTGCCGTGGCCTTGCTTCCATTGGGTCCCTGGCGTAGTGCTCAGCCCCCCTCCCCTTGCCCCTTCCTGCGCAGGTGAAGATCCTGGTGCCCAACAGCACGGCGGGCATGATCATCGGCAAGGGCGGCAGCTACATCAAGCAGATCAAGGAGGAGAGCGGCGCCTACGTGCAGATCTCGCAGAAGTCCAAGGACCACGCGCTGGCCGAGCGCTGCATCACGGTCATCGGGGAGATGGACAACAACAAGAAGGCCTGCCACATGATCCTGGCCAAGATCGTCGAGGACCCGCAGAGCGGCAGCTGCCTGCACGTCTCCTACGCCGAGGTGACGGGCCCCGTGGCCAACTTCAACCCCACCGGCTCGCCCTACGCCAACCCCTCGAGCGTCCACTCGACGGTGAACAACTCGTCCGCCAGCTACAGCTCGAGCGGCAGCCTCAACAGCCTCAGCCCGACGGCCAACTTCGGCGGCGCGGGCGGCGGCGGCTCGCTGGCCGTGGCGGCGCCCTTCCCCGGCGCCAACGTGGCCCAGCTGCTGGAGAACGTCAAGGCGGTGCTGCGCAGCAACGGCTACACGGAGCAGGCGACGGCCGACATCGCCACAGCCATGGGCACGCTGGCCACGTACGGCGTGCTGGGCTCGAGCCTGGGCGCCCTGCTGGCCGGCGCCAACGGGGCCCTCATGGGCCAGGGCCCGCCGCCCCAGCAGCAGCAGCAGATGTACCCGCCCTCGCCCATGGACGCCACCCCGCCCGTGGTGGCCGGCAGCTCGGGCATCTTCGGCCCCGTGGGCAGCGGCGGCTTCGGCTCGCCCCGCTCCGAGCGCTACCACAGCGACATGGTGTTCGACCCCTTCCGGCGGAACTCGCCCGCGCTGGGCTCGCCCGGGGCGGCCAACAACGGCGGCGGCGGCATGCCGGTCAACAACAACTCCTTCGGGCTGGGCACGGCCCTGGTGCCCTCGGCCGGCGGCGGCGCCATGTGCAAGTCCCCGCCGCCCTCGGCCGGCGACAAGTGCTCGGACGCGGTCAAGCGGGACCTGGAGGTGGGGGAGAACATTGTGGGGGCCATCCTGGGGCCGGGGGGCAAGTCGCTGGTGGAGATCCAGCGCTTCAGCGGCGCCGCCATCCAGATCTCCAAGAAGGGCACCTTCGCGCCGGGCACCCGCAACCGCATCGTCAGCATCACGGGCACGCCCAACGCCGTCTCCACGGCCCAGTATCTGATCGAGCAGCAGATCGCCGAGGAGGAGGCCAAGAGGTCACAGCAGAATGCACTCGGGGTGCTGCGCTAGGTGTGTGTTTCTCCCTCTCCCCTCGGGCCTCCCCTCCCCGCTCCATTTTGAGGATGTTGCAATGTGATGTTAGCATAGCGTAATAATATAACATACGGATATACATACTGTATATATATATACTACACGCATGTCTGGGTGTGTACAGGTGCAGAAGTGTGGGCCATTTCCACGTCGGACTCGGGTGTCGCGCACGCGCTCCTTCGCTGGGTCTCCTCCTCCTCTCTCTCCTCGTCGTAGTGTGCCTTGGGAAAGGTTCTCTCCCCGCCCCCGCTCCCAGTACAAGCAGTAGCGCCTATGCAACGCCCCGCCTGCTGCTACCGCGCGACGACACGGGCCCCGACTGCTGGCCGGGGGAGGGAGGGGCGCTGTGGCCGGACTCTCTCCGCCGGAGTTGCATCCCGCGTGCGCTCATGTCTCATAGCATTATTTATTTTGAAAGCCCTGCTCCTCCCCCCTGTGTGCGCGGAAGCGTGCGTGTGTGTGTGTGTGTGCATGCATGCTGTCGACCTGCTGAGGAGAAAGGGCCGTGTTGTTTCCACGCCAGGAGGGGCCACCCCTCCGCTGGCACGGCGACGCTTTGTTCTTTTTTGTTTTTCTTCTCGCGCGCCCGAGGGGGCGCCACCACCATCTTCCTCCTCCACCCCACCACCCCCACTCTTTTACGTTTTCGAGCAAACTTTTAGAAGAGAGAAGCGCCGTTCCCCCTGGGCTTGCAGTGTTGTGCGCGCAACCATTGCTTCTCCTCCGCTCTGTGCGGGTGCATTCTGATGCGAGAGACCTTGTTGAACCTTACCACGATGATGATGGACTCTGTACACTGTGCCGCCGCTGCGTTGACGAGAGAGAAGAAAAGAATATTTACTGCGGCTGCCGTCAATAGGTGCAAGTGCTTCTTCTGTTAGACACGTTTTTTCCAATTTTTGCCATGTTTTTGTTTACTTGTTCCTAACACATAACAAAGGGTTGCATGAACATTTGCCAGCATCTCTCCTCCTCCTCGGACACATTGTTGTTTTCCTGTGTGTCGTCCCCCCACGTTTTTTTTCTTCGCACACTCTTGCTAGGAATATTCTAATTGTGGCCCCCCACTGGGGCACCTCCCCGCTCTGCCGGGGCCGAACACTGGTACATATATACAGAGGGCAGTACTTAGGGCAGGGACTGTGATTCTCTCGGTGGTTCCCCTGAGCCTCTAGTCTCGAGCCGCACGAAAAGGCTGCCTGGGCTGCTGCTGCTCGCCTCATCACCCACGGGGGAAGGGCACACGCACCAGGGTGCCACAGCTCTGGCCGGTCAAGAAGGCCCTCCCCACCACCAACCACACCCTTTTTTTTTTCTATGTCTACAAAGCGGGGTCAGGGAAAGTTACACAACAAACTGCTGCAAACCATTATTTTTTTTATTGTTGTATAACTGTTGTATCACTGCTAGAAACACTTAATAAAATGGAGAATAAAGAGAAAAAAAAGGGAAAACATCCAGCCTGCAGCAAAGCTGCCGAAAATGTGTGCTCTCTCTCCTTCCTTTCGGGTGGGTGGCTCGTGGTCCTAGGGCCAGAATCCTGGGCAGCCTTCGGCCAGACTGGCCAGCTGGTTCGGGAGGCCGCCCTCTTTCAGACGCTGCTGCTGCAGGTGTGCCTGGTACCGGCTCAGCTCTGCTGCCCCAGGCGGGTGGCATGCCTGCGCAGGTTTTGTTCAAGCAGTTCATGTCATTGCGTGCTAGAGGACTGGGCAGTAGTGCATCGTATTTCGCCAAAGGTGCAGCTGAAGTAATCTTGTTCATAGAGGCGTTTCTTTTTTTCGAAATGAGCCACATCCAGAAACAGAAACCAAGTCGGGTAGAACTGCAGTGACAAGAACTCGGCAACTGTCTCCTAGAAAAAGGGGTGGCAAGAAAATCTGAAATAACGCCCTGCAAATGTGTATGCACATCGTAGTTAGTATCGAAAATGAGCCAATTCCTGCCGTTTCACGGATCAAAATGAGCCAAATCCATTTGGTTTGCTTTTGACTTGACTGTTCAGACTTTTGTGGGTGTTATCAGGTTTTTTTTTTTTTTTTTTTTTTGCTTTTCTGAGCTGGCTATCATGAATTCAGACTGAAATTATGAGATCAGTGAAAGATTTGTCCCCAAATGTGAACGACGAAATGAAACACAGGTGTGAAACAATGAATTCATCTCATCTCTTTCGTCCCTACGCAGTAGTTCTGGTTATATTAATTTTTTACTCCCATATTTACTGTTTTAGAACTTAATAGGCGCAGCAAGCCCTGGCAAATCTGCCCCCTCCTCCACTGGGGGTACAAACCACTTCATTAAGAAGAGCCCTCTTGTGAAGCATTTTGGAAATCCATGGCAAGGCAATGAAGAGCTTGCTTGCTTCGTGAGTGCCTTCAGGTGTGCCCCCAAAAATTATCCCACGGAAGATTTGAAAAGAGCTGCTAATGGTGCCAAGAGGAGCTCTTTGAATGTGTTTAATGCCTTTTCCGCCAAAGCTCAATCGCACTGTTCTTGCAAGCCAAATTAGAGTTTTCATAAAAATGCCGTGTCAACTTGAGTGTTTCAATGCAATACGAGAGCCAAATCCAAACATACCACACCAATATAGCCCGAATTTACCGCATAATTTTTAGTTGTGGCCTGAAGCTTCCCCTAGCTGGCACGTAACATATATTGTATAATAGCTTTGACAGCACTACATTTACGTCCGGTAACAAACTTCCGGTAGTTTCTCAAATTTGCGTTAGGTGGATTTTGCTCCCTTCGAAAAAAAAAAGACGCCTCATATGCCTTCACTTCAAACATTAGGCAAACTTACAAGACCTTCACGTTCACAACACGCTGTCATTTTCGTTGGCAATTGTGATTTGAGCCTGAATTTCCATCGCTAGCCAATCATTGCTCTGGCCAGCCTTGGGCGTACATCCCAACATTGAGCAACCCTGACAGTCTTGTGTGTTCGTTCTTGACAAGACATCAAGACAGACTAGCGCCTCATTTCATTTTCAAGAAACAGCCACCGATAAGTTCCTCGACAGCGCTCCCTGCCACCAAGCAAGTGCTCACCTTCAAAAGAAAAAAAAAAATGTGCGCAATACGGGAAGTGCTTGGAGCACTTGTCCACGAGTAACCCGCACGTCGGAATTCGTTTGATACGACTGAACTGGAGGCACCAGAGAAAGTCTTCGCCCGTCTCGCAAAAGTCCCCGTGACTGTGCGAGAAAGTGGCCGGTGAGTGGCGAATTTGCCTCCCCATTCAGACTGGCTGTTCGAAGTTCCCCTCTGAATTGGCATCGCTGTTTTGGGACAAGACAGCGCTCCGGAATGAACCACTTTTTCCTGCCTCCACGGGCCCTTCAAGGCCTGCCAGTGGCAGACCTGGCAGCAGCTCTGCGCAGCACTCCGGTCGCCAGACCAGCGAGCCTTGCTGCTGCTCCCAGTGGGCCATTGTGTGCAAATGAAGGATTTCACCGCATGTACGTGCACGTTGAAGGAAAGTGCATCGTGCCCACAGACAACTGCGCGCATTGTGCGGGGAGTAAGTGCATCGGCCTGGCTTTCTGCTTCGGCACAATCCATGTTATGATCATCCGTCACTTCCCAGGGTTCATTTACATTTTGTGGCAGTTTGCAGGTGTGACTTTGCCGAGCAAATTCTACATTGCAAGGCGTCCCACACCACTGGCAAATGGAACAAGCACACATCAGCTAAATGGTACTCGCACGGTGGCTGAGAACGTCCTGATACCTTTTACTGCCCTCCTTTTCCAGCTGGCACTAGCGAATTTTTTTTTTCTTTCAACGATGCTTTGGTGGATGCAAACAGCGCAGACGGAGACTATGACTAAGAATAAGATAACAGCACTCTTGCACGGCGCACTTCATGGATTACCAACTAGCCTACGCAGAGTAGTTTTAGCCTAGGTTCGCTTCCTTAACTTGAGTGCTCCACCAAGTCCAGACCAAGGTCGTTAAGTACCGTATTTTCACGCGTATAACGCACCCCTGCATATACTCCACACCCCCACTTTCATCTTAGAACGGGGAGCAAGTGGGCTGCTTGGTGCATGTTTAAAAATGCAAGAAACAGCGCAAAGGACAGCACGCAGAGTGGAGCATGTTCGTCTTCTACTCTACGTCCTGTCCTTCGCGCTGCTTCTTACATTTTTAAACCCCACTTTCAGCCCGGCACAATAGAAAAAAAACACCTCGTGTATTGCCTGCACATTTGATACAGGAAAGGCTGCACCAAAGCTACTGCTCAAGCAACACATCGCATACTATGTAGACAGAAAAAGCGTATATTTAGCAAGCAGAACACATAGACAGCAAGGCAAAAGTCCCAATTCACTAATAAAATTCAGCTGTTAGAGTGCACTCGTCCTTGTATGTTTTGTGCAATCGCTGCCATGGAAGGCTTATACCTGTGCTACACGGCCGTTTCAAAGGAAGGCCGCTCAACCTATGGTCTATCGAGTGCCCCACTAAATACACAGGGAGCAGTTGTGGTGGAGAGTCCAATTGTGAATGGAGACTTGCCGTGTAGCACAGGCTTTAGTCAATGTTACTGCGTAGGCGCTACACAGCACAATGCACTTTGCTGTGAAGCTGCACTAAGGAGAAACTCTGCATATTATCTGCACCCCTACTTTGCCAATAAAATTTTTGCATTTATGGTGCAAGTAATATGCGCGAAAATACGCTATCTTTCTCCACTATTATGCCACCATGTCAGCCCAATTTCTCGCTACTATTTTTTGCAGATCACTTTCGTCCAGTGTAATGCCTCTGATGCCTGTGCTAGACGAGCGTTTGAAAGGACATTTCAGTCGAATGGCCTTCGAAATTGCAAATGCCATTCCAACTGGAAGGAGTTGCGCCGATCTAGCACGACAATTCTCAAGGGCAGTTGAAAGTTTCCGCGTTTGCCCGCCATGTTTTGGTGTTGCCACTGCTGCCTTGTTTCGTTTTTTGACAAAAATTTAATTTTAGAGTAAAAATGTGAAAAATAACATTTATTAGCGTTCAAATTGATAACAATCTACAAGCGTGCACAAAACATGCAATAACAGCCAGTTTTTTTTTCTTTTGTCGCACCGCCAGTGTTGAAAGTACCAATTTACCTTGTAACGTAGAGCAAGTGATACAAAACAGAAACAAAAGAAAAAATATGAAAGTTGTGTACTTTTAACACCAAGTTCTACTTGTTGGTAATTGCTTTGTAATTACGGCATGCAGGAACTGCACCCAAGAGCATTACCGTTCGCGTTTCAAAGGCCTTTGAGAACCTCGAAGGTCGTTGGTGGTGTGCTCCTTTGACTGAAATGGCATTTCAACCACAGGCCTTTGAAGAACGTCGTGTAGCAGCTCAAAGGTGCCATTTGAGTCAAGTGACATTCGACTCAAAGGCCTTCGAAATGCTCATGTAGCGTGGGCATAAGCCTTCATTAAGCTTTTCGATGACAAAAATTTCCTGTCTTACTTCCCGTATGGCTTTAGAGAAGGCTTCTCACTGCAACCTGATGTCTATTGTTTGCAGCAGGGTGCCGGAACGAAACGAAAACCAGAAACGAAAAACGAAAAAAACAGAATCTTTGGCCGGAACGAAAACGTAACGATATTTACTACTTCGTTCAAGAGCGAAACCGAAAAAATTTCGTTTCGGTTTGAGTGGCAATTTCATGTGTTTCAGGATTCATTCAATTTCCATTCAGCGAAATGGGAAATTGCCATCGTGAAATCATCTTTCGTCTCTATGGCAGCACCCACTCTCCTCCAGAAGGCTTGCTGCCTGCTTCCACACTCTCTCCGTCAGTGCCGATAGGGGCGCTGCTGAGGTCCACGCATGATTGCCACAGGCATCTGGCTGCGCTGCAGACGTCGCGGCATGATTTATTTATTTAGTTTAAGAAAATACCCACATTAGCCCTACGGCATTGTTTAGGGGGTGCGATACATAAATAAACACGAATATTCTAAAACACGACATCAGAACAAGGAGCAAAGCGTACAACTTTTAGCATGAACACCAGCATACACCACTAGCAGCGCAAAAAGAAGATTACAGCCGCACACTCAATGCAAACAGCTACAATTCATGTTGCACTTGTAAGCAAGTGCTGCCAGAGCGCAGCGAAAAATATTTCATGAGGAGCGCGGAAGCAACAGTGTCGGGCAGGGCACTCCTATTTATTGAAGTATTTTAGAAAAATACGCTTGCAATGCGGTAGTGGGCAATAATTATTCACAAATTTTTGTGCTGTTACCCTTCGTTCGGATATATACGGTGGAAGTGGGGGGTGGGGCTTTGCTGAAGGTACTGATGTTAAGGGGACCCTGCAACACCTTCCATCGACTACTAGTAATGTATTTTGGGATAAAGTCTATTGTCCCAGAAATCTCTTCTCGCAAGAGTTATGAAAATCCGTTCACAATTAACGAAACTACGCGCGATGAGAAATCGCACATAATCGTTCCCTCTCAACTCGACCGCGGGCAACGCGACGAAAGCTGCGCGCTCTCTCCCGGAGAGGAGGGCGGCTCGCGGCGTTCTCTTCGGCGGCCTTCGATATATCACATTCCGGGTAGTTTTCTCCTTTTCTCCGCAACGCGGAGGGGCCTATTTCCGGTCTGGTGCCACAAAAAAGCAGGCATGGGTGCCTGCTCGCAAGTGCGCGCTCGGGCTGGTAGGGCGTTTTTGAAGCAATAAACGTTTGTAGTCGAGTGGTCCCGTTGAAAGGGAAGTATTGAGCTCATCACTCAAACTCCGCGCACACTCAAAACACAAAAGAAACTGCAAAACTGTGCCTACAGGTTCAGGCATAGAAGAGGTTCGTACACAGCGATGACGACGACGGAAATGGGAGAATCTACCCGCGAAGTTGACCAGTGACAGCCGATCGGGCAGCCATGGCCTATGTGACGTCCCTCAGGCCATGCATAATGAGGACAACTGAAGAGAGAGCAGCTTGTTTTTCCGCGTCTTTCACATCGATTTGCGCGCTCACCGCTTCACGTGCTTGTGTAATATTTGGCTCAGGTATTCCTGGCAGTGTAATCTAAACGTTGCGCAGGTTTACTTGCACTGCTCAAAGAGTGTTGCAGGGTCCCTTTAATCCATTGCTACATACTCGCACACAATCTCTTTTAAAATTAAAAACAGGAGTTTTTCAGTTTTCCGTGAGACAGACCGTTTTAAACTTTTAACAATGAGATCACAATTACAGAGTTTTTGAAAAATTATATTTATCAAGAGAATTATTAAGCATCACTTCATCTTGTTTAATGTAATTTCACAATCCTCAATCCTTTCAAAAATATCGATTTTTCTCGTGCAAACACAAACCGTTATGAACCGTTAAGAAGCATTTTTTTTTTCCGTTCCGGAGCTGAAACTAAACGAAACTTTTATTTATGGAACAAAACAGAAACCGCAACGAAAAACATTTCGTTCTGACACCCTGGTGATATATTCTTGACCAGTTCCACATTAAAGATTTTTCTAAAGTTTGGGGCCTTGTTTCTCATGTTCAACTTGCACAGAAATAATTAGTGGATCCCCACATGTTTATAATTAATCGTATATCTGCGACTGATTAGCCAGTCCCATGTCATAAGGCATTCCTCAAGGTAGTCCCCTAAATCCCTTGTTATTTCTAATATATGTTAATGATATTGTAGATTTAATCACTGGACCAGTTCAAGGTGGACTGTTTGTTGACATCTGTTTTATTTAACGAAATAACATGCTGCGAGGACCAGTCAGTAGTGAATTCCAATCATCATAACACATGTGACTGGTGCAGCAAGCGGAAAATACCATCACTGCTGTGCGCTGTACAAGGTCGTCCATCAGCTGTACTATCTGAAGCACCAGCCTTTATTGCTAGTCAATGCAACATCTTCATTGCCAAGCTTTCCAAAGCATCTTCAGTGAGAGCTGACAGCACGAGAATGACTGGCCGTTGCGTGTGAAAGCACAACCTCGTAGGATTGGGGCTTTTTCCCGTCCAGAAAACTTGACATCATCATCGAAACACATCCTGCTTTGGCATGCAAGACCAACGCAGCACCTTTCGAAAAATGGTACAAAAGCACACACATTCCACGACGTCTCTCGCAAAGCTACTGCCCAGCTGGCCAGGGCTACACTATTTCCCAAAATGAAGGCGTAACTGAGGAAACCCGAGTGTCCGCTTGCCCTGAAGTGGTCAGCTTTTATAGCAAGCAGCATTCTGCGATTTCACCTTGAGAGAGTCACTAAGGCCTTTGCATAGCGTGCACAGTTTCAATAATGCACAGCCCAGCTGCACTGTGAAGGGTATCGCATACCAGCCACGCATGCGCACACACCACAAGAGCAATCGACAGGAATGTAAACCCTGTGCCTGTTAGTGATGTCGGACTAACAATGCCCATCTTTTATATTAGCACCGAAAGGCAGTGCCGACCACAAAGCAAGTGCACAGACCTTGCAGTGTCCATGATGGCACACATGCCTCCGCTTTTTTAATATAGACTCAGAATCGGCCATGACTTTATTGCCCCACTGAGCCCAGTCACTGTTCTCAGTCACGCTGGCCCAAAAACACAACAAGGACGATGCCGCTCAATCTGGTACACCTAACGAAGTCATGAGGCAGTTATGTGGACAGGGGCCGGGCCAGCCCTTGCACCGTGGACAGGCCTTCCGAGTGCGGCTCACAACACGGGGGCGGGGGGCAAGGCGTCGTGCGCCGTTCTCGCTGCTTGTGAACGCCTGAACAGTGGAGCTGCCCAAATGCCACGTCTCTCACAAGGGCAAAAACCTTGACATCGCTCACTCTCACCGCATGGTTAAAGCCTCTCTTGCAGTCCCCAAGGCTGGAATCACAGCTGTCGCATACACTCACGCCTTATTGTAGCAGATGCGGGTAAAACAAATTACTGGATATAACGAGCAAGACCAGAAATTCGGCTGGTCAGGTTCAACTTACGAGCCTTTCAAAAAAACCACAAGCACTCAACCAAGCACGGGGTCGATAACGAGGCAAGTGTGGCTACAGATAGCGCCTAGGCAAGCTCGCAGAGTCACAGCCCATCAAGAAACGCCTTTCAAAGGCAACCCCTTCGGGATTCCACCACGAGCACTTGTCAGTGAACCAGCGGGACGACAATGGAGACGGGGAGGCGAGTCAACACTGCCCACTGGCTGGCTGCAAGGCCCAGAGACCACTCGGCTCCATCTAAACGTAGCTTATTGTGACTGCATATCAGTGGGCAAAGGAAAACCGATGCAAGTACAAGTTTTGCATCACATGCTGCTGTTGAATGTGAAAAACTCAAAATGTGTTTGTAGTGTAGTGCAGTTCCTCAAACATTCAATGGATTGCCATTGCACTGTGCTTGCTGAGTCCGAGTCTTATCCCCATTCTAAGCGCAGCAATTCAGGCATCTACTTCTACGACTAATGCAGGATATAGCAACAAAAACGGTCTCGCTACAACCAAGAGGTTCGAATGTGGCAGCCACTCCTCCCTGCGTGGTATAGTGAGCTGAACTTAGCTTCCTAGAATCCAGGCATTAGGTAAATACCAGCTGGCACTGGCTGCACAAGTTGCAGGAAACTGTGACGGACAGTGTTTTAGAATATGCAGTGCACAACTTCAAAGTACAGGTGTGCAGATACAAAACTCGGAACTGCAAATTGAACACAAATAATAGCAAGAGACTGCAAACTAAATAGAATGTTTTTGAACAGGAATATTCCTGCTTCGTGTCTCAGTCTCTTTGCCATACGCGATATTAATGTTCCCAAGCCAAAGTTGTGTTTCCACCATGTTCAATAATTCAACAACAAGTGCATCCCTCTTGGCACAATTGCTGCTTCGCTGTTGAAAGTGCCATTTAATGGTAAGCCTGCATGGCCCTGTGCCATGTGCCACTACGCTCTGCCTTGGCTACAAACACTGGCTTCCAAGCACTAGAAAGCAAGGGCGGTTGTCGTGAGCTTGCCATGCTCATTTCTGGCTGCACTCATCACCCGCATTACACTACAGACTTCTCCAATGGCGCAAGCAATTTGTAAAGAATGTGTGCCCAAGCAATTTCAGCGCCATGCCCAACAGCAGTTTCAAGCAGGTGGACTTTCGACAGTGGACCCCACTGCACTAGTGGTTACAAAACATCCTAAGCATCAAATCGAGGCAGGGGCTTCGAACAAAAACTTGGCAACCATTGCTAAGGTGAAATAAGGGTTACGCAACATAGTATTTTGAATGCAGTAAGCGAGTGTGACTGACCTTCCTTGCAGCCAGTGAAAAGGCGCGCTCGCTAGGCACGCGACTGGCTGGAGCCAGCAGGCTTTTCAATGCAACAATTCTCACTCCTGGCACTTTTGACAAAACGCCCACCTTTGGTTTTGCCACCCTAAGCACAATTACGTTCCAGTCCAGCTAACACTCTGCGTCGTTAGCAAATCTTTCGTCCCTGCAGGGTTTACACACGATAGGCTTGCTTGCGTGGCTAGCTCAAATGCCGGCCGCGCATGAAGACACCCGGTGCTGAACACATGCTTGGCACCGGGTATGTTCATTGCTGCGCGTGCCTTCAGTGTGTTCCCTGTTGCACGGTCTCCTCCAGGCGCGACCAAGGCACAGAAACAGAGCACGTGTGCACCTCGCTGGGCGTTCGGGCACCACCGGGGGCTCCTCCTTCCATCGGCTTTCAGCAATTCCACCAGGCTCACGGAACTGTTGGACACTTTGCTGAACGCAACACGGTCTCTGTCAGCCAAAAGACACGCGCTTTCAGCCTCCTTCAGGCAGCGCATGATGGAACCTGCACACGTGTTAGCCTTACCTTGGCACAGGCGACGCCGCAGCAAGAACAAAACTGCCATCTGGCGGCACAAGTACCAGCCATCACGAGCAGCATCCCAGCTCTCCCACAGATCTCCAGCCCTGTGCCACCAGGCAAGCCCAGCCACAGTTTAGCTAACGGGCCTCGTGTCCGCAGTACCGCTGTAGCCCCGACTGACAGCCACAGCAGCCCCATTCCTACCACACTGGCTGATTAATATGAGCCACACTTTTCCTTGGTGCTGGCCCTTTTCAGCTCGGTGCCCACCAACACTGCAGTTTTGTTGACACGAGCACGCACAATACCACTGCTCGAGTGATGATGCTGTGGAGCCACTGGTCACAGCTTACTCATGCCTTTTCCTGTAGCCTCATCTCGCACTGAGAAGCCACTGAACTGGCGTTTGGAACTGAGAGCAGGTAATAAGGCTTCTGCAATACACCCACCCATATTAGACGAGCTGGACAGCATTAGCTACAGCAGTTACAGCTCAAGAACCCCACGAAGCCCGACACATACGCTCCTCAAGTGGGTGATTGCAAATCTTATTAGCAGCAGCACCCCCAAAACCAAACCAAAAGAAAAGAGAAAGAAGATGAAATGCTTGGCTACAGTAAAACATTGAGATGAACATTGGCATGAGACCAGCCTATGAGCAGAGCAGTTAAACACTTATCCACCCAAAGCGAGTACTCCCACCTGGCCCGTCAGCTTTATGCGAATGATGCCTGCATCTGGAGTGCATTGAGATCGTGTCGTACCACGCAGAAAAGGCTTCAAAAAGCTCTCACAAAAATATCTGCGTACCTTTCACCCAGGGGACTCCACCTATCTTCCGAGGAAAGTGTCGCCATTGTTTTTACTCGCAAGCACATGAAACGATGTTTGCTGGTTTTCGGAGGCCACACCCCACAATATGTGCGAACCCAAAGATTCCTCGGGATCTTATTAGACCGGAATCTTTCCTGGGCTCCTGAAGTCAAGAAACTCCGCGTAAAAATAACCGCAATGTCAAAAATCCTCGGATATCTCGCTGGCAGTCGCTGGGGCAGTGACTGTCGCTCTATGGTACTGCTCTGCAAAGCCTATGTCAACGGTTGACTGTGTTGCAGCCTCTTTATCCTCCAGAAGCTTCTGCCCACCAGCAGAAAGAGCAGCCAGATGCGGCCAGAGACAGCGGCCTCCGCATCTGCCTTCATGCTCAGGTACGATCGCTAAGCTGGCTGTCTGCCTTTGGACGTGATTCAACTCCAGGAGACTGAGCGAATACATCTGCGACATCGGCTGCACGCCAAAATCCATACACTAACAAGCACAGTTGAAAATGGTAATTCGAGTTTCGGGCAGACACTCAGGACTCTTTCTGTTCCCTCCCAGGCACCAAAAGCAATGCCATCTATTTTCCCACCCTGGACCCTTTCACCCCCACATATCAGACGCAGCACCCCCGGAACTGACTCCAAAAAGAACATGCCTCAAAGTGGGCTCCTACAATTAACACTTCTCCATATCAGCCGGCTGCACTCTGATGCAGACCGCATCTTCACAGATGGCTCCTGCACACCTGAGCGACAGTTCCTCTGGAATATTTATCTCCACAGGCCAGACGTGCTCCTATCGCCTCGAGCGTGCGACATCATCTACGACTGCCGAGCTTCACGCCATCAAGGAAGCGATACGCTACATTTTACACCAGCGGCCCAAGCAGTGGACTGCTTCCACGGACTCGAAGGCGGCTCTCCCAAGCCTGCAATGCAGCGACTGCTGCACTGTTTGTGGAACATGCCTCTCCTGACATCACATGCCTGCACCAGCTTGCCACCGAAGCTGGACACCGTGTGACGTTTCAGTGGCTCCCCGGTCACTGTGGTGTGCTAGGAAATGGGCAGGCGGATGAAGCTGCTCACAGGGGCCTGGAGACGTGCAATGTGAGGAAGATTTCCTTCCTAAGCGTGATGACGCAACTCTGGCGAGGGCGTGCGATTTAATGGAACGGAACCCTCTCTGGTCCCTTCCAGAGCACCAGCATGCCTTCCTACGCTACATAGACCCTGAGCTCAGGATGAGGCTGCCAGAGGTACTTCCGTGCCGATTAGAGACGTTACACCACCAACTTCATGTCAACGTAGCGCTTACGAAGTCATATCTTTTTCGACTTGGTGTCACCACAAACCCTCACTGTGACAAGTGTGGATCGCTGGAAACCTGGGAGCATTTGCGGTTGGAATGCTCCACATATATACATGCAAGGTGCAGTCTTGCGCAGGAACTAGAGCGCGTCAGCCCAGGACCAATTACTCTGAAAGTACGTCTTGGTCCATGGCCATCTCCACCAGCTCAGCGCAAAGCACTGGCGGTGTTGTTCGACTATCTGGACAAGATTGGTGTCGTTGCCATGATTTAGAGCTTAAAAACCAGACTTTTTAAACACACTACTGACACAAACTGAACGTCATTTCTCGTCATTTTTCTCTCTTCTTATTTTTCTTCTTCTTTCTTCTGCGCTGTAATCTCTTGGACCTTTTCCTTCTCCCTCTCCCCCTTCCCCCGCTGAGTAGCAGTCGAAATTCCAGCAAACACCTCCGCTTTCTCCCCTAAAAAAGAGCCCTCCCTCTCTCCAGTTAAACTTGGCTGGGAGCCAAACCAGCACTACAACCAGCACGCCTCAACACTGAGCCAATGTGCAGCCAGTGGTGGCCCCAGGGTCAGAGAGCCTGCTCAAAAGAGTGAGCTTGGTTGCACGGAACTGGAGCCAGCACACCACAAGTGGGCACATCTGTGTAAGCAAGTTACCCTAGAAATAATCAACAAACGAAAGCACAGCAGAGGTCATTTGTTCAAGCACAGTACGCCTTCCTTTAAACAACTTGCCCTACCGTGCTGTCGCCCTATCGTGCCTGTGCTTCAGCTAATAAGAATGCAGAGCCCGGGAAGTTGTGAAGCAAGAGAAGAGGAAGCCCACCAGACACACCACACAGCAGGGCTGCTTGAGCCGACCAAGAGTCCCCCGTGTTCCGCAATGCAGTCCAAGTGCCGACCTTGTGGTCAGCCGCACAGTGCACACTGGGCGGCCGCAGCCGGTCGGTGCCCTTACCACCCACAGCGTGGCCTTGCACGCTCAGACTCGTGCGTCGGCCAGAGAGAACCAGCCAGGTAGTCCCTTGGGATGCCAGAAGAGCCTGCCCGTCTAGAGTGCTTGGTGGCTCTCGTCCCGGCCCTTCCCCCGACCGATGCCCCCGTCCGCAGGGCACTCACCCGCAGAGCCTGCCAGAGGAGCCGCTCGTCCTGGTGGCGCCAGCGCAGGTAGGCCTGCAGGGCACGCTGCTGCTGGCCGTCCCGGGGAAGCCACTGGCGGGCCTGCAGGGGGCGGGACCCCACCATGCTGCACTGCTGCACCTCCCCGCACGGCCCACGCGAGCTGCCGCCACATCGACACGCCCAGCCGGCCGAGCCAGGGCACTCGACGAGGGAGCGCCTCGTGCAGCGCTGAGCGACGAGGCAACTCCCAAGAACAAGTGCTCGCTGGCTGAGTCGGTGAAGAACGCTTGGCGACGCGGTTCCAGTGCCAAGGCAAGGCCCAGCCTCCTCCCGGCTTGCGGCCCTCCAGCCTTTAAAAAGCGCTCCGCCCCTGCCGTCAAGACCTACCCCATCTGGCTGCATGACTGTCGGCGCAGCATCGTCCTGTTGCCCACGCTGGGAACCAAGCCCAGCCCCCCTTTTCTGCACCCCTGGTGTTACAGGCGCCCCTCTCGCTTATTCGGCCAGTCACTCTGCTGTGTACTTCGTGCACTGCACTGCTCGCCACAGCTGCAAGTGTACGGGGCAGCGCAACGTTGCCACAGAACGCGCAAAACTGCTTCCTGTGTGAGCCACTCGTCTGCACTCAACTCTGGCACAAACATTATGCCGTTCTACGGCCAATCCATAACACCAGTGCCAGAAACCCTCTCTTCACTTCCCCACCAAATAAAATCCGCTTTCAGCCGTGGAAAAAAAAAGTTTCACCATTCCACTCTGTTAAGGTTGCAAGCGCACAAGTTGGGACAGTTAGTAGGCTTTGCAAACAATCCAAAAGGCAACAGGTTCAGAATACGTGCTTTCGTTTTTTGCACCTCGTCTTCCTCGTGCTCTTTGGTTGGATTTGCCAGTGCCAAGCCCCTTTCGTTGCACTCAAACCTGCCATATCGGGCATTTTCGAAGGGACCATTTAATTACCCGTTCCACACGCATAGGGGGGGAGATGCTCCTCGTTACTGAAAGGCGCCCACCCCGCTCAGTGACACTTCACTCAATCCCAATGTCTCTCCCACTTTGCTGGCAGAATGCTGCCTCCGAAGAGCGAGGCAGCCGTGAGTGCCGAGCAAGGTGGTTTCCCACGTCATGCGCTCCGTGCTGGGAACCAGCCAGCAGGGCAGGCAAGAAGGCCAGCTGAGAAATGGCTGCCCAGAGACGCCGCCTGTGAACTGGCCCCTGTTTCTCCCCAACTCGATCCCCAAACCTCCGCTCGGGTCGTCAGCCGTCCGTAGTCCAGGCTGCAGCCCTGCTCTAATGCCTGCACGCGCACTGCAGTGCACAGACAGTGGTATCTCACTCACTATTCATCCAGTCGGGGCCACAGTTGAAGAAAAAATGCAAGCAGGGTGGACAGCAGGTGCGGGAACCTTGATTTCTTTTGACAGCAACATACGAGCAACCAGATAACCGTCTGAGGTTCAAGCAAGCCAAAGTTCATGATTGTGGCAAGAGCAGTCCACTCGCTGGTATGTACTTCCATCGACTTTTGTCAACTACGGATTTAGGGAGGACAAAACTGCACCCCTAACGGGTCAGCCACAAGAGCAGCCACCAACGCTGCAGAACCACTCGGTTGACGAGGTGACGTGTACTCGCACTTTTCCCAGCTGCTTAATGCTAGGCAAACATGAGCTAGTGTAGGGCAACTGCAACCATACTCATGCTATGCATGCATGCTTGAAAGGCTTGTGATGAAATAAGTGCATGCAGGTGCCGTTTCTGTGCCACCAACGCACGGGAAAGGCATTGTGAATGGGCAAAAGTGACATAAGAGCACACAGTTGTGCCGCGGGAACGAGCTACCCAACTTGCAACACGGCCTCAAGGCGATTTTTCAAATGTCGCTCATACACTCGCTTTACGCAGGCCTTCAACAGCAACCAGAGACGTGAGCGCGAATGCCGGGGCTCAAAATTTAAAAATGATGGTGCTTAGCGGCTTCCCTTTTGCAACAGGGTGTTGTTGCACAGCGGCTTTTGTCGTAACGCCACTGTGCAACTTCACAAAAAAAAAAAAAAAAGACAGAAAAGAAAGAAAAAAATCTTTCTACGGAATTTTCCGTGCTAGTCTGACTTCTTTGTTGCTCTGACTTCCCACGTTCTTCTGTGCTCTTTTCCCACCAACAGTCTAGCTTTCTTTTACTGACCTCTACTGTTTTCCAATTCCCCTTTCCGTTGACCTTAGAGCCAGGGGCTTCCGGACACTGGATGTCTCCCTCACTGCAGACCGGACGGATACCTCTGCACTCTGTCACATGTAAATAGGTCGCATGGTTTCTGGCTCTCTGGCGCAACCTGCGTGCAGTTCTTCCTGCACCAGCTTGCGGATGAGCGTTTCTGTCTGCAAGCAACCCGCCCGGGCTTCAAAAAGCAATGCACCCCCTTTGGTGTTATCAAAGAACTTTTCCCTCATGATCTCCTGCTTCCCGATTCTGCATATATCTGAGGACTTCTTTGCGTCCATCCTCTTTTTCCAGGTTGTTGCCTCTGATTATGTCACTTCATTTTTTTATTGCCTCGGTCGTTTCCCCCGCGCACTTGCAGGGGAGATGATTGCGCACTTGTGGAGCATCACCTGCTGAACGCAAAACAGACGTAACCGATGCGGCGTGCAAACAAAGCACCAAACGTACTCCGCACTCCTCCCCTGCTCTGTGCTGTTCTGCAACTTCGCCGTTATGCTCCGTGCTTTTGTTCAGCTGCGTTTCGACCTTTTTTTGTGGTCCTGGTGTACGATGGGCCATAACGTGAGGTCCACAGTCAGTTTTAAACTGAAGGTGGCGGAGCGTGCGTTGATGCATACGGAAACTGCGCGGCTGGGCAGCACTTCAGTGTTGACCCAGTGCGTGTACACTACTGGAGAAAACAAAAGGCGATGAACAGGGATTGCTGGGTGTTTCGTGGGCCCAAAGAAGGGAAGTTACCGGTGCGGGAAAAGAAGTTTTGGAGTGCTTTGACGGCACGAAAGATGATGCGCCGATGACAAATGTGAACTGGCAAGAGGGGACGCTAATGAGTAGGGGGCTACTAGCATATTGTGATTAAAAAAGAAATTTGACTACATAATCACCTACGCGTATTTACTGGAGAGTAAGGCTTTGACAGCGGTTCGCTTAGCATCTTCATTGTATGAAATTGTAACTTTTAAAATCAGTTGCAACTTTTTCCCGCATAATGAAACCTCCCCACTAAATTCATGCCCAATTTTCTGAAAAAAAAGTGGGTTCATTATGTGGGTAAGTATGGCATTCGCCGTCGTGGTGACACTGTAGACCCACAACGAATTTGAACCGCACTGCATAGCTTGGACGGCACATCTTCTCCAGTGCCGCGGTGCACCTTTTCCTATTCATTTCTGGCCCCACCGACCAAGACACACCTGCGCTTTGCACGCTCTAATGCGGTAATTACCCCCAGCACCTAGACCTTCCACCGGTGTCACAAGATACCCTCGGCACCGTTTGGACCAGACTACAAAACGACATTGATAACTTTTCCCTGGCTGGGATTATTTTTCTCGGCTAGACGCGCAACCCCGCTTTCCCAGACAAACGATGAAAGGCGAAGCCGCCGAAGGCTATCCGCCTTTCTGCTGGCGGTATACTTGAACTCATTAACAGCCCACCTCCCGGACAGGCTGCTTTCAAACAAATGCAACGTGCCTCCTTCGCAAAAGGGGAAAAGAGTAAACTGAACTACGACTTCGCGACAATATTCTGCACGGACACTGGGAGGAAATGCCCAAGACTTGCTGCATACCGGGATGTCGCTCCGGCTGCAGAGGTACGAGTGAAAAGGTGTCGTCGTTTCGTTTACCAAGTGACACCGATTAACACGAGCAGTGAGATGTGCAACACCGTGAGAGGAAGCCAACGACTTCTTATTTGACTCACAACATATCCGTGCCTGTGAGAAGCATTTTGATGCCACGGATGTTGTTTCGGGCAAAGATTTCGTTGTGAAAGGAGACGTCGTGTTTTTGCAATGTGAGAAGCCCAAGCTGCGGCCTAGCGCTGTTCCTAGGCTGTCGTGGATGCGCGCATGTTGGGTAGAGGTCGCCCCGCCACGTTTCCCTCTCTTCTTGTGTTTCTGCACTAAAAGCACCACCCAGCTGACGCTTGTATGTGTTCATTGGTGCACACTCTACACACGACCTCCAAGATTGTTGTTCAGAAAATTCTTTGCCTTCCTTCATCACTCTCCTCTTTTGTACATATCAACACATTTATTTTTGGCAATTTTTTATTCATTTTCCTTCCTATTTGTTGTCTTTTTGCATGCCTTATATTCATGTACCCAGTGCATAACCTGAGAAGGCCCGGCGCTGTTGGCGAGTGCTTCAACCAGACAAACAAACAAACAAACAAATAAATAAATAAATAGCATGCTTAGTCCAGCAATGAACTGAACAATGGCTGTGGAGGCCCTGAGGTCAACTTTAATCTACGGGCGACATTTGGTTACATTACAAAACTTACCAAGTTACGAACATACGTAATTTACAAGGAAACAGAGAACAACTTGAATGCACTCGGCTAAACATATTTAAGCCACAAGGGCCTCCCGGCATCTGCCCTCTTTCAAATGACCTCCCAAAACAGGAACACTTCAGTTTTATTACACAAACGGCACCGCTCAAAATTTGGCATGTCCCAGCACAATGTGAGGAGGGCCTGCTGACACACTCTAGGCCTCCGATTGGCCACAATAACATTCACTGAATGTCCGTGCACAAATGATCCCGCGATCCACACTCTCACTCATAAACATCAAGACACAAGTACAACACAGATTAAAACCGACCAGCCAAAAGCAACTCTGAGCCCCAGGCGGTTTCTCTAACGCGTCGTCCACACGACACGCGTCGAAATTCAGCCAAACGCCGACGAAATCCCCGCGTTTGCCACCACGCATAACACAAGGACCTGTCACAAGTGCCTCGTCACCTACTGCTGCCGTCGTGGCGACACTCTAGGGCCGTAATGAATCGGAAACTCACTTGCGTACCTTGGCCTTTGCAACTCCTGACGCGGGGGCAGCGCCTTCTCCTGGTCACCTCTGGCCCCACGATTGACCTCGCGGCGAGCATAACCCTGCCGACCAGGACGCAGCCACAGCTCGCACGCACTGATGCGTTAATTACCCCCGACACTACAGAGACCCCGCTATACGTCACACTAAATGTGAGTGATAGCACACTATTGCTGAACAACTGCCTCGAACGGGCCCCCTCCCTGACAGCGGTGACCTTCGCGGCAGCTTTTGCCCAAACCGTATTAAACTGCGGCCAGGGTTTCGTGACCAGAAAAGCATTGAGGCACTCTGGATGTAGTGCATTTTGAAGCAAGCATAAAGGCACACAAAGTTCGAGACACACGCCCGAAATGTTTAAAGCACCGACGACCGCTTACACGGGTCCCCATTTGACAACCAGTAAATGTGGAAAGGTTAGGCGGGCACCTAGGCAACTATTATGATTAGCATTAGCATTACTGTCCAACTGTCCCACTCATATCATGATCCCTTTCTCTTTGCATCTTCTTTTCTCAGTTATTTTATGGCTCGGCACACACACGTGTTCGCATTGTCAACCGAAAGGGACACTTATCGAACACACAGGGCTCTAATTACAACTTCTGTAATCGGCATGCTCAAAGTACTCCTGCAGGGCCCCAGCGCACGTCTCGCCCTTCCAAGTCCAAGGCCACACCACATTCACTGGGCCCACCTTTGTCCTTTCCCCTTTGCCACGCATGACGACTCGGAATCCCAGCCAACCCAAATCCACCCCATTTTCTTCTCCACTCCATGACCTAACTTTGTCTACAGGAGCCTCCCTGCAAAGTATGGCCCCATTACTGGCCCTGCCTTTTCGCTCTTTGAGCCGTCCGTGAGCCAGGGCAGCCGGATTTTCGGCCCATCGGGCGAAAGAATTACTGCTCTCGCATCACTGGCTAGTGAATTAAGACGTGCACCCACATCAAGGTGCGAGTGTGACGCAGCTGCGCTGAACACCTCCCACAAGTGCCGTAACTGGAGTTGCTGCCACACGGCCTCGACGCTCACCTGGTGCACCAGGCTGGCATGCTGCTGCAGTGCACTGTCCAGAGCCCTGAGGCTGAGGCGGGCACGCGACCAGGCCAGCTGGCAGCTCCCGCTGTCTGCTTCCCCTGCTGCTGGGTGCTGCTGCTCCGCCTGCGGGGAGAGGCAGCAGAGGGTGACCTGCTCTGACCTTGTCCCCACACCACCCACTGCCCCGAGGAGTGCCACGGGGGGCTCAGGTCCTACGTGCAGGGGACGTGCTCGCCAAATGGCGGGCCCACACCGGTGCAGGCGACCAGGAACAGGGCCCCCTAGTGAGCCGTTCCACAGGCCCCACGAAAGTGTGCCCAACAGTGACCCACTTGCTGTGGGAGTGCCCTAGCTACCAGGACCTCCGTGCCCAGCACCGCACATCAGCACTCTGCATCAATGGACCACCCCCAAACAACCCCAACAGCGACACACTGCTCTCCCTCTGGGCGTTCACTCACGAGGCCGGCATTGATCGCCGCATGTGATTGCGGATGTACACCATGTACACGCATGGGTGTATGCACTTCTTTCTTTTCTTTCTGTCTTCTCTCCAACACCCCTCTTCCCCTCTATGAGGGCAAAGCGCCATTCCACAGTAAATAAAGACATTTCATTCAACTCAGGCAAGTGAGCCAATTACAGCGGTGTGTTTCCTGACGCGGCATGGGAGCGGGCAGAGCAAAGGCCTCTGCTTCTTCTTCTTTGCTGCCATTTTTCATTGAATCACTTCCTGCGAAGCAAGGACGCATTCTTGACAACAGCCCACAAAAACTGCGTATAGGGCCTCGTACTACTTTGCCTACAATGGCCGAGAAGTTGCAGCTGAGAGGCGATTCCTGCTCCTGAAGCACCCTGGGTTCGACTCCCGGCACCGACCCATGCGATCTCATTTTCTGTCTTTGCTAATCAGTTCATGCACAAATCAGTTTGCTGCATTTCGTGCCACAGAGAAAAGTCTGGCAGTTACATAGGGTGTCGCCGCCAAGGCGAAGGAGCGAAATGGAGAATTTAATTCCCCATTCTGGGTGAAGAAGGAGGCACTTTTAGGGCGTCATTTGCTTGAGGAGGAGAGGTGCCCCTATCTCATGACCCCTGCAGCCCTGGCTGCACTCGTGGCCCGTCATGCCAGCTGTCGCTGACCTTCTGGGTCCGAGCTGAGCAGCGCAGCTTCCGACTGCTCATGAGTTGGGTTGGGCATTCGGGGAATGCATGGAACGTCGGGGCAGGCCCACGTTATGTGGAAATAATGGAGGCACACTCAGTTGTGCAGGAAGGGCATTTGTTTGAAGGGCGAGCTGTGAGGTCGTACGTGGCGCAGAGCCTTCCTAGGTGCGGGAAGGTGTTGCTTTGCAGTGGACGCCACAATGTCACCCCTTCTCTCGTTAAGGATTTGTGCGCAGGAGGAAAGGCCTGTCGGGTGAGCCGCTGGTGCTGCAGAATTGCGTTGTGCTGCAGCATTGTGGGCTCCGGGTTACAATCCTCCAGTGGTGCCCGGGAGGCATGGGCTCGGACGACAGCGTTAGCTCGCTGATTGCCACGAAGAGAGCCGTGTCCGGGAGTCCGTACTATTGTAACATTTGGGAGGTGTCCTGGAGCCTTGCTGGCAAGAATGAGGTGCGCTATGGAAGAGACCCTGCCCCTTGCATAGCTCCAGCAGGCGGCCTGGGAGTCGGTGATGACGCGTACGTGCTTTTGGTCTGACGCGCTGGATACGATGGCAATGGCTATGGCTCTGTTGGGCTGCTTGTGTTGACCGAGGCCGAAGCTATCTCCTGCAGGTCTGGGTCGTTGATGGATATTGCCATCGCTGGCCGATGCGGATACTTGGCTGCGCCAGTGAGCCTCGAATCTGGATGACTGCTGAATCTGGACTGAACCTATTTGGCTCTCGCTGATCTTCTCCCTGTATGGTGCTCGGGGTGCATGTTCCGAGGTGCCACGCTGAGTTTCTCTCCGAGCTCGAGGCCCTCTTCACAGTGTGCCCTCCAGCGTTGGTGGAATATCCCAGACGTCGAGTACACGTATGCCGGTAGGAGTGAGCAAGAGACGTTCCCGCTGGCTTACAAGGTATGCTTCGATATGCTCCTCCGCCACGTTGCAGACGCCTAAGAAGAGGAGCTTGCCAGTTGCTGTGGTGGGTGGTAGACTGAGAGCTTGTCAGTAAGCCCTGCGGAGGATGGTCTCAAGCTTTGCCCTCTTGTAATTTGTGAGCTGGAGATACGCAGCTGCACAGATCACCCGGCTCATAATTACGACTTGAATAAGTCTCATCACGTTGGACTCTTAAGCCCGTGATGTCTGTTGGTAATTCGGCCAATCATTCTCACTATTTGGGCTGATGATTGTGTGATTCGTTGAACTATGTATCCGCTCTCCATATTTTGCAGTATACGCAAGCCAAGGATGTGTGCTCGCTCGACTATGGGAATCTCTTGCCTGTCCAAACTCAGTCTGATCTGGGGTTGCTCACATGCGAACCCTCGTCGCCGGCGTTTAACTAAAAGTAGTTCCAATTTCTCCGGCCAGCATTGGAGCCCACTCGCTTGTGCGTATTGCTGCAGTGTATGTACGGCGCTTTGCAATTTCTCCTGTATCTCGCCATCGATCCCACGTTGGTCCAAATCGTTATATCGTTGGCATAAATAGCATGATGGATGCCTTCAATCTCGTGCAGTTTGGATGGGAGCTTGATCATGGCTATGTTAAATAGGGTTGGAGAGAGTAAGGCGCCTTGTGGCATGCCTTTGTTCGGGCTACTTGTGGTGTCTGAGCAGAGATCTCTGATTCCTATTGTGGCCGTTCGGTTTGTCAGAAATGATCGGATGAAGTTGTACGTACGTACGCCACAGTTTGTTTCCATTAGATTTTCAAGGATAATATGATGGGATACATTGTCAAAGGCTCCTTTCAGATATAATGCCAGGATTGCCTTGACGCCGTGTGGAGAGGTCTGCTGGATGACGTCCTCCTTTAGTTGTAGCAGAATGTCTTCTGTTGACAGTTTCGGTCGGAAACCAAACATCGTTTCAGGAAAAAGTTCGCGATCTTCCAAGTATGGCTGTAGCCGGTTCAGAATTATGTGCTCGAGGAGCCTCGCGAGGAACGACACGAGCGATATCGGTCTCAAATTGTCTGTGGTCGGAGGTTTATTCGGCTTTACTATGTGGGTGTGTTTCCAATCTTCAGGAAGGGTGCTGGATTCCCAGTGTTTGTTGTAAAATTTTGTTAGGGCTTGAACAGAAGAGTCGTTCAGATTTCTCAGGCGTTTGTTCATAACCTGATCTCTGCCCAGAGCAGAAGAAATCGCACATTTTGATGCGGTCTGCGGGGTCTGTCCCAACCCTCACCACACTGCCAGATTCACAACACATCTGCAGAAATGGATTCCCACACAGCTTCAGCTGCAATGGCTGAATTTAGGGCAATAACCAATGGAAGGAAAGGACGGGGGGATAGACCCACTAAAATATTTTCTGGCTTAAACATTTTTGGTATCCAAAAATACACTTC
The DNA here is from genome assembly GCF_048455015.1 of Haemaphysalis longicornis. Taxonomy (NCBI): domain Eukaryota; kingdom Metazoa; phylum Arthropoda; class Arachnida; order Ixodida; family Ixodidae; genus Haemaphysalis; species Haemaphysalis longicornis. The sequence goes on from NW_027526445.1 coordinate 193,957,481, forward strand.
ACGAGAGTGATTATTTTGAAGGGGAGAAAGTATTTCGCTTAAAGTTGTGGGTGGGTCTTCTTGTCAAAGCGGTAGCGGCACGGCAAAGGGAGCCAGCTGCCGCTCATAAAATGCCCGGTCATCCTTAGCTGCTGTGGCCAAAGTTATAACCTGAACTTCTATTCCTTTCCTTAGCCAGGAATTAAATTTCAGGCAGTTTTTCTTGTAGTGTAGAAAAAGAGTTATAGCAGGGCAGAGAACTGGTCCTGGTACACCACCCGGTACACATTTGGTGCACCTGCGCATGCGCCCAGCCGGTCCTCCCCCTCTTTGCATGCGCAGTGGTGCTGGTTGGCTACCGAGTACCGTACCGGTACCAGTTCTTTGCTCTGCTATAACTCTCTATTACTGTATTTACTCGCGTAATGAACCCACTTCTTTTCCAGAAAATTCAGCATGAATTTGGGGGGAGAATTCATTAGGCGGGAAAAAATTGCAACAGATTTTTTAAAAGTTAAATTACACACAATAAAGTTGATAGAAGAAGCGCGTCAGAGGCTTACGAGTTTCGTAAAAACGCCTGGGTGATTTATCATCCTTATTACTACTTAATGCATAAACTGCCCCTGCGTATTTGTTTTTCTGTTTTTTATTTTTGTGTGACGTCACCGGAAGTTTTGACACTACAGCGTTTTGGCGATGGAAACACGCTATGGCGAAATCGCGGAACAGCAAGAGCAGGGGAGTGTGGAGTACGTTTAGTGCTTTCTTCGCACACTGCCAAAACCAGCCGGAACGGCAAAGAGCAGGGAAGGAGTGCGGAGTACGTTTTGCGCTTCGTTCGCACGCCTCAACGTTTTTGTGGTGCAAGGTTTGTTTTGTGTTCAGCAGGTGGCGCACCGCAAGCGCGCAATTTTTAAATTGTGAGACACAGAATTCTTGCTCACGTGTCGGGCTACTGCTGCGATTTCTTCTTGTTGGAATGCGTTTTTAGCATTTCTGCACGTACTGTGGCATGATATCAAGTTACTGCGATCGTCTACAGCATCAGCAATCATGCTGATATGAAAACATATCCCCACTGCATTTTTTATTCAGAGTGACAAGAAAGTAAATTCTAAAGAAGAAAAGTGGGGGAGGGTTCATTACGCGAGGAAATACGGTATATGTCATCGATGAGCATGACTCATATGTGAAAATAGGCCAGTATAAATTTTCAACATGGACACCGCAGTGCCCGCACCACCACCCTTAAAAACATTTCTGAGTATGGCCCTGGCTAAACTCACAGCATTGCTTTCACAGGTACTGATTCTAGCCTGGAGCTAGGCTCACCGTACGTTTTTCAATGTTGCTCAATGCACTCACAGCAGCACCCCTGCTATCTGAGAGGATGTGAATGTGTAATGCACAACACCAGTGGGCACTGGTAGTGGTACATCACTGACAGTTCCCACTCACACCAACCACAACAGCCACAGTCAATGCAGAAAGAGAAGAAGGAAAAGGAAAAGCAATGACCTTATAGTTGCGAGCAATTGGGAAAGTGAGAACCGCTGGACCTTCCCCCCTTCGACCTGCATGCATGCGTGTGAGCGACTACTTTCATGGGCTTGCTCTCCTTTGGATGGCCGCTGAAACAAAAGGCCACTGGCTGCCAAAAGCGGGGGCTCTGTTGTTTCACAGTAGAACACTGCATCATGACACTATGCGGATTTTTCTGGGCACGGGGAATTCGTAAATGTCGAGGAAAGACGTCAGCTTAGTGTCTTGAACGTACTAAAAGATAAAAGATGAAAGTGGGTAGCTCTAAACGCCGTACAAAGCACATCGGTGACAGGTTGGCACAGATATGGTTCAAACCTTGGAGGTGGGGCACTGCCGCCTAGCTTTCCAAGGCCCCTCCACTCACAGCAGAGCCCTCCCTTGTCCTCAGGGCAGCAAGTAACCTCGGGTTAGGCTCATACACTTCCACGCCTCCCTCATGCTGAAACTCAATTGCAGCACGAATGGAGATTGTGGCTCGCACCATTGCCCTGCAGGAAATGAAAATGTAGGCACTACCTAGTACATAGGGCCTGCCTCGCCCTCCGTACAGTCACGACAGTGAAAAACCGGATAAAGCAGAGCGAAGAACGGGTTGCACATGTCACGACAATAATGGGCCACCCAACCACCTGGCAACATTGCGTGTCCACAACAGCGGGCCCTTGCTACCACATGCCTCCTGCCAGCACTAGCCACCGCCTCTGCTCCGGCCCACTTGTTTGATGTGGTAATCTTTTACCGTCCTAGACCACACACCAGTTTGCGCAACAGCGCCATCTGTTCCTTCCCAGCCTGCCCGAATAGCAGTGGCCCAAAGACATCTCTGCCGTGCCAGTCACCGAGTTGACGGTTGCTCACCCACAAGCAGAGCTGCTTCCGTTGCACACTGTCTTCCCCGTGCAGCCACACACGAGAGCGAACTTCCGCTCCCCACCACGGCAATCGCTGGAGAATCGAACGTTACACAACCATGCTTCTTTTGTTCACAGGAAATGCCCGATCTGTGGCAACTGCCCTCACCCTTGCAGAGCCTAGTGAATACAGTGGAAACTGGGCAGGCCACTGCACCCTCCCAAGCAATGCCGCCAACAGTGCTGGGAGCCTCACGGAGGTGCTCGGAGGAGATGCGCGTGCAGCATTCCCGATCCGCCTCGTCAGCTGCATGAGAAAGCGGGATTCCCTGACGACCAGCACAGAGGCTCCCCCGCCCCTGAACGAGCCCACCAGCCACCTCGATGACAAACCAGAGCAAGAAATGGTGCTGTGCAGTGGACAGACGTCTGCCGACTCCGCTGGATGAATCATCACCGTGAGGAGCAGATCCCGCCAGCCGGTGAAGAGCGAGTCACGGCGACAAATCTTCCCTCGAAGACAGGTGTGTGCCGTATGGTTTGTTTAATAGTAAATCACTCCAGGCATGGCCCATAATGGCCCACATCGTCTGTATGGTGCACATATCGACTTCCCTCACCTTGGCGACTGTGTGGCAGGTGACAGGTGAGGTGATCCCCAGCAGCAGCGTCTCCAGAACGCCGTGTTGGGCCACCAGCCAGCCGATGGCCAGCACTGCAGCCAGGTTCGATGGCGGCTCAAACCCTGCGAGGGAGCGCAACGCACCGTTTCCAGCTGAGCTGGACACTGGGCTGTGGCTCCTCACGCACCTTCTTTCGCGCTAACGGCCGTCGTGCTGCCCGTCACCAGTGCTTCGAGCTGCCGGAGGACACTTCCAAGGATGGAATCCTGCAGTTGGGTCAAAAGGCGACACAGCAGTCGACACAACAACAGGAGTTATGCCTTTGCTGCTGCTTGAAGAAGACCACAGGCTGAATAACTTTCTGCCTCCACTGAAAGAACCCGCTAGTCAAAGCTGTTTCGGTTTCGTTCGGCAGCAATAGTTGCCTTCCTTGTGTGTTTAGAAATAATTAAAGTTGCCTCATTTCTCGCTCACTTCACTTCAATTCTAACCGGGACACAAACGAACACAACACATGGTGAAGATGATGATTGATTGTGGGGGCTAACGCACCAAAGCTACAGCACGGCGATGGGGCGTGTCCCAGTGGAGGGCTTGGGATTAGCCTAGACCGCCTGGGGATGCTTGACATGCACCACAATCTCGACACAGGGGCGTTTTCATTTTCCGCCAGCTTCTGAAAAGCGGCCACTGCAACCGGGAGAGCACAACACCTTGCCCACAATGCAGCGGGTGCAGTGTGAAAGGGGACCGACACCAAAACCATTCGAGACTACACGGGAGGCGCTGCCGCATGGGAGGAACAGCAGAAACGACTCTTGATTTCCCAGCACGACGGCAGCTGAAGACCAGGCACATCGTTCAGCTAATGGCACCATCGGCCCGAGGGCTTCGCAGGTGGGGGTTGCACATAAACAAGGACAGTGAAGAGGGGTGACACAGTTTTCGCATTCCCCTGCATAAATCTTGTGACGGTACTTACAACTATGCAAAGCGTTGAACCGAAACTGAAACTCAAATATACCCTGAACCTGCTCGATGATGGTTAAGAGCTAAGGTTCACACCTTTTGGAAACACAGGTGCTCGGGAGTTGACACGTACATTTTACATTTACATGCACCTGCCTTCACATTTGTTTCACAATACTGCAGACACCAAACCAGTTTCACCATTTACAATTTGCAACGTCACAAATTGTACGGGAAAGCCAATGGGGCAGCGATAGCCGTTTTCCCACTTTAGGCATTTTCTGCATTCTTGTCGCAAGCATGATATAGCATGTTTGTGGTCGCAAGCATTTTCTGCATAGTGTTGTCACAAGCGGTACGCTTGCATTCACGGCACTGTAATCTACCCACAGAGACCAACTTTTTTTCTACACTTGAGTGTACCTATAACATAGACTGTTGCAAACACACGTTACAAAACTTGCATTTATGAAAGGCAGAAAACCGTGTTAGACTTAATAAACCACAGCAGAACTTTGTTGATACGTTTTTAAAGGAACCGTAAAACAGAGACGTTTTGTCGTAGACTTACATTGAACTTTTAACGTTTCTGAACTTCAAAACGGGAAAAGTTGGTTACAGTGTAAGTGTGGGAAAATGCAGTAACAAGGAACCTCTGAGAGCAGGGTTTTAGTGTGATAGCTGCAGCAGCAATCACTTCGTGAAAAATTAACAAAATTCGACTTGGTTGTGGGTGCGTACGACTCAAGAAACGCTGCCCCTTGTGAATTTGATGAGACCTCAATTTTGGAAATTTCACCCGGGATGGGGTGCACACCATAGTCAAATTCTGTGGTTTAATGTAGACCACCTGGAAATTTTTAACAAGTGCCAAAATCTTGATACACAGGTGTCTTTGTTATTCGCTTTTCTTAACAGCGACAAAGCCTGTGTGAACTAAAAGAAAATGACCACGCAAGAAAGGCCATAAACGGCACGAGCTCCGTTGATTGGTTGCGAATGCCTGGTACTGCTAAAAGCAATACTAGCTTGGCATGTGTTACCGGGTTAACGTACCGTTTCCGTTGTACCAAGACCTTTGTGGGCACGTGCGCATTCGTTCCGGTGAAGGGCGGCCCGCCTCACCGTGCCCGCATGCGCAATCGGGTCCCGGCACAACGGAAACGGTACACGGGGTATTAAAAGAAATACGAACACAGCCTGCGACACATGCCGCACCGCCTAGCTGCACTGTCAGTAAACTGCGCGCATGCGCAGTTCTTTCAAACCGTTGGAGAGTGTGGCCTACTATTAGGGGAAATGCTTGATAAAGAAGCGACGCTGTTCATTCATTTTGAGGCGTCTTTTATGCTCTGTCACCACTGAGCATCCTGTTATCTGCTACATTCGGAGCCAAGTACGCAGCAGGCGGATTGCAGCCAGCATGATGCCCTTCAACGATCATCTTGCTCAGTGGCGACGCAGCGTGAAAAGGCGCCTCAAAATAAACGACAGGCGTCGCTTCCTGATCAAGCATTTCCCATAAATATAGGCAACACTCTCAAACGCTCTTGAAGAAGTGCGCATGCGCGCAGTTTGCTGACTTTGCAGCCAGACAGTGCAGCATGCGTCGGAGGCTGTGCGCTCCGTTGTTCGCATTTCTTTTAATCCCCCCTGTACGGGGGTGACACAGCGTTATTTCGCAAAGTAACGCTGTGTCGTAGGCTGTACAATGTGTGTAGAGAGTTTCACAGTCCCGGCTGGGGCCGCCCAAGCTGCCACGGACGAGTGAAATGGGCACATGATGCAGGATGTAGAGCAAGTCGCGAGCGGAACTCACGCACGGCCCCGAACTGTCCAGGACGTCGATGTCCGTCGGCATTTCACACAGGCCGCAGGCTGACACCATTTCGAACAGGGACGCGAACTGGGGAAGCCCCCCGGTGCTCATGGTTTTTCGACAACGATCAACAGCCTTCTTGGCGATGATGCGCAACTGTCAACACATTACTTCACGCGGCCGCCGACATCTGGCATGGCCTGCGTCATCCGCAGTCGTGCGCATCACCAGTAGACAATGATTTTTCGCTTTCGTTTCTTCGGTACCAACACGCCAACACTCAGCAGAGCCCAGAGGCCCAGGGAGAGGCCGGTCCGGAAAAATTTAGCGGCATTACGATGATGATGATGACAATGGGGCTCTTCGATTTACAGTCTCGGACTCCCCGCGGACTACCCGAGAAGCAGTCCGGCATTCGACTTTCCCATGTATCCCTATGGCTTCGGGGAGTCCTCGGACTACCCGCGGACTACCCGCGGTGAGTCCGAGACTGTAAATCGAAGAGCCCCAATGGCTTAGCGTTATGATTTAGCTTTTGGAAATCACAGTCTGAAAAACGCTCCCTTCGCAGAATTTCATAATTTGCGTGAAATTTAGTATGAAACTTTATCTTTCCTGTATGAGAAAAAGCTCTATAGTCCTATAAAATATTTAGCGCCAAACTCAAACACGTAGTTACGGGCTTGCCTGATCCTTATGAGCTTTTAGGCCCCTCGAGCCTACCCGTTAAGTTTCATACTAATTATAATATTAGTATGGCACTCTAAGCTCCAGCCTCCAACCCGACGACAGCAAGGCGAGCAGCGGGTGCGAGAAAGAAGAAGCGCCGAAATGCGTACTAATTATCGAAGTACCAAAGGGTGGCGGCTGCGAGACACGTCAGCTGCTGAGTTCTGGCGTTCGGAGCATCACTCCTTATATCCTTTGCGGGGTTTTGGCCAGGATTTTAGGGTTCCCTGGTGATCTATCTCTCTGTGACCTTGCAGTTTTTGGGAGTCTAGTTAGGGTGGGCGCTTTTTGCGCCGAATGGCTACTAACTCCCCTGGCCGGGGGGCTACCCCCTGGTCGGCCAGCCTTTCTCCGCAGGATCTTCCTTTGACAGCCTTTCTCCGCAACGGCTTGACCGACATCCCTGTGGCCTTGGTTCCGACGAATGGTGGGGCGATTCGCCGCAACAATCCTGGAATAATGCAGAACGCCCTTCGTGCCGCTACGGAACGCTTCAACAAAATTTTTAGCGTGCGTCCATTCGGGAAAGGTGGAGTTGTGATTAGATCATCGGACCTGGAGTGTGTACAGGTCATTTGCTGCGTTCCCGGCGAGCCCCTTTGTTCCTTCTCACCTTGCGTGTGCAAAAGGAATCATCCGCGGAGTAGACACCGAGATGTGAGTCAACGATATGCTAGAAGAGTTCGCTTCCGCGGGTGTCATAGCTGTACACCGGTGCAGCAGAATTGAGAAGGACTCCCGCTATCCCACCGAATCAGTGATTGCTACCTTCGCCGGGGTGTCTGTCCCATCAGAGCTCAAAGTGTGGCCACTTATCTTTCGTGTGGAGCCTCTTTCCCCGCGTCCTTTGCAGTGCAAGGAATGCTGGCGATTTGGCCATAGTGTCGGGGGATGCAAATCTTCGGCTCGCTGCTGTTCGTGTGGGGGTGATCATCCTCCTGCACCATGCAATACGGAGGAGGTAACTTGCTGCCTGTGTGGCAACTCTCACCCGGCGGACTACTCAAGGTGTCCGGTTCGCGAGCAGGAAATGAAGATCCTTGAAGTGATTGAGAAACATCGGTGCACGCGGAGTGAGGCGATGACAGTGGTTCGCGAAAGATTGTCCGGCTATGCCTCAGCAGTTGCCCGCGGCTCTACACTTGTTGATTCGTCTCTGGCTGAAATAATTGCCTCTGCAATAGAAAAAAGCCAGGCTAAAGTAATGGACAGGTACATGCATGCCATGACAGAACTTTTGGCAGCTCACACATCCCATGTATCCCAGACTGTGTCTGCATTGTGCGGCGTAGCGGTACAAAGCGATTCAACAGACGGGTCCAGTTCAAAAGCTGCAGGGTCACTAAACCAGCACAGTTTTAGTGAGTCAAATCTTTCGGAATCGCCAGGCCAAGTCATCTCTAAAGCCCTTCAGTCCCCTGAACTTCCAGAGCTCAGTCAGCACTGACCAGCCTCTCCCCCTAGTGTGCCCCCTTCGCCTCAGTCCTGCTCTGGACGTGATCCATCTTCCTCCAAAATCGTTTTTCGACAGCCCACTTTGCTGCAATCCTCCAATATTCTTCCTGAAAACAAACCTAGTGCCAGTTCTTTGAACTCTCCGGTGGACATGGAGTATCAAACAGTTCCGTTTAAAAGAACTGGATCTCCGACTGTGGGCTCACTGGAATCGTCTCCAAAAACAAAAAGCAAAGAAAGGTCAAGGCGTTCCCAAAACAAATGACATCTTGGAAGCTGCGGTGGCAGCCATCAATGGACCTTTTTCCAGTAGCGATCTGCGCATGCGTGGGCTGCCGGTCCGCCATTCTTGGCAGGCGCCTCGGGCAAAATAAACAAAAGCGCGCCCCTCGGTTTCCTGCTAAGGGAGCGGCTATAATCTGCACGTTTTCTTTTTTTTCTCTTTGGATTCCTCGTGGTGGGTTCGTACGTGCATACAATAATGGCTTGCTAAGAAAAGGGGCGAAAACGCTTGAGACTGACCACGCTGCTAGCACATGGCTGCCAGAGAGGGGGTAACGAAAATGAAAAAAAAAAAGGGGGGGGGGGGCGCTTCGAACACGGCAGATTAGTCACGAGAACGTTCGCCTGCTACCGTGACATTCATGTGAAAGGTGCGGGTGACGGGTCAGTGCGGGAGGGGCTGCAGGACCAGGATATTTTGTGCACGAGTTCTCCGAAAGTCAAACTTTCTTGGGGGTGCGCCTTACTGCCATTTTTAGTTCGCCGTGGCGGCCGCTAGAGGGACCGGTACTGGAAAAAGGTCCATTCATCGTAATGTCGCTTCGGGTTCTACAATGGAATTGCCGCTCTGTCATGTCAGCTCTCACAGACCTTGACTTCATAGTCTCTAAAGAACAACCAGACATTATTTTATTGCAAGAAACCTGGATGAGTCCGCGTAGGCCATTTTATTTCCATAATTATCGGATATTCCGCTTAGATCGACTAACCAGAGGAGGTGGATTGCTAATTCTCGTGTCATTGCAATTTTGCCATAAAGCCCATAAGTCATTTGAATTCATGTCGGTGGATTGTGAAATTCTAGCAGTTACATTTAGCCTGCCCGGGGGTTTTGCATTTTCGGTGGTTAACTCCTATTTTCCGGAAGGCGTCATTTCTGCCTCTCTTCTCGATGCTGTTTTGCAATCGTGGGAGAATCGCGTTATTATTTGCGGTGATTTTAATTCCCACCATTTCTCTTGGGGGCTCCGCACAGATTCCTGTGGTAGGCGGCTAAGTGGTTGTATGAATGATAACAATATGCATTGTTATAACTCTGGTTCAGCAACATTTTTTCGATGGAAGACTACTTCAGTCTTAGACTTGACTTTTTCAAACTCCGGCAATATCTCTTCGTGGTCTACTTTGGATCACGCGACAAGTAGTGACCATGTTCCTATTTTATTTGAGATAGTGTGCCCTTTTAGGTCCCCACGTGCTCGTATGATTCGGCATACAAATTTACACCGTATGCAAAACAAAGTAAAAATAGCACTTCAATCTATTCCATCCGGTAACGAGGAACGCAGGGCAGTTCAAGTTACTTCGATCACTTCGGATGCTGTTAGGTCTTACCAATTCATTATCTCTTCTCAAAAAGATGGCAATAGCCCGTGGTGGAAAGAAGATTGCGCACTGGCGTATAATCAAAGGCAGGCGGCTTGGAAGGTACTGCTAAGAAACCAATGCCCGTCTAATTGGACCAATTACAAATTCGCGGCCAAGCACCGCGAGCGGGCCGACACCTTCGTGGCGGTGGTCCTGAAGGCCACCTCGGGAGACCTGCTCAACGCCGGGAGCGTGCGGGCCGCGACCGCCCGGCAGGCCGAGGAGGCGGCGATCGCCTTAGCCCTAACCCTGCCCGGCACGCGGACCGTCCTCAGCGACTCCAAGTCGGCGATCTCCAACTTCGCGAGGGGCACGGTGTGCAGGAGCACCGCGCGGCTCCTCTCTCGGATCCGGGAGGGGGCCGCCAACAGCACGAGCATCCGGTGGTTCCCGGCCCACGCGGGCCAGGAGCTGCCCAACGGCCACCACAACCGCAACGAAGAGGCGGACGCCGCGGCCCGAGTCCTCGCCACGTGCCGGACCGCGCCCCCCCGCCTCGACCGAACCCCGGAAGACTCCGGGGAGGAAGCAGACGACGACCACGACGAAGACGCAGGGGAGCCCCTCGTCGCCTACGGCGAAGTGCTCCGGTGGTACAGACGCGAAAGAGGGACTTTTCCGCCTCCACACCCCGGCCTGTCCCGGGAGGAGGCGGTGCTCCTGCGGCAGTTACAGACCGAGACCGTGCTCACGCCGGCGCTGGCGCGCCACGTGTACCCGGAACTCTACGAGCGGACCGAGTGCTGTGTCTGTGCGCGAGTGCCCGCGGACCTGGCCCACATCATGTGGGGCTGCGACGAACAGTGCGCGCGCGACGGAGGCGACCGCCTCCCGCCGGACATTCGCGAGTTGATCGGCTCCCCGGAGCACGGCAACCAGCTCAGGGCCGTCCAGCGGCTCGAGGAAGCTCTGGCGCTGCAACGGCGAAAGGAAAGCCAGCGCCCCTCGACTCCCGGCCCCCGCGGGGGTCGCGCGGACGGCGACGGCGCGGGCGATCCGAGTAACCCGCGCGGCCGGCCGGGCACGACGCCTCGGGCTCCGCCCGCTACCTAGCGCAGGTAGTTAGACGAGGTGCGGCGAAGCCCTGCGTGGCCTGACCCGCACCTTTCTCGCAGGACGAATCAATACAAGTCATTTCTCTCTCTCTCTCAAATCCCACTTTTCTTCTGTGTTTTCCGCTCCTTTTGTCAGTCAGCTTTCTAATGTTGGTTTCGACCCAGTGAAAATGTCGGAATTTGCTGACGTTTCACAGCTGTCTGAGGCTGCTCCGGGGCCAGATGGCATTACTGTGCCAATGTTAGTTTTTATTTGAGGGAACCCCTGAAGATTTACTCAACATAGTAAACACGTCGCTGAAACATAGCTGGATACCTCCAGAATGAAAACTCTCTAAGATAGTGCCATTGCTAAAAAACGAAGGATTAGGTTACGTCCCAGGTAACATCAGGCCAATTTCCTTAACTAGCAACTTGGTAAAGCTCGTCGAGAGGATATTGCATGGTCGTCTTATGCGATTTCTCGAAAGCAATAAGATTTTAAGCCCCACTCAAATTGGCTTCAGACCCGGGAATTCCATTTGGAAGGCTCATATTGACATTGAGAGCCGCGTTAAACTAGCCCGTAGCCTAAAACACGTAAGCGCACTTGTTACTCTTGATATAACAAAGGCCTATGACAGCGTAGAGTATCTTGAGAGTAGCGAAATCGTGGATTGGTGCGTTTTTAACTGGAAGGACATTCTTCTGTTCGAAAGATGGCATATCATCTTCGCAATATCAGCAGTTTCGCGGAGTTCCTCAGGGGTCAGTCCTTTCTCCGGTTCTTTTTAATACTCTTCTCAGATCAGTTCCCATAATGGATGGCATATCAACTTACGTTTATGCCGATGATATTGCTTTTTACTCATCGGGCAGAGACATTCATGACTTGTGCCAAAGACTACAAAACTATCTGGCCACCTGTTAAGTTCGGGCTCCGCATGAAATTAATGAAGGCCGCCGGTGGCTCATGTATCCGCGTCGCCTCCGCTGGTAGCTGCTTTCCCGTGTCCCTTTCATGTAGCCGCACGGACGCCAAGTTCGGAGACGTGGAGAGCGTGTGTTGTGCCCGTCCTTTTGTGTGTCAAAGGACCGGGGTGCTTAGCCTGAGTGCCCCTGTCGCGCCGGAGGTGGCTGGGTCATTCGGCATGACAAGCTGATGGGAAGCTGAATGGCGGTGTGTCTCATAGTGTCGAAAAGGCGCGCAGTGTAAGTTTTTGAGAATCTGCGAAGCCGGCGCCGGGCGCGCTCCGTTGACGGGTCGTTCGCCTCGAAGATTTTGCTTGGGCCTGAAGCGCCTCTTCCCTGGCGACAGACGGCAGGCGGCGGCGTACTTAGTCTGGGAGGGGATTAGCGGCGACTCCCGCATTGTCCCGACGCGCGCGCAGCCGAGGGGTCAAGGCAGACGCGGGGGGATGGTAGCCGCGCGAAGATCGCCCCAAGCCCTCGGCTTGGCTTTTGTGCAGATGCCGCCGGCTGAACGTAATGGTGTCCACTTAGGCCACAGATGCCCTGTATTTGCTTGTCGGGTGCTATAGCGTTCGTGGGAAACGCACTATGAGTGTGTAAGAGAGAGTGTTAGGTCACGTGACCGCAGGTGGGGACATGTGTGTGATTGGCTGGTTCCTGTGGCCAATCAATGGTTTGTAATAATTGTTTTGAAAGGTTTTTCTCTCTTTCTTGAACGCCCCCTTTTTGGAGGCGGGGTTTTTGCTATCAAAACCGGAGTGTTGGGTTTTGTCGAGGGTCGGTCGAGAGGGGATCTAGTTCAGTATAGATCTCGGCCGAACAGGCTGCTGCTGTCAGAGTGACAATGTAACCGTCACTCTCACCTGATGTAAACTTGGAGTAATGTAAATAATGTAAATAAACCTAATATCCAGCAAGGAAGGCAGTCCTCATCCCTCACCCGCTCCAAGCATCGGTCATCGGAGCGAGTTGAGATCGTCCTCTCGGCTCGCGCATCAAAAGAACATCACTATTTCGTCTCCATCAGTTCACCAAGAAGATGGAGAGGCGAAATTTACCTGGCGCAGTCGACAGGATGACCACGACCATGGGCTGGAGCTGGTGGGGCATTGCGGAGAGACTCCTTCAACGCAAGGTTCGGCTCCGACCAACGACGAGCCAGACTCCAAGCATCGACGGGGCGACACCTCAGCGGGAGGCCTCGGGAGGTTCAGCTCAGTGCGGCAGCAGCCGCGATTCAACGGCAACGGGGCGACACCTCAGCGGGAGGCCTCGTGGGCTCTGGCACAGGGCGGCGTAAGCCGCGGTTCAACGGGGCGACACCTCAGCGGGAGGCCTCGTGGGCTCCGGCCCAGGGCGGCGTAAGCCGCGGTTTAAAGGGGTCCTGAAATGCCTTCCGCCGATGCATGGATGTACAGCCGGTAAAACGCTTGTCTATAACAGCGATTTCCACTTCAACCAGCTACATCCGAAAACTGCCGAAACATACTCGTTCCAAACATGTCGGAGGCAAAAGCGAAGGACTAGGACTTCAGAATTCCGCAGTAGTTTTATTCAAATCCCGCTCCGGCGGGGCAGGATAGGGCTGGGAGTACGAACGCTGTGTTATAGACAAGCCTTTTACCGGCTGTACATGTAACCAAATAAAGCAATGTATTAGCAATCTCCTCCTGCAAGAATTTTGTTAAAGCGATGAGTATTAGCTGAGAAATCGTAAATCGAAAACCGCGCATTATCGTCGCGCCGTATTTCCTCCTCCTTTCAACTGTTTCTTCTCTGTTGGCCTCCCCTCCCATGATGCTTCGCTCCTCAGCGGTGACGTACTTCCGCTATTGCGCTCCCACAGACTGCCGTCTGCTACGGGCCAGCTCTTTCGGCTTTTTCATCTTTGTTGACACCATGGACACTCCTCTAAAGGCTGGAAAAGCGAACGAAAGACCTGGCCGCATGTGTGCGGCCTGGCCTTGCCCTTTCGCGGTGAACTCGCAGCAGCGCAGGGAGAATCGTGCGCTCGTTCCCTTTGGTGCACCGCGCACTGTTTATCCAAAAAGCGCGGTCTCAGATGTGGGCCCGCTGGTGCCGGGTCTTATTTTGCGGCGGTTGTAATTCCTACTACCGGCGGCATGTGAAAAAAAGACATTTTAAACCGACACAGAACCCGTGCACAAAACGCGCCGGATCGGATTGCTTTATCAGTGGCGATGAACGGGAAGGCGCAGAGCAAACCAACGCCGCACTCGAGCGCATCCGTGTTCTGATAGTCGTAAAATGTTCAGGCACTCCGGCACTCCGCTAGCAGAACAGCCGCCGAGTCATTTCGGAAAACATTTAACAGATGGCGCCGTATGCATTAGCATGTCGCAACGCAAAACTGATGAGACGTTCTACTAAAACTCCCCTCGCGATGTTTACGTAGCGGGACGCAAAAATTTAGCGTTTAGCGTATGCAAAGGCACAAACGCTGTACTAAAACTCTCTATTAGCAGCAAAATAGCGTGCGTACGTGAGGCTGCTTGCGTTTACAAAGCTGCACGCCGAGCGCTTACGTTTCAAACCTAGTGACATCGTTTAAATACACTCGCAAGCACAGTGTAACGTAGTCACATATCAACCGTATGCTCAGGCGACAAGCAAGAGCTTATTTTATGTGGGACGGAGATTGCGCATAAAGGCCCGTTCGCACTTGCGACGAAAGCGAGCGAAAGCGATGGGAATTTCGTCGCTTTGTCGCGCGACGATCGTGTTTGTCGAACTGTCGGGAGAAAGTTTCTTCGCGCGACAGAATTCCCGTCGCTTTCGCTCGCTTTCGTCGCAAGCGGGATTGGAAAGTTCTGCCCCTGCCGTCTGCTACGCAGCGCGGAGGCAACCGCGCGATCTGCTCGGGCCGGACGAACGCGCACACTCCCGCACGGCAGCGCCCCAAGCGGCAGCCGGCCGCGTACATCGCTCCCGGCGCCCGCCTGGGGCCCGCCCTCGGCACACTAGCAACACTAGCCAGTATATTTCAGGCACAATAATGGAGGAAAGGTCTTTTGCTTCCGATGAACCAAGTTCTTTGCCCCTGTGTTTTTAAATACGTGAAGTGGTTAGCACGTCGCCCTCACGCAGCTCTGTATCGTCGAATCATCGCTGACTGTCCGAACGAAGCTTGCAGCTAAGCCAATGCAGCGACCGAAGCTGTGTGTGTGTGTGCATCGCCTCCTATGTGTAGCGTTCGTTTCGCGATGAAATGCGACGTTGTACTTCTGCGGGTGGATAGTGCTTCCCATGGTCTGGATTATCTTTCTCGAACGACGAACGACTCAACCTCGCATGGGGTATGTGTAGTGTGCCTGGCTAAAAGCCTTCTCGCTTGCGTGCCAGAGTTCAGTGACTTGCTGTTCGTCCCCGCAAACAAGGCGCGAGGTGAGTGCCGAATTTACGACGGGCAGGAGGAAGCAACCGATCGTCTGTCAATCGCGGTTCAGACTTGCAACGCATGTTGTGACGTTGTGTTCGTTCGAAACGCATCTCTGGTTTGTTTTGAAGTTGAATAAAATGTATCCGTCAAACCCGGGCATTCGGCTGAGGGCGTTCTCTGCGATTGCACGAAAGAAGTGCCACGGGGCTTCAACGCTTTCTTTAGGGAAGGTACTCAGGTAAGAGAATATCCATGTCGTGTTATGGCCGTGTTGCATTCAATACGAACGGTTAAGCGTTTGTTTACACTTGTTTCGTTTGTCGTAAAATGTCCAAGCACTCCACTCCGCTGGCAGATCAGCCGGCGAGCCGACGCTGAGCAGACGACTCATCTTTTTGCCGGAAGTGCGTGAAAAAGCCGCCCAATAGCAGGATGTCTAGCTCATGACGAACATATGGGAATCGATGATGTAGACATGTGAAGATGGCGGCGTCCAAAAACACGAAGGAAAGGGTGAGAAAAAATCGACAAACTTTGCAACAAAAGTGTGAGCTTTCCGCTGCGCGTAAAAGAGTAATACTTGGCACAGCTGACGTTAACGACCCAATCTAACGATTGCGCTTGTTCATTTAGTGTGCTCAAAATGCCTTTCAGGGCCCCTTTAACGGGGCGACACCTCAGCGGGAGGCCTCGTGGGCTCCGGCCCAGGGCGGCGTAAGCCGCGGTTCAACGGGGCGTCACCTCTCCGGGAGGCCTCGTGGGCTCCGGCCCAGGGCGGCGTAAGCCGCGGTTCAACGGGGCGACACCTCTCCGGGAGGCCTCGTGGGCTCTGGCCCAGGGCAGCGTAAGCCGCGGTTCAACGGGGCGACACCTCAGCGGGAGGCCTCGTGAGCTCCGGCCCAGGGCGGCGGAAGCCGCGGTTCGACGGGGCAACACCTCAGCGGGAGGCCTCGTAGGCTTCGGCCCAGGGCGGCGTAAGCCGCGGTTCAACGGGGCGACACCTCAGCGGGAGGCCTCGTGAGCTCTGGCCCAGGGCGGCGTAAGCCGCGGTTCAACGGGGCGACACCTCAACGGGAGGCCTCGTGGGCTCCGGCCCAGGGCGGCGGAAGCCGTGGTTCGACGGAGCGACACCTCAGCGGGAGGCCTCGTGTGCTCCGGCCCAGGGCGGCGGAAGTTGCGGTTCAACGGGGCGACACCTCAGCGGGAGGCCTCGTGGTCTCCGGCCCAGGGCGGCGGGAGCCGTGGTTCGACGGGGCGACACCTCAGCGGGAGGCCTCGTGGGCTCCGGCCCAGGGAGCACGGCCCCATCCCAGCGGCGAGAGCGGCGCATCGGGTCCACGAGCTGCTGCATCAGCGACACTGCGACCCGGCCGAACCCGGAGCGAGCACATGTGGGCCCTGGTTTGTTTTCTCCGGGTTCACCATGGCCACTATGCTAACGGGATGTCGCGGCACCGACCGAAAGGTTAGTGCCATTGTGCTCGAGACTGAGGAGCTGAGAGCGGAGATAGCTCTCAAAAATGCCCAGCACGCTTTGGAAAAAGCAAGGCTAGCGTGTAGCAGGGGCGCGGGTAGCCAGTCCGTGTGGACGGCTGAGGAGCTCAGTGCTCAATTAGCCCAAGGAAGAGCGGAGATCGCTTACGAAAAAGCGAAGCTCCGCGGGGTCGGTGAACTCGAAGAGGACGCCAATGTTTTCACGGTGTTTGTTCCCTCGTGGGCGCTTCGAGCGCCACGGGATAAGGAGAGTGGGAATGTAGTGGAGGTGGCCGAAGCCACCCCAGTTGTTGGGCAACACGTTAGCGTTCCCACTGCTACGGATGAGATTGTGGAATCTCGTGAGACAGATGTCTTAGCTGCAGCAATTCTGTCTGTTGCGGCGGGCAGTGTTGCCGTGGCCACGCAGGAAAATGCCGAGAGTTGCACCGCCCCATGCGCCGACATAGAATCCGCGGCCGACCGCGAGGAGCCCCTCGTGGATGAGCTAATGCAGAACTCGAGCGAGGCTGCAGAAAGCATGCTCATCTCAGAGGAGGCAGAGGAAGCGCCGGGGTCATGTAAGGGCAGCGGAACTGAGCGCCTAATCGTTGAACTTCCGCGCGCAAAGCATGAATGTGCAGGTGGCCCGCGGCGTCTTGCGCGTAGGGCGATTCCGACGGGCCCAAGAACGCGGAAGGCGGGGGCAGGTGTGGCGGCGCAGGTGCGACATCGTCGTACGCGCTACCGCCGAGTAGGGTGTTCCTTTTCTCCCGGGAGCAGAGGACGCCGCGAGCCAAACCAGGGTTCGTGTAGAATCAGCTGGTGGCGCACGAAACGGAATCAGCTTCCGTGCGACGGTCGGTGTGTGCCGCCGTGGAAAGGGAGGGGTTGCGCTGAATAGTGTGCAGTGCTAGACAGAACGGGTCAGTGTTGTTTGGCGCACACTTAGTTGTTAGCGTCTTTTTCTCTGGGTGCGTAGGGATCGCTCAGAGGGCAATTACTGTTAGTTTCACCTGTATTGTAGTTCTCCCCCCCTTGTTAGTTTTTTTTTTGTTTGTGCATGTGTTGGTTGCGTTCAGCTGTCGTAAGTCGTGTGATTTGCGAGAAGCGCAGCCTGGCGGTCTTAACGCTGTCTTCTTGAGGAGTAGAGCCGCGGTTATAGCACGGTAGGGAGTTTACCTCTGGGTAAAATGGCGAGTGCATTCCTTTATTTGCGCCCGTTGGCATGTGGTCATGGTGGGCCATGGAATGTGCAAGTAGGGCCCCCTTGTGGCGCTTGTGTGCGAACTAGTGTTTGAAGTACTGAGAAATGAACTTTCAGTGTATCGCATGTGGACAACAAGTGAACCGCAACCGGGACGAACAATCTGTGTCGCATTCCGAAAGAACCGGCGTCCGCGAGTGCGTGAAGAGAACTTTCTTTAAAAGTTTTTTTTTTGGTGCAGGACTAGCCTCATTTTGTGCGTTTGGGTTTGTTTGGGTGTCTGTTTCTTTCCTTAGAGTGAAAGAATGTTCCTACATGCGCTGAACGGTTAAGAGTGGATGGTGTCATTCATTTAGTTGTCAAGTTTGAACATTTACACCCTTCGTGGGGTTGGTTGCCTTTAATGGTAGAGGGTTTCACGAGTTTGTTCTCACGGGCCCGGTAGTTGAGCGCTTTCGTTTATTGTTTGATGTTGCGGAAGGCACGGCCAGGCCAGGGCAAAGCATGCCGTGTTGTATCCGCTTTTGGTGCAGTTGGCCGGCGCGTTGTGCTGGTTAGGTTGGTGTGATCCGGGGTAATTTTGGATTGTTGTGTTGTATTGTATTTTGTATTGTACTCGCGTAACGGCTTGAGGTGTTTTTTTTTATTTCTGGCTCTGCAGTAAGACATACCGTGCAGTGAGAGTTAATGTTGTACGTACAGCTAGTGCACGGACAACATTCTCAGTGCGGAGGTGTTAAGTTCGGGCTCCGCATGGAATTAATGAAGGCCGCCGGTGGCTCATGTATCCGCGTCGCCTCCGCTGGTAGCTGCTTTCCCGTGTCCCTTTCATGTAGCCGCACGGACGCCAAGTTCGGAGACGCGGAGAGCGTGTGTTGTGCCCGTCCTTCTGTGTGTCAAAGGACGGGGGTGCTTAGCCTGAGTGCCCCTGTCGCGCCGGAGGTGGCTGGGTTATTCGGCATGACAAGCTGACGGGAAGCTGAATGACGGTGTGTCTCATAGTGTCGAAAAGGCGCGCGGTGTAAGTTTTTGAGAATCTACGAAGCCGGCGCCGGGCGCGCTCCGTTGACGGGTCGTTCGCCTCGAAGATTTTGCTTGGGCCTGAAGCGCCTCTTCCCTGGCGACAGACGGCAGGCGGCGGCGTACTTAGTCTGGGAAGGGATTAGCGGCGACTCCCGCATTGTCCCGACGCGCGCGCAGCCGAGGGGTCAAGGCAGACGCGGGGGGATGGTAGCCGCGCGAAGATCGCCCAAGCCCTCGGCTTGGCTTTTGTGCAGATGCCGCCGGCTGAACGTAATGGTGTCCACTTAGGCCACAGATGCCCTATATTTGCTTGTCGGGTGCTATAGCGTTCGTGGGAAACGCACTATGAGTGTGTAAGAGAGAGTGTTAGGTCACGTGACCGCAGGTGGGGACATGTGTGTGATTGGCTGGTTCCTGTGGCCAATCAATGGTTTGTAATAATTGTTTTGAAAGGTTTTTCTCTCTTTCTTGAACGCCCCCTTTTTGGAGGCGGGGTTTTTGCTATCAAAACCGGAGTGTTGGGTTTTGTCGAGGGTCGGTCGAGAGGGGATCTAGTTCAGTATAGATCTCGGCCGAACAGGCTGCTGCTGTCAGAGTGGCAATGTAACCGTCACTCTCACCTGATGTAAACTTGGAGTAATGTAAATAATGTAAATAAACCTAATATCCAGCAAGGAAGGCAGTCCTCATCCCTCACCCGCTCCAAGCATCGGTCGTCGGTCATCGGAGCGAGTCGACATCGTCCTCTCGGCTCACGCATCAAAAAAACATCACTATTTCGTCTCCATCAGTCCGCCAAGAAGATGGAGAGGCTAAATTTAACTCCACCCTATAGATAATTGGCTTAATAGGCTACATTTGTCACTTAATGTGGGAAAATGTGCGGTCTTAGTATTTCCGGTTACCATCCCCATATCTTTATGCCTATTGTACCGACAGCAATCCATCCGTCAAGTTACAGAATTAAAATATCTCGGTATAATCTATGATTACAAGCTTACATGGCGTCCTCATATTAAACATATTGCTACTAAAGGAGAAAGAGCTGCAGGCGTGCTCCGCAGGCTATGTAGTGTTACGAATCGGCCAGCGCCGCAGTACTTCCCCGCATCACTCCTCGGCTGTGCAGTGAAGCCACTCGTGCGCCTTTGAAAACGTGCGCCACCATGTCGGTGACAGGTTGCGACAATCCGCGTGAGACGCTTCACTTTCGGCGCATTTCAAAACTTCGGCTGCTGCCTGCGAGGCTCGTCTCCACGCTCTTCAAGGACACAGAGGCCCCGTTGATCGCAACGGAGTCCTCCTCTCTCCCCTCTCTCGGACTCTACGTGCGCCGAGGCTGTGAACGACTAACGAACTTTCTTTCCTCCATGGGAAAGAGCGTTGTGTGTGTCTGTGACGTTCGTGGCGTGTTGCCGCTTGTTGCGTTTGACCGTTATCGCTTTTGGGTATAAATAGAGCTGCCCAAGCGTTGTAACTCATTCCTGTTAGAGCAGCGAATCGATGTTGTCGCTCTGCTCGAGTCCTGTATTGTAACCTCGCCCGTCGGGGCATTGTTCTTTGGCTTCGGCTCACCTCTCGCTATGAAGTAAACAGTTTACGTTAGCCTATCAGCTCTGGACCTCTTCCCGGCTGCAGTCGGCCTTCACGGTCGCAACAACTGGTTGGCAGCGGTGGGATGGCAACTTCGTAACACCTGAAGCCAGCGGTGCGAGACCCAACACCACGGACGTCAAGGCGGCTTCGGACTTCGCAGAATTCACGGCGGTCAAGGGTAAGTGCGGGACTTTTCTTCACTGAGTTTTACCAGGCTTCTGAGGATAGCTGGTAGGGCGTGTGTTTTTGTCGCGTGGGTTATTCGCGCAAAACATTTTTGGAGCAGTGGGAAAGCAGTACTCTAGACCGGCCATGAATTTGAAGGCGTTGAAAAAAACCGCAGTTGTTGGAGCTTGCAAAAGAGTTGCGCTTGGATGTTACGGACGCGCTGAGAAAGCCAGAGCTGATACAGGCTATACTCGCTGTCGGCGCTGACGATGACGAGCTGTCTGAGTGCATTGAGCTGATCAATGACAGGGAGACCGCTAAACGTCAGGCTGCAGAGGCAGAGGCTGAGCGCCAGCGTAAGAAGCTTGAGAGGCAAGAACAGGAGCTCGAGAGGGAGAAGCAAGAACAGAAACGGCAACGAGAGCCCTCGATATCGAGCGAATCCGAAGGGAAAGAAAGAAGCTCGAAAGAGAGAGACTCCAACGGGAGAACAAGTACATGAAATTAAACTCGAGCAGGAAGAAGTGAAGCCTGAGTTTGAATTGTTGCTCGAAAAAGACCTCGTTGTCGAGGAAAGCACCGTGCCAGCGCTGCCAGTAGCAGACGCTCGGGAGCGCGGGTCGGAAGCGACCGTTGCTGCCCCGCAGCGCGGCAAGGTTGCTAAGAGAGATAACGACGGCGCATTAGCTCAGACTGTCGGCAAAGGCGGCAGAGGGCAGTGCGTGTCCACTGAGTGCGATAATGGGCACCCTCGATTTACCAGTCTGGACGGTCCGCGGGCAGTCCGAGGACTGCGTTCGGACCGGGAGCCCCATAGGAATACATGGGAAAATCGAGCGCCGGATCGCGTCTCGCGCAGTCCGCGGACGATCCGGGACTGATAATCGAGCAGGCCCAATGTGTCAGCGTTTGTTTTGGATATCTCGGTGGAGTGTTCGGACGGTTCAAATTCGCGGGAGGCCTGGGAACGGCTACCGGTCTGAACATGAACAATTCGCGAGATAGCGAGGTTTCGCTGGAGTGCGTAAACCATGAGGTTACCGAGAGGCCGCACGAGTCCGCTGAAACGGAGGTCGTTTCTTCGGACGGTAGTGCGGAAACGAGCGCCGTGTTGGGAAAGCCTGCAGCCGAGGCAGCGAACGGTTTACACGGTTCAGTTGGGAGTCGTGACGATCTCGCCGCTGAGCAAGCCGATTCCGTCCTGCCACCAGCTCAGGTAACTGACCTCGAGCAACGGCCAGCCGAGCTCGTAGAGATTCCGGTGACGCGCGCAACTGAGCTGTCTTTTGAGACAGGGCAGCCTGGTTGTAGTGTAGTTCTGGCAGTGAGAAAGGAGAACGGCAACACACTTCGGCCTTCGCGTGCCGAGGCTGTTGCTGAAAATGCGAAGGATGACGAGGTAGTGACTGTTCGAAGCTACCAGGTGTCTAATGAGCACGTCGTGCCATTTTCACTCCCAGCGGATGCTCCCGATGATAGGCCAACATCGGCTGAGCTAGTTGAGGTTGCGGTGTCGACTGCGGCTGAGCCGAAGTCGGGAACCGACCAGCCTAGAGAAGTGAACGTAAACGCGTTCCAATGTTCGCTTGCCGAACGCGTTCGCGAAAAGGCGAGCAACGAGGAGAGAGAAAAAGCTTCCGCGCGTTCTTGTGGCGCGCGTTTCAGTGCGGGCACGCGAAGGGGCAAAGCCGTGAGCTCGCATCGCGCCAGGGGAACGCCGCCTCCAAAAAGGAGTGCGCGCCTCTCGTTAGAACGCTGGAAAATGTCGCTCGCTCCTCCGCGCGCTCGACCTTTGTCGAACAAGACGACAGGTGTGATTTCACGCGGTCGCAGCAGTCTCTTTCAGAGAACGGGCGTACCTAAAGTGCGATACAAATTGGGGAAAGCTCGGAGCAATGATGAAAGCTCGAATCGCAGCTCTCAGCGCGAGAAGCGGCTTGTAGACGCCTGACTTACCTTTCTCAATTTCATTGTTTTTCCTGGAGCAGGTTTCGCCCTTTACGATTGCATTTTTTTGTGTGTGGGACATTTCCAATCACGCGAAATGTCACCTTTCAAGTTTGTCACTTGTCTAAAGTACTGCTGGGCAAAAATATAACTAGAGTAGTTAGTTGTTCGCGTACTTTTCGCAACTAAAAGCCTGGTAGATCTTCAGTGTTGATTTGTCTTCGCACTTGCCGGCGATGCGGTTGTGTCTTCCTGTGTTGTTCTGTTGCTTGCCTGAACAAGCCAGAGACGTTCTTGGGGAGCCACTACTCGTCCAGTGACCCGCCCGGTGAAGCTCCAGCACGGTGTCGTACAGCCAAGGCCTGGAGTCGAGCGTCTGCCGAGCACTTCACTTCGAAAGCATCCCTCCGGACAACGGTTGAAGACCCTTATCCATCGGGATCTCGGACCCCCGGCGGAGAAGCTGTTACGAATCGGCCAGCGCCGCAGTACTTCCCCGCATCACTCCTCGGCTGTGCAGTGAAGCCACTCGTGCGCCTTTGAAAACGTGCGCCACCATGTCGGTGAGAGGTTGCGACAATCCGCGTCAGACGCTTCACTTTCGGCGCATTTCAAAACTTCGGCTGCTGCCTGCGAGGCTCGTCTCCACGCTCGTCAAGGACACAGAGGCCCCGTCGATCGCAACGGAGTCCTCCTCTCTCCTCTCTCTCGGACTCTACGTGCGCCGAGGCTGTGAACGACTAACGAACTTTCTTTCCTCCATGGGAAAGAGCGTTGTGTGTGTCTGTGACGTTCGTGGCGTGTTGCCGCTTGTTGCGTTTGACCGTTATCACTTTTGGGTATAAATAGAGCTGCCCAAGCGTTGTAACTCATTCCTGTTAGAGCAGCGAATCGATGTTGTCGCTCTGCTCGAGTCCTGTATTGTAACCTCGCCCGTCGGGGCATTGTTCTTTGGCTTCGGCTCACCTCTCGCTATGAAGTAAACAGTTACGTTAGCCTACGGCTTCTGGACTTCTTCACGGCTGCAACAGCGGCTGGCCGCTCGCATCATACACGCTACCACTCGTATGTCGGAGGCCACGGAGATCGGATCGGGTGCCCCCGCCCGGTCGCAACAGTAGCCACAAATTCGGGTTGCGTAGAGATACACTGTTAATGATATATCGCAGTTATGTCCACCCGGTATTAGAGCTTGGCTGCGTCCTATTTTCTGGTGGTGCGGCGTACAAATTAAATCCCCTATTTATCGTCGAGAGAATGGCTTTGCGATTATGCTTGGGATTGCCAAAATATGTCGCTAAGCCTATTTTACACCTTGAGGCACGATTTCCTCCACTGAAGTTTAGATTCCAATTGTTGACCGTACTAACCTTTGTCAAATTGTTTGAACCCCCACTGCATGACGCACAGTTCATTTTCCGTCTGAGGCCTGATCTTTTTCAAAGCATTCAGTGGACGCGGTTCTAGAGACCCCAGATGAATCTAGTACAGTCATGGCTTCAGCCACTTCACGCAGACCTTTTCCGGCTCCCCTCTACTTGTATTAGTGTGTCATCTGTTGAAATAAACTTTGATAATATCTTCCCCCCGAATGCAAAGATGTTGCCAGCCCGAATTCTAAATGGATTGCTGGAGGATCATTTGTCAACCCTTCATTCCCATATCGTCATTGCTACCGATGCCTCACAAGTTGATGAGAAAGCTGGAGTCGAGATATTCTCCCAGTACCTCGATTGGTCCTTTTCGATCAGGTTACCTGATTTCACACCTATTTTCCAGGCGGAATTATTGGCAATAATTTTGGCTCTTCAAAAACTTCAGCATAGATTTTCCCATGTAGTTATACTTTCTGACTCCCTCTCTGTGTGTTCCGCATTAACATCCGAAAAAGATTATTCTCCAATTATCCGCACATTCCAATCTTTTGTTCCGCATCAGCTTTGTGAGGTTCGGCTAGTGTGGGTTCCAGGACATGCAGGAATCCCATACAATGAAGTGGCTGATCAATTAGCCAGCATGTCTCTTGGTGGCCCTGTGGTCGTGCAATGTCCAAATGACAGTTTTCTATTGGGGGCGAGATTTAAACGTCTACAGCTACTCCAGGCTTATAAGCAAGACGCCCTTCTATCTTCTAGAGATTATAGCCACCCTCGTCATGCATGGAAGCCGATTTTTTGTGAAACAAGGATATGCGAGGTAGCAATCACTAAACTTCGGTGCAAAATTCCCCCACTAAATTTTTATCTTTATAAATCTCGTCTGGCTCCATCTCCGCAATGTCCTTTCTGCGACGAACTGGAAAATACAGAACATTTCCTTTTTAATTGCCGCAGCTTCTCCCCAATGCGACGCACGCATCTGGAGTCAACCTTTAGACGCCTTAACCTTCCGCTATCTAGTTCCGAGGTCCTGTCACTAGGCGCCTCCGCCCTAGGAGGTCTGCCACAGGGAGTGAGTGAAAAACTTTATTAGACGAGAGGCCATGGGGCCCTGGGGGGGGGGGGGGTAAGGATGAGAGGAAAAGGGGAAGGTAACAACTTGCACAATGCACACAGTTGCAGTCTTGGCGTCCTAATCACAAAATGAACACATAAAAGTCAGTCAGTGGCACTAAAATGCACAGCTCACACTTAAAAGTACAGTTCACACTGTAGACAACGCGGTTCACACTGAAAACAGTGCACGCTGCAGTCAGTTCACATTGTAGGTAGAACGGGGAAGTCTACCAGGCCGTTACACTAATTTGTAGAGTCCGCTTTCAAGGGCGTACTCGGTGATTGCTTCTAGTGTGGTGGGATCGTCGCGGACCCGACTAACATGTTCCTGTTCAGTCGCAGGGGCGGGACCTAGAGTTAAAAGCTGGTGGCGATTACGGTCGAATAATGGACAAAGCCAAATTAAGTGGTAAAGATTTGGTGTGCCTTCACGACTACAGTGGGGGCATCGGCGCAATTCGGATCCTGCTGGAGCTCTCCATTTATAAATAATGTGGGGGGTGTACGCTGCATTCGCATACACTTTATTGGCGAATACTTCCCCCGGACGCGAGAAGCGCTTGAGAGGGGCAAAGATGCCAACAGGAGTTTCTGCCTGTAAGCGCTTGCAGCTTTCCTTTTTGAGGTGACGAAGCTGGAGTTGCCAGTCTGCCTGGAGAGGGGGGACGGGCGTGGCGGGCACCGTGGGAGGTGATTGTAGCCTCTCCCTGGCAGCGTCGTGTGCCATACGGTTGCCTTCTGCGCCTGTAGTGTGTCCTGGAGTCCAAACAATTCGAACTTTGAAGCCTTCAATTTGTAGGTCTCTTATCAATGTGAGGATGTTTGTTGCCGTATTGTTCGGTGAAAACGGACGATTTAACTCTCGGACAGCAACATAGGAATCCGTGATGATGCGAAATTTCTTCGTGGATAGATGGCCGGAATGGTTATAAATTTGCTGCGTGGCTCCCAGAATTCCTAGAAGTTCTACCTCTTCTACGAGGCCGAATGTGTTAGAAATGTGCCTGGATCCATTCAATTTCGGCAGGTCCGCAGATGTCCAGGCAATGGCCGCCGTCGTTCCATTCAGAGCCGCGTCGGTGTAGATGTCAGCTTCGTCGCATTCCTTGTCATTTCCGAGAGTGCGAACGTATTGTTCGCGTACTTTTCTTTTATCCCGGCGGATCGGGCGTCGACGCAGAATTCCGATGGATGGGCGTTCCCACGGAGGGAGTGCTGTCGGCAAATCGGTGCTCTCAGACTGACTATTTAAGTGGTCCCATTTTTGGAGTCTTTTTCCTTGTGGCGAATGGTCCAGATGATATTGGAAGCGTAGTTTTGTCTCTTCGATGAGGTTAGCGAGAGGCGGAAGGGGAACTGCATCGTGTAGAGTGTCTACCCTTGTGAAGGCGGGGAGGCCACTGATCGCACGGAGAAGGTGCCGATTCATTTGGTGGAGGGCGTTTACATGTGAATGCCGTAATTCGTAAACCGGGAAGCCGTACGTGAAGCGCCCATGCGCCACAGCACGGGCGAGCATGGTGCAAGCTGTTTGGTGCGCCCCACCATACTTGTTCGATATCCGGGTAACTAGGTGTAAGGTGGAACGCCAGGTTTTCCTAAGTGAGGCTATCCACTGTTTTGGGCTATTACAGCTGCTGACGAGAACACCCAGCAGTCGAATGGTACCATTGTGGGATTCGAGCAGCGTATCTCCCACTTGAAGGGAGATAATTTGTTCCTTATTTGTGCCACGTTTACCATCCACGCTGAGCAGTTCTGTCTTGGTTGGGGATAGCTGTAGCCGGAACTGGGACAGCGTATGTTCCAAACTTAGGACTGCTGCCTGCAACTCTGTTTGCATAGTTTCTTTGGAGTTGTAATCCTGGGCTTCTGTCCATACCACAATATCGTCCGCATAAAGCGCGAATCGGGCGGCAGTGTCCTGCTCGAGAGTTCGGGCCACACGGTTCATTGCGAGATTAAAAAGGAGAGGAGCCAAAATGGACCCCTGTGGGACTCCTCTATCGAGGTAGAACGTTGTGGGCTGATGTCCTTGAGGGTTAAGACGGATCGGCCTATGCTGTAGAAAGCTGCGTACCCAGGCCTGGGCCTTTTGGCTGGGGAAGGCGAGGGAAAGCTCTTGAAGGATACCTGACTGGCTGACATTGTCAAATGCCTTGTGCATGTCTAAGGTGAGGACGTAGTCCGGCAAGGCCTTGCGCGAGGTTCGATTAATAACTCTCCGGAGCAGCCATAGGTAATCGTGGGTAGCAAGATGGGGGCGGAAACCAGTGAGAGCGGGGTGAAACCAATTTGTACTTTCCAAGTGGTGGACGAGTCGATTGTTAATCATACGCTCGATAAGTTTGCATATTACGGGGGTTAGAGCTATGGGCCGAAGATTCTGGGGATTCCGAGGATCTTTACCGGGCTTGGGTATCGGATGAATGATCGTTACCCTCAGGGCGTCAGGTATCTCGCCTGAGTCCCAAGAGTGGTTGGCCAAATGTAGCAGCGCATCGAGGCCGTGCGGCGGAAGGTTTCGGAGGTCCTGCAATTTTACTTGGTCATGGCCAGGAGTAGATTTGGGGTTGCCTTGAGAGATGGCTACTTGCAGTTCCCCTAAAGAGAAGGGAGAATCGAGCTCCGGCACCGGTTGGTCAATGCTTATAATTGGTAAAGGTGGGAGGGTTGAAGCGTCTGTAACGGCGTGTGGAAATAACGTGTGAATGATGGTATCTTCCACTTGCGAGTAGTCCATTTGAAGGCACATCTCATCCAAGATCGGGACGCGCACCTTCGCACGGCCGTTCATGGTACGGAAAACTCCCCAAAGACGAGACAGGCCCGATTCATGCCCGAGATCTTGACAAAAATCTTGCCATTTCTCTCTCTGTAACGTGACCTGATATTCGCGAATAATGCGGTAGTGACGTTTTAGCTGCATTAGGTGATTATGGCGTTTTCCTTGCGTACGGTATCGATTGGTTAGCCGTTCTGCCTTGCGGAGAAGTCCGAACATGTGTGAATCAGGGCAATCCACATCTGCCGTACTGGTTACTTCTTCGCTTGAGAGCAAACGTGCTTGCGTTAAGGACGAGATGAATTCCTCAAGGGTAGGTTGAGAGGAGATGTTGAATTGGGAGCGATACGAGGACCAGTTTATCTCACGGTAAGTACGTCTATTGCGGAATTTCTTGCTATTGATTTGAAGCATGATGGGATAATGGTCACTACCCCAGGTGCTGTCTAACGTGCGCCAGGTCTTCACCGCCCCAGGGGTAGCTAGGGTGAGGTCCGGTGTTGTATCGCTTTGAGCGTAGTAAAGGCCAATGCGGGTTGCGACGCCATATTCGTTTCTTAGTTGAAGGGGGCTGTACTCCAGTGTTTGTTCCAGAAGCCGGCCTCGACGGTTTGTGGACGAGTAGCCCCAAAGGGTATTGCGATGTTGTGTCTGCCCTCCATTCTTACGTTGCGGCGACAGGCCGGTTTTTCTGCTAGCCAGCTAAACATTCACACATAGCTCATTTTTCTTCCTGAATCTACTTTCATATTATACATATTTAAAAAATTCTTTTGGGTATTTCCTTTTCTAAATGTTGGGATCTAAAATAATATAGGTCACATCCTCATTAGGCACAAAACTTCTTGGCCAATCCCCCGCGTGGGTATGTGTCATGGTTGGAGGCAACCAACCAACCAACCAAGTACCAACGCGTGATTCTAGGATCCTGACCTGGCGTCGCAGGTCAGGGCCACTGACCTGCGACGACAGCTTAGAACATGGCTTAGAAGAACGGCAATGACGACGACGACGACGCTAATGATGATGATTGTAGCAGTACCTACTTTGTAGAGGGGTGATGACATGTCGACTTACAAAAAAAAACCTACTACGGTCAAAACCGATTATAACGAACCCGGATAGAGCGAATTATGGTATATATCGAACCAACAAAGATCAGTTACGAAAATACACGCGAAACATATTCCTTATAACAAAGTTAACTCGGCGCACCTATAGTCCATACCACAAGTTAGCTGCAGCACTGTGGAGGCTACATTGTCGTCAACAGTGCGCCCACTGAGGGCGCCTAACTCGCCGTGAAGGGGGTCCTGAAGGGACACTCCTTTCTCCCCTCTCGGCAAGTGGCACCGCAAGGCTTCGGCGCCCTTTGTCGCTTCCTTCGGGGTGAGTTACGCGCCCTGAGGGGGCGGGCTGTTGACAACAACGTAGCCTCCACAGTGCTGCAACTAGCTTGTGGTATGAACTATAGAATTGCCGCCAAAATGCATGGTCTCGGAGCGGCGATCGAGATGATGATTGGCTGCGATGGAGAGGTTGAGCCTCCCATAGAGCGACGTGTCTCCCGGCACTGTCGGTAACAGTTTCCGACCGCCTGACTCCCGAATAAACCCTCCCAGTGAGCGAGTCCGGACCAAGATGGAAGCATCGATGAACTCTGAGAAGAGCTCACCGACGTTCCCGATATTGTGCTGAAAGGAGAGTCCTTCGAGGATTGCCTGAGTGTCGACGACGACGTTGCCTTCACTGTGAGCCCCTCGGATGCCGACACCGTCACCGATGTCATGGCTGCTGGCGCTGCTGGAGGCACCGATAAGGCGGAGGATGTCGCGAGTGAAAGCCGTCCGATGCTCAATGAAGCACCTTCGGCAGTCAATGTGCTCCACCAATATTGCTTGGATATTGAAGGACCCGGACTGCTACTTATGCAAATGATGTCTCATGTAGAGAATTCTGTGCTAGTTGACGCCGCCAAAACGAAAGTGAAAACAAGAATCCCCGCTTTTTTGGGAAAGTAGGTAGTTACAGCTGAAAGAAGCTTTATTGCTTGCAATAAAAAGATAGTTTTGTGTATGGTAATAGCATACTTTTATTGTGTTCATTTCTGCATGCGGGGATGGCAAGAGGAGTGGGTGGGGTCGTAACAAAAAAAAAACTCGTTATAGGTGGGTTCGGCTATTTCGAACTATTGGATATATCGAACTAATCGTGGCGCATATAGTAGTTCGCTATAACCGGGTTTGACTGTACAGTCAAACCCGGCTATAACGAACCCGGATAGAGCGAATTATGCTATATATCGAACAAAAATATTTCAGTTACAGAAATACATGGGGAAAATATTCCTTATAACGAAGTTCACATCCGATATATCGAACTCTGCGCGCCTAGAATGGCTGCCAAAATGCATGGTCTCGAAGCGGCGATTGAGATGTGGATTGGCCACGACCACGGAGCAAGAGCCGCGACTGAGACATTGCGCATCGCACGGAGTGACGTGATGCCCGACACTTTCCGTAACTGTTTCCGACGCGCGGGACTCGCGATGGAACCCGCAAATTCCGCGAGTCCGGACCAAGACAGCAGCATCGGTGAACTGTGGGAAGAGCTCGCCAGCGTTCCCGATGATGTCGCGAGTGAAAGCCGTCCGACGCTTACCATGAAGCACTTTCGGCAGTCGATGTGATCCGCCAATGCTTTTTTAGATTTTGGAGGACGCGGACTCGAACTGGTACAAACAATGTTGCGTGTAGAGAATGATATGCTAGTTGAAGCCACCAAAATGAAAGTGAAAACGAAAATCGCCGCTTTTTTGCAAAGTAGGCAGCTAAGGCGGAAAGTAGCTTTATTATTTGCAATAAATGGATTATTTTGTGTAGATTGATTGATTGTGGGGTTAATTATTTTGTGTATGGTAATGGCTAATTTAATGTGTTCATTTCTGCATGCGGGGATGGCGGAGTTGGGAGGGGGGGGGGTGGCTCCCGCGGATTGCGAACTCGTGAAATAGGTTCGTTTTAAGCGGGTTCTGCTATATCGAACTATTGGATATATCGAACTAATCGCAGTGCATATTGCAGTTCGCTATAAACGGGTTTGACTGTATATACCTATGTTTTATACTATTCGTTTAATACAGGGTGTTGCGACGATAATTGGAACATTTTAAATTTTTTTCCTGAGCGAACCACCGCTCTGTTCGCGCTGAAACTTCACACGAAGGTCGCATTTTGTGGTCTATTTTGTTTGACACCGGGAAAAATGACGGTACTTACCTGTTTATCCTGAAAATAAATAAAAACGAATTTCGCCTATGGGAAAATGGCGGCTGATTTGGATGTGCGAGTCCGAAAGCCGGGTTTTCTGATCGTCTGCTAGCAATTTCCTAGGTGCATTTTCTGACCGTCTGCTGCACCATTTGGCTCCTCCCTACCGTCAATCCCAAACGTGCCTTTCACTCTGCATACCCCAGGTGGTTCCGTCGTTCCAACATCAACTTGCGCTGCCTCGAACGTCGAAATCAGCCGCCACTTTCCCATAGGCGAAAATCGTTTTTTTTTATTATTATTTTCAGAATACACATGTAAGTACCATCGTTGTTCCCGGTATCAAACAAAAAAATTGGCCGCGTATCTTCTCCTTTTGTTGCAAATGTCGTCAAAAGACGATAGTCTTTGTAGACATTTGCAAAGGAAATGCCCCTCTTTGCTTTCCCGCTCACCTTTCATGCTGTTCCTGTTCCGTCGCGCTCATCCCAAGGTAAACATACTAAAGGTTTGCTCAAGGCGATTTGAATTTACCGCGTTCCACTGCTACAGGCGGGGTTCCTCGATGCCAGCGCTACAGTACGGCGGAGACTCGCGTGAATCGAGGCGGCCGACTTCAAGGTTTATAGAACTGCGTTGCCGTGCTCCACGTGCGTTCCAATCAGAACGTGAAACCTAGCTAGTGGAACCTTCCTTTACTGTTGCCGTGTGATTTCTCATATGCCGCCAGGAGGTGGCGCGGGTAACAGCAGGCGGTGGTTTTCTGCAGTAGATGTAGAATATCATTTGCTTTCGAAAAACCAAGCATCCAGGAATTATTAATAAAGGAACACTGTAAATATACCTTGTGTACTAATTTACTGTCTTATATCTGCGTACTGTCTTGTTTTTGTTCAACAAAGTTGACAAGTACGAACATATAAATCGGGCTTAGGACGTTTAAATTTGGCTGTGAGTATATAAGACTATTGCGCAGTAAGCATTTTACTTTGGCCGGGTGGCTGAATCGAGTAGCAGACAGACATACGGACAGACAGACAGACAGACCAAAATTTCTGGGTTTAAGTAGCCCAAGAAAGACCATCGTCTTTAATAGACCACAAAATGCGACCTTCGTGGCAAGTTTGAGCGCGAACAGAGCGGCGGTTCGCTCAGGAAATTTTTTTTTAAAGTGTTCCAATTACCGTCGCAACACCCTGTACAAGCGCTGCTCTTAGGGCAGGCACAAAATACTTATTTTTTTTTCTGGTGGTAGCTGTCCTAAGAAATATTTTCCTCTCTGCTTCTAATCTTTTCGTCGCCTCGACAGCCTTGATGTTAACTCCCCCTGTGCTACCCTTAAATCCTACTGCTTCTGGAAGCCGAATATTCCTCTCATGCAGATTTAGTTGGGTACGCTCGCATTCTAATACTATGTGCAGAATAGTTTCTGTTTCTTTTCCGCAGACCAAGCATATACCCCATTATTTTGTGTATACTTCCTCACAAAGCTCTTAGTTCGCAAGCAACCTGGTCTAGCTTTCTCTTCTGAAGAACATTTCTAGTTAGCGCTTGTACCGTCCACTCCTCGTCCTGTGGTTTTATTTAGCGCTTGTTTTCCGTCTGACGATGAACCAACACGCCCAAACCTTTTCCCTCCAGAAGAACATTTCTAGTTAGCGCTTGTCCCGTCCACTCCTCGTCCTGTGTTTTTATTTAGTGCTTGTTTTCCGTCTGACGATGAACCAACACGCCCAAACGTTTTCCCTTCTAGCTGCTTTAGCCCCAAAAAGCAAATCACTGCCTTAGGAATCATCGTAGAAATGTTCCTTTCTGATGTCCAATTTCTCAGCTGTCTACATCTCAACCGACGTTTTGGCTACAATTTTCTCTCTCCATTTACTCGTTTCTATTTTCCTCGCCTCTTTTTTTGGTTACCTTGACTGTCTTGGATTCTCCACTGTTCTTTCCGTATTTCATTGTTAGCCTTCTAGTCTTCTTTACCCACTGCTTGTCCACACTTTTCAAACTTTAGCTGTCCACCCACGTTGATACATTGCTCTCAGCCGCCTCTCAAAACATATTTTACTCTGCGCTTCCCGATCTTCAAACGACGCCCAGCTCACGGCCGCTGGATGGCCGTGCCCAGCTCATATCTTCCTGCTCTGCTTCGTTAGTTGTTTTTCCATGCTCTCCTAAGGCCAAACGGCCTACCGTTCTCTGGTTCCCTTCAAGGCCTGCTAGAGCGTCTGATTTTAAGCAGAGTACTGCATTCGCAAATGTGAGACCCGGAACCGGTTACTCCTTTCCACATTCTTCTCACTACTTCATATTTGTTGTACCCCACACAGCTCTACTACTTTATTACAGCTGCGTTTCGCTTTCTATTGAAGATACGCCACAGGATATTAATGCTAACATAGTCAATTCCGCAAACCCTTTGGCCCTGCAAGCCCACAGAATTGGAAATACAACCACGGTCATTGTACTTTTCGAAGGCCATAAAGTACCCAACTACGTCAAATACGGTCCTCTGCTACTCAAATGTAGCCTCTACCGCAAACATTTCGACGTTTGTCGACAGTGTGGTAAAATAGGACATAGGGGGGACGTTTGTCCCTTCCCAGATACAAGAGTTTGCATTGCATGCGGCGAAGCTAACCCTAACGACGAGCATGCCCGCCATTGCAAACCTCGTTGCCAGCTGTGCAACGGATGTCACGTGACTGGGGCGAAAGAGTGCGCAAACAGGTACAAGATTCCATATATTGTAAAGCGAAGACAATGGGAGCGCAAGTTGCAGGGTGACCAACAACATCAACAACAGCTGCGCAAACCCCCTGCTCTAGACCTAGCGGACTCCCACTTTCCCCCATTGCGCCAGCCTTCTAACGACAAGAACAGTAGAAGTCGCTCGAAGTCCAGGAACAATAGCCAGCAACGCGGCAACGGCTCGCGGCAACGCAGTGTCAGTCGAAACAGCCAACCATCCCAATCGAAGGAACGTGTAGCCTGGGCGGATACCCTGAAAACGCCTGCGATGCAAGTATATCATCCCACCCAGGAATCGGCGAATTTGAAGGCCCTTCGAACTGAGAACGAGCAGATGAAGCAGAAAATTAAAAGCCTGGAGCAAATTAACAGAGATATTCAAGAGAAGATGAATCAACTAATCTCAATGCAGCAGCGCTCCCAGCAGGCACCTCCCACCCCTGCCCCGATTCCTACACCAACGGCAGTAACGCCTAGTACCTCGCAAGGAGACAATGAGCCGACTAACAAGAAGAGGGCGATGGAGCTCTCTTCCACGCTAAAGGAAAAGAAATGGCAAGCACGACAGGACAAGCTTGAGGCGCGTGTCACAGCTCTTGAGGATAGATTCCAAGCATTTACAAAGGAGACTACTGACCATTTCCAACAGATTCAGACTATGCTGCTACGAATGCAAGCCCAGCTTAACACTCTTGTTCCTCTTCAAGAGTCCCAACTTGAGCACGCAGCACCACCATCTATAATACCTTCGGGTCCTACAACCCTGGGACAGTCGACAATGCCTTTACCCCTAGTTCCACCCCCGGTGCAATACCCATCATGGCCTCCACAGTAAAAGATCTCCTCATTTGGCAGTGGAATTGCAATGGTTACCCAAGTAAAAAAGCACTCCTGCAACAGCACCTCACAACGCTTGCCCGCAAACCGGACATTATAATGGTACAGGAAACGCATAGCGAAGTTGCACCCAAGCTCTCTGGCTACCGCACGCACGCTAGCCCACCTAGTGCAAGAGCGGAAGCACGAGGAGTTGGGCGCGGAGTTTCCATATTTGTCCGTAAAGGCATCACGTTTGTCGAACATGAACTCTTAGAACGCAGCGCTATCGAGCATTGTGCTATAGAGGTCATCACCGGGAAGAAACAGCGCAGAAGCACTTTCCTCGTAACACTGTATAGTAACCCTAAGCACCGGCAGCAACGTTTTCGCTCGCTGTTACACAAGGCATCCAGGCTCGCAAACGACAACACACTCATCATCGGCGGAGACTTCAACGCTCCACATCAAGACTGGGGCTATCCAACGTCTACACCCAAAGGCCGTTACATCATAGAGGATGGAACCGAAGTCGGTCTCCATATGATCACGGACCCAACCGATCCCACTCGATGTGGCACTTCGATCTCAAGAGACACGACCACTGACCTAACACTTGTCAGTGCGCCGGACACTCAGCGGCCTATCCGATGGAGAAACACCCATGAGGACTTAGGCAGTGATCATTATGTCCTCGAAATCACCGTTCCCCTCTCTGAAAAGACGCCGGAAGTCCATAAACACACCCATACGGATTGGATAGCTTTCCGGAAATCTCTACCCACAGAAAGAATGGAGATAGATGACATTGAGGCTTGGGCGGCTGCTGTAGTCAAAACGACCAAGGAAGTCACGCAAGAAATAGAGACTGCGGAAGATATCCCCCAACTAGATAGTCACCTGGCGCATTTATTGGAAGCTAAGAAATCCGTCAAGGCTAGATGGCAGAAGCAACGTCTGAACCGTCGCCTCCGAAAAAAGGTGGCAACTCTCAATCGACAAATCGAAGCCCACTGTAAGGTGTTATGTGCGCAACAGTGGCACGAGCTGTGTGCGGAGGCAGACGGGCAACTTCATAAGAGTAAGACTTGGAACTTGCTCCGGCATCTTCTCGATAACACCAAGACAAAGAGCCATCATCACAACACGTTACAACGTATCCTCCACAGAGCATTGGTGGCCATGGGGAAAAGCGAAGTAGAGAGAAGACTGGATGAAAAGTACTTACCCGTAACACCCACCCACGACCACCCGGAATACGCCGGAATGGATAACGCATACCTAGACCGAGACATTGAAACATGGGAAGTTCGGGCTGCATTACTAACCCTGAACTGTAAGTCGGCAGCCGGTCCTGACCGGGTATCAAACAAGGCACTCAAAAATCTCAACGATGCTGCAATTGACGCCCTTGCGAGATATTTCAACGTCTGCTGGAGCACAGGCCGACTTCCTCGCCAATGGAAGACTGCTAGGACCGTCCTGATCCCGAAACCGGGTAAGCCGCCCAGCATCGAACACCTACGTCCCATTTCCCTTACCTCATGTATTGGCAAGGTCTTAGAACATGTTCTTATGAATCGCTGGCAACGGTATCTAGAGGACAATGCACTCTACCCAAACACTATGGTGGGATTCCGTGAAAAGCTTAACACCCAGGATGCCATGTTACTCCTCAAGCGGGAAATTGTCGACAACACCACTACCCGGGATAATCGAGCAATTCTCGGACTCGATATACAAAATGCTTTCGACAAAGTTCATCATTCCGCGATCCTCCAACAAGTGACCAACCTCAACATGGGTCAGCGATCCTACAACTACATAAGAGATTTCCTCACGGGAAGATACACCCAGATCTGTGCAGGCCAACTAGAGTTACCGGAGAAACAACTGGGCAGTGTGGGAACACCGCAAGGCTCCGTTATCTCTCCGCTACTCTTTAATCTAGTTATGATCGGCGTAGCCAACCGCCTAGAACAAGTGAAAGACGTCCGGCACACCATATACGCTGACGATGTTACCCTGTGGGTGACAGGAGGTAGTGATGGCCACATTGAAGAAACGCTACAGGAAGCTGTCAATGTGATAGAGGAGCAGCTGGCCGGTACGGGCCTCAAATGCTCCCCGTCCAAGTCTGAGCTACTGATCATTCCGCCTTCCGGCCGACGTAAAAGGGACTATGCACACAACATCCAAGTGCATACGAAAGAAGGGCAACTTATTCCTGAAGTGTCCAAGATCAGGATACTAGGAATGCTCCTTGAACGAGGTTGTGGCAACGGAGCAACAGTGACCAAGATTGCGGCCAAGGCAGTCTCAGCGTCACAACTGATCCGGCGTGTTTCTAATAGAAGGGCAGGCATGAAGGAGAAGAGTCTCCTACGCCTCATTCAATCCTTTGCTATCAGCCATATCGCCTATGTTGCTGCCTTTCACAACTGGCGCCAACAAGAGCAAGACCGCATCAATGCTACTATCCGTAAAGTCTACAAGATCGCAGTGGGTCTCCTACAAAGTGCGAGCACCGAAAGGCTTCTTGCTCTAGGGGTACACAATACCCTAGATGAAATAGCTGAAGCACAACGCGTCGCTCAACTTGAACGACTGTCTGCAACACGAACGGGACGTTACATACTACAAAGAGCCGGCCTTACACCTTCAAGCAACCCAGAGCTCATGAACAAAAGTCTACCAGATACACTTCGACAGCACCTCGTCGTATCACCACTACCCCGCAACATGCATCCTGAGCATAATCGGGAACGACGGCTCGCGAGGGCGAAAACCTTGATCGACCTCCATGCACGGGACAACGGAGCAGTGTATGTCGATGCAACCCATCTGCAGCACAATATGTACGTTGCCGCAACGATGCCTGCCACTACGGGAGTACTTCAATCAGCAGCCGGCGTCCGAGTATCTACAATCGCCCAGGCAGAAGAAGTCGCCATCGCCTTGGCCATCACAGATCCCCGGTGTACAACGGTCCTCAGCGACTCCAAGACTGCAATCCTCCACTACGCCAGAAACACAGTGTGTGCGGAAGCTGCTCGTATCCTTCGCGGTGTGCGAGCCAGTGATCGTGCCATCTACATCAAATGGTTCCCTGCCCACATGGGACTTGATATCTCGGGGAAGGGCAACCCTAATCATAATGAGACAGTCCACTCTGCAGTGCGAGATCTAGCTTGCCGCACGGCAGGGAACGACTGCACTGACGCCTCGGAGTCATACGACATGGGCAAGGAACCCCTGTTAGCCTACAGTGAAATTTTACAATGGTACCGCAACAGTAGAAGATCTATGCCTCCCCCACACCCTGGTCTAACCCGTACGGAGGCGGTCCTCTTTCGTCAACTGCAAACTCACTCTGTTCTTACCCCAGCCCTTGCCCGGTACGTTTGCCCCGAGGTGTACGCCACGGACATCTGTCGTCTATGCCAAGAAGCACGAGCTACCCTGGTACATCTACTATGGAACTGCCAGCCTCCTACTAGCAACACTACGACGTTCCCACCGCAGTTTGAAGCTGCAATGAGAAGCGAAGACTACGATACACAAGCCCGGGCCACTAGACTACTCAACAATGCACTAGACCAACAGAGGCCGGCTCGCCGTCCAGAGGGGATTACCCATGGCACCGCCCAGGATAATACCGGACACCACCGGTACTTGGGTTTGACAGTGCCTGGGACAACGACATCCCCCTCACTGGAGGGCTGAGCACTGGTCGCTCTCACTGGCGCCCCTAACAGGGTAGCCTCCCCTTGACTCGCTCTTGGGTGCTCTAATAAAGTTTTTACTCCACTCGCTTTCCCCTTAAAGGGACCCTGCAACACTTACCATCGACTACTCGGAATGTACTTCGGGGTAAAGTCTATTGTCCCAGCAATCTCCTCCCGCAAGAATTATGAAAATCCGTTGACTATCACCGAAACTACGCGCGATGAAAAATCGCGCATAAATGTTCCCTCTCAACTCAACCGCGGACAACGCGACGAAAGCTGCGCGCTCTCTCCCGCAGAGGGGGGCGGCGCGCGGCGTTTTGTTCGGCGGCCTTCGATATATCACCGTGGGGGTTTCGTCCTTTTCCCCCGCAACGCGGACGGGTCTATTTCCGGTCTGGTGCCACAAAAAAAGCAGGCACGGTGGCCTGCTCGCAAGCAAGCGCTCAGGCTGGTAGGGCGTTTTTGGAGCAATAAACGTTTGTTGTCGAGTGTGCTCGTTGAAAGTGGAATATTTAGTTCGTCACTCAAACTCCGTGCGCACTGAAAACAAAAGAAACACCAAAAGCATGCGGACAGGTTCAGCTGAACCTGTCCGCATGCTTTTGGTGCAGCGCCGACGACGGCTGATCGTCACAGGAAATGCCAGAATTTAGCCGCGAAGTTGACCAGCGACAGCCAATAGGACAGCCAGGACAGCCATGGCCCGATTGACGTCGCAGAGGCCATGCCAGGGGTGCATAATGAGGGGAATTGAAGAGAGAGCGCTTTGTTTTTCCGCGTCTTTCGCGGCGATTTGCGCGTTTACCGCTTCACGTGCACATGTAATATTTGGCTCGTGTGTTCCTGGAAGTATAATCTAAACGTCGCGCAGGTTTACTTGCACAGCACGAAGAGTGTTGCAGGGTCCCTTTAAATGAGCCATGAAGAGAAAATGCAACTTCGTGTAATTTCGAAGAACTAGGATTCAGTATCTCCCTCAGCTCCAATACGGCCCCAAAAGATGTTTTTTAACGAAAAAAAAAGCAAGAAGTATTTAAGAGCTTTCAAATTTTGCGCCACAGCTATGTGTTATGAGCAAGAATGACGTCATACGGGCCAACAATAAAACATAATTTTCAGTGCGTTAACTGCACGTTAGCATTCAAGTGATGCGGTCAAATGGAACTAGGGGCCCCATTACAGACGTCCAGTCATGTGTCGTGGCGACAGGTCAGTTAGGCGGCCGCCAATCGCACAAACAAGGTTCCGTGACGTCATAGAAAAGTTGCGGGAATTCGGCTAGGGGGTCGCGACTGCTTCACACGTTTTCTTTAATATCTCCTTTATTTGTTCGAGGATTGCGATGATATTGGTATCATTGTTATCGGGACTAAGCAGTCTTTCTAATAAACCCAACTTGTATTTTGTCTTCATGGCTCCTTTAAGTTGCGCCTCGTGAGTTCTTGAGTAGTTGACCTATTTGTTTATCCACACTCCCAAATATTTGTGTATTCCTTGACTCTGGGTTATTCACCATGCTGGATTGACACTGCATCAGTGCTAGTGAAGACCCTTATTCCCGATTTTTCTGCGCTAAAATTTAACCCGAGGTCGTTGGCTTCCTGGCCGCTAATATTTATGGGCCGTTGCATATCGGTCTTGTTATCATGCAGCTAGAAGAACAATGTTGTCTGCGTATAACATTCCCGGAATACGCTGTTGTACCACTTCGCCTTGCAACATATGCGTTAAATTGAACCCTAATTGAATTTCTTCTAGTTTCTGTTCTAACCCTGCCAGGTACAGCATAAAAAGTATTGGGCTCAAGGGCATTCCTGTTTCAGTCCCAGATGGGTGTTGACCTGCTGGGCGCATTTCCGCCCTTCTCCCGTCAAGCGCACTCTATTATCTTTATAAATTGCTATAAGAAACTGTATTAACTCGTTGTCTAATCCCTGGAGTTTCAGCATTCTCCCCAACAGTTCTCTATTTACGTTGTTATATGCCCCTTTAAAATCCATGATGGTCTATTCTGCGCTTTCACAATTTCAATGCACTGTGTTGTCACGAACAAATTATCACCCAATCACCTATCTTGTCTAAATCAATTCTGCAGTTCCCCAAGGATTTCATTTTCTTCCACCCATGCTAGAATTTCTGATTTTATCGCCTGCAATACGAATCTATACACCACTGACGTTACTGTGAGTGGTCTTTATGAATCAATACTGACTTTGTTGCTTCTGCCTTTATATATTAAATTCATCCTACTTTCCAGCCAATCCACCCGTATTTGTTTGGTTTGTATCACCTTATCTCTTACCCTCCTAAACGATGCCTTACTTTTAGGTCCAAGCAGGTTTATATGTTGCATTGGTATTCCGTCCGGGCCCACTGCTGTCTTGGGGGAAACCTTTTG
The DNA here is from genome assembly GCF_048455015.1 of Haemaphysalis longicornis. NCBI lineage: Eukaryota > Metazoa > Arthropoda > Arachnida > Ixodida > Ixodidae > Haemaphysalis > Haemaphysalis longicornis. The sequence goes on from NW_027526445.1 coordinate 193,998,169, forward strand.
CTCTGCTTTTTTCCAATCAAGGTTGCTCAAACTTATTTCCCTTTCCACAGTCTTCTGTGGTTCATCTGTGCAGGCTTCCCTACCTCTATTTCTCTAAACTTCTAAATAATCACTCTATGAATATGTGGCAACGCGTGCTTTCCTTCTAAAAGCTTCCCCTCATCACCAATCAAGAATTTTTGATTTTTTTATTTATTTAAAAAACCCTAAAGGCCCTCTGGGGTGGGTATCTCATTGCGTAATGGGGGTTAGACTGGTGTCACAAAAACTACAAAAAGAACAAAATAAACACAAGAATTTAAAAAGGCAAAAAATAATTTACATTGCTAGAGTGGAAACAAATAGGAAAAATTCTAGAAACAGAAAGAACGGCTATTGGTACAGTAACTAAAATGAACTACGTAGAGTATTACTACACGGAATATTACCACAAGTAATTTTATAGCGCGAGAACTGATTGAAAGGAGGCAGTGAAATGATACACATTATACATTGGTATTTTTGCTCAAAGCATTAGTAAATTTCATGGTATTCGGTTCAGTAACAATGTTTGATAATAGATTATTCCAGTCAGTTGTGGTACGAAGAACAAGTGATTCGGAAAAGGCAAGGGTACGACATGTGACGCGTTTGCCCTAACGAAGCGCACATGTCAAGCCAGCGCTGGCGGGACAGCCGGCGTTCATGGCGACGAGCCACGGCTGTGAGCTGTTTAAGGCGGATTTGGCAAGTCGGAGAGTTGGGATTGCGACAAGCAAACACTCCTGCCTGGCGGCGCTGCGCCCACAGCTGAAGGAGGCGCAAATCAGGGTTAGGGCGGCCCTCATAAACCCAGTTTACAGTTGTAGAATCTTCAAGAGCCCTTTGTATGGATGATAAAAGGTCCTCTTTGAATGCTGATATCTGCCTAATCGACTTCCGAAACTCGTCCCACTTGATAGTATGGCATTTACGACGTAGGCTACGAGAAGGCGAAGATGAAATATTGAGGTAAATGGGATGATGGTCGCTACCCCAGCAGTCTGGCTCCCGCCGCCAAGTAACGGCCGTTGGACAAAGCCACCAAGCTAGGTCTGGGGAACGTGGAGGCATACGAGTAGAGATGGAGCGGCGAGTTGACTGGGTCGTGTCATTAAGTATAAGTTAAGCGAGCATTCTCCATGATCTTGAGGAGATCTGAACCTCGCGCACTCGCCATGTTATAGCCCCAGGCTGGGTGCGGAGCATTAAAGTCACCGGCGGTGAGGATGGGACAACCGGGATGTTGTGCTCGTACATGCGAAATCCACCCAAACCGAGCCCGCGGGGCATGACCATTGCGAGGACGCACGTAGCAGGATACGAGGATCACTGCACAGTGACTTAGTTGAACTTTCACTCCAACAGTTTCTTGCCACGGGGAGCACCAGCTTTGAAGGTCAATGGCTCGCTGGGGAAGGCGCGTGAGGACATATACCACCGCTTTACCCCGTGGCGTTGGTGGGGCGTTACCGTGGTCAATGATTGTTGGAGACGCATAGCCGGTAAAAAAGGGTATACGGGGTAGGCCATTCGCTTCCTGCAGCAGTAGCGCCCATGCACGAAGTGAGCCTAGGCGAAGGCGTTCCTTAAGTTCACCAACTTTTTGGGCAGCTCCCGACAGTTCCATTGTAGGATAGTGTCCTTGTGTGTAGTTGCAGGTACGGCAGGTGCATAATTTAGCGGAGGCATGCTGCAAGAGTCGTGGTTAATATGTGCAGCTGCTGCACCACGTAGTTAAGAATGGAGCGAGCATCGGATGCTGACGAGATCGAGGCTGCTGCTGGTAATGATGCCGGAGGAGGTGGAGGCAAGGGAGAAGTTGACAGAGGAGGTATAGCTTCACATGAGCTCTCTTTTGCAGCAGCACGCGTTAAGCGTCTCTGTGCCAGCAACTGGGCACGACGAGCGGTCAAATTCGCAAGCTCCGTTTGTAGTGCCTGGAGGCGAAGATCTACCTCTTCTAGGGCCGAGGAATTCTGGTCGGCCTCTTGAAGACGGGATCGCTGACGAGGTCGACGCAGTCGCACCACCTGGCTGTATGAAACCGAATTCATAGGTGGTGTGGCAGAGACCGGTTCTGGTACGTGATCTGCAATATCGTCGTCGTCATTCGAAGCTAGGAGTTCGTACCGGTTCGAAAGCGGAAGCCGTTGATCAACCTGGGTCCTCGGGGAGCTCTTGACACGCGCACGTGGCTTGGCGTTAGGCTTCGTCGGGCACTTCCTGTCTGTGATATCGTGATCATCAGACTTGCACAGCCCACAATGAAATTTAGGGGCATTTTCATTTCCAGCAGTCGCGTTCGGGGTCACCGAGGTTTGAGCAGGAGGTGGATTTGGGCAAGAGGTGCGCATGTGACCCTGTTGCAAGCATTGATAACAAAATACTGGGCTCGTCTTGTAAGGCCGAGGGCGAAGGATGCATTCATTTTATATGAATCGCGCCCGTGGTTCCAGAGGACCAAGAACAGTTACGAGGCATGTACGATGACTGCCAAGATACCAGGCTAGGAGTACTTGGTGCGTCTCGCATCGGATGGTGTCCCGGAGCACGTCGGAGGGTTCACCTGCATCGACGCCCGAGACAACATAACGGCGGACATGAGTACCCCCTAGGAGGTAAGCTTGTACCGGCAGGTGAACTCCGGGAGAGACGGGTATATAAGTGAGGCTGTAAAGCTTGTGAACTGCCTCTAATGACGCTACCCACACAGAAATTGAGTTGGTATCTCGGTGAAAAGTGTAGCCATTGTGACTTTGAGGATGAAGACATGCTGATAGCGTCTGTAGGAGAGCTTTCGTCGTGATTTGGCGGATGTTGAAATTCTGCTTCGGTTTGATAGCTACCTTGAAGGAAGCTGGTTGAGCATCTTTAGTGCTTGATGGGAGGCCAGTGGGATTTAGACGGCAGGGCACCTTACCGTCAGAGTGAATACGGTTGCCTGCTGGAAGGTCCGTCGGGGCGTTAGCGTCCTCAAACTGACGCGGCACTAAGGGTGAAGACTCGGTGCAAAGGCGTTTGTCGGGGGGTTCAGCAGACTTGCCAGTGACATTACTGGGCTCTTGCGGCACAGGAGGGTCGCTGCTAGCATCCATGGGGCAGCTGTCGTCGCCCTGGGGTGTCAGAGGCGTCGATGTTTGAAGGGCGACGTTGGACACCACTTGAGACGCCGGCTCCATTTGAAGTAGCGCCTGCTTGCGGGACCAAAGAAGGCCTTAACGGCACTCACTGCCCGAACAGGAGGTTAGCACTACGGAACGTAGAAACTGCGATAAATCGCGTCGAAACACGGAGGCGAGGAAAGACACGTCGGAACGGCGGGACTTCTTCTACGTGCTCCAATAATTTTTGATACCGCTCCGGAAGCAACATTGCCGGCGTCGCCTCATTCCTTGCGAAGCCGGTCCTGTGCGGATTAGGAGGAGGAGAAAACTTCATTTAACAGTAAAATCGAAATGCTTCCAGGGCAAGAGAGCAAAGCAATTTCCTTCAATTCACGGAACGCCATCCCGAGTAGGCCAGGGTTGGGAAACAATAAAGAACTGCTTGGAAATATTTATCGGCTTCGATTCTAGTTATGCTGGAAACCGGCACGTATACTGTTTATTGCGTTTGGTAGCGAGTATATCAAGCCTTCAACACTGTAACCATGTCATAACCATTCGGGTTGAGAGTCAATTCGTTGTGATAATGATGGTTACGATAGAAAATTTGGGCACAAAAGCCGCCTTCGAGTACTCTGGACAACGTTACCTGCACCGTTTCACAGTGACGTAGCCCAAAAATTATCATTGTATTTGCATGTGAATAAAAAACGCAAGCTGCGGATATGCACCTTCTTGTACGCAGCCATAACGAAAGCCAATTTGTGAAGAAACGAACGTGTATATGTCATACAGCCTGAAGAAAATATCTACACGAACTTTGTGAGCCTCCCAAACATCTGCAAACCACCTAATAAGGTGTTTGTGACGGAGCGGAAAAATTTATACGTTAGGCACCAAAAAAATACATTCACTTGGTACAAGTCAGCAACAACGAAAGATATAGAAGACCGCCGCTTTATTTCCTGCTGTGCGATGCACGTGTATAGGTGCCCACTGCTTAGTCCGTAACACAAGACTGTCGAGTCTTCATACGCGAGCACCTCAAAAAAACTTTAGTTACACACGGTCTTCTGACCGATGCTCTGAAGAAAGTTGTTCTCCCTCTCCTCGTGTGTTGCAAACTTGTGCGGGAAACACGCGGGAAACTATTCAGTGCTGTCAGAAGCTGGCAGAATAACTGAATTACTGCAAATACGCTTTTTATTGCACTAAAGCATCAAAACGGGTGATTTCTAGGACAGGCACTGCTGCCCTTCACAAGCGGATTGCAGCAGACGACAGCGGTGCCAGTCCCCAAGCTGTCGTCAGGAGCCAGGGGGCGCCCCTGAAACACCTCACCGCCAGTTGCGTCTGCCTATATTTCGTCACTGCCAGCGTCATGTAGAGTGAAATGTGTAAGCTTTTCCACATCCTCGCGTTTTTCTCTCTTTGAGGGGCCATGAGGACAAAATACAACTTTGCTTCGTTTCAGAAAACTAGCATTTGGTATCCCACTCGGCTCCATTCCAGCCACGAAGTACGTTTTTAATCCAAAAATGCAAGAAGTATTGAAGCAATTTCAAATTTAGCGCTACAGTAACATGTTATGTACAGGACTGACGTCATATGGCCCAGCACTAAAAACGATTTTCAATGCGTTAACTGCACGCTAGCATTCTATTGGTGCGAATAAACGAAACTTGAGGCGCCACGACATAAAGCTAAAGGGCTATAATATAAAATAGAAGCGCAACCCGTACCACATACGTATCACGGGTGACGCCAATTAAAAATAAACAAACTGGACCGAGGTCAACTAGAGTTTTGAAGAGAAGGAAATACCCACCGAAGTGGAAAATAAAAGGGAAAAATGCTACACAGCGACACCACAGCCAGGAGAGCGGGCCCGGGGAGACTCCCCTGATCTCCCCTGGGACGGTAGCAGGAAAGGTTGGGATGAGGGATGCGGATGGTGGTAATAAGGAATGGGTTATGGGAAAGTGGGTGGGAATGGGGACAGCGAGGTTTTTGTTCTAATCCTTAGATGTCTGACTCCTAAAATAGGCCTGAAAACTCAGGATGGGCGTCAGACGGTTCCAATTGGAATTCAGCGGACCCCACTATAGGTTCCAACCATCTGAGCCCCGACATCGAAGAAAAGGGAGAACCTGCGACGGAGTGACGACACCTAATCTCTGGACCCCTTTCACAACCAGCCCCCGGCTAACACCCACCAGGTCCCCCGAGTACTCAAGAGACACCTGCCCAGCCTACATAGGTACTAATCCCCCTCGTCTCGACGGTTTCGGATACTGGTAAAGCTAACTGTCCGACAGACGGGGTAACTGTACCCTGTATGCATCCGTCGATCCCTATGTGCACCTGAATCACCTATCTACATAGGAAAGCCTATGTGACTTATAGGGTTTCGGTGGACCTCTAATGTGCTCCTATGCCAACCACTCACCCACCAGGGAACCTTCCCCATACGGGCAGCAGTCATCAGGTGGAAGGAGTAATCCTTATAGAGTACGACCAGCCCTACTCCCGATACTGAGGACGAGAAGCTTCCCTAAGAAGTGAGCCAATCCCTCTTTCCTCGGTCCTAGCAAGTGCGCGCCTCCTAGACTGGTCGCTACTAAAGGCCAGAGACATTGGCCATCATGAGCACCTATCGAAGGCCCTGGATCCTGTTGTCCAGGAACCTTCGTGTCGGCAGCGAGCAGTCGTGCCCGCGTGGGGTGACTGCGGCGGACCCTTAATAAGGGATCCTTTTTCACCGCTTTTATGCCAGAATCCCAGAGCCAACCTCGGTAGCCACCCAGGCTGTCCGGGCCTGCCTCCGCGTCCAGCATCGGCTCTGGTGCAAGGAACTGGCCCATACAGTTCCAGGGAGTCGCTGCCACTCCCTTGGGGTTTTGCATGCCCGGGTGAGTCCTGGCTCTCACCCACCGCTGCCGTTAGCAACCTACCAAAGCTAGGCAGCCGAAACCGCCTTTGCCCAGTCAGCTGGCAGGGGGGACCACGAGCAGGTGGCAGTCGGATTTTCCCCCCCAGTCACCACGACAATCGCCCAATCATGTGTCTCAACGATAGGTTAGTTGGGCGACTGCCAATCGCACGAACAAGATTCTGTGACGTCATAGAACAGTTGCCGACAAGTGGGTAAAGGGTCACCACTGCCTCGCATGTTTCCTTTAATATCTTCATTATTTGTTCAAGGTCTGTGATAAAATTGATATCATTGTTATCGGGACAAAGTAATCTTTCTAAAAAAGCTAACTAGTATTTTGTCTTTGGTCCCGTTAAAATACGTTTTTCGTGGCTGAAATTGAGCTGAGTGAGTTTTAGCACAGTTGCGTTTCGTGTTCATGGCCCATTTTAGTGGTAGAAGCCCTTCCAACTTGCAGCGAAGCTGTTAGCCTCTCGTTCATCGGAAAAATTCGTTTCGTAAACACAAAACCCAGGCGGGACGCAGCAGTTCTCGCCCAAGACGCCGAGCGCATGCGTCAGGCTGATCTTTTCTCAGTATTTCTATAGCGAAAAAATCTCAAACCAAGCATAGAAACCACACGATGGATGATAAGGCACTGCTCAACTCAACAATGGGACATGCGTCAGGCTGGGCAGGACCCCGCAATTCTCACCCAAGACGCCGAGCGCATGCGTCAGGACCCAGAGTTGGCCACCAGAGAAGCCGAGTGCAAGCGACAAGCTTCCCGCCGAGACAACGAGGATCCTCCCCCACCAGCATGGGTCGTGGTTTACAACAGCTGCGCTGGGCATCCACTTTTGCAGGGCCAGATGGCGTCCATTTTCTTGGTACCGCATGTGTTGAATTGTTGCACGGCATTACCTAATTATGTGGGCTAACTCGTGGCAGCCCCGTCCGAGACAGGGGTGCTCAAAAAACTTTACCGTCCGTTTCACAAATAAACTTGAGAGAAGTGCGAAAGCTAGAAGTGCGTTCAATTTTAGCTGAAAGTGCGTCCAATTGATCGTCAAACATAGAAAGACCCCAATCGCAAACCGCGCAGTAAGTTAACGCATCTATACGAACGCTCTTAACGTATACCGATATGTGGTGTCTGAGATAAAGGTAGCCCTTCTTCATGGTCGATGTCTGTGTTGTCTAATCTAGAACAGTTCCTTCTGCACGATTTTTCGAGTGACCGTTCTGCAACAATGGAAGCCCGGTTCCACGCACGCGCCGTGTCTCCAGAGATCTTGCCACGGTAAGTGAAACTTTATTGAACACCCATGTTAAAGCACAGCCTCCCGAATTTTTAATGATATAGCGGGAGCGACGACCTACCGGCATTTCAGCGCCTTATCACGGTGTTCACCGGCAAAATAGGCGAGAGTACGCGCATGCGCATAGGGCCATCTGCTGTATGAGTGTCGTATGCTACGCTGTTTCCTTGAGAGTGGCACACCCCCTGCCACTGCATCTGAATGACCTTGTGCCCCACGCTGCCTAGCTACCTTTGGCGGTAGCGAAATGGTCTTGCAAGATAAGAAAAAACAGGGGGTGTTTTGCCCTGAGAAGAACAGCGGAGCAGGCGACACTCCCACAACTGATAGTTCCATGTGCGTGCGCGTACCGTCGCCTATTTTGCGGGTGAACACCGTGATAAGGCGCTGACATGCCGATCGGTCGTCGCTCCCGCTATATTATTAAAAATTTGGGAGGCTGTACATAAGGAGGCAACCTGTTAAGGTGCCAATACAGGACGATGGTTAGTCTTCGGTAGAGGGGTCCATGGACATCCCAGGACCGACTCGATCCGGGTCCCGGGCACTCCCGGTGTTCCCCTGGGCGTTGCTCCTGGTGGGCTCCTCCTGGCGTTGACTTGACGGCCGTTGTAGCTCCAGTGCTGCGATGATAGTGTTGACCGCCTGGAGCTGTGTGTCTACGTTAGGGTTGCACTTGGCGGCTTGACGGCTTCTATTTCCGGAGGACTGACTGACTGACTCAAAAACATTTATTTACAGACGTTTTTACAGGGAGGGTGGAGAGCGGCCCTTAAGGGGCCGCCCCGTACAAAGACTAGGTGGGCTCTCCCTTATAGGATCCCAATGGCGTCGGCCGCGGCCCGGGCCCGCCCGACCAGGGCCCGTTGGGCCGTCAGGTCAAAGCATCCGAGCAGGGCTGCCTCCCAGTCCTCCCGGGAAGGGTTGGGTACAGGGGGTTGGTTTGGGGTTTTTCGCCATGCCCACACCATGTGGAAAATGTCAGAGGAATCTTCCTCACGGGGCGGGAACTTCCCCGTGCAAGCGGGGTCGAAGTGTTTTAAGACTGCCGGGCACAAGAGAGTTTTGATATAAAGGCGAAGGAGGATGCGCTCCCCCGCCTTCGTGAGGCCCCTACAGGGCTTGGGATAGAGGGAATGGCCGGATTGATAAAACTGTGTGACCTCCTTAAAGGTGTAAGCGGGATTGGGTTCTAGGTCCGGATCGGTAGGGGATGAGGATGGTGCCCGGAGAGTGAGCGCGCGGGCAGCGGCGTCAGCCGCTTCATTACCCTCAAGACCCGTGTGAGCCGGAGCCCATATGATCGTTCGATTCGCGGGGGCACCCAGGTAGTTAGTGTTTTGCAGAATTTTGTCAGTAAAGTACCGAATGCACCCCTGTTCGATATTGCGGCAGGTACCCTTTGAGTCGGTGATAATGACCCGCGATTCCTGATCTGCGGCGGCTAGCGCGATGGCAATCTCCTCCGCGTGTGTAATATAGTGTGCACGGAAAGTGAGTCCGTTCACTTCCGTATTTTGGTGGACGACCACGGCCGTGTACCAACCCGCGTGGTGCGGGCCGGAGGCGTCTACGTAAAAGACTCCGTTCTTAAGACCATAGTGGCGAGCCAATGCTTCTACCCGCGCGACGCGTCGGCCCCACTGATCTCCACTAGAGTTGGAGATCAGTGGTCGGCCCCTGCGGTCATCTTGTGTCATGTTGGCCGGAAGAGGACGCACATGCAGGTCGTATCTCCAGACTTCAGGAGTCTTTACGCGCTTTTCCGTATGTATTGAGTGATGTATGTGTAGTCGGGCAAGAAGACGGCAACCCGATCGACGGTATCTTCGAGAGCCTAGTGTATTGATTCGCCAAGTGCGCCTCACGCAGCTCCTTGAATGTGTTCGCCATTCCCAGGCCTATAGAAGGCGCCGGTTGGAGGTGTGGAGCGGAAGGTCGAGAGCGCGCTTGTAAATTTTGTGGAGAATGACCTCGAGTACATTCTCGTCAAACCTGCGTAGGTGGAGGTATGGAGCCGAGTACAGGACTCGGCTGGTTACGAATGCATGCGCCAGCCGCAAGGCATCTTTGCATCGTAACCCCCCGTGCTTTAGCGTTGTTCCCGTTGCTGCGTTGTTGCATTGCCATAAGATGTGAGCCAGTGTAGCTCTCTGGTCGACCAACCGTTCTAGGGGGAGATGCATTAGTTTTTCTGACAGAACGCCATCGGTCACACCAAGGAAGCCTTCGCTTTAACAGCTTCCGTCCAACCAGCCTCGAACACCGCCTGTGCTCCGGGGCTACGGGCCGCGTTCCGAGAAGGAGAGACGTTTCTGGGATCTCCCACGCCCTGTCCTGCCTTTCGTACTTTTGGACCAAATAAGGCTGTCCATCGTCATTACCGGCGGGCGCCCTTTACTGGGCAATACCCCGGTGTGAGCATGATACGTTTTTCTGGCGCCACCGCCGCTGGCATTCGCGCGTGCGTTTGCGTCCGCCCCCCTCGTGGACGGAATCTGGCCGTCTCCCGTGCTAGCCCCAGGCCATGCCGGGCTTCCCTCAAAAAGATCCCTGCGTGTATGATCGCTGCTATCAGTGCCTTCCCGCCCACTGCCTCTCCTTCGCCAGCTTCCCTTCTTGTTTTATTTCTCTACATACTTTTCATGTTTTCTTTCCTTTATTTTTTATTTTATTTTATGTTGGTTTCAACACTTCCTGATGCTACGTCTCATGTTTGAGCAGTTTTTTTTCTGTATATATTTCCCTAATATTTTATTTAATTCCTTGAATGTCTTTCTTTAATTACTCTGTAATTTCTCTCTGTGAGCGCCCCTTTCCTGGCATATCCCCCTGAGTGGGTATGAGCCATCTCTTTTGGCACCACCACCACCATCTCGTCGTCGTCCCCGCTGCAAGCGCCTCCCGCCATTCCGTCCGGTCCCGAAGGTCGGGACCACCCAGCAGCAGTCGGCGAACGCCTTCAGAGGGGTTCACCCCGCCGCTACGCAGGTCATCCGAAGCGGGCGCCATGCATGAGTGCGGCGACCTGGTGGCGCAGCGGAGGGAAGAGCGGCGCCGCGTGGCCGGCGCCGCCCACTGGGCCCACAAGCTGAGCTGCGTCGGCATGGTCATGGGCATGGGCAGTATGTGGCGATGCCCTGCGCTCGCCTACGAACACGGACGCGGTGAGTGCGGTGTTCTGGCGTAGCGGCGTACGCTCACCTCAACGGGTAACGGTGACCCGCCGCTGTAGCGTTAAGCCCGTTTTCTTTTGAGTCCGACAAGTCGGATCCAACATGTCGGGTCCGACTTGTCGGTCCGACACGCGAGTCTGTGTCGGGCGGCCGTTTTCTTTTGCATTCGGGAGCCGGACGCCGCCAGCAGTGTCGGGCCAAACACGTCACTTGAATAGAATATTGTGATTGGTTCGTCCGACCTTATAGTACTTTTTGTTTACGCTCAAACAGCTATTGTGGTAATTTGAGAAAATTTGAGTTTATTTCCCTCAGCATGGCGCATATGTTGATCTCGCTAGACTTAATCAGCCAGCAGCCGTAACGTTTATGTAGACGCAAGCGCAATGGAGAGCTTCCTATAAACCGTGCATGCCCGGCGATGCTGCAGCTTGGCTCGGGTTATGAAGCGGCGACGGCGCAAAATATATTCTTCCCGTTTTTCCGAATATCATGCGGCAAGACTGTTCTTTGAAGCATAACCGCTCTCCCAGCGATGTAACATTCGTCCACGTACGTAGCAGCGCTCTATGATTACGCAGAAACAAGCTCTCGATCGTTCAGCGCATCGCATTCTGATACGGTGCGCACGGGCTGTCTATTTGCGTCGTTGCGGCAAATGTTAGCGCTTCTTTCGTCAACTGCAATGAGTGCTGGTATTTTAAATTCTGTGACGCAGGGTACAAAATTTTGGTATGGGAATATCGGCAGCATAGTTGTTACCTTAACATCATGTCCGCATCTCTTAAACACATATTTACGTACTCAGTTTGCGATTACTCGCCTGTGGAACTACGGCAGCCAGCGATCGCATTTAGTCACTCGCAAAAACCGGAATAGTTCCACCGACCGGCGCCGCGGTGTTTTCTTTTCTTAGTTTTTTTTTTAAATGGCGATGCCGGCTTTGATCTTTGTGTTCTACAACGAGATTACCTTTTCTGGACGACTGTACGAAGGCTCCCATCCAGGTCAACAGTTTTACTTAGTAAATAACTTCCACAGAAAACACAGCTAGGCACATTTAAGGCTTTGCTGCATGTTTCAAGTACATTTGTTTACAGTTAATTATGCTGATTCCGACACTACAGATTTTGTTTGCAAATTAGCACAGGGTTAGAACCTGGTCCTGGGTTTGTAAAAACAGGCGTCCATACACGTCTGCATATGCTGGCCATATACCAGAACGCATGAGCGATTCATACAGCAGAATGGAAGTTTTTTTTTTTTTATCCCTCACTGGAGCAGGCCAGTCCCACCACCTGCACTTACTGGGGGGTAACAGCCGTCTGGCCAAATTAATTTCAAAAAATTAATTCACATACTGCCTCCCACCCTCCCCGCTCCTTTCTTGCAGCCTGGGTTACTGCTTGTTCATCGGATTGGAGTGACTAGCTGACATTTTCCTCCTACTTCTAATGGTCCCCATGGTAGTGCCCTTGGTCTTTCCTTTAAATTTTCTGTAATGAATTATTTCCATTGTAAATGAGCCTAGACAGATTTCGCTATATATTGGCAATTTCACTATTTCTTATAATATCCCCTCCTGGAGTCATGTGTGGGCTACGGGGTTAAAACCGGATGACTGCAGTCTCCCTTCATATCGTCAACAAAAAGAATCCACTCACACTTTTTTACCCTTTTTCAGGAAAACTTGCCCGAAGCTCAGAAATGTACTCGTCTAGCTATTGTATAAACTAGGAACTTGAGCTGAAGTCATATAAAAAACAATCTTTCCTCATCTTGTCGTGAAGTCGGTTTAATAACGCATAAACTCACCAATACTCCAGCAAAAGTTAGATTATTTTTGTACCCTACTTTAATTTGATAGAAACTTCAGTATGCCTGCACAGTCTCAGACCCCTATAGAGGAAATAATATCGAATTGGTTGAAAAGGCTCTAAGAAAGGCTGTTGACTTTATTTATTCTAAATATAATCGCACAAATTCTCTTTGTGAGATCATGTAAGCTTATGGGATTCGAACATTAGTCAAGGAGAAAGTTTTTGCATCTTACGTTTCTTCACTGTTCAGAATTATAACTATTGTGACGCTCCCCGGAGGGGAGATGGCGTCACTCTACCAACTAGGTGGGTCCACGCAGAGTTGAGGGGAAAAGAGACAACGCAGGCTCAAAGGTACAATTTAATTAACAATAGTTAGCGCTGGTGCCGGTGCGCTCACCCGTTGAGAGGCTGGGACCCTGTAGGGCGGCTGGCGCTGGGTCGTGGAGCCGAGAAGTCGTTCAGGCGCGGCGCTGCAGGGTGCACGTGCTCGAGCAGGGCCGTTCGGGAGGGTGCCGGAATTCTCGTGTCGGTCGGCGTAGGCGGTCCGTGCTCCTGGCAGATCGTGGACGCGGACCCGAGATGTGACCGCTGGCTGGCTGGTCCCGGGTTGAAGTGGGGGGAGCGCGCGATCGGATTACTCCTACGGGCGGCTGCCTCGTTTCGCACTCAGTTCTGAAGCTCTTTGCGGAGCTCGCGCTTTACTTCAGTCTCGGTGCCGTCCTGCGTTCCAACGGCCGCGTTGCCCAACGCGCGGAGCCTAGTCGCGAACGACTGGACGTCTTCCCCGTCCTTTTGTCCGGCGGACAAAAACCTTTGGAGCTTCACGTACTCTGGCTCTGTATCGAACCTTTTCGTGGCTAGAGCTTTAAACTCGGCGAAAGTCGCCGCTGCAGCAACAGCCTCCTCGTGCCACGCAAAGTTATAGGCCGCACCGACCATTTTGCAGCGTGCAATACCTGTCATCTGCGCCTCTGTCCAGCCACCAAGACCCCCCACCTGTTCGAGAACACGTAGGAAGTCCTGGATGGTTATCCCGTTACCATCCCCTGTAAATGATGGAACCATCCCCCCTAACGCCATGACACTCGCGCCTAACACATTCGCTTGGGTCATAGTGGCCTCGTTCATGGTGCCTCGTTTCCCCTCAGGCGTGGGGGTGGAGTCCCACGCCTATACTCTGCGATTTAAGTTAAGTGAATCCCACCGCTGCCACCACTTGTGACGCTCCCCGGAGGGGAGATGGCGTCACTCTACCAACTAGGTGGGTCCACGCAGAGTTGAGGGGAAAAGAGACAACGCAGGCTCAAAGGTACAATTTAATTAACAATAGTTAGCGCTGGTGCCGGTGCGCTCACCCGTTGAGAGGCTGGGACCCTGTAGGGCGGCTGGCGCTGGGTCGTGGAGCCGAGAAGTCGTTCAGGCGCGGCGCTGCAGGGTGCACGTGCTCGAGCAGGGCCGTTCGGGAGGGTGCCGGAATTCTCGTGTCGGTCGGCGTAGGCGGTCCGTGCTCCTGGCAGATCGTGGACGCGGACCCGAGATGTGACCGCTGGCTGGCTGGTCCCGGGTTGAAGTGGGGGGAGCGCGCGATCGGATTACTCCTACGGGCGGCTGCCTCGTTCGGCCCGGCAAGATGATGTCCAGTCGGGAAAAGAGCCCTCCGGCCTCGTTCGCTAGCCTTCTTATACCCTCCTTGGGTTACGCACAGGGGGGGTAAGGACGAGCTCGTTGGGGAACCGGCCGGTCATCGCTCTGCGCGTGGGCGCGTCACCCCGCAAGCCCTCGGGGATTAACATTCTTCTGCAGATTAACATTCTTCCGCGCGTGCTTCCGCACATTCCGCGCGTGCTTGGCCTTTCTTCGTGCCACGCGAAGTGTCTGCCGCCCGCTTCTACCTGGGAACACGTTTCTGCGTGCGCATGGGTTGTACGCGGCAGTCAGTGGCGATGTGCGACCGTCACACCATGGTCGCACGGATTCTCTTAATGAGCTCATGCAAACTGGTGCGATTGAAGCACTAGGGAAAAAAGAAGTCTCAATGCCTTAAATTTTTTGTTGTTGTTTTGCTACAAACTTGGCCTAGATACAAGACCACGACATACTTCAAAATAATATTCATCATTACCATTTTCATTCTTTCACCCGTTATACACACCGGTCGAAATTTTTTTTTCCCACATGTATTATCGACTGGAAAAATACACCTGAACATATGTCTTGATTAATTTGAATAAATAGAAGCAAATGTTTAGTTTATTTTAACCTTTTGTTCTTTCTCATTGCTGCCACGTGTAGTATCCTGAACTGCTGGTATCTCTGATCTTGTTCACACCTTTATGCCCCTCCTTCTTGGGCCTCTGGTTCGCAGTATGCACTTCAATAAAAATTTAAAAAATTAGTGACAAGGGCAGCTCGAGGTGCTGAAGAAAAATTGGCCCCACACTAATCGCAGAAGACTCACGGCAGAACACGACGTGTATACCCCACACAAAATAAAACTCGCCGATCAAATTTTATTTCAAAACAAGACAGCTATGCACAAAAACAGATAGGCCCCAGATATTTATAGATACATGAATTAATAAGCCTTAGTTATAAACAAAGCTGGCTACGTTTTGTTAAGAGCAGTGATGCCTCAATGAGTTACCAAGATCTAGTTCATTTCCGTAATTTCCACTTATAACGCGGTCTTCTGTTTTGAAATGAAGCCTTTTTCGGCCAAAGTTAGGCAAGTAAAGGCACAGCAAAAAGAGTTCCTTTGTTTAATGCTACCAAATGTACTAAGTATTACAGACTTGAAACACACAAGGTTAAGTGAACAACACTACATACAACAATAAGTTAAGTTTATGCAGACTTGGAAAAAAAAAAGATCAGCACTAGATGACGCTAAACTGCAGCACGGTTTATTGACATTTCATCGATAGGCACACAACTCGTAATGATCAAGTAGTCCCATGCATGTTGAACCCTTTCATTTTGCACCATTCATATTTTTCTTCTCCTGGGTTCCTTAAATATAAATTGATACTTGAGCATCATCACATACACTATGTTCTTGCAATCAGTAAAAAATCTATGCACTCAACACCAATACAATGGCTTAGAGAGAGAGAGAATAACTTTAATGGAGACCAGCGATGTTAGCCGAGCCGTCGGGCTGGCTTGCTACACTAAATGAGACAAGAAAAACAAAAAGAAAAAAAAAAAACGTGAAGACGAAAAGATGTCATTTGATGCGGCCAAAATTTTCAATCACAAAACTCCAAAAGAGCTTTGATTGCACGTGCAGCCTGACTGGGACCCAACCATAAAGGCAAAAAGCAAAAATGCTCATGTCGAGATTTTGGCATATTTTAAAAATCTTCAGGAGGTCAAAATTAATCCAGAGTACTTTAATACGGCGCGCCTCATAGTCCAATTGTAGCTTTGGTGCATTAAACCCCATAATCAATCAAATCAATGTAACCAGTTGAGAGGTAGAAAACACAGTTCATTTGCAGCGCCTTGCTTTATCTTTTTGCAAAAACACGTGCCCGCTGCCAATAAAGCTGCAAGTTACTATAATGCCAATACCATCAAAGTACTCCTCATAAAATCAAACGCTCTTACAATCACAGCTAAAACAGTCAGCTTCCGACCGTTATAGTGCCCTTTTCCACTTCTCCCTACGCTTGGCGCCAGACAGAAGACAAAAGTGCTACACCCGTTCATTTGTGCTTCTGCACCTGGAATGGCAGGTCGACACACAGCCCAATCTAGGCATTCTCGAGCTCAGGACACCTGTCGGTTACTTTATGCACAAAGCGCAAACACATGAGTTAGTGCAACAGGGATGGTGTAGTGGAAGAACCACGCAAGGCAGACCGAGGCCATTGCTGCATGAAATGGGGCTGAAAGCTGTAATTGTGCGGGAGCCTTCCAGATGATGATAGTGATGTTAGATAAATGATTTGGGAAATGAATACTGAAGACATTAGCTCCACAAATGGCGTTGCTTGCTGCGTCAGATAGGGTGAACACAGTAAATGAAAAAAAAAAAATGTGGAAAGAGTACGTAGAAACAATGAATAAGAGGGAGAATGAAATAAATCAGGAACATTTGAAAAAATGGCAGTAGTTGGATAACAGATCTCAGGATCTTAAGTTATAGAACGTCGACCAATCTAGAGCCTTTGTCCTAGCGCAGTGTCAGCATGACTGCTACAGTTCACAAAAGTGATTCAGTTCTGAAAAGTTTTTTCGTAGCAATCGCACAAGAGTTCTTTTCGCTGTTTCGTGTTGGGTTGCATGCTGCGTGCAGTAGCACAAGAGATGACACATGTTCTCTTTCATAGAGTAAGGGCGTTCTGCATTATGCAGCCCGTCCAGCCTCTGCATAAGCGTTTTGGAAGAGGGTGTTCACTTTGTGGAGTGATTTTTTTAGTTTATTTTCTGATCTTCTGCTGTTGAATGAAGCTAGACCCTCAGGCAAGTGGACAAAAGGCTGAAAGTTGGTACACATAAAAACTGAGTGGAAGAAAAATGAGAAGTGAGCAAATGGTGTGTTAAAGCCAAGAAAACCTCGATGTCATTAGCAATGGTCTTGACCGCCACCGCCTTTGACACTTCTGAAACCTCTACCAGTTGGTATACAGTTGTTCATTTATTTTTAAGTGTGATAGTATGACCGCGTGTTAAGCTTTTTTGCGCAACTTCAGCGCCATGCAAAAAGTCAACGAAAGAGGGCATGCCATGCAGTGAAGCTAGAAAATTTGAATGCCATGCGGCAAAGCCAACTTTTACTGCTCAATTATTCCCAAATTTTCAATACTCGAAAACATTCAGCACTTTGAATGATAAAAGTGCACTGCAAATCGAATAGCAAACAGCATTCGCAAAGTGTTTGAAATTTCAGAAATTTCCACGCCTCTATTGTATTTTTCTGTGTTTGGCGGGACCATCAAATAAATGGATGGACATTAGAAGGAGCTTCCTTGGAAGCCAATGTCACTATACCACTTGATAAGGCACTTTCTAAACTTCCCAGAATTGTGTCAGGACTACCGACGCTGTGATCAGAAACTACGACCAGCTAGGGATAGCAAAACTTACGGAAAGTACGAGTGAAGCTGATGCCGTTTACTACATGCTGCACTAGGCTGTTGCACGTTACTCTCCCAAGCTTCAGATGGTTTTCGACGTTTCATCGCACAGTAACTCACCGAAATATTTCAACAACTTTGAAAGTGGACTGAACCTGACCTCCGATTTAGTCAGTCTATCGGTGTATGCAATGGGCTTTCGAATGCGGGGTGGTGCTATTTGCTTAGCTGCACCGATGCCATCTGCACGGTTGCATTTTGCCGCATGGGCCGCGGCGTTCCTGATGTGAAATGTGGTTCACAGTGTGGTGTTGGCAAGAACGTTCATGTGGACAGCGTTTTTTTTTTCGAGCGATTTGTGGATTTGCGAATGCCTTGTTACAAGTAGTAGTCAGCATTGTTTTTGCGTCGAAATTCCAGACTGTGCTGTGCACGCTTGCTACAACCGAAGATCCGAAGCAGGCCGCATGGCAAAAGCAAGCATGTCGCTCTTTTTTTTTTTTTTTTTTTTGCTGCTTCGGAGCCAAGGATAGAGCAACGCTTAACGACAGTCCGCCTTCATGCTACGAATTTACAATGAAGTTATCGATAATGGGACTAATCAGTACTGAATCTGTTGCACCTGTTTCGTTCCAAGTGGAAACGACGGGCCTTGAAGCTTTCACCTCACACTTTGTCACATGCTTGAAACATTGCGCAGTGCTCTCTGCACCGCTGTCCGCACCTGTCTAACCGTTGGACAGGCGCTGATAACGTAGTCCACTTTGCACTATCTCCGTGTGATCCCCATGCATTGATTTTCTTATTTTTGGGTTGCTTCAAAGGACCGTGTCTCGAGTTAGGAAAATTTTCACCCAAAGCTGCAACAATATTTGATATGGTGGCGCCGTGCGTGACGAGGCACTGGCTTTACCGAGCCACCCAGGCATGCTGCGCGCTTCTTGGGGAGTGCGAGATACGGTGAGGTGCTCTGGCAACAGTGTTCTGGTGTGTTGAACGTATGACTGACGTCTACCTAAGCTCCCAATGATGGTGAGCAATTACGCAGAGGTTCTGGGTGGAAGCAATCGCGACATATGTATATAAAATTAGGTGCAGCCACGTCGACAAAGATTCGACCGATAGTTTTCAAGTGCTTTTTTTTACTTGAGCATGTGCAAGGTATGAGGTGAAAGCTTTGATGGCCGTCGTCTCCACCTCAAATAAAATGGGCACGCCTGATTCGGTACTGATTAAACCCATCATCGATAGCTTCTTTGCGAATTCGTTGCCTGAAGTCAGATCGTCTTCAAGCACTGCTCTAGCTACTGCTTCAAAACAGAAAAAAAAAGCGAAACGCTTGCTTTTGTTGTGCAGCCTGCTTTCGGATCTGCGGTTGCAGAAGTGTGCACAGCACAGTCCGAAATTTCGAAAAAAAAACAATGCTGACTACTCCTTGTGACAAGGCATTCGCAAACCCACGCGAACGTTCTTACCAACACCACGCCGCAAACCACGTTTTGCATCGGGAAACATGCTGCCTGCACGGCAGAATGCAACTGTGGATATGGTGTCGGGGCTGTCGTGTAGGTAGCATTGCTGCACGGCCAAAAGCCCAGTGCATACACCCTATTGCTGAACTCCCGAAGACACCAAGTGGCGCAAGGGTTGGATATCAAACAAACATTATTAAAGGTTGGCATAAAACCGGTGGACAAAGGTGCATTGCGTTTCCTGTGGTTTCAAGCAATACCAAAACCGGGTGTACCACTTTCACCAGTTTTGACTTGCTGTATGACCCGCATTCCTTTCAGAGTGATGGCTAACCCATTTCTACTTCCCGAAATGCTTCAACACCACTTAAACAAAGAGCAGTACCCTCAAACTGTGAGACATACACGGATGACGTGCTCACAGGAGCTGGAAGCGAGAAAGCTGCCGTGAAGCTGTACAAAAATGCCACTGAAATGTTTGAAGCAGTAAAATGCTATTCCAGTGATTTCAACGTGACTCCCGGGCTACCATGCATCTCGGTTATTTGTCGGGTGTGCTGAAGGTTTTGCGACGTACGTGGGACCCGTGTGCCGACCACTTAACATTCTCTCTATGTATGGATTGTATTCATGGCATAGAACCATTCACAAATTGGCCCATGCTACAAACAACGGCGTGGATATGTGACCCACTAGGGCGCAACGTGAAAACTTGGAAGTGTTGGTAAGCATGTTGAACCCTAGCGTAAACGACATGACAAAGCAGCGCTTCGTGTGTCCTGTTGCTATCGTACTGCGTCTTGTCATTTGCGCTGAGGTTCAACATGAACCACTGGGAAGGGAGGGGGAGGGGGGGCTTTCTTTTTTCATTGTCCATGCCAAGGTCCTGTTCCACGAAGTGTGGCGTAAAAACATCGACTTCAACACGCTACCTACCAACAGCACGGCGGCCTGGAAGGTAGCTAGACGGACTCCCTATCTCCCTGAGGTTCAAGTACCCCGGTACTACAGGTCGCAAACAAATGGAGGGAGGACGGACTGCTTTCACATTTCTGCTGATACCCGTCCAATGCCATATGAGGCAGTTGCCTACCTCACCCTGGAGGGGAAAACGGTACAAGATCGACAACTCTGGTAAGCAAACAAAGGGTTGCACCAGGCAAGGAAATTACACTGGCGAGACTGGAACTGATGGCATGCCTGCTCGCTGGTCGATTGTGTGGCTATATTTTGGAAGCCCTCAAGCAACAGCCATCAAACATCTACCTACGGACAGATTCAACAACAGCACTCTATTGGATTCATGAAGATGTTGGCCGCTGGAAGCAGTTCACACGCAACTGAGTCACTAAAATTCAACGCCTCGCGAACAAGTGCGTATGTAGACATTATCCGGGAAGAGAAAATCTAGCTCGCGACATCCCAGCCATGCAGCTGGCCAAAAACGCACAGTAGCGGAGCAAAGCACTGTGGATTTGTCCCGCATGCATATTGGGAATGAGTGGTTCCGAAAGCGATATACGATGAAATCGAACTAGGGGAAAGGAAGAAAACAAGATCATTGCCAGCGGCAACATCGCCACCTACTGAGTCGGGCGTGATAGATCTGGAACACTACGGCAAAATCTTAAAGCTAATCAGAGTCACAGCTCGGGTTTTTCAGTTCATCACCAGAACCAAACAACAAAGCAGCAAATTGGGACCCCTCATATCCGACGAGCTTAATCAAGCTGAACGATACTGGATATGTTGGGAGCAAAAAGGGATTCTCAAAAGAAGTCACGTGTGCCGCCCACGGAACCCGAATTACCCCCAACTCCGCTTTCAGAATGTTCACTGATGATTGACAGTGCTGGCATTTTAATAAAGAGTTCAGGGAAGATCACAACACAGCCAACTTTGGTGTGGCTTAAAGCAAACAACTATAACAAAAGCGTAAATGGGCATTTGAAAAGGTTTATGATAGAAACCATTTTGTGAACCCGGTGTGTAAACACTACTCACAGGAATATGTCATGACTGCATGATTACATTACAATAACCATGTGCTTCATTAGTAAAGGCACTTTTTCGGATAGTGGTGCCTGGAAGCTTTACCTAGCGCATATATGCGGCATACGTAAACAAGCAACAGCTGCAAGTGAAATGACCACGAAAACTAGTCCCAAACGGAAGCAGCATCTCGCATGAAGCACACATCACGTAACCAGGCAGTGCTGAACGCGAAAAAAAAAGCACAGCCTGGACACACACTGCAGTTGCTGCACAAAGCACACTTGCCACCACATCACGCGGCCACTAGAATAGGCGAACTAGCGGAGCACTCACGACGCTGGTTTGGGAACGCTGCAGTCCACCAGCGGCACTAAAGCACTGGGAACACCCTCACATTTCAAAACGCACAAACACCGCCACACATCGCTACCAACTGCGCAGATATACAACGGGAAAGTTATGTAAAAGGTGCACCCCTCGGTTGCGATGTGTTTCTTGCAGTATCGGAGCTAGCGGCGCCGCAGCTTCACAGACACACATTCAACTCCGGGAGAACTGCGACGCACCACACACGGCTGATCGCGAGAGCCGAACTTCGACACATCAAACAGATAACAGCACGGCGTACACACTTTATATGAAAAACTTGCACTGTACACAAGCGCTGACCACCACTGCGCGTTGCTTTCACTCACAGTGACCATATTTTGAACGTTATCGATGATCCAAGCGCGGAGACAGACCTTGACAGCTTGGAGCGCGCGAGAGCGGGGCCACGATGAATTTGGACTTATCAATCGTCTCGCGCTAGCGATGAGCGCGACGAGCGTATCTCTACACACTTGATAGAGAACGAAAACACGGCGCACCACTCTGCAGGCGCTGGTACTGGTGCCTTTTCTGCCTCGGCTCCACACAAAGCGCGACCATTTGAAGTAGACGAACGATAAACGCGTATCGCAGTACCGACTCAGGACCGGGGTGGTCTGTCGTAACTTCTGCAAGTCGTTGTCGTTTTTGATATCACAATCAAGTTGTGCGACGTACACCGTCCCCGCAGCTCGCCGCCGCCATGTTGCCGAAGGCCGATGGGCGGAGCCAACTCCAGCCGGACGGCCCAGCCGGACGGCTCCAGCCGGACAATTCGCTCGCCGAGCGAATTCGACCTCGGCGTCCAACTTGGCCCGACAGGGCCCCCCCGACAGAGCACGACAGGCCCAGCCGGACCATGTTGTGCTCTGTCGGACTCAAAAGAAAACGGGCTTTAGTAGCCCCGTTTACACGGATCCGATGAGGGCGCGTTGAGTTGAAATAAACAGGTTTTTTGGACTCAACCCTCCCATGTATAAGCGGACGGGTTGCGTCAGAGAGCCGTCGCGGCGAGTCCAGTCGACTCGGAGGCAGGGGGTGGGTTGGCTCATTCGTCGGGCTGAGTCGGTGGGCCGAGGGGAGCAGAATAGCGTATTTGCGCGGTTCTAACGCGCCCCCAGTCGTAACGTGCGGGCGCAGGAAAATAAAAATAAAAAATAATTTGACACTGATGGTACTGCGCAGATGGAAGACATGACACCCCGTACCTGGAAGAGGGAGATTTTATTTGGCGTATGTAGCTGTGGAAGCCAAAAATGATAGTGCTTCATAAGATTGCTTATCCAGCTCCTGCTGGAAATAAAGTTATAGCAGGAAACACTGAAGCTGTTTGCGATTTCAAGTGCCCTGGTCTTCATAATTCTAGGCGTTACGGGCTAATTGCAGCAGCACAAAAGAAGTGCAACAGCTGACCGAGGTATGCGGCATGCCATTGAGTAATTAGTGCGCCGAAATTCACTCACGTGGCGAGAGAGAGAAGTAACTTTTATTAAAGGGTTGAGTTACATAAAGGGTTACATAAAGGATTGAGTTGGATTTTGCGGGGACTTCGTGTCCGTTCCGCATAGCAATGCTACTGGCCGCTGTAAGGCCTATTTCGGCTTTGAGCCCGATTGTAACGCTAACACAAAAATTAGGGCTACCTTTTAGCAAAAGAGGGTGCGCGTTAGAATCGTGAAGATACGATAGCTCCTTTTCCGGGAACCCCTCCGCTCACCTCACCTCGATTCTTTGGACGGGGTTCATGGGAGGGGTCGAGGTAGCTGATCCCGCCAGTTGACTCGACCCTTTCTCGTCGAGTCCATGTATCCGGGGTATACGGGCGCAGCAGCAGTAAGAGAGAAGGGGGAGGCAGGGCAGAGAACGAGAGCACGTGCGGACAGGGGGACGTCAGGCCGAGCCTCGAACCGGCGGCGGCGGCATGGGTTGCGGAGCAGTGTTGCCGAATGGGCATCCCCATTTCATTCCATTCCATTCCGTGGAATTACAACTGGACATGATTCAATTCCTTTCAATTCCTCGGAATTACAGAAGATAGCCCATTCCCACTCCTGGAATGGACGGGAAGTTCAATTCCATTCCTTTAGTTCCTCAAGTAAAAACTGTCTCAGGTGCTCTATCGAGTTATTGAGGAACGCAACATGAATCTGACGCTATCATATGGGTTGAAAACTGCAAAAGTATGCCAAATGTGTCACTTGTCACCGAAGTTGTGAGGTGGTAGCAGGTTGGTTACATATCTTGTGCAGAACAACGAACCAATGCAAAAAATCAACGTCCCTTCCTCACGGAAGTATAGAGAAGCGCGAAAGCTAAAACTGCGTCCAGCTTTCGCTGAAAGTGCGTCTAACCGATCGCCAACCTTCAAACACCCAAACCGCCACTGAAGAACGAACCCATGCGACGATTTTTCGCGCGCTATGATCTGAACACCATTACATGATTTACGAGATAAAGGTATACCATTGTACTCCTCCTTCATGATCGGCGCGCGTGTGGTCTTTAGTACCGTTCGTCTTTTGCGATTTTCAAGTAAGCATTTTGACACAACATTACAGATACACAATTTGGATTTCGTAAAGGAAGGTCTACTGGAACAGCCTTGCTAACTATTACAGAGCACATAATGCCAAATATGGAAAATAACAATTTTACTTTAGCGCTTTTTATTCATTTCAGTAAAGCATTCGACTGTCTCAACCATAATATTCTAGCTCAAAAATTGCCGCAATGGGGAATTCATGGGAAACACCTAGCACTAATAAAATCGTAGAAAGCAGAATGCAGTCGGCATATTTCCAGCCAACAGTATACCTTTCTACCGATTTTAAATGGGGTTCTTCAAGGCAGCGTACTGGACCCCCACTTTTTAATTTATATCATTATACACATTGACTTAAACGCAAAATGTGTAATATACGCCGACGCCAGTACTATACTTTTTTCTAGTCCTGTCGAAATTAGTCTAATGCTCAAATGTAACGCAGTTGTGGATAAGCCTGAAATACAATTAGCTGAAGCACGGCAATCATGACGTAGGGTGTTAAAGGGGTCCTGAAATACCTTCCGCCGATGCATGGATGTACATGTACCCAAATAAAGCAATGTATTTGCAATCTCCTCCCGCAAGAATTTTGTTAAAGCGATGAGTATTAGCTGAGAAATCGTAAATCAAAAACCGCGCATTATCGTCGCTCCGCGTTTCCTCCTCCTTTCTACTTACTCTCCGCTGTTGACGGCGCGCGAGCCTTGCCTCCCATGATGCTGCGGGATCCGCAGCGGTGACGTACTTCCGCTATTGCGCTGCTCAGACTGTCGTCTGCTACGGGCAAGCTTTTTGACACCATGAATCCCGCACTGCGCTCAAGGCTGGAAAAGCGAACGAAAAATCTAGCCGCATGTATGCGGCGGCCTGGCCTTGCCCTTTCGCGGTGTACGTTGCTGGCGGCACATGACTTTTTATCGGCGGCGAACTCGCAGCCGCACGGGGAGGGTCGTGCGCTCGTTCCCTTGATGCACCGCGCACTGTTTATCCAAAAATCGCCGTATCAGATGTGGCCCCGCTGGTGCCGGGTCTTGTTTTGCGGTGGTGGTAATTCCTGCGGGCGGCATGTGAAAAAGACATTTTAAACCGATACAGAACCCGTGCACAAACGCTTCAATCATGTGACCAGTTCATCTTGGGGCGACGCGTGGTGGAGAGCGGCAACGTTGGCAAAACATGCTCCGCCGCCGCTCTGAGCTTTCTAGCGCTGGAGCGAGGGCCATTTCTTTGACAATCTCAAACATCGGTTGCCTTGGCAACAAGGCACAAACCGCTCCAGAAGTCAGTTACGGTTGCGTGATCCCGGTTCAGCTTGGGGCCCCACTTCGCGACATGTGGGCACTGCAGGCGTACCACTCACTCCCATTGGGAAGTGCGAGATGCGTTTGGCATTACAGGAGGCGATGGTATGTGTGTTGTGGACGCCTTTGTTTCGCGATGAAATGCGACGTTGTGCTTCTGCGGGTGGATAGTGCTTCCCATGGTCTGGATTATCTTTCTCGAGCGACGTACGACTCAACCTCGCATGGGGTATGTGCAGTGTGCGTGGCTAAAAGCCATCGGCTTGTGCGCCAGAGTTAAGTGACTTGCTGTTCGTCCCCGTAAAGCGCGCGCGAGGTGAGTACCGAATTTACGACGGGCAGGAGGCAACCCATCCTCTGTCAATCGTGGTTCAGACTTTCAATGCATGTTGTGACGTTGTGTTCGTTAGAAACGCATCTCTGGATTGTTTTGAAGTTGACTAAAATGTATGCGTCAAACCCGGGCATTCGGCTCAGGGCGTTCTCTGCGATTGCACGAAAGAAGTGCCACGGAGCTTCAACGCTTTCGTTATGGAACGTACTCAGGTAACAGAATATCCATGTCGTGTTATGGCCGTGTTGCATTCAATACAAACGGTTAAGCGTTTGTTTTACACTTGTTTCGTTTGTCGTAAAATGCCCAAGCACTCCGGCACTCCGCTGGCAGATCAGCCGGCGAGCCGACGCTGAGCAGACGACTCATCTCTGCCGGAGAGAGAGAGAGAGAACACTTTATTGGCTGAGGAAGCGACCAAAGAGAATTGAAGTCCTTATGTTGGCGACGGGTAAGGGCTGAACGTCCACCCCACCAGGACGTCTTCTCCTTGAGTTAGGTGGGTGAGCTCGGGGTGACCGTAGGCCGATGCCTTTCGGCGACCTCTTCCGCCCTCTTGACCAGGCGTACCTGTAGGTCCGGGTCGGGGCTGCGAAGCGAGGCCTCCCACCTCTCCTCAGAAGGGATTTCGGGGAAAGGGTCCTGGGGGCATGCCCAGATGATGTGGGCCAGGTTGGCATGAGCGCCACATAAGGGGCACGCCGAGGTTGGGTAAAGGCTGGGGTGGATATGCGTCATAACGGCCGGATTGGGGAAGACTCCCGTCTGGAGTTGGCGCCAGACGTGGCTTTGTTCTAATGTCAGGGATTTGTCCGCCCGAGGATAGATCCGGCGGGAGAGGAGGTAGTAGGTGGTAATATCGTGAAAACCGATCAGACGGTCCCGCGCGGACCGGGCTCCGTGGTAAGGATACGGGTTCGGCCCTGCCCGGATAGTAAATCCTCGGGCTAGGTCATGGGCCACCTCGTTTCCCTCGAGCCCAGAATGCGCGGGGGTCCAGATCAGTCGTACTGGGGATTGCGGGGGGTTCCTGAGCAAAATTTTGAGCGCCGTTGGGGATATGCGTCCAGCGGCAAAATTTTGGAGAGCGGTTTTAGAATCCGTAATGATTGTTGCGGGGGTAGGGTTGAGTGAAAGGGCCAGCGCTATCGCCGCCTCTTCCGCCGGTTCTGGGATGGGCGTCCGGACTGTAATGGAATCAATGATGCTGGTTTGGGGGTAATTGCAAACAGCGATTGCGGTGAAAGCCTCATGGTGCCTGTATTCCGCTGCATCTACGTACACTACTAACGGGTCGTTTTTGTATTTCTTGTGCAGGGCGCGGGCTCGTTGTTCCCTCCGATCAGTGTGGTACGTGGGATTCATGTTGCGGGGAAGTGGTTTGGCTATGATGTTAGCGTGAATATTATGGGGAATAGTTGTTGCATCCTGATATAGGGTGTGGTATCCTATTCCTAGGTTTTGGAGGATGTGTCTTCCTGTGGAACTGCGAGCGAGGCGTTCGTATTGTCCCATCAGGTGCGCTTCGACAAGTTCGCTGGCCTTACTGTGAATGCCTAACCCTTCCAGTCTGGCAGTTGACGTGCCGGGGGGGAGGCGTAGCGCCGCCTTGTAGGCGCGTCTAATGAGGACATCTATTTTGTCCGTTTCTACCGTTGTAAGCTTAAGGTATGGAATGGAATAAACTATTCGGCTCACGATGAAGGCTTGGAGGAGGCGGACCCTGTCCTGCTCGGTGAGGCCCGAGTGCTTATTGGTGACTCTCTTCAGGAGACTAGTAGTTTGGTGTACATGCCGTTCTATCGTCTTGAGAAAGTTGTTATTCAGTCTGGATGATTGTATCTGAAGCCCAAGGACTTTGAGGGAAGTGACTTCTGGAATCTCTCTCCCTTCGATGTGAACTTTGATGTTGGGTCTGACTTGTTTTTTGTGGCTCGGGGGAATACATAGTAGCTCAGACTTGACCGGGGAGCAGGTCAAGCCCGCTTTCCTCGCCTCCTCCACCACCACTTCTACGCCTCTTTGAAGCGTTTCTTCGATGTGGCCATCACTCCCCCGGTTCATCCAGAGGGTGATGTCGTCTGCGTAGAGGCTATGGTAGAGGTGGGGAATCTGTGCTAGCTTTAGGGGAATATTTATTATTGCTAGATTGAAAAGTAATGGTGACAGGACGGCTCCTTGTGGCGTGCCTCGACTGCCTAGCGGGATAGTGTTAGAGACGAGGCTGTCTAGATGTATGGCGGCTGTCCGGTTCGACAAGAAGTCCTTAATGTAATTGTAAATTCTTTCGCCCGGATTGACCGATCCTAGACCCGACATTATGGCCTCGTGCGCAACGTTGTCAAATGCTTTGGTCAGGTCCAGGGCCAGTATGGCCGCCGTGTCTAGGCCACTGGGGGGTTTGATGATTTGCTCTGATAATTGTAAAAGTACATCTTGAGTTGACAGACCAGTTCTGAAGCCAATCATACTGTGGGGGAATTGTTCAGTGTCGTTCATGTATGTTGTGAGACGGGCTAAGATTACGTGCTCCATGAGTTTTCCTAAGCATGACGTCAAGGAAATGGGGCGGAGGTGTTCGATCGTGAGTGGTTTGTTTGGCTTAGGAATGAGGATAACCTTGGCATGTTTCCATGATTCCGGTATTTGCCCTGTTATCCAACATGTGTTGAGAAATGCTGTTATTGCGGTGATTGATAAGTCGTCGAGGTTTCTTAGTGCCCGGTTCGAGATCTGGTCAGGACCAGGCGCCGAGTTAGACCTAAGTTTGCGAATTGCCAGTCGGACCTCTGCCTCGGTTATATCTCTATCCAATTCAGGATTAGGATGCCCACTGTACGGGGGCAGCGCGATTTTGGGACCTATTGGGAGGTACATGTCTCGGATTTGGGCCGTTAGTTCGTCGTCGGATCCTGAGTATGAGTGAAGGATTTTAGATATGCGGTGTTTCTGTTCTGTTTTGCTCTGATCTGGATCGAGGAGGTGTCTAAGCAGCTGCCATGTCTTCTTCATTGGAAGTGCGTGAAAATGCCGCCCAATAGCAGGATGTCTAGCTCATGACGAACATCTGGGAATCGATGATGTAGACATGTGAAGATGGCGGCGTCCAAAAACACGAAGGGAAGGGTGAGAAAAAAGCGACAAACTTTGCAACAAAAGTGTGAGCTTTCCGCTGCGCGTAAAAGAATAATACTTGGCACAGAGGACGTTGACGACCCAATCTAACGATTGCGCTAGTTCATTTAGTGTGCTCAAAATGCCTTTCAGGGCCCCTTTAAATCATCGCAAGACCCTCAATGTTACGTTCTCATGCGAGCTTCGTTGGAATAAACATGTTGACAGCACCTATAAGAAACTCTCTTCTGTAGCTGGGGCGCTAACACGCTCACGACGTCTATTCAAAAGGAAAGGTTAAACTGTACATCTACAATGCCCTATTTGATTCGTATATAAATTACTGTAGCTTAGTGGGGACAACCACAATTAAAAAAAACATAAAAATACTCATCTTACAAAAGATACACGTTTGCATATTGTAAACTAGATTATTATTCTCGCACTCAGACTTTCTTCCCATGTTACAACATAATCAAAGCAAATTACATGTGCGATTTACGAATCCTCCGCTGCTATACTTCTCTTCGTTTCTAATAAAAAATCATCTCCATCTTCCCGCGAGGGGAACCCTGGGGTGATGCAAGTCATCTCACGGGGTTCAATTCGCGTTTCCGTTATGTCGGTTACCCAAATGTGGTTGAAGTGTAGCGAACCTTAAATGATGCTCAATCACACGTAGATTCGCTGGCTTCGCTGGTGCTAGCATTTTTGTTATCCCATTGGCTGGAGCTGGTTACGGTTGCGTCAGCCAACGCGGTAGCAGGCATGTTAGTGTCCATTTCAACTCATCGGAGCAGTAGGTGGAGCAGCAGTCGGAGCAGTAGCAGCGAGAGCGACTGACGGAGCGACTGAGGAGCGCGCCGCAGATACCGCGGTTATATAGCCGCTCCGCGAGAGAGAGAGATGACAGAGAGACGCGCATGCGCGCTAACGCACATCTGGCATGGCGAGGAGAACGAGAGAGAGTGCAGCATACGCGCGCTAACGGCGCGCTGACGCACAGCTGGCATGGCGAGAAGAACGCGCTAACGCAGCTGGCAGGCGAGGGGAAAGGAGGAGGGTTGCGGACGCATGCACGCCGGATGGAAGGACAGGCCGAGTGTAAGAGATGCCTTGCACCTAAAAAAACTTTCTCTTATACATTCGGCATCATTCCAAACTAAAACTCGCTGTATAAATACTCGTAACACAGACAACTTTACTTTATTAAACGGGCTCATGAACTGAAACCCTTCCCGTTCCACCGAGGTATAACGGGTAAATTAAATACATTGAAAATGGATGTTTGGATTTAAAATAAAAAAATCTAAAAAGGTAATTAAACAAGATAATTACGCAGAAAATGACTCACTACAGAACAATGATATGTACAAAAGATCTAAAAGCTATTATCGAGTTATTTGCCGCTGACTTCGTGTCTGCGTGTGTGTGAAATTGTGACAAAATATTTGAGGGGTTAGTATTGTTGAATATTAGCGTTAATTAGTATTGTCATTTCTTCTAAAATTTTTAATGTTTTTGTATGTTTTATTAGCTCTGATTTCCTTCTTACGAGATCATTTCTATGGATATCAAGAAGTTGTTCTCTGTGTTTGTTATTGGGCAGTCCTGTAAATAGTGGTCAAAACTGCCTGCTGGTAGGTTACATTTACATATGTTATTATTTGTAATGGCGAACCTATGAAAATAAAACGGAAATCTACCGTGTCCACTGATAAACTGTGGCGTATAATAGTTGGTGGAAAAGTGGTCCGGAATTTTGTGAATATTCTTTATCCATTGGAATGTGTAGCTTTCATTTCCTTGTTGTTGCCACTCAACACTCCGATGTTTTCTTAGGTTAATATTGAGCTGTTTTTTGATAAATTGTAGTGAAATAGGCCAGTCAATTTTTTCGCCATATTAAATGCGGAGCATTTCTTAGGCTCGCTTTGTCCTGCGTCGTTGATGGCGGCGCCGTCCACACGCTCACTGCGCATGCGCAACTCTCCTCCTTACACCCACAGCTCCGCGATACTACACTATAAAAAAAAGAAATAGTTAGCGGCGCCCGGTTTCGATCCCACGATTCTCTGGCCGCAACGGGAGGTACGTGGTGCTCTTCCCACTACGCTACAAATCCGGGACAGGAGCAAGTGCTACGAACGCGCCTTATGTCCTTGACTCATTCAAACTACGTCAAGAAGCTAGTGATACAACGAAGACACGCGAAGCTGAACGTCAACGGAAACGACGAACTGAAAACTTTAGAGGGGGATGCTGAATTTCCCGTGGGAAAGGTGGCGGGAAGCGCCACGCGCCTTGCAGCTCAACCAGCCCCGTCCGCAGCGCCTCTGATGCTGATTGTGGCAGGATGCCCCTAGGGATTGTCCAATCAAAGAATCCATCACGAGATAGGTTCGCGTTCAACCACCGTCGTCATCTTCCCGTAGGGGAACCGCCGAAGAAGAAGAAGAACTAGAAGACAAAGCTGCGAAGAGGAGGGCGTGTACATTGCTCTCAGCCGGTGCACCAATGTCAACACCCTTTACCTCACCAAAGCTGACGGAGACAACCGATTCTACCACAGAGACAACATCGACAAGAACATGATGGACGAGTTTCGGCGCTTCGAGAACCACCGCCTACTCACCGTAACACAACAGCACTTGCGTGCCTTTGCCACCGGTGTGGACCCGGACGCGGAATTCCCTCTGGCGCTAGTAAAAACCAGATCACTCAACATAACGGCAACACAATGGAACCACACGGAACCGCCACGATGCTTCGCATCCTCATCAGGGTTCCCCACGGGAAGATGGTGTAATCTTTTTTGCTGCTTTTTTAGCCACTTCGTCCGCTATTTCGTTACCTACATTGCCACTGGGACCTTTAATGTAAGTTAACGTTCTTTTGACCTGTTTTGCTATTTTGTTTAGCATTTCTTTGATTCTAAATATATTTGGGTTCCGATTATTTGGATTGCTAATTGCTTTTAGGGTTGATAGGCTATCAGTATACAACTGTACGTTACCTTCTTTGAAGCTAGTTTGGAGGATTTCAAGTGCTTTTAAAATTGCGATTCCTTCTGCCTCAAAGTTATTGCTGTACTCCGGAAGTTCGTATTGTTTGGTTTCTACTATTTTGCCGGATTTGTCTAGAATTATAAAAGCTGCTCCTATGTCGGTTTTATCTTACGAGCCGTCTGTAAATACTACAAAATCTGTCTGCGAAATTGGTTGGGTAAGATAGGTAAAAGATATCTTATCTGCTGGATACAGCTGCCATATATCTACTTTGTTACTTATTTGGTCTCCCGTAAAAGTGCGGTTTTTCCAGGTGAACATTTTTTCCGGCGAAAAGTACGTTAAATGTTTCGATTCCTTTTTCGATCGTCAAATGACTTGGTGGGACATAAGCTATTGGATACTGTTTTAAATGCTTTGGTAACTTTAATGAGGGTTGTTCTTTGAATACTTCTTAGTTTTTTTCTCATTAGTACCTGTTTTTTATACCAAATTGGAGCGGCATAAACTATGATTCTTTCTATAGCTTTGATATAAATTTTTTGTAGGTGTTTGCTGATAAGCCCCCAGTTGTATGCTCTAAATTTTCCTAGGCTGTTTATCATTTGGTTTACTTTTTCCTTTACATAGTTAATATGAGGGATAAAACTGAGCTTGTTGTCTATATAGACGCCTAATATTTTAATTTATTTACGGAACTTAAGATTTTTGTTTCCTAGTTTGATAATGGGAGGTCTTTTAATGTACTTGTCACCTATTACAGTGAATTTTGATTTTGTTGTGTTAAATGTGAGTTCTTTGTCTATTCTCCAGTTTTCTACTATTTTGAGCGCTTGAGTTGCCTTTTGTTCGATATTATCTCTTGAATTGCCTCTTATTACTAAGGTTATGTCGTCGGCAAAAGCCTGAATATATACATCGCTAGGAAATTTGCTGTTTAGGAGATCTAAAATTGTTATGTTCCAGAGTAATGGACTTAAAGGTGACCCCTGCGGAGAGCCTGAATTAAGATAAAGTTGAATTCTTGATTTCTCTATGTTATAGATAATTTTTATATTTTTAAAAAGTTATGAGTCGAAATGATTCGACTCTTTTTCTATTTTTAAAAAGTTATGAGTCGAAATGATTCGACTCATGATTCGACTGTGTTATTATGAGTCGAAATAACACAGACAACTGGCACCATACGAAATTCCGCAATAATACAAGTTGCAATCACTGGAACACAACTTGCCGTTAATTCTGAATAGATACGATATTGTAGCGAATTTCTGTTTAGGACGGCTAAAAGTGTTTCCTTGTTTTTTGTCAGTAAGGATTTAACCGAAAAAAAAAGCAACCACTTGTTGATTAAAACGCAATAGTTTTGAACTTCTATGTACCGTTTGCAGAGCAAATGGTTTTTCGAATAACCTATAGTTCATATCACAAGCTAGCTGCAGCACTGTGGAGGCTACATTGTTGTCCCCCTCAGGGCGCCTAACTCACCGCGAAATAAGCGACAAAAGGCGCCGGGGCCGTGCGGTGCCACTTGCCGAGAGGGGAGAAGGAAGTGTCCTTTCAGGACCCCCTTCACGGCGGATTAGGCGCCCTCAGTGGGCGCACTATTGATAACAATGTAGCCTCCACAGTGCTGCAGCTAGCTTGTGATATGAACTATAAGTCTTTCGTTACTTATCCTTTTTAGTGTTTTGTTTATACATTCCCTTATGTGGTATGGGTGCTCCTATTTTGTATTTCGATGCGTGATGAAGTTGGACATTTGCAAATTATCTAGCACACCTTGTTCTTTTTATTGATTAATTGACTTTTTGTACGGTCTACGCACCGACGTTATGAGGCGCGCCGTAGTGGAGGGCTCCGGATTAATTTTGACCACTTGGGGATCTTTAACGTGCGCCGAAATCTCGAACACATGGGCGTTTTTGCTTTTCGCCTCCATCAGAAAAGCGGCTGGCGGGGCCGGGAACCGAACCCTCGATTTTAGATTTTATGATGTACTGAAACTGTTACCTCATTTGTATTGCATCGTGTAAAGAATAGTTTGCTATGCTTAGGTTTTATTTGAAATGTTACGTCTTGAGTAAAAATTTCCCTGCGTCACATGGTTCGTGGGCTCAGGCAAGCTGTTGTCTGCTTTTAGCCGATTGACTCCTCCAGATGTATTTCTGGGAAATAAACTGATTGATTGATTGATTGATTGATTGATTGATTGATTGATTGATTGATTGATTGATTGATTGATTGATTGATTGATTGATTGATTGATTGATTGATTGATTGATTTGCCGTTCAGAGGTCTCGCAAGTGCAACTACTGAAATGTACGCGAAGCGTACATTATGAAAACGGACGCAACTCCGCCCCAGTATAGATTCTTTACAGCGAGAAGTTGGGCTGACCCTCAACAGGTGACGCTAGTTAACTCCGCACTCGCCATGACTGGCCTTCAGCGCGGGGCTGTTTCGGTTTCCGCCGTCGGCTGCCATGGTGCTCAGCGAGAGTGCGGAGTCAGAAAATGTGCAAGTCGCGGGGGAAAACTTCCGCCGTAGTCGAAAGTACCAGCTACGATCAGGACCTCGACGTCTGGGACGAATCGCCATGCGAGTCTCACTGGCCGCAACTTCAAAGACTTTCCCTGTGTGCGGCCTTTCGCCATGCACCCCTTTCCGCACGGTGCCTGAGCACGACACGGAGACAAGCAGGTGTCACTGGATGGCCATTCTCCAACGGGAGAATTTTGTTCCGTGAACATCGGCGGTAACGGAAGGCCGCTGGCAAGCGTACTGCACGTCCACATGCCTCCTGCTGTGTCTAGCGTTGCGTGCGTGTCGTCGCGACGAAGTGAGTTAGCCCGGCTGTTTAAGCTTTCCGATCGGAGCGGTGACTCCCAGATTCTTGTCTAGTTTTCGCTAGCGCATATCAGCTTTGCCACGGCGTACAATACCTAGTCTCACGTTACTTAAAGTGTGCATTAAGCGCCTTTCATCGCACCGCCGGCGAGCCCCGCCGTTCGGCGCTGCCGATACTCGTGACGAGCGCAGAGATCTGACTTCAGTAAGCATTGCATGTGCTTCGTCGCACTGCAGGCCTGTATTATGCCCATTGGCGGAACCAGGGCTATGCCGTAGCTGCAGTTACCTTGCGCAAGAGGCTGCATGCGTGCTTCAGCGTTATTTCCAACTCTGTTACTAACCCGCGTGCGAACGAATCCGTACATGCTAATGAGAAGTGTGGCAACCAGCGGCTCAAAGCCATTTCATGTATATCAGGCGTCGGCAACCTTTTTGGGTGGAGGGCGGAGTTGCATGAAGCCGACACGGCAACGGCCGGGCGGCAATTAGGGGCGGGGAGGCTGGGCTTTTTTGTATACCGGTGCGAAGAAAGACGTCATCTGGCAAAGTGTGAAGAGGGGAAGCCGTGCCAACTGGAAGCGATCTTGCTTTGTTCCTGTCTCACCCCATTTGAGGTTGGAGTTGCCTGTCAGCCTTCAGAAGGGACAAGAGGAGGGGGTATCTGACGTCGTGCCGGGGGCCGCAGGTGTCCATCCCCGATATACATGGTTGCTGTGTACGCAGAAATAGAATAAAAAGAAATGCCGTCAAACAGCTATGAAACGCGTAAACCAGAGTTTGGCGATTGGCGCCAGTCAAAACAGCGCATTTAAGTAGCTTTGCGGGTCATTTTTCGGGACTAACCATTATCTTAAGGTTGGCGTCCGATTAGTCCTCATTCACAGTGACACTCAAAAATAATTGCACAATTCTCCCACAAAGCCGCTCCGGCGCTAATCGATTGCATCCCGGCACATTGAAGGCCACGGCGAGAAACGCGTCCGGAAAAGCCAGCAATAGCGAGTGACCTCAGATCGTCCAACATGGCTGCGCCCAGGCCGCCGCTCTGTAATAGGCATGGGCGACGTGAGCCGCGCTGTTACTACTGGCATTGCATGGGCTAAAAGCTTACGAGGGGCCCTGACGACACCTCTACCGAAGCCGAAGACGCCATTTGAGGCGGAGCTCTTTTTTGCTCGTGTTTTGCGTGCACTGGCGACCTCCTGCGCCTTTACCCGCTTCCCTGTCGTACGCCCAGTCCGCGTCTGTCGACCAGCATGGATACCGCTTGGGCCCGCCCAGGCTGCGTATGGCCCGTGTGGTGCGGCTTTCCGCCGCCGGTGCTATATACGGCGCGTTTGCCAGTGGCCTCCAGCAAAGGGCGAAAGATCCACCTGACTTCCTCCATGATAGTCTAATAGGTGTTACTCGCACGGATGGTGAGGGCATGGCCATACTCAATACTGCATTCTCGTTTGTTTGTACGCTAGCTACATAAAGCACTCCAAGTTTTCATCACGTTGTTGCGCTTTAGGTTTAGTTTATCGCCACTGCCTGCGCCTCTGTGGTCGACGCAAAGCTACAGGCCGCACTGACTGGGTCCACTACAGGCACGTAATGCCCGCCGCCTAACGGCTCTTTTACGAGGATCCTCAGCATACAACCAGCACGTGGCCCATGCGTGCGTGACACGCAGGCTCCGGTGCTTGACGCGTGTTCCGGACTCGGGCCCCATTTGGAAGTTCGTTGGGAACAGAGACCCGCCAACAGAGGCTATGCTCAGCCCCGTGAGTGGGAAACCGTCCGCAGGCTTTTCAGGTTAACTCACGAGTGTGAACAAAACTTTCTTCACTATGATTACGGTTGTCTTTAAAGCGTTTTGCAGTTCCCCAGACACTCGGCCGTGACGCAAAGAAGTGGATATAGCAAAGGCGTATACGTTGCATCACCTGCAGGCGCCTTCTTGGCGTGCTACGTGGCCATGACGTTCGTGCTGGCCATGCCCCTGTGCCAGCTGGAGATCGCCGTCTCCCAGTTCTCGGGTACCAGCATCAAGGCACTCTGGAAGTGCATGCCGCTCGGAAGGGGTGAGTGCGTGTATCCCTGCCCGCACGCGTGCTCATTCGGGCACGCTGCAGTGGTGACCTTTTTTGTGCGCGAAGAAAACACCGTCAGCCTATATCCTCTGTCGGCTTCGCGGGAAATTTGTGAAGCCCGTTTTGTGACACGCGTTTTATGAAGCCTGTTTCGTGAAACCTCCGGTATTTTTCATTGTATAAATATAGCTTGATCAAAGGTTGACGCTTAACAGATTTTGTGGGGGGGGGGGGAGGTGACGTGGACATGCGATAACCCGATGTTAGGCCTAACTGAAACCTCCAAGCGCAAACTTTTGCAGTGCGCAGCCAGAAGTGGCGAAGACCGGAGATGCCGAGCGGAACGCGTTCCGCTCCCCGCTAGCAGACGACGCTCGCTTTCCTAGCGCAACTCGCAACCGCAGCGCCGCGGTGGCGAGAGTCGCGGCCGGCCGCTTCTCTCCACGGCCGCGGCGGGGAGATACGGAACTGAAACTAAAGCGTGGCAAACTGTTCGCATGGCGACGCAGTGAAACATCTCCCTCGCGAGGGGCACGATCAAATGCAGAGCATTTCCGGGGGCGCACGACGTTAAGTAGTTTGCGTTACGTTAATGTTGTTGCACTTGTGGCAACTGCTGGCGAGAGAGCGCTCGTCAGCAGTAAAATTGGCAGCCTCGGCGCACGTTGAGTCCGAGAGAGGGAAGAGAGTGTCCTTGAAACGTGCCTGGGCGCGCTATCGAATGTTGATCGCGCCGATAGCGAAACGTCTGAGCCGGGCATGTCGAGGCGAGCGATGCGGACAACTACGGACGCCAAGAACGGGTGACATCATGAGTTAAAGAAATGCTCTGCATTTAAAAACTAGGACGTGACTAGGACTAGGACTAAGCGTAGGACGTGAAAGATGAGGACATAGCGCTTGTCCTTGTCCTACGTGCGGAGTTTTTCGGGCTTCGAGGACCATGGATCATGGAGTACCAATTAGCTCGAACCGACACTTTATTCAGTTAAGCTTAACGCCACGCTTTCGGGTCAACGGCGTCCACCGGTACACTCTAAGCTGCGCAACCCTTAATAGAGGTGCGCATTCTAGAATTTTTGTAACCTATAATTTATAAGGTACGAAAGTAACCTACAACTTAGTAATCTTTATATACGTATACGCATAAAGGTTACTTAGTTATAGGTTACCTTCCAGCTTTTGGTATGTATACCTTTATATAGGTAACATTTACCGCCGTCCAAGGCCACAAACCTGGAAGCTGTCATGCTGCGTGCCACGCGCGCTTTCGCTGGCGCCGCTGTGGCAAGCCTCCGATGGCGCCTTTCTGGAGCGGTGAGAAACAGTGTGTCAGTGGAAGACGATATATGTGTGACCACGCTCTCCATTGCGCAGTGTGAACTCGAAAATCCTCGGCTGTCTTTTGTTCGTCCCTTGAAGAAGCTTCCGGCCACACGGCTGTGGCCAAAATAGAAGTTACTTTCATAATTCCTAAAAAGGCGGTGCTAGAAAGCTTGAAAATGTTCTCTTAGTATATATGCATAGCATGGCCTGTTCGATAATCGGTGCCAAAGTTGCCGCTCAAAAATCTTCGCGAATATTGGCAACGCTTAAGTTTTATAAACAGGCATGACTAAATTTGATGTTTGCATCAGTTTCATTCCGTTTAAGAAACGAGCATCAAACATGCATGATACCTCTTTTAGTAAATTTTGGGCATGAATTTAAGCTTTAGTGAAAGGAAGCTTTAGTGAAAACATGCGCTTGATAGATTACTTTAAAACAGCGCCAAAGCTGCGATCACATAGCATTAAGTCAAAAATTGCGCCCACCTCCCCGCGAGGGGAACCCTGTGTAGATGCGACGCATCGTGGGGTTCACTTGGTGTTTCCGTTGGATTGATTCTGAAATCGCGTGAAACGTGTCGGGAACGCGTATGATTATTATGTTTTATGATTATTATTATGTTTTATTGGCCAATCTTGGTCAATCTCTCTAAGTGGTATGCTTGGGGCTTCGCTGTCGCAACGACCTTTACTCCATCATTGTTGCTGTAAGTGGGAGCTTCTTTTCTTTTATTGCAAGTGTTAATCATTGCCCCATCTTGCGTTGTATCAGTAGTATCTTGACGTAGTTTGAATGAGTCAAGGGTATAAGGCGCGTTCGTAGCATTCGATTCTGTCTCGGTTTTGTGGCGCAGTGGGAAGAGCACCATGTACCTCGCGTTCCGCCCACGGGCTCGTGGGATCGAAACCGGGCGCCGCTAACTATTATTTTTTATAGTGTAGGGGGAGGGGTGTGGACTGACAACGCCGTATGGAGGGACAAGGCGAGTGAATGAGATGCAGTCGCATCTAAAATTCTTGTGTGACAACTTGTCATGATTACCAACAAATCTTGCAACAGATGCACATATATTACCACATTTAACAGGACTATATTTCCAGAAGTTTGGCATCAGTAGTTTAGAACATTCACGTTTTTCTTTATGAAACACGTTAGGGTTATTCCTTAAAAATGAAAGCTGCGAACCATACCAATATTATTATTGTCCCTTAAGGAGTATTAGACTTTTTATGTATTGCTGTAGATTTCAAAGTAGATTTCACTTTAGTCATATATCCTTATTACACGGTTTAACAAATGTTGTGTGTGTGAACAGCTTCGCAAACGCAGCCAAATATACAGATTCTTACCTCAAAATTTGCATGTATGTATGCAAAGATTTCAAAATTTCGAATTTTGTGGATACTGCCATTGAACAATGTTAGACGAATTGGAATTTGAGCTAAATTTATTACATGGTTCTCGGATGCGTAATTTCCCAGTCCAGCGTGATTGTCATGGTTCCTCGCAGGAAAAAAAACATAATGTGGGAAAGTAGAAAGAACATTTATTGCAAAATCTCTGTTTCATATAAAGCAGTGTTTAGGGCTATATTCGCTGCATTGTCCGTGTCACCAGAGTCTGTAATGTTAGATTCGGAATTGATTCGTCTTTACGAATCCATCCTTACCCTTAGCTTTTAGGTTCATCCTTGCAATTCCACCTGAGTTGTAGATTCCCACGCCAAGTTATCTTTTTTTTATCTAGCACTAACAAGTTTTTAGGCAGATTGAAATCTGTCTCTTGGACAAACTTTCTGCAGGATCTATCATTTCGTGCATGAAAATAGGAACTTGGAAAAATTTCGAGATAATATTGGCATTTTACGTAGTGCACAGGCGCAAAATCAGGACACACTGAAGATTTCGCGAGGACATCTGAATAACTTGTTTGCTGCTGCCGTAGATAGAGGTATATATGTGAGGGGCCATCACTTGGATTTCTCCACCTTACAAAGCCATCTACAGAAAATTTCAGAAAAAGAGCAAAATCCAGTGCTACCATAAGCCCCTCACACCAAACCACAGTCATTTGAAGTACAAAAAATCTCTTGCAGGGAAATGCAGACGCAGACCAGAGAATGAAATGAAAGACCACACCAGAGACAGAGTAATTTGCGGCACTTCGAATAATTGCATAGCACTTCAGTAATCGTTACACGGAGTAGTTTTGCAGCATTGTTCAGAACAAGCCACACTGGCCAACCCTCCCGAATTTTAATCGTGCCGCGTTCCAGTTTATCTCACCCAATGTTTCTGCATGCTCACCCAGAACAGGCAGAAACGTTGGGCTACGAGATAAACTGGGGTGCCGCACATTCATTTGCAAAAGAGAAAACATAACACTTCCGCGCCTTCATGTGGAATCACTATAGTACGCGCAACAGAGCGAACGTCACACTAAACCCAGGGAAACGGGCCTCCCCGATGCCGACGCCGTCTGCGTCACATTTGTGGCCGTAATTACACATTACACATCCCACCCCCTCGCAATGGCAATTTTATTTTTAACAAGGCTCCCATGTGGAATCCGAAAAGTTTTTCATTTCAGTAAAGTGTTCTGATAGGTGGTTTCTTCCTCGGCTATTTGTAAAAAGGAATCGCCAACTTACTTTTTTTCAATCCAGATGTGTTGTGTGAGCGGATCCATCTAGAACTTGTACCTATCTTCAAGTGTCGTTTCCAGGAGGTCCAAAACCGATTCTATGTACCTGTAATGGCAAGAACGGTTATTTGGGTTAAAATGCAATAGGGTTAAAATAGGGTTAAAATGCAATAGCTGGGCCCCTTGGTATACATTCACAATAAAAGAACACCGCGAACTTGATAAGACGAAGAGAAGGACCACACACGAGCACTAACTACTGGAGCTTTATTAAAGAGCTCTTTTTAGTAATATTGTGCCTGTGTTGCCTCTGAACTCGTCTGGGCACTCAGCACCTCAGCTCGTTCACGTAAGCCGCTTCAAGCCGTACCACCGACGGAATCTACCTGCTACTGCTCGTCCTTCATAACAGGCACCGGGTCGGTGCTTCTGCGGCGGGGGACTTGTGTGACAGACTTTGGCCAGCTTCCCGAGAAACGTACACGGAGCATAACTGCATATCCATGTGGCCATTCTCTCCCTATGTGCTCCGGTGGAAAGACGCTGGTCGATGACCAACGGAAGGAAGAGAAGGTAGACGAAGTCCGAGCTCCCGCTGGACTGGGTTCGCGCCATCAACCCGCCTCTCTCCCAGTGACTACGGTGTCTTTTGTAAATACACCTTCTTCCTGACTACCTATCTCTGCGTAGTCACGTGACAGTATTTTGGGTTGGCGTTGCAAAACTACCCACGTAATAGACTAGCTACAGTTGCTCAAGAACTACAAAGCTCCATGCTGAGGGCATCGTTATGTAAATTCATAACCTACATACAGTGACGAACTGATAGAAAGAGTCACTAAACATGAGGCAAAATAACGTACGAAGTATAAAACACCATAACACTTGAAGAAAGACCTCGCATTTTTACAAGGGAATCATACTTTTGTCTGTGCAGGCCTGGTTGCCCTCTTTACATAAAAAATTGAATGGATGTGCTTTAGTTATTGCATTTTGATAATGTTGTTTGAACTGAATTCAGACTTCATTTTTACTTGTTTCATGCGCAGCGGAGACCTGGTTGTGAGCTCAAGGAACACTGTCTGCAAGAAAAGCTAGTGCTGATAAGCCATAGTATAGGTAGCCAGATGCAAGCACACTTTCTGAACAACCAGGTACCGATGAGGGTGGAGCACACATTTTTACACCTCTCTCCGTGCAACTTGGCCAGCCCAGCCTGTAACCTAATTCGTCAGAGTTTCTCAAAAAACAACATCAGCAACATACATCAGCAAAAAACAATCAAGAAGCCTGCATGCTGGCTCATACATACCATTCCGTGAAGCCGCTTTACTGCTTTACATTAGGATCACGGGACGCAGCCTTTGGCTCTGGAATAACACGTGAATAAATAAACGACTGATTTTTGCAAGTCAGAATAATGAACCCATTCACCTTGGTGACAATGGTCCACTGAATCAAAATGACTAACACCAAATTTACCCACTCAAGGGAAAAAAAAGTGAGTATAGAAATTTTGGGCAGCATTTAGAGGACTACTTTTCTGCACCGCACACCTTGTGTTTAACCGGATATATTCCTACAACTGCAATAAACGACATAATTGCGAATATATGCAGCGAAAAAAATGAGCATTCTACGGCTGAAACAAAACGATAATGCCCACAGAATAGCGCAAAAAATAAGAGCTTAACGGAAAAAATTCAATCATTCAAAAAAAGGTATCTGACAATTACATGGTCCAATAAGTAGTCGAGTGTGCCCGACGTGCGTAGACAGCCAAACGCGTAAACAAAACGCTCAACACATGACGACGGCGTACAAACTGACGCTCTACTAATAACACCCCAGAAAGCAGGTCATGAGCGCCGGAATCTGTTATAATGTACCAGCTTGCTCGATCGTCCGCTCTGATCTGATCGATGCAACGAACGCAAGCCCGTGATTTCATTCAATCGCCATCGTGGAAAACAAACACACAGCGAAACAGCCAGTCAGATAGCGAAAATACCTCTCGAATTCTGTGATTTCAAATATTACATTTGAAAAGCCCCCAGCGAAAGCATACATCCAATGAAAACGCGGGAACGGTTACGTGAATATACTCACCGAGTTCACTCCCACTGGCGCCGGGGCATTGCTCCAACATGCGGACTTGATGGTCGTAGAAGAACGGGCCGTGTAGCGCTGCCAGTGACCAACGGGCTCGGCGCAGCCTCCGCGACTCACGCTGACAAACAAGTATTGCAACAGCAATCCTCGCTTCATCATAGCGGAATCACAGCGGTGAAAAGGCTCGGGTGGCGCCAAAACGCGGCCACCGGGCCTGCGGACGCCGCCATTTCTCTATATCCCGGCATGCAATGGAGAAATCACAGGCCGCTTGGTCAGATGGCGCGACAAGCATCTCTTATAGGTTACTGGGCGTTTTATCGGTCAAAACGTAAGGGTTACATGTCAGATTTTGTTGGAGTAACCTATAAATCACTGGAATAACCCTTACACCGCTTTTAACTTCGCGCCTGTGTGACCCTTGGAATGGGCTGGGATAAAGAAAGGGTGAAATTTGCTCCATTGTAACCTTTACGCTATAGGTTACTTCCGTTTAGAAGTTACATTATAGGTTACCAGGATTAGAGTGTACACGCCGTTCGACCTACAATGAGCATGACGTTGTCCTGGAACTTTCGAAAGGTTACCTAGCAGAGCGACAAACAGTGCGGGAAACAGGACAACAGGAAGGGCACATAGCCACGGTGCTGACTAACGCCTGATGTTTGTGAGTCAGCGCCATGCCTTTGTGCCGTGCACGCTTCGGAGGCGTACACGTGACAGGGAGAGCGTGCACGCTTTGGCCTGCACACACAGGGCCAGTATATGCGCGTTCTCGGCGCTGCAGGCATCGGCGTGGCGGCCTGCTACTGCTCGGCCCTGACGAGCGTCTACAACGCGCTGGTGGTGGCGTACGCCACGCTGTACCTCTGCAACAGCCTGCTATACGACGAGCTGCCCTGGACCGCCTGCGGGCCCGCCTGGGGTGCCGACGCCGCCTGCTACGGACTCAGGGACGCCCAGGTAGCCACAATGCGAAGGCGGCCCACTGGGTGAAAAAGCCGGGCCTGCGGCCGTCGGCGTGACGGCGAAACGGTTCCTATGGAAGCGTTCCATAGCGCGAGCTCAAACTTGAAGGTACACCGACAGGCGGCTGTCCACACTGCAGATGAGGGAGGCGGAAGAACGCAGCCAAACGAGCGAACTGCAGGCAGGCAGTGGAATCGACCATCGTCGTCAACTCTTCCGTTACACGGCGGCAGGAGCCAACAGCGGCGCAACGTGCACTAGGAGACGGTGCGAATACTTTCGAAAGCGCTGAGGCGGATCGCGAAGTAAAGCGTCACGATTACAAGGCCCTTCCAGTTAACTCGAGGTGGGAGCGAGGCTTCTCAGCCGATCAAAAACGCCGAAGTAGTGCCGCACGAAATGACGTCACTTCCGGTGAGACCTTAACGCTACAGTAACCCATTATTGCAGCTTAAAAATGGTTCACGATCGCGTTAAAACTGCTCACCTATCTATCTGTCCTGCGACAGCCGTGCACCCTTATGTTGT
This sequence comes from Haemaphysalis longicornis, assembly GCF_048455015.1. Classification (NCBI taxonomy): domain Eukaryota; kingdom Metazoa; phylum Arthropoda; class Arachnida; order Ixodida; family Ixodidae; genus Haemaphysalis; species Haemaphysalis longicornis. Next base: position 194,042,258 of record NW_027526445.1, read on the forward strand.
ATTGCCTATTGCGTCGTATGGTAAGCGATCTCTGTCTTATTCGTCGTCATCAGAAGCGGCAGCCTGTTAGCGTTCACTGAAGGGCGAAAGCCTCTCTCGTGGATTTCCTATACCACTCCTGCTTTGCGATGCCCGAATCGATCATGTGCCTTACGCGTTACAAAATATTATAATTTAACTGGCATTGCAACGTAGGTCCTCTCTCTGATGCCCTAAAGCGGCTGTGAAGGGAATTCAATTAAGTAAAGGGAACTAAGTGACTAACTGAATAGTGCATAAACCACCCAAATTAATTCCAGTGTATCATTTCCGCAGGTGTGCGCACAGCTGGCGGTTACAAATGTATACTTGTAATCATTTTCGACAAGATTAGTCTCGACGAGATTTCCACGCTTAGTTCATGGACTGCAGTTATGTATGCATGCGTGTAAAAATCTTAGTAAGGTTGACGTCTGGGCTAGTTGGTTCAACACGCTAAATTTACAGAGCAATAAAGACACACACAAGGACAAGTAAGGGACATACGCAGATACTTTATTGACACAGGAAACATTTATACATGCAAGATATAGTGACAATACAGCATAAAAGCAGATAAACAAGATAAACTATATATTAAATGGACTAAACTTTATTTGCCCGCCGTTGCCGTCCAGTGCCAACACGTTCTTCGTGTAAGTAGCCCATTTCCTTTGCAGTTAGCGAGATTGAAGGGACACTGTTGCAGTCGTCCCCCAACTGTACAATCTATTCTGCTTCGATTATCTCCCTTGTGGTCTGATTGACACTTCTGCTCAACACTGTACGCTCCTCAAACTTCGGTACGCACTTGTGATTCCGACACATGCGCTGCCAAGTGCCCTGTCAGCCCCCATTTCACATTGCAATCGTGTTCCCGCAAGCGGTCATTTAGGCGTCGGCCGCCCTGGCCTACGTAGGACTTTCCACATGAAAGAGGAATACAGTACACGATACCTTCAACACACTTCACATAACGATTCTAGTGCTTAGTCTGACATCCTCGAGGTTGCTTGGTGGCTCCAATACTTACTCGGCACAGGCCTAACAATTTGTGGCGCGGAAAGTGCCACACGAACGTCTACCCGCTTCCCTATCCGTGTTACGCCATGGGAAACCCCGTGAATGTAAGGCACCATTGTCGTTTTTTTTCTTTGTCGGCTGCTTATCTCGCGCAGGGTCATGTGGCAGTCGTTTCGATTTTGCTCTCTTTTGAATGCCCTCGGACACAGAAATTAATAAATAATGTTCAGGATACCCAGATGCTGCCAGCCGTACTACCTGATCGTTGAAGCTCTCGTGAACAACGTGATGACGAGACTTTTGGAGGGCATTTGTTAGGCACAGATTCACAATTTCTCTCTTCACAAGATTCGAGTGAGCCGAGTGATGCGGCAGTAATGGCTTGTTAGCCCGCGGCTCACACCTCCAGCAGACATGGTCGTTCCTCAGACACAATCTCAAGTCCAGGAACCTTAGGCTATCCCTCTGTGGGAGCTCATGCGTCAGCGTCAGAGGAGCAAGGTACTCATCACAGTCAGCACGACGGGCAGATAAAGTGTAGTGCATTTAATATCTTGTTTATCTGCTTTTATGCTGTAGTGTCACTATATCTTGCATGTACAAATGTTTCCCGTGTCAATGAAGTATCAGTTGGAAGTAGCGCTGCGTATGTTCCTTACTTGCCCTTGCGTGTGTCTTTATTGCGCTGTAAATTTAGCGTGTAAAAATCGTTTGCAAGGGGGAGCCCACAAGCGTACGCGTGTGTCGCCCTCAATTCCTCGTCGCAGTCCCTGTGCGGCCGCTCGTCGAGGCCCCCGGTGTACCTGATGTCCGGCCTGCTGGCCGCCCTGCGCAATGGCTCCCGGCCGGAGGTGGAGCACCTCCGCTTCCCCGCCATCCCGTTCAACGACACGCTCCGCTGCCGCAACGCCTCGCAGCCGGCCTCCGAGCAGTTCTTCTAGTGAGTCTTTGGCATGCCCTCTTTCTCGGCGCATGTTATTAAAGCATGCCACTCGTAATGCGGGCTGCGGCTGCCAGTCCAGCCACGGGGGTCACCCGTGGGGCTGCAGCACTTTCGCACTGTGCGCGCCTTGGCTGCTCAAAGTCCCGCTTGGGAGCGTGCACCCGCGCAGGCACGCAGGCTGGAGGGAGCGATTAGCTGAAGATGTGCACCGTTAGAGGTAACCGCGCATGCGTCGAAGACCTTGTGGCGGCGGGTGTACGACACTTGTCCGTCGCCTGCGCGCGCAGCAAGCGGGTGCTGTCGCTCAGTGAAGGGGGCTTCGGGTACTTCGGCCGCTTCCAGATGGACTTGGTCGCCTACCTGGGCGCCGTGTGGATCATGGTGTTCTTCAACATTTGCGGAATCGCCAAGTTCTCCTCAAAGGTGCGCTCTCTGCTTCCGGGCCTGTGGCTGTAGCAATGGGGTGCATGGCGCAGTCTGCACGTGGCTGTTCTACACAAACGACACAGTCTCGCACGTGACTCTCTCAATAAGGATACCGATACACAGAGCATGTCCACCCTGAAAGAGTCAACACGTTCGGCGGGTTAGAAAAGGTGGACTGTTAAATTATGGTGTATTCCAGATTACGTATATGGTCGTTGAATTTTGCCGCAGTCAAGGTAGCCAACAAGTTGCCCAATGTAATTCTTGGTGTATACTCATGCGGATTGTGCGACCTCGTGCAGGTGTTGGATCAAACTTCAGACGAGGTCGGCTGTGGAGCACACTTATTTCGGGCAACCTCTGCATTTTTTTATTTTGTTTGGTCATTAAAAAATTCATTCATAGCTGAGTATAGCACTTCCCTTCATTAAAGCTTCCTTAGTGGAAACGATGGCGTCCTGTCAAAAAAACTAATGCATTTCCCCATAGACCGATTGGTCGTCTGAAAAGCTCTGATATCTGGACGCGTGGCGCGTGCATGAAACCGGGCTTCCATTGTGTCCAAACGGTTGCTTCAAAATCGCGAAAAGGGCAAGCTTCTAGGTAGAACAACACACGCATCGATCATGAAGGAGGAGTACAATGGTATACCTTTATTTCATGAACCACGTACCGGTATACATTTATATCGTTCGCAGGTGCGTTTACATAGTGCGCGAAAAATTGACGCATGGGTTCGTTCTTCGTTTGCGATTTCGGTTGTCGCACGTTTTATGGTCGATTGGACGCACTTTCAGCTTTCTCCTTTCTCTCAAGTTTCTTTAGGAAGGAATGGTAAATTTTTGACAACCAACATAACCACAGGAGTCAGCCGACTGACATGCTGTGTTTCTCGAAGTTTCCAGCTCTCCGTTACGGGCGTGTACCAACTTTTTTTGTACGCATGAACATCTAAAGAGCAGCCCTTTAGAGGATCCTCATTAAACCAGAAGTAATTACAACGAGTGGATATTTCGCAAGTTCCCCATATGCAAGCGCACAGGCACTGCTCGGTGATTTAACCTATAATAGTTCTGACGACACCAGAACGTCTTGCGGCATTCTGTATACGCGCCTCAATGAATGCTTTTAGAGCGAAGCAGTCTATGTCTCAGTGATGGCGTCTGCAGTCCACTTGAAAACCAACTGCAGGAAAGCGAACGTTCTCGAACTATGATGATGATCGTGTGTAAACCGAAAGAAAAAAAGCGATTCCTGGGGTCGCATTTGAACCTGTGTCCCTCGGTTTATGGAGCCCACGTTTATCCGATGCGCCATCCCGACAAGATCGAAGATTATAGCGAAGCTTTCTACGTCGCACATAATGCGTCTCTACTCCACCTCAAAACCCACTGCAGGAAAGTCAACTTCATCTGTAAAGCATGCTCTGCCCCAAATATACTCTTTCACAGGTGAAACCTGCTTTTGGTTTTCGTATCAACAAAGGAATCCCTCACGAGAAAGCTTCTCGTTCAACCAACGCCGTCGTTCGACGGATGGCAGCAGCATTTTTGTCTTACTGCAGTGGCTGGCAATAGTCAGCTCTTTCTCTTAACGCATTACTCCTATCTTCTCTTCCACCTCGTAATCACCCATTTCTTTCTAACATTCCCCCTTCGCTACTCTGCAATTCCCTCCTATCTTCCATCTCCGCCATTTTTCCTCCTCTTCTCCATTCTCTCATTCTACCCTCGTCCTTCCCTCTCCCTAGCATTCCCCCTATCAAGCTTCATTCCGTTACGCTTGTCCTCCCCGTCCCTTTCTACTGCCATTCCTCCCCTAGTCTATCTTCTCCCTCCACAAATACTTTCCCCACTCCGTAAGCATGCGAACTTTCCTTAGGTTTAGTACATACAAACGTCTTCAGTCCCAGTTTTGAAATGTTCCCCTTGGTACAAACATCCAAGGTAGCTGTGTCCAAGCGTATTCAGGGGGCTAGGAGAGATTGCTACTGTTGGCTGGTCACAGCGTGCAGACACACTTCATTATTAATTCACAGTTGGAGACTTTTCACCAAGTCCTCAGGCAGTTGAGCTGGTCTCTCAAGCGACCCTCGGGTGGGTCTGTTTTGAATGTGTGCCGCTTCCCGCGCAGCTGGTGCTCGCCGTGGTCCTCGCCAGCGGAGCCTGCTACCTGCTGGTGACGACAAGGTTCTTGCTGCTGGATAACGCCGCTGAGGGACTCCACTACTTGTTCTCGTTCCACTGGAAGAGCTTCGCCAACGTAGGAGTGAGAGCCGCTATTTCTCGAAGTGTGCTTGAAAACCCGCTCACTTGTTGGGCCGAACCACAACTGCATGCAGAGGAGCCACTTGCGTGCGGAACTTGTACAAAGTGGCTGCGAGGGATAATTGGCATCCGGAGACCTGAACCACTGCAGCTGCACGGCTACAAAGGAAAGCTGCGCAGTTTTCTTAGAAACTCGGCACTGCTCCAGGATTTGCACCTAGGGATTTCCCGTAAACGGGGTCGGTTAGCACGTGTGCGTCCCTTCGAGTTGTTGATCGATTCGCTCACCTGCTACAAACGGCTAGCCACTCAGTCGGTTGAGCGACTGTCCTATTTGGGTGGTGGTTTCGGGTTCGAATCCTGGACCAGGAAGAGTTTTTATTTATCTATAATTTTCCGAGAACGCAGCGCAGCTTTCCCTTGAACTGCACTGCATTTAAGGCTGCATTTAAGCTGGCTGCATTTAAGGTGGATGTGAAATTTTCCCTCACAGAAACTTACTCCTTCTCGGGGATTACCCCTAAGCCGGTCGATTAACACTTGTGCAGGGCAACCGGGTAGCGCTCTCTCTAGTCCGCCATGCTGTGTCAAAATCAGAAAAAAAGGGGCGTTCGTCAAATAATAATGGGGCAATTGCAAGAAGGTGTACACCAACAGACTGGGGCTACCGTTTGCCATTTTGTGCTTCCTCATTTTACTTCCCCTCTTCCTCTATTCCTTCTTTTCTTTGCACCACAAAATAGCAACTGAGATCGTGTGCTCATTATTACCATCCCTTTAATCCCATTCTTTCGTGCTGTACGTTTCTGGAGCTGCGCGCTACCGATGAAGGCACCGATGAAGGGATGTTACCCCTCTTGCCGAGGCGCGACCATTCCGACATTTCTTGCTATTTTCCGGCAAGCTTTACGCGTCAACTGAAACTCTGCCGAAATGTTCACGGCTTTCCCCGTCGGCGGCCCTGAGCGATTGCGACGCGATCCGGAGGGCACACCGGCGGGACTTGCTGCCTCGCCGCGCACTCGAGCAGACTTTGGTGACTGCGATCGCAGGTGTGGTACCAGGCTGCGCAGCACAGCGTGTTCACCTTGGGCGCCTGGTTCGGACCACTGCACTACCTGTCCTGCCGCAGCAACTTCTTCGACGACACGGGCGGGTGAGCTTTTTCATTTGCACCGCGATCCAGTTAGCTCGGCGCAACCTTTCCCTCCGCTGCAGGAGAAAGGGTTACTGCCGTCTCGAAGCGTGCTGTGACGGGGGAAGGGCACGGGGCGACGAGAGGGCTCAGTGATGGGACAGGGCCTCCTATGCCAGAAAGGTTGAATAACCGTCTGACGAGTGTATTTGCAGCTCCCGAATAGAGCTTAAATGTTAACAGTTCTTTTATTCTCGCGTGCGTTGTGCATAGGGACTGGAAGTGTATGCAGAAAGTGAACTTTGAAGTACAACCAGCAGCAGCGTCCACCGACGACATTACTGTGCCACGGCAAAGCGCCACAATTTTTATCCATTGCCCTTTTTTTGAGCGGGCCGGCCATGCAAACGAAGCGAATCCAGGTATTGCCATCTTACTGCACATAGACATTATTCTGGCCATACATATTGCTCGTGTCATGTCGAAAAAGCGGCCGAGTGAAACACGTGCACGCCAGGAAGGTGGCATGCCAGGCAAGCGCAACGGCAGGACAACACACGTCCGTATTGTACGAGCGCTCACCATACAAATCAGTTAAATCTGATTTTGAAGTGGACTGTAGTTCTGCGACGTCATCGGGTCGTTTTCGTGTGTGCACGGGCATCGCAGCTCGCACGTGTTTCTCGCGGCGAGCGCGGTGCTGTCCAACGTAGCCGGCTGCGTGATGAGCTTCTCTGCACTGGGCCACCTGGCGGCACTGAGAGGATCGGCTGGCGTGCCGGACGTCGACAGAGCAGGTACTTCGTCCGACTCGCTTTGTTGCTTCTGCTCACCTCAGTTGCTGTTATCACACAGATTGTACACGCTCAGATTGTAAACCGTCGCCAAAACTTGTTGCTCTCACTGAAACAAACTTCTGCGTGTGAACTTCACCTACATACACCCGAATGACTGCAGCTGTGCATATAGCAGGGATTACACTTGACGAACACTCTTAACAAAAAAGCTCGTAAAAGGGTAGTAACGGCTGTATTTACTAACTCCTTCCGGAGTTTACTACCCCCCAGAACGGTAGGTAGGTCCTGCCACTAAGTGTGGAACCGTAACTAGTCTAGACCGTGCACTTAGTAACTGCTGCTGGTTTGATACTAACATTCACTGAAGTAACAAATCCTATGAATTATTGAATATAATAACTACAGCTCTTTTTCCACACCAAATCAGGATTAAAATGTTTTTGCTAATCCACATGCTGTGCGCATAATCCATATGCTCACATTAAAATGCAGAATTCTAAAATTGTCGCTACAATATTTGATTTTTACGACAAGCCCACCGACTCTCTCAGGGGACTTTCCGCTGTTAGCTATAAAAGCAAGAAGAGCAAGTGTATTTCCAAGGTAACTAAGTAATAGTCGCTTTTCTCGCGCATCCCGTTGGCTTTCTTGCACAATTCAGTTGTTGATTGTCCACGTGTGATACGTGCGTGATGAATGTGTCCATGTCGCGCTACGCACTCAGCAGATCCACATTGTTACGCGTAGCTTTTTACCAGGTCATACATGACCAGTTAGTAAAAGCAACTAAGCACCTAGTCAATACTGGGACAAATAACTGGTTAGTGTTCTGTTATTAAGTGCGCCGACCTTTTTTTAAGAGGGAATAATGAATCCCGAAATATGCGACTTGATGATGTGTGATCTATGAAAAATTTGTCGCTGGCCATTCTATCAGACTTTTTGGCACTTGGAATTGGGGTAATGTTGCTTGCACACCGAGTGGTAGAAAGGCTCATTTCGAGGGAAAATTTGACATCCAAATACAATCCATACGGCTGCAATGAAAATTTTTATAAAACTGTCGTAGAAAATCTGCAGTTAAAGAAGAAATGCCTCGGTCATGGTACCACGACGAAGGTGAATGTTAAATTTTTCCTTCGCAGGAGCTTTCTCCACTTTGGAAGGGGGTTGCCTAAACAAGTGGTCATTAATTTCAGCTGCGACGAAATTTTAAGGGACCAGTTGCCTAGCCTAATCTGTGGCACGGGAGTAATGTCTTTTATACTCTATGGTCTGTTTTTTTTTTCTTCTTTTTTTTTTGCTGGTTGGTGCACGCTATGTGCACCAACCAGCGCACCAACCAGAGAAGTGCGCTGAGTATACTGAACCCCTATATATAGCCTTCATAGATTGAGAAAGCATTTGACTCGGTCGAAACCCTAGCAGTCATTCAGGCATTACGGAACCAGGGGGTAGAAGAGCATTATGTAAGAATACTAGAGGATATCTACAATGGGTCTACAGCTACCATCATCCTCCATAGGGAGAGCAGTAAAATACCTATAAGGAAGGGTGTCAGACAGGGAGACACAATCTCTCCAATGTTATTCACAGCTTGCTTACAAGAAGTATTCAGAACGTTGATTGGGAACAGGTGGGAGTAAGGGTTAATGGAGAATACCTCAGTAACCTCAGATTTGCTGATGACGTTGCCTTGCTAAGTAACTCGGGGGACGAATTGCAAAGCATGCTTTCCGCACTGGGCGAACAGAGTAGAACCGTGGGCCTGAAAATTAACATGCAGAAAACTAAAGTAATGATCAATAACCTCGGGACAGCACAGCAGTTTGAGATAGGTGGCGAGGCAGTGGAAGTGGTAAGCGAATATATCTACTTAGGCCAAGTTGTGACCCCAGATCCCAACCATGAGGCAGAGATAATTAGAAGGATCAGAATGGGGTGGGGTGCATATGGCAGACATTCTCAGATAATGAATAGCAGCCTACCATTGTCGCTGAAGAAGAAAGTGTATGACAGCTGCATCTTACCGGTACTCACCTACGGGGCAGAAACTTGGAGGCTAACTAAGAGGGTTCAACTTAAATTGAGAACGACTCAGCGGGCAATGGAGCGGAAAATGATAGGTGTAACATTAAGGGACAAGAAGAGAGCGGAGTGGGTCAGGGAGCAAACTGGTATTAAAGACATATTAGTAGAAATTAAGAAGAAGAAATGGACGTGGGCAGGGCATGTAATGCGAAGGCAATATAACCGCTGGTCATTAAGGGTAACAGAGTGGATCCCTAGAGAAGGCAAGCGTTGCAGGGGGCGGCAGAAAGTTAGATGGGCAGATGAGATCAAGAAGTTTGCGGGGATAAATTGGTCACAGTTGGCACAGGACCGAGGTAATTGGAGAATAATGGGAGAGGCCTTTGCCCTGCAGTGGGCGTAGATAGGCTGGTGATGATGATGATGCACGCTATGTGCAAGGGATGAATTGAGCAAGAAGCGTCGCATCCCCCGACAATACGGCTGCCCGTAATTCCGGGCCTGGGTTGTTGAGGGCCACATTACGTAAGCGGGCGCGCGGGTAGTCTCGCAACAAGAGATGGCGCCATAGCATTATGATTCTCACACATCCTCTTCTCATGTCCGTACCTCCGTGCAGGCCAGGCAGTGCCTTTCGTGACGCTTCCGATGGCGCTGGGCACGTTTACCTTTCCTCGCCTGGCCAGCAGCTGTTTCTTCGCGGCCTTCGTATTCCTTTCGTTCACCGCGCAGGTATGTATTGCATCACCGCCTGAGCTGTAGACGAAGCATGTCGGCACAGATAGGCCCGCACACGGAGAACAAAAGAGCTCGTGTGGAGAGGGGAGACGTCATCAGAGCCGGCTGCGGTGGCGCAGACGTCGAAGCGGTGTATAGGTCGCCCTCGCCGTCCGCCCGCCCAAAACTGGTACGCGTTGTTAAATGTAGTTTTAAAGGGGCCCCAAACAGAGTTCCAAAGGTTTCGCTTTTACGTGCGCAATCGCCGGAGTGCTATTCAAGGCACGTGCTCCGGCAAAAATGGTTTAGAGGCTGTGAGTATTAACCGAGCTGTCGTCCATGAAAAAGAACCAGCAACACGGCACGGAGCTTCCTCACCTCGCGTCTCCAAAACACTGTGGACGCTACGGGTTCACCGACTTGGCGCAAGACCACCTTAGAAACAGGACAAGGCCCTTGCCGCTTCGAGATACGCGCAGCCATGAGCTCCGCTCCGCGGTGCGTCAAGCTTTTAGGGGCTTGTCCGTCCGGCGTCCAGCGTCCGCGCTCACGGCACAGCACCGTGTATCGAAACATCTGTAAACAAAAGGTTCAGAAAAGGTTCACAAGAACAAAATAAAATGTTCACAAAAGGTTAGGTAGGTAGAGAGAGAGAGAGAGAGAGAGAGAGAGAGAGAGAGAGAGAGAGAGAGAGAGAGAGAGAGAGAGAGAGAGAGAGAGAGAGAGAGAGAGAGAGAGAGAGAGAGAGCTCCTGGAGAGCCGTGCTGCGCATGCGCGAGGAGCATTGGATCGAATTGGATTTGGGTCAGTTTTAGAACAAAGGAAATGAGCAAAGTTTGAAGGCCACATAGGTGGGGGGGGGGGGGCGCAAACACAACAAGCTCGCACATTTTCACCAACAGGTAGCGGTAGGGCCGGCCTTTCCTAATTCGGCGCCCTGTGCGAGCTTTTGCCGAGCACCCCCTTCCCTCCCCCCTCCCGGCAAACATTTTTACAGCGGAGCTGCCTATGGCTACGGTACAGAAGATTGTCTCCGACTACAGAGCGATGTAGAGAAGAAATGCACGCCAGCGTAGCCCCACATTGCGGCGCCCAATGAAATTGCCGGAATAGTAAAACTGCGCGCAACACCTTGAGAGTATGAAAAACAAACATACCTCCTGGGGCGTTCGTATTTTTTAAAGACGACTTATACTTGCCCTGGAATGTGTTCCCAGTGTAGCGGCCACTGTCATCACCATGGACCGCTGTGCCAGCGTCACCAGCGCGTGGCCTCGACAGGCACGACGAGCCACGCGCCACAAAGGGAACACCCAGGCCTCTGCGCAGCTCGGTCGCATTCCACGGGCGCTCCCCGTCTCGCGGGGCTTCTGCTGCCTCCGAATCCTCCGAGGTAAATAAATGTAGGGTCAGCCGCACGACTACATCGGTGCCTACAATAATTGGTGACCCGGACGTCGGAAGTATGGAGCCCCATTCCGCTTGCCCGCTGCCGCCCTACCCGGCCTTCGAGCGACGCTACCCCCGAGCCTGGTTCATAAAATGGAAGCGCACTTCTTCATCCGCCGCATCGATTCACAGACCGAGCGCTACCGCATCACCACCGTTCTTCTTCCGGCCGACCTACGCTGTGAGCCGCTAAAACATGGTGAGCGGCCCTACGACACGCTACAGGCCTACGTGATGGCGCGCCTCGGCTCGAGTCATTCCCGACTAAAGGACGCTGCATCGCCCCCTTCCACGGTTTCCTCGCACGCGGTCAGTCACGCACAATGAAAAGGGAACCGCGCTATCAAGCTTGCAGCATCCCTCGTGCACTAACGAGTTTCACGCGACACCGAAGCAACGTTGCACCACCACCGGGCTTCGCTGAACGTCAGCCATCCACCTTCGGCCACTCCAAGCCAGCTGCACCCAGCCACTCGACTCCGGGTGATTACACCACGACACTCGATGCAACGGCCTTGCCACCTCGCCCACCATTCTACCCCAAGAACCCCGAGGTGTTGTTAATGCAGATGGAGTGCTTTTTTGACCTGTACCACATCACAGCCCAGGAGGAACGTTACTCACTGATGTATGAGTTCCTACCATCAAGCTTGGTCTTCACATTGCTGGAGCCTGGGGCCCAGCCCTACGACGAGCTCAGGACAGTCCTCCTGACGCGCTATGGTCGGTACCTCAAACCACCCACGCCAGCCGCCCGGCCTTGCACCACCCCGGCCGGGGACCTTGTTCCAAACACCAGCACGCTGGCGTCGGCGGTACCGCCCCGTGATGACACTGCTACTACGACCACGCTATGCCGAGCGGACGGCAGCGCAGCGGCAACGATGAACGACTGCGCCTCACACCCCAGCAGTCTGTTGCCCACGCTGCCTGCCTGCTTTACGCAACCACCGGGCTGGCGCCTGAACACACCGCCGTTACCACCCTTCAAACAAGCGGTTTCTGTGGACGTAAGCGCAATTCATGCACCCAACACGCCATGTTCGTCCTCACAACAGGAGACGTCGGCCGGAGGCGCTGCATCACTACGCATCTCAACCATCTGTGATGAGGCTGACGTGTCCTCTACCCCTCCACTGCAGTCGTCGAGAAGCACGCACGAGACGCACACTGTGTTGCTCGTAACCAACCCCGAGGAAAGCGCATCCTCCGACGAGCTCCCACAGCCCCGTACAACCTTCCGTTACCAGAACACCGATGGGAAGGACGGTGTCACCCACAACCTTCTGACCCACGCGGCCAACCCCGGCCAGTCGACTCTACAGTGCAGTTTTACCATGGCCAGCATGGCTGAGTGGACGCAGAGTTTGCGAGACACAAGTCCTGCGCGTCCAATGGATCAGCAACAAGGTCCATCTAACGAAAAAGTACCCTCTCCTGACTTGAAGACACCCCTGCAAGCAGTCATTTTCGCCGTCGAGCTTAAACGTCGCCGCCGACGTCGCAAGCGCCGACCACGAAGGCGGTCTTCTGCGCTGGCACAACAGCAAGAATTTTACGTCAACCGCCTGCTTCGGCGATGCAAACGACGGACACGCGTGCGCTGGATCCATCGTGGTTGTCACGCTCATCAAAACCTGCTTTCGACTTCCGCAACACGCAAACGCCGCAGTCATCATCCGCGTCGCCTCCCGGTTCCGCGTAAAGCATGCCAGTTTATGCTTCGCCCGACTGTATCCTCCCCACCTCAACTTCGACGGATCAGGCGTGCTGCTACTACATGGGCACACTCACGTCGTGGGACGCTAACCTTACTGCGCCCGCCCTTCCAGACCCGTCCCATCAGCTGTGTTAATGTGGAGATTCGCCGTAGCCTGGCAGCGGACCAGCCGATTTGTGCTCAAATTCGTCCGCTACTGCACTCTCAGGCCAGGCCACCGGAGGCATGCAATGCCCTCCGGACATTCTCATGACGACAACCTGGACTGTTACGGGAATCTCTTTAGGAACTGAGCATGACCACTTGATTATACCTGATCCCTTTGACTTGGACTGATTAAGGACCTTGACTGTGCACCCTGTACATTGCTTACCTGGCTAGCTACTCTTGTTTTTGTTTTCATCTTACCGCACTCCGCGCTAGGGGGGGAGCCCTGTAGCGGCCACTATCATCACCATGGACCGCTGTGCCAGCGTCACCAGCGCGTGGCCTCGACAGGCACGACGAGCCACGCGCCACAAAGAGAACACCCAGGCCTCTGCGCTGCTCGGCCGCATTCCACGGGCGCTCCCCGTCTCGCGGGGCTTCTGCTGCCACCGAATCCTCCTCAGTAAATAAATGTAGGGTCAGCCGCACGACTACATCGGCGCCCACACCAGCATTGCAATTGTGTTTAAAGGTGAAGCCGACTCTGAGGGTCTCTGTGTAAGCTTGGTTTTCGCAAGATGGGGGGGTTCTGCAGTGAAGTATGGTCATCTACGGAGGGAGGATGATTACAGGAAATGCCTCAAACTCTTGTTTTGTCAAGCTATTCGGAAACAAATTATATGACGCGTGAGACCATATACTATTAGGCCGAGTTTCATTCGCTTGTCCCAATTACTTAGTTCGCTGCAGTTGCAAATATTCCCGCCTGCAGCTGCCAATACATGGCCATCCGCGGAGGCAGTATACAAAAAATGGCTGTGACTCTTATTTTAACGAAGCTGTACCTAAACCAATTGCATGAAAATTAGCCACTAAGACGACTCTAATATTACGCGGAGGTTTGTTCAGTTTGCAAGATTGCGTAGTCCACAGTGAAGTTAAATATTGCGGAATTCCCGTCTGCTGTCAATAAAACGGGCTTGTCCGGTGGAACAAACCCTAGTTCGTCCAAGTTTCGTTCAGTTAATCATCTAGGAAGTGCACTCCGTTGCAAATGACAAAAACAAGCGTGCTTTGTTTCGTGCGCTGCACTCCGGTCCAAGCCGTCTCCTACACAGACTCGGAGCGGGGGATTTTTTCTCTAACTGCCTTTTCGCGACTGCTTTTGCAAGGAGGATGCCTAATCATAAAACAAAATTGTGTTTGACAGTTCATTCATGCGAGCTATGTGTTTCGGTGGCTGAAGGATGCAACGGGGACTGCGAATCAATGCGCCAGCCAGAATTAGGTTCTCGGGCATGACGCCGCCTAAGGTCCCAGTCGGTCGCAGACTATGCACGTACACCACAAGCAGGTACTACGGCTTAAAAGGCCCAAACAAAAAAATTAAAGCCGTTCCACTCAATGTGAAAGCTGTCGGAAGTGCAGAGCAGTGATTCGCGATAATGGGCTGTACCGCCGTTATCCGCTTACTGCTATCACCCCATGCAATTCAAATTTCCCGCCTTGGCAGTGCTCGCGCACCCCCGCCTGAAACTGCGCCAGCGAGAGTTCTGTTCTCTTTGTGCTTTTCTCCCCGCACGTGTCGGCATTGCACTGCCCGATTTTGCGCTTACCATCGTAAAAACCAAGCCAACGGGCGTCCTATACTAAAGGAACGCAGGCGCTGCCGGTTAATTACGCATATTTTCCCCTCAAATGTACCTATAGTTTGCGCTAAACAACGGGAAGATGTATGACAAGCGCCAGCGTTTCACGAGTTTCGAACGCTTATGACTATATAAACCGCTTGGCTTTTTCGAAGCCTCTGGGGTACGCCGCGAACAACAGCGTTACCCCGGGACGCCGCCTTGGTGCTATATATAGTTGGGTCGAGCGAGCGAGCTAGGGCGACAAGGCGAGCGCCTAAAGTGCTCTGCACTTAAAAGAGGCTCGTGAATCATAAGGAAGTTAAGTTGCATTAACCAAGATGACAAACAACTGCAGTCGTTCATCAAGAAGCTAGCGCGCACTGGCAAAGCGCCAATATTGACTGTCTGATTTTAAAACTTTGTAAGTAACCATCCAGTGCTAGGCGCACGAAACACTATAGAAACGCTCTCATAGAGCGACCTGTCTTCCAGTGTATTGTTCCAAATCCCTTGTATAAGCAGGCACGCGCGCACGCACGCACGCACGCACGCACGCACACAGACGCACAGAGAGAGAAAGAGCCAATTGTGGAGGTCGTCTTTCACAGACAGAGCAAGATAGCGATTCAGCGCTTAAAACTGCATGAAAACCTATGAAAGCCGCGAGCATAAAAAAGGCATAAAAGGGCAAGTCACAAACTATACCAATACACAAGCTTGCAACACATCACTATCAACGGGTTTAAAGTCTTTGAAACGACAGCGTGATTTATACGCTGTTCTGTGATACGACTGAAAGCACAGAAAGCAAGCGAACGGGAAACGCAACTCAGATATCATAACGGAATCTTGCAAGCCTTTAACATTGCGAATGAAGATACGGCTTCGAACATATTGATGTAAGATGACACAGTTTTCAATGGACAAAATTGGCAATGATGAATTTTCATCTGCCATGTATAGTCGATCTTAAATAAGACTTTGAGCTTTAATTTGGAGGAGGAGGAGTAATAAGAAACTCCTCTCCGCTGTCGCCACTGAAACGGGCAGTGGAGAAACACTGTGGAACACCACGTTTGAAAAAGTGAGATAGACAACGCCACGTCCGCCAGTGTTTCGGTTTTCGCCATCAAAAATTGAGCGCTCCGGTCGTCTTCTAAAATACGACAGCGGCTTCCGTTTTTTTTTTTTTACGAAGAATGCGTCCGTAAAATTACGTGATTTGTTTAGAGTACTACGTGCGTGCGCCACCTAATTGGTTAAGCGTGCTGCGCAGAGGACCGGACAGGCAAGGAAACATGGGCGAAATGCAGAAGTGGAGGTCTTAATACCAGCGAACTAAAACAGCCGGCGCGCTAGTTGTTTTTATTTTATTTATTTATTTACAATAATGCTAGCCCTTGCGGGCTGTAGCAGGGGTGGGAGGTGAACAGGTGCACAATACACACTATTAGGCAAAAAACAAGTCCAGCCGTCGTTGAAAGTCCTGTGAGGATCTACTTCCTGTAAACACCTCGGGAGGAAGCGCATTCCAATCAACAATAGATCGCACTAGAAACGAAAACTTAAATACATCCACCCTCGGTAAATACGCCTGCACAACAAATGAGTGATTGGTACGAGCCGACACTCGCCCTTGGGGGCGCAGGTATATTCCGGGATCCAGTTTGTAGTTTTTATGAAGTCATAAATAAATTTTAAACGAGCTATTTTCCTACGTGTAGCTAATGGTTGAAGGTCAGCCCTAGCAAGCAAAAGTGATACAGACTGTGTTCTCCTCTAATTTGAATAAATAAACCTCGCTGCCAATCTTTGGACTCGTTCAAGTTTGTTAATTTCAGTCTTAATATACGGATCCCAGATGATAGCTGCGTGCTCCAGCGTTGGTCTAACAATCGTCTTATAGGCCAACAATTTAACAGAAGGTGTTGCATTTCTCAGTTTCCTTCTCAAAAATGCCAGCTTTCGCTTCGCCAGTCCTGTAATGCGGTCAATATGCTTGTCCCACTTTAAACTGCTGGATAGAGTAACGCCTAAGTATTTAAACTCAGTAGAACTCTTAATTTCTCTATTGCTTATTGTGTATTTATAGTTTAGGGGGGATTTTTTATTTGTAATTGTCATGCAAACAGTTTTATCGAGATTAATTTTCATGTCCCATTTTTTACACCAGTTATCAATACATCGAAGAGCATCATTGAGGAGCATTTGATCAGAAACACTTTTCACATGACAAAACAAGAGGCAATCATCTGCATATAATCTTACATCAACAAAAGGAGGAACAACCATTGCAATGTCATTCACATAAAAATAAAAAAAGTAAAGGTCCTAACACAGAGCCTTGTGGCACGCCTGAGGATACGCTTAAAAGAGTTGTCGTTAGATACCCCAAATAAGTAATAACATATCGACAAAATGACAAAGTTTCAGCGTTAAGCTTGCAAGGTGACATTGGAGTAGAGGCATATTTTGGCTTTTACATTGAAACTGAAACAAATATTATAGTTACCATCATGAATATAATACTTGAGGCAACATCACACCTACCGTCGACACCACCAGGGTCCTTGGTCTGCGCCTGAATAGCAAGGGACACAACCTGGACACGTGGCGTATACCAAACTACTTTCACGTCCTCACCCACCTGTATCCCGGTCCTTGCGATCATCTATCGCCAGCTCCAGAGCCATGCCATCGTGCATCTGCGATATGTCCTGACATCTACATATCCGTATTGTTCTGCCCCTCACGCATACGGGCCTGTGATAGCCTACCCAGGCACCGATCCCATCCTCACCATCACCATCACCAGCGAGGAGCGCTGGGAGGCCGCCCTGCGTGACCCAAACCCTCAAGTCCAAGAGGACCGGCCCGACGGACGACAACACGGCATCCCCGCCAAAAAAGAGGCCTTGCTGCCCGACGTACGACGGCGAAGACGTCGCTGGCCCAATCGCCCAGTTGTGGTCGATAGTTATTCCGCCTGTCTGTCTCATCATGAATATGTTCGGTGCTGAATAAGAGTGCCTCGGATGTGGTCTGGGGTGGTGAAAGTTTGGCGCACTCCTTTACGTCACACACACGTGCACGGGCAAAAGTCTAGCGGGGCGAAATAATCCTTGTAAATATCAGCTCAGCATGCTCAAGTAGTGTTGTAGAACGTGCAAGGTTTGCCAAGATTGATCAGGCTAATTTGTTTAGCCGAATACTAAAGTTCAGCTTTCTCGCATACTGTAAGGACATTCCTAGGTATTTCCGTTTCTCTTTGAAAACTTTCACACGCCAGTAATTTTAGCATTTCTGTGTTTTTTTAGTGAACAAATATACCGGTTAAAAAATATGCGCAGGTGGTAACATCTGTAGCCACGGGTGCCATAAGATAGTTTTTCTTCAGTCAGTCTGCAACATGAGAGGGGGGAGATTTCAATGGGATGCCTTCCACGGGGCGAAGGCCATAACACCGTGCAAAAATAAAAGCAAGCGAGGCTTTCAAACATTGCCAGACCCAGAAAACATGATCGCTCTTTCCGAAGAAGCCAGACCATTGTAGGAAATTTTGTTCATAGTCATTTACACAGTAACAGTGCTAGCAATAAAAGCGCTCCTTACTCAATAATAAGATCAATTCAATTTTGTGCGTCCCTTTTTCTACCCAAAGTAGAGCTTACTGTTCGGGCCGATCACTTCGCCACGAGGCGCCCTTTCAGCACAAGTTTTGCTCTTGAAACGAGTCGAGGCACCGAAAAGTGTCGGACGGCAAAGGCTATTCTTGAGTTAGGTTTTACGGAAGCCACGTCCCGCAGCCGCCTCGTTTCTTGGAAGGTCCATTAATTCGCCGTTGCGCATTGGTTCTGGGATGATTTGGACGCACGCGTTTTCTGCCTCGCTTCAAAGTGCACCGCCGAAGTGTCATCTCTGGTGGACGGAATGGTGGAGAGGCCGCAAGGAGGGGAGTGCAGTGCAGGTCGGCGCCCCCTTCTCGCTGGCGCCCTGTGCGACCGCACTGGTCGTGAACCGCATAGAGCTTTTTCTGCAACCACCCGCACGGTATGCGCGGCGCGGCTGGCGGCGGCAACATGGCGACAGCGCCGACCGGGAAGGGGTGCGGGCAGCTCCAGCGACCGCTCTTTGAAATGCCACTCAGGGCACAAACGAAGTTGCTTGTGCAGGAAAGGAGCTGACAGTGTTGTCGACAAGGGCCCTACAAAGTCGGTATAGCATCAAGTCGAACGACCGCTTTTTCTCAGTCGTTTATTCCCCGTACGTCACTAGAATGGAATCGCCTTCCCTCTCCGACAGCAACCATTGTAAATCACACGCTTTTCAAAAATGCCATAGTCAACATTGTGTAATTCATTCTTTGTTGTGTGCAGCTATGCTTGCTTGCTGCGTTTCTTTTATTGTTGTTTTGCCTAATTTTGTATAAGATGTTTGTTTGATATGTATTTCTTTCGCTGCTTTTTCTTTCGTTATACTTATGAATGTAACCACTCCCCTCTATAATGCCATTGGCACTGAGAGTATTACTAATAAATAAATAAATAAATAAATAAATAAATAAATAAATAAATAAATAAATAAATAAATAAATAAAGCACCATCCGCGCAGCTAAGGAAAGCGCCCGTCAAATATCCTCTGCCGTGGTAAGCCTGAACATCTCCAACGGGGCCAGCTGGCTGTTCCGGTCACTTCGAAACGTGTGGTGAAGATGCTTAGCGGCTTCCCCTTTGTAACGGGGTAACTGCCGCCATGAGGAGCGCGCCCCCCATGGCGCCAGTCGCCAGGCCCCTCCCACTGCCGCGCGCGTCACGCGTCATTTTCTGACCGAGGTAGAAGATGCAGCGGACGCGAAATCGTAGACGCGGGCGTGAAAAAAAAAAAAAAAAAAGACGCACGCGCAACGCCGACGCGCACAAATCGCGTGCAAAAATGCGCCAGCGCCATGCGGTTCACGCTTTAACGAGTACTGACACAAAATTTTGAAGGCGAGATAACTTCAGAGGTAGATTGGTGTCAACACACATACATCATCTGTAAAATATCAGCGGCAAATACAGCCTAGAAACAAATACAGCCTACAGACTAAATCAACTTGAAATTGTGCGAAACGCAACCGAGCAGCCAGAGGAGGACCTCCCGCAATCGACATTCCCTGAATGTGAAGTAAATAAACAACATACAAACACATGACGAATTTGTGTTGGCCGCTTCCGCACCGTCGCCGGTTCGCCGCTCCGATCGGGCGGCGTTGCTGCTGGGCGTCCGACGCGCGTCGGAAAAATTTCGGACGCCCTTCCGGCGGGGTTGTTTTCCGATGGGGTCTCACGATTGGCTCGGAGCGGTAAACGTCAGCCGGCCTGCGTCACGCGGCTACATTTTGGCTATATTTTGGTGACGTCCCGTAGCCAAACGGCTCCCACGAAGGAGGGGTGAAATCCGGCGCCGTTGAGAGCACACCGGATTCTGAGATGGCTGCGTTTATGCCGCCTGTGTTCGCACTTTTGGAGCTGCTGGAAGAGGATCCCGTGCCTCAGCGTTGACATAGGGACCCGCGTGCTGAGCGACGGCGACTTTAAGCGCGCGCATGCTGTGCGACGCACTCTACGAGCACGTTAGGCCTCGAGGTGCGACGGGGCTGTCGACGGAAGCGAAGGTAATGTGCGCGCTAAGGTTCTTCGCTACCGGCAGCTTTCAACAGATTGTCGGTAGCGATGATACTGTCGGCATGTCGCAGCCGTCGGTCAGCCGCAGCATTCACGCAGTTGCCAAGGCGCTGAAATTGGAAGCCCTTATCGGCCATCGAGGTGCAGCGAAGTGTCAACAGATACTAAGGTGCTGTGCGTGCTGTGTCCCTCTTCGCAACTGACACTTTGCAAAGCGTTTTCTGCCACCATGAAACACTGTCGCACCACGCCGCCAGTCGCAGCGTTCACACTGTCGTGTCGGCACTGACGGAGCTCCGACACACGAGGGGTTTGGATACCCCGGCGACGTAAGCACGGTGGTAAGTACTACTTGGCTACGTTTATTACGGAACCAAAAAATGATGTAGCCCAATTGTTTTGCGTCGAAGGGAAAAGGAGCGCGATGTCTGAAAAGTAGTCACTGAAATGCGTTTGTTTTGAGCGGTGTCGTGTGGTGGCAGTGATCTCCCATAAATTTCGCAATTGTGGATGATCAAATAGTGTGTCAAAAAAAAAAACTTAGCAGATACATATGTAAATAATCTTTTAACACTCCAGCCTATGTTCCCTTAAGTGAAATAATAATGAAAAGGTATGTCAGTAAATGTAGCTAAAATGAACACGTTCAGAGGTATCGCAATAGGGTGGCGTCTTGAAAGAAAAAAGCTTATAAAGAAAGATAAACAGGTGTATCGTGTTGGGCGTGTAACTGACTTCATAACGAACCGTGTAATATATGCGTGATGTATATCACCCTCGCCCCGCCTTCATCGTGTGTCAACTGCTTCGGCGCCTTGTCACTTCGGCTGACATGTTTCCCTCTCCTTGACACATAGTGAAATAATCATATTGCGGGGGCTGTGTTCCGCAGCTGTACCGCATATAGATGAGTGGGAGGGCCCTTATCAATAATTGTAAGTCCACAATTTTCCTCTCAGGTCGCTAGCATGCTCTACTTCCCCTGCTACGCGAAACAACGAAGATTAAAGAAAAGGCTCATACAACACGGCGACGTCGTTCGTCGTTGCATGCAGTTGCGGAATGAATCAGTTCCAAGTAACCCAGTTCTTTGTATCCTTGCTCTTGTTTATTACCTGTTCCTTTCTTCAAACTTTGTACTTGTTTAATGCTGTAGTACATATTTGTGTTATGTATTTCTTTCAGTTGTGCGACGCCAATATGAAGGCCCTGGCCCTGACTGCCGATTACAGTGCCTTTGTGTGACAGGCTGTTCACTGTTGGCCGCCCTCTTGTCGACGTATAAAGCCTGGTGAGTTCTGGGGTTGATGGTGGCCACCTGCTCGAGTCGTGGCTCATGACACCCACTGCTCGTCATCCAGGCCCCAGACACCTGAAGAAAAAGTACAATGCCGCACATGTTTCGATGTGGTCTGTCGTGAAGTGCAACATTGCAGTTCTCAAGAGCTGTTTTCCTTGCCTGCAATAGCACCAGTTCTTCACAGGCCTCTTCTGGCAGCCTACATTCTCAGAGTGTGTTGTGTGGTGCCAACATCTACCTGTTGGAACGACTGACGACAACAGCTGCAGCAGCAGCAAGTGGACGAGGGCAGTGATACAGACAACACGGCTGAAGAGGTGCCTGCTCCCGACGCGTTGATTTTTGCTCCTGAAAGACAGGCAGGTGCAGAGCAGGGCAACCAACGCATCTCTCAGACAACTTGGTGGCACTGAATATGTAATTTTTAACTTTCATTTCTGATTGTGTGTGCTGTGCGGTGTTTGTTTTGTCGGGAGAAAGTTGTTTTGTTGTTGTTTCAAGCAGCATATATTATGCTCTGACGCGGCATTGTTTGCTGTAGAGAAGCTTCTTGTCGTTTTGTGTTTGACATGGTTGTATGAGGGTAATAGAGAAAATTGCTTTGCTTTCGGTCACTATATATATGTCCTGACACGGTGTTGCTTGATCTGGGATAGCCATGGTGAGATGGGTAGTCAGGCCTTGTTGTGAATATAGAGACCGGTCAAGATTCTCTTCATAAAATTCTGTTTATTACTCTGTAACCGTTATTCTGCTGTGAAGCAAAGAATGATGATGCTTGTACCACACACACAAAAAAATACTGAGTATACTGCAGACTCATCTGGGCACATTTAGTTCACCACTGTCAACTGATATTTTGACCTAGCACAACCATTGCACGGTGACCTTGTTTGTAATCTCTGACACATCATTTTACTTAAAAGAATATGCAAGTATGTATCTCCACTGTTGATGCAAAACAATAAACATACTTCAAATGTCAGAGAATGTCTCTTATTAACACAGAGTTCACTGTCATGGCCAATTTTTCCATCATGAAGGCCACCTGCTTGTAAGAAATAATTGTGATGTGTCGATAGCAACATCTAGAAAGGTGTATTGAATTTGTCCTCAATAAAAGAGTGCGACAAATTATTTTGAATTGTTTCCTATTCTCCCCTGCATGCAGCTGCACCGTTCAAGAGTAACCAACACTGAAAAAAGAATATATATGTGATAAAATTAACAATAGCATTTCTGCAGTGATGGCACGCAGCCTTATTTAAAGTGTACAGAAACAAAGGCTATCTTCATTGCAAAAAAAATCCCGCCATCTTCACGAAGTGAATGATGATGAGAGGGGCGAAGCTAAAATGCTTATCGGTGAAACCGTGAAATATGGTTATAGGTCTTCTTGACGGCGCGCACCACCTGAAAGAGTGAAGGACATAAGGCGCGTTCGTAGCCATGCTCGCGTCTCGGTTTGTGGAATTGCGCCACGTACCTCTCGTCGAGGCCAGAGGGTCGTGGGATCGAAACCGGGCGCCGCCGCGTCAAGACCACCACTCCTCGCTCGCAAAGCTTGAGACTGTGCACCGCTCCGTTGACCAGCCCGTCGACGACGTCGATGTTTGTGGTGATTATGTAGGGCTTGTTTGGGACGATGAGAATCTCCATGGGTAATATGGCGAATTCGCTGTGTGACATTTTAGCCACCTTGGCCGTCGCCTTCTGTAGAGCGTCTTGTGTCGCGTACCCCCGGTACGTGTCTTGAGCTTGCAGGCGACGAACGACAACCTCTTCTGCTTCCTCTCCTCCTTGTGGGGTAGCAACGAACGCATTGAACGTTTTGACCTCTTCGGCCAATCTTTGGTTGGCCAACCCTAGGGGGATCCTGCCACAATCATCATCGTGGTGCCGTGTACAGCAGCAACAAGGGACGGGACAGAGCCCGAGCAAGAGTAGCTTCGCCCCTAAAATAAAGAAGGGCACATTGATGCTTGTGATGCAATGCCAAAACTGCTTTGTCTACTCCAGCTTGTTAAAGTGCTCATAGTGAGTACCCATCCTTGTTGAGGCTCACAGTGCTGCTTGTTCCGGCGAAATTCAATGTTCAGGGCCTTCCACGTCCAGCAGCTCTCCAGAACCAGCGTGTCTGAACAAGTGTGTATTATAAGCATAACGGCCAAAAAACAACAAAGGGTTAAAAATGCGGTTCCTGTCTTTGTTAACGAAGCGTACTGCGATATACTTTACTCCTTTACTCTGAAGGGTAGAGGCATTAAAGAGGGAAGTGGAATTACAAAATATACTAACGTAAAAATACAGTTCAGGTGCTCAATCCCAAAAATTACACCCGATTGCACAGTTTTACCTATGCTTGTAGAAACAAGTGATTATAGTTTGATTTTCGGGATGTTTTAAGAAAAGACTGAGCAAAGTATTTCATGTTACATGATTAAACACCAAATTTGGGGGTGTGGTCAACGTGATGTCATACTTGCTGAGGCTGTTAGAGCAGTTGGTCACGCAGAGTAGCATGTTAATATAGCTCATGAAACAAAGCTAGGCGGGAAACCTATCTTCGGGGCGCGAAAGATTGGAAGTCAGTACTATTTTCCATTGACGTTGCACTTGCAGTCCTGCTTTCATCAGAAAAATTAAAACGAGCTTGCAATAATGTAAATACGCAATCTGAGCGTGCGCAAAACACGCACACGTGCGTTTTGCAAAACGGTGTTAATTCCCTGCACAAGAGAGAGTGGCCGAAAAACGATATCGTGTTAGAAAATCGATGAAAATATCATACTCACGTCACAGTCCTGTATAAAACGGCAGCAACAGTTTTTTCTCCCACTCTGGAGTGGGCGTTAAAGTGTCGAAAAACGATGGAGTGGTCCTACAAGCTGCACGAAAAAGTGCACTACCGTTTACGTCGCTTTTCGTCCCAAGAGAACACCCTGGTGGGACATCTTTGTCCTGTGACTGCACTCAGCGTTCAAATATCCCTCCTTTAAAAACAGCTGTACCTCGCGCCACATAACCGAACAAAGTAAAAAAATAAATGCGTGTAAACATGTTCAACTAGCAGTAGCAGCAACGGCAGTGCCCGTGAAAACACGCGAACAGAAAAGGCTTTGTTATATCCAAACAATTTTATTAATTCCGCTCTAGCAGCATTTCAAAGTTATGAGATTGTCTCCGAAGGCGCTCGACACGCACTTCCGGGACATGTCGTACTACCGGTGATCTCCGAGGGTGGGGCGGTAGCGATTTTCACGTCATTTTGACGTCACGATCGTCCGACGTGCATCGGATCAGAAGAATACGGCCCAACGAACGATCCGATCGTTGGCGGCAGAGGCGGAATTTCGTTGGCTCATCGAGTAGCTGGCCGCGACCTAAGTTCTACAGCGATTCCAGGCACTCTATTTTTATTGCTTTTTATTACACTGCACGCGAAAACGCGCCGGTGAGACGAAAAGCGCACTGAGCGAGCCGCGCGATCGCTGCGCAGGCGGCGGTGCACGGCCGCGAAGTCGCGCAGGCCTGCGCAGGTAGCTCGAGCGATAGCTTGTTGCCGCTGCACGAAATGGGACCCAAGCCCCAAACAAGGCAGCACATACGAGAAAGGAGCTAATGATGTGATGGCGAATTGCATTAAAAATCGTCATCTTCATCGCTTACGAGAGCGGGAATTGAATATCCGCCGTAGTGACAAGCCAAACACATCTGTAGGCAGACGTGTAGGCAGGCCGGCCGGCTGCTCCCTGCACGCGTCTCCCCATCACTGCCTCGAGTTTCGCGCGTCGTTTTCTTGCTGCGGCAGAAATTTGCACTCGCGGCGCCTGCATGACGTCCACAAACGCTTTTTACTGAAGCGGCTGATGAGATCAGAACGTAAGGGCATTAGCAGAAACTGCCGCCGACGCGGCATCGGCGGTGCTACGGCAGCTCGGCTGTGTGATATCCGTCCGACAGTCACGTGGGCAGCTTTGTTTATACCAAATCCAGCCTTTCGCTGCTTGCGCTGAAACAGAAACTGCGACTGGCCGCATTAAAAATGCTTTTAATTAAACAACCGTCGCGCGCTGAAGCAAATGAGGTTTCTACACGTGATAAGTGGGTCGTTTGCTACTTATCGCAACAAAAGAAACAAGATGCAA
The DNA here is from genome assembly GCF_048455015.1 of Haemaphysalis longicornis. Classification (NCBI taxonomy): domain Eukaryota; kingdom Metazoa; phylum Arthropoda; class Arachnida; order Ixodida; family Ixodidae; genus Haemaphysalis; species Haemaphysalis longicornis. The sequence continues at coordinate 194,067,677 of NW_027526445.1, forward strand.
AATATTTGTGCCAGTGCCCCTTTAAGACCGGCACTGACTAGCGGCCCGCTAGCGTTTCTGCATGCGGCCCTGTGGTGGCGAACAGGTCCCCCCGAGGCCGGGTCGCGCAACGAAGGCTTAGCATCGCCGCAGTTATTCGGCCACCGCTTTACCGAGCCGCGCCGACAATCCCCAGCGCAATATTCCACCGCATTATCACCGCTTTTCACGCCTTTGTAAACTCACTTTCAGCAATGGTCCTGCAATGGCGGGCGGTGACACGTTTTAGCTGCTGCGGTGCATGCCGAGTCGTGCATACATTCCATGCACAGCGGGCTCCTTGTCCACCGTGCATGCCGCGGTAGCGCGTGCAGCGGCGTTTACGCCTATACCCTCCGTGTTTTTCAGCGTTATTCATACCGTGTAAACAACGCGCTATATCTGCAAACTCAGCTAAGCTCGTGTGACGGAAGGCGACGGTGGGCACTCGTCCCTACAAAAATACTCCGTGCCGGAGTGCTGCTCGCCGGAAAAGCCGAAACGCGCACCCGCGTTTTCCCCAGAGCCCGGGAACGCTGATTGGCTGCAGCAAAGGGAACCCACCAATAGCGGCGCCGTAGTCTTCAGCGCCATATGCGTCACAGAGGCTACGTCAGAGCCGCCAATTTACGTTATAGTATATGAGAATGGTGACGAGGATTGACAGGTCAACAAGGATGGAAAAGAAGACGTTTTCTGCATCACGGTTTGGGCGGCCCGGCTTTACGCAGAGGTGGAACATTTGGTACATGTTGCCGTGAACATGGATGCCTATTTTGTGCCAATTTAAGCTAGTTGAGGGAGTGGAAAAAGAGGATGGACTGTAATTGACGCGTGTGACGGTGCTGGAGGACAGCCAAAGGAGGCAGCTGCTGCCATACATCGAGAAAGCGTGACGACGCAAACTGGCCCGGTGTGCGAGGGTTGTGCGAGAAACACCGTGCTCTATAGACGGAGTAAGGCGTGCTCATCGGGCCTCAAGGTCGCCGTGCAGACTGGTTGGCTGGGCTCACGCGTTCCTAAAGACGGCTCTTCTATTAAGGTCAGAAATGAATGGGAGTATTCGGGAGGTAACACTTGAACAACCGGAGCGGCTCGACAAGTTTTAAGAAAATATGAATCAGAACTTACAAGTTACTACCAGTCCTGCTGGGCTGCCGAAACTAGTGAGATATCCTGTAGCGAAAACTGTTTTTACCTGAGCTCGAAACGGCATTAAAACGAACGCCGAACACGCTAAAGGCTCCCGCTAGATGCTCAGAGATCTCGAATTTGGGTGCTATTCCCACGCCTTTACAGGCGATAAATCAGCCATCTCAAATACAAACCGCATAGGAAGAAGCGGTTGGGGGGCCGAAACGCGACACGTGCAGCGCCACGTGACACAGAAGGTTCGCCTTGCGCTGTGTGAGCCTGACTGCCTGCAGTGGCTGGTGCGCAGCGGTTGGGACACTGCATAAGGGACAGCCATGCACGAGCGAGCACAGAAAGGCCGAAGGACTGCACACGCAGGTCGAACAATCAGATCCCCTTCGTGGCGCTCAATTGCATGCCTCATCCCTACTTTCTCGCCATATTTCTGCCCTTTCGTGAAGCGCATAAAACCCGGTTAAAGGATGGGCTTCGCGAAAAGACCAGAGTCCTGCAGAACACTTACGTTACACCCTCGAGCAGCGGGGGTCTACTGACCCTTAGCCGAAGTAAAGAAGCAAAGGATCGCGAGCGCAGTCAGGCTAATTTGGTAGACAGCTAATTTGGAGGCCGATCTTCCGCGCACGCATGTTCCCCGGTATACATGACAGCCAGCCAACCAACACGCGGTCCCCAATACCGGCCCCTCCCGAGCTTCAGAAATATAAGGTTTGACGAATTATCGTCTGGTCGGGGGAAAGGTTCATAGTTAAAAAATTGTATTAAAAGCGCAAAAAAGAGACGTTTTGGCTTCCGCACGGAAGCCGAAACGTCTTTTTCTTACGCTTTTAATAAACCTTTTAAAAAAACTTGTCTTCACCGACCAAATTTGGTCGGTGAAGACAAGTTTTTTTCTATGAACCTCCCGAGATACTTCGTGGAGACGACGGATTTTATTTAGTTTATGCCGAAGGGCGTGCTTGCGCAGTAAAAGATGTGCACTTTTTCCTTCACCAAGCTTTCGCACTTTGGTCCGTGCCGTATAGTACTTAGTTGTTACGCGTTGCTGCAGATGTCGCTGGTGAACGCGGCGCTGCAAGAGATGCTGGTGGAGGTCGAGGCGCGGCTGCCCTCGAAGAAGCTGCTGGTCACGCTCATCTTCTGCGTCCTCTGCTTCCTGCTCTCCTGCCTACTCTCTTCCCAAGTGAGCACTCGCAGCGGAGGGTGTTGCGCCACTCGGGGCTCCGCACACATCTTGCCTGCCGATGAGAGCCGCCAAAGCACAAATAGCAGAGTCATGCAAATATTGAATATAGTGGCATTATGGCAACCCCGAGATGCAGCCATTCCATAACCTGCTATTGCCTTTCTTTTGCATAGCTACGTTCTTGATGACTGAAATAAATTGCAGTTCCATATATATTTGTGCCTCCTGGCGGAGTTCGATTGGGAAAGAGAAGTAAATTCCGAACTTGGGCCAGCTGGGTTGTGTGTCAACATTCTGACAAAAAGAAAACAGCGCGAAGACGAGGACAAAGGCAGCGTTCGCGTTTCTCAATTCTTTTCTTAGCCCTCGTCTTCGCGTGGTTTTTTTCCCCGGAATGTTTCATTTTCCTGCACATAAGGCTTGTAAAGCGAAACGCTAGCTCCTCGTATTATTTCTTCTTATCCTTGCTGCTTCAATTGGACGTGTTTATCCGGTCCTTGGCAGAACGGACTCTACGCAATGAACCTCCTGGACGCCTACGTGGGCGGCCTTGCCGTTCCCATCGTGGCGTTGTACGGCGTTGTCGCCATCACCTGGATATACGGTGAGTGGGAACCGTTCTCCACGATCCCTCGTCGTTCACCGAGCTAAGGACGAGCTGATTACACCGTGAGAAAAGACCGTGAGAAAAATGGTGATAATGGGGTTGGTTTGGTCGAGATGATTGCAACAGTGACAAGTCACTATGGGGGAGGGGGGGGGGGGGAGCGCTGCTGTGCCCAGTGTGAATGGACGTATGTCCCGACGCTCTGCATTTCGTCGCCCGTCAAGAGCTATCCTCACGTCTGTGCTTCGAGTGCTACGGGTCATCCTTTTCGCCATCGCACCAGGAGCCTATCGAGGTGACACTCGACACGGTACCGTGTTTCAAGGTACCGTGTTTCAAGGTATCGACACGGTACCGTGTTTCACTCGGCACGGTACCATGGAACCACCGGGGACGACCGCCGGCCAGGTTGCGCCGACACCACCGCCATCTGATGACTACAGACAACAACAGGCGACGCCGATTCAAGCAGAAATGCCACCGCGTTTACCACAGCAACAAGAACGGCAAGCACGTGCTGATCACGAAGCAACTCCTGGCGCGAGCTCTGAGGCTTGCCACGAAGGGCCCCACCAGCATCGGCGCGAACGCTCGAGGGAAAACAAGCAACGCTATGGGGGGAGCCGCAGCGCTCGCCGCAACAGCCACGACAGGAGAGGCTCTTCGAGCGCCTCAGACAGCAGTACAACGGGAAGAAGAACGCGCCGCGACCTCCTGACGCATTCAGCTCAAGGAAATGAATCGGCCATCTCAAGTGACGAAGACGGCATGGAAACATACGTGACGAAAGATCACGCTGAGGAATGCGGCATGTTCTTTGGGACTGTTCTGCTTCGCAACCGTCACTCTCAACTCATCTTAAATCCCCTTCACCTCCTCCCTCTTCTCTCCAAGACTGGCTCGCGCCGCCGGAGGGACCGGACCGAGCGGCCTGGTGGCGAGCTCTGGTGGCTCACATTGGTCAGGTCCTCCCACCTGTATAGATAATTATTCTCCCCTTCAGAACCCAGGACTTTGGGGGTCTTTGCTGCCTTTCTGCCCGTTTATTTGGCGCGCGTGGTATACGAGGTACCCGTCCCAAGAGAGAGAGAGAGAGAGAGGGGGGCCAGAGTGTTTTCATGTTTTCAGTCTTGGGCCTGCATCCACGCAGGCCCTCACAATGTGGCCAGAGACATCGAGTTCATACACGGAACGCCGGTCCACAGCGTGACCATGCTTCTCTGGAAATTTGTCTGCCCCATAATCCTGCTGGTGAGTGGTAGCCCATTTCGCAGCAGCTTCAACTCATTGCGCATGCGCAAGAGAGAACTTGCTGGCTAAGCAAACGCCAAACGCCAGGACCAACGCAGCTTTCTGCATGCTCTGCTCTTCGCGTCTCTTTTTCGTTGCGTCCCGGTTTACTCTGCGCAAAGTTGCCTCCATGAAATGTCGTGAAATATCACATAAATGCGTAAGTTAATCATTCGGCTAAAACCCGCTGTGGAAATGGCTAAGGCGTTCTGCTGCTGGGCACAAGGACGCGGGTTGGCTTCCCGGCCGCGGCGGCCGGTTTTCTGTTATACCATAGAGGTGAAAGCGCCGTTGTTGAAAATCCCCAGGTGGTCAAAATTAATCCGGAGCCATGCGCTACGGCGCACCTCGCTGTCCAGGTGTAACTTCGGTGCGTTAAACGCGCGAATTTTAATTAACCATTCGGCTAACAGATGAAAAAC